>NC_087369.1:26257236-26959736 GCF_030014295.1 Loxodonta africana
CATAGAGAGATAGTATTTGACTTTCTACTGGTGACCCACTCTGTCACTTTGCACAGATGTCCCAACCTCTTGCACTTTGGAGAGTTGCACCAGCCTGTGCAGATATCACGGGTTGTCCTAATCTGTGCCCTCTGTAAAGGTGTCCCAACCTCGTGCCCTCCTCACAGTGTCGAATCCTCACGCACTTTACACTGCTTCTCAGTTCTTACACTCTATACAGGTGTTTCTAGTTTGTTCGCTTTGTGTGGGTGTCCCAGCCCTCTGCACTTTGCACATATGCTTAGGCCTTGGCAACTGAACAGGTGACTCAGCCTATAATACACTTTGCAGAGGTGTCCCAGCCCTGTGTACTCAACAAGTGTGTCCCAGCTTGTGCGCTTTGCAGTGCTGTCCTAGTCTGTGCACTTTGGGGAGGGTGTCCCTGTGTTGTGCACTTTGCTTGGGAGTCCCAATCTGTGCATTTTCACAGATGTTTCAGTCCCTTGCACTTCGCACAGGTGTCCCCAGCAACATGCATTCTGTCCTGTCCTGTCCTGTCCTGTGAATTTGCACATGCATGCCAGCCTCATGAACATTGCCCAAGTGTCCAGCCTGTGCACTCTGACAGGTGTCCAGCCTGTGCACTTTGCACAGGTGTCTTAGCCTGCACATTTTCAACAATTTTCCCATTCTGTACACCTTCTGTGGGTTGTCCCAATTTGTGTATTTTGCATGGGTGTTCCTCCCTCATGCACTGTGCACTGGTCTCCCTGCCCATTCATTTTGCACAGGTGTCAGAGTCTGTGAGCTTGCATCCATGTCTCAGTCTGTGCACTTTGTCCAGGTGTTCAAGCCTCGTGCATTTGGGAAAGGTGACCCAGTCAGTCCATTTGCATGGATGTCCAGCTTCATGCACTTTCCGGGGGTGTGCCGGCTTGTACACTTTGCAAAGTTTTCCCAGCCTGTCCAGTTTGCACTGGTGTTCTTTTCTGTGCACTTTGCACAGATGTCCCAGCCTCATGCCCTTTGCACAGGTGACACAGTCAGTCAGTTTTCAGAGATGTCCCGCCTCCTGCTCTTCCCAGAGGTGTTCCGGACTGTACACTTTTCACAGATGTCCCAGTCTGTCCGCTTTCCACAGGTGTCTGAGAATGTTCACTTTGCACAGATATCCAACCTCATGAACTTTCAGAGGTGTCCCAGCCTGTACACTGTGCACAGATCTCCTAGCCCTGCACACTTAGCATGGATTTACCCGCCGGTGCCAAGGCAATGATTTTCCAGCGTGTGGACTTTGCACAGGCGTTTCAGTCTCGTACAATTTGCACATGTGTCCTATATTGTTTATATTGCCGGGTGTCCAAGCTTGTGCGCTTTGGAAAGTTGCCCCAGCCTGTGCACTTTTCCAGGAGTCCCAGACTGTACACGTTGTATGGGTGTCCCAGTTCCATGGTCGTTGCCCAATTGTCCAGCATGTGGACTTTGGAGAATTGTCCCAGCCTGTGCACTTTGCACAGGTGTCTTAGCCTGTACATTTTCAACAAGTGCCCCAGCCCGTACACTTTACACAGGTGTCCCAGTCTCATGCATTTTGCCCAGTTGTCCCAGCCTTTACAATCTGCACAGGTGTTCTAGATCGTGCACTTTGTATGAGCATTCCAGTGCCCTGCATTTTGCACACATGCTTCAGTCTTGTGCATCTGAACAGGTGCCCCAGCCCATACACTTTGTAGAGATGTCCTAGCCCTGTGTGCTCTGCATGGCTGTCCCAGTCTGTACCCTTCGCTCTGGTGTGCCAGCCTCATGCACTTCGAAGGGGTATCCTAGAGTGCGTTTCCACAGGTATTTAGGCCTGTGTACTGGCATATGTGCACTTTGTACAGGTGACCCAGTCTGTCCACTTTGCACAGATGTCCCAGCCTCATGCACTTTGGATATTTGTACCAGTCTGTGCAGTTTTCATGGGAGTCTGAATTTGTCCACTCTGTCACAGTGTCCTAGCCTCATGCACTTTGCACAGGTGTCCCAGCCTTTACACTCTACACAGGTGTTCTATTTTGTGCACTTTGTATGGGTGTCCCAGCCCTCTGCACTTCACACAGATGTGCCTAAGCCTGTACACTTGGCAGAGATGTCCTAGCCCTGTGCATTCTGCATAGTGTCCCAGTCTGTACTCTTTGCCCAAGCATGCCAGCCTCATGCACTTTGAAGGGGTGTCCCAGAGTGTATTTGCACAGGTATCTCGGCGTGCACATTGGCATATGTGTCCCAGCCTCATGCACTTTGTACAGGTGACCCAGTCTGCCCCCTTGGCGTATATGTCCCAGCCTCATGCACTTTGCACGGATGTCCCAGTCTAGCTACTTCACACAGGTGTCCCAGTCCATCCAATTGCACAGAAGTCCCAACCTCATGCACTTGTGCAGTTTTCACAGGTATCCCAATCTGCGCCCTCTGTAAAGGTGCCCCAGCTGCATGCACTTTTCACAGGTGCCCAATCCTCGTGCACTTTACACTGGTTTCTCAGCTTTTACACCCTGCACAGGTGTTCTAGTTTGTGCACATTTAATGGGAGTCCCAACCCTTTCTACTTTGCACAAATTCTTCAGCCTGGTGCACCTGAACAGTTACCTCGGCCTATATGCTTTGCAGAGGTGTCCTAGCCCTGCACATGCAACAAGGTGTCCCAGCTTGTGCACTTTGGAGAGGTGTCCCTGTGTTGTGCACTTTGCATGGGAGTCCCAATCTGCTCGCTTTGCACGGATGTCCAAGCTTCATGAACTTCCCAGAGATTTCCCAGCCTGTACACTTTGCCCAGTTTTCCTAGCCGTGTGCACTTAGCATGAATTTACCAGCTGATGCCTTTTGCAATGATGTCCCAGCCTGTAGACTTTTCACAGGTGTTTCAGTTTTATACAGTTTGCACAGGTGTCCAAGACCGTGCACTTTGGAAAGGTGTCCTAGCCCGTGCACTTGCCCAGGTATCCCAGGCTCTGTACTTTGCGCAGGTGTCCCAGTCACGTGAACTTTACCCAATTGTCCAACCTGCGCACTCTCCACGGGTGTCCCAGCCTGCGCCCTTTGCACCATTGTCTTAGTCTGTGCACTTCCAGCAAGTGTCCCAGCCTCATACACTTTGCAGATGTGTCCCAGCCTGTACATTTTGCACAGGTGTTTAAGTCTCATGCACTTCGTACAGGTATCCTAAACTGTTCATTTCGCACCGGTGTCACAATGTGAGCACTTTGGAGAAGTGTCCCAGCCTGTGCACTTCACATGGATGTCACAGCCTCATGCGCTTTGGTGAGGTGTTCCTGCCTGTGCACTTTGCACATGTGTCCCAGCCTCAAGAACGTTGCCCAAGTGTCCAGCCTGTGTACTCTCGACAGTTGTCCCAGCCTGTTCACTCTGCATGACTGTCCCAGCCTGTGCACTTTGCACATGTGTCTTAGCTTGTACGTTTTTAGCAAGTGTCCCAGCCTTTACACTCTGCACAGGTATTCTAGTTTGTGAGCTTTGTATGGTGTCCCAGCATCTATATTTTGCACCATGCTTCAGCCTTGTGCACCTGAACGGGTGCCTCAGCCTACACACTCTGCAGAGGTGTTCTAGTCTATGCACTTTGGAGATGTGCCCCTGTGCTCTGCACTTTGGATGGGAGTCCCAACCTGCACATCTTCACAGATGCTTCAGTCTCTTGCACTTTGAACAGGTGTCCCAAGGTGTACACTTTGCAAAGTTGTCCCAGCATCATACCCATTGAAGGGATGTCCCAGCAGTGCATTTGCACAGGTATCCAGTCCTGTGAATTTGGACATGTGTGCCAGCCTCATGAACATTGCCCAAGTGTGCAGCCCGTGTACTCTGGACAGGTGTCCCAGCCTATACACTTTACACGAGTGTCTTAGCCTGTACCTTTCCACAAATGTCCCATTCTGTACACTTTTTATCAGTGTCCCAACCTGTGTATTTCGCATGGGTGTTCCAGCTGCATGAACTATTCACTGGCCTCCATGCACGTTCATTTTGCACAGGAGTCCCAGCCTGATGCACCTTGCATCGATACGCCAGTCTGTCCACTTTGCACAGATGTCTCAGCCTCATGCGCCTTGCACAGGTGTCCTGGCACGTACACTTTGCACGATTTTGCAAGGTGTCCACTCTGCACTGGCGTCCCAATCTGTCCACTTTGCACAGATGTCCTACCCTAATGAAGTTTTCAGAGGTGTCCCAGCCTGTACACAGGTTTCCTAGCCTTGTGCACTTAGTGTGGATTCCCTAGCTGGTGCCTTTTGCAACGGTGTCCCAGTTTGTGGGCTTTGCACAGGCGTTTCAGTCTCATACATTTTGCACAGATGTCCTATATTGTTTATTTTTTCCCAAGTGTCCTAGCCTGTGCAGTTTCTCAGGTGTCCCAGCCTGTATACTTTCCCAGGTGTCCCAGTCTCTACACTTTCCATGTGTGTCCCAGTCACATGAACATTACCCAATTGTCCAACCTGTGTACTCTGAAGAGGTGTCCCAGCCTGTGCATTCTTCATGGGTGTCCCAGCCTGTATCCTTTGCACAGGCATCTTAGCCTGTATACTTTCATCAAGTGTCCTGGCCTGTACACTTTACACAGGTGCCATGGTCTCACGCATTTTGCACAGGTCTTCTAGCCTTTGAACACCGCACGGGTGTTATAGATCGTGCACTTTGTATGTGTGTTCCAGCTCTCTGAATTTTGCACAGATGTGACAGCCTTGTACACCTGACCAGGTGCCCCAGCCTGTACACTTTGCAGAGATGTCCTAGCCTTGTGCACTCTGCCTGGGTGTCCAAGTCTGTACCCTTTATCAGGTGTGTCAACCTTGTGTGCTTTGAATGGGTGTCCCAGAGTGTGTTTACACAGTTATCCTGGCCTGTGTATTGGCACATGTGTCCCAGCATTATGACTTTCTACTGGTGACCCACTCTGTCCACTTTGCACAGATGTCCCAACCTCTTGCACTTTGGAGAGTTGCACCAGCCTGTGCAGATATCACGGGTGTCCTAATCTGTGCCCTCTGTAAAGGTGTCCCAACCTCATGCCCTCCTCACAGTGTCGAATCCTCACGCACTTTGCACTGGCTTCTCAGTTCTTACACTCTATACAGGTGTTCTAGTTTGTTCGCTTTGTGTGGGTGTCCCAGCCCTCTGCACTTTGCACATATGCTTAGGCCTTGGCAACTGAACAGGTGACTCAGCCTATAATACACTTTGCAGAGGTGTCCCAGCCCTGTGTACTCAACAAGTGTGTCCCAGCTTGTGCGCTTTGCAGTGCTGTCCTAGTCTGTGCACTTTGGGGAGGTGTCCCTGTGTTGTGCACTTTGCTTGGGAGTCCCAATCTGTGCATTTTCACAGATGTTTCAGTCCCTTGCACTTCGCACAGGTGTCCCAGCAACATGCATTCTGTCCTGTCCTGTCCTGTCCTGTGAATTTGCACATGCATGCCAGCCTCATGAACATTGCCCAAGTGTCCAGCCTGTGCACTCTGGACAGGTGTCCCAGCCTGTGCACTTTGCACAGGTGTCTTAGCCTGCACATTTTCAACAATTTTCCCATTCTGTACACCTTCTGTGGGTGTCCCAATTTGTGTATTTTGCATGGGTGTTCCTCCCTCATGCACTGTGCACTGGTCTCCCTGCCCATTCATTTTGCACAGGTGTCAGAGTCTGTGAACTTGCATCCATGTCTCAGTCTGTGCACTTTGTCCAGGTGTTCAAGCCTCGTGCATTTGGGAAAGGTGACCCAGTCAGTCCATTTGCATGGATGTCCCAGCTTCATGCACTTTCCGGGGGTGTGCCGGCTTGTACACTTTGCAAAGTTTTCCCAGCCTGTCCAGTTTGCACTGGTGTTCTTTTCTGTGCACTTTGCACAGATGTCCCAGCCTCATGCCCTTTGCACAGGTGACACAGTCAGTCAGTTTTCAGAGATGTCCCGCCTCCTGCTCTTCCCAGAGGTGTTCCGGACTGTACACTTTTCACAGATGTCCCAGTCTGTCCGCTTTCCACAGGTGTCTGAGAATGTTCACTTTGCACAGATATCCAACCTCATGAACTTTCAGAGGTGTCCCAGCCTGTACACTGTGCACAGATCTCCTAGCCCTGCACACTTAGCATGGATTTACCCGCCGGTGCCAAGGCAATGATTTTCCAGCGTGTGGACTTTGCACAGGCGTTTCAGTCTCATACAATTTGCACAGGTGTCCTATATTGTTTATATTGCCGGGTGTCCAAGCTTGTGTGCTTTGGAAAGTTGCCCCAGCCTGTGCACTTTTCCAGGAGTCCCAGACTGTACACGTTGTATGGGTGTCCCAGTTCCATGGTCGTTGCCCAATTGTCCAGCATGTGGGCTTTGGAGAATTCTCCCAGCCTGTGCACTTTGCACATGTGTCTTAGCTTGTACGTTTTTAGCAAGTGTCCCAGCCTTTACACTCTGCACAGGTATTCTAGTTTGTGAGCTTTGTATGGTGTCCCAGCATCTATATTTTGCACCATGCTTCAGCCTTGTGCACCTGAACGGGTGCCTCAGCCTACACACTCTGCAGAGGTGTTCTAGTCTATGCACTTTGGAGATGTGCCCCTGTGCTCTGCACTTTGGATGGGAGTCCCAATCTGCACATCTTCACAGATGCTTCAGTCTCTTGCACTTTGAACAGGTGTCCCAAGGTGTACACTTTGCAAAGTTGTCCCAGCATCATACCCATTGAAGGGATGTCCCAGCAGTGCATTTGCACAGGTATCCAGTCCTGTGAATTTGGACATGTGTGCCAGCCTCATGAACATTGCCCAAGTGTGCAGCCCGTGTACTCTGGACAGGTGTCCCAGCCTATACACTTTACACGAGTGTCTTAGCCTGTACCTTTCCACAAATGTCCCATTCTGTACACTTTTTATCAGTGTCCCAACCTGTGTATTTCGCATGGGTGTTCCAGCTGCATGAACTATTCACTGGCCTCCATGCACGTTCATTTTGCACAGGAGTCCCAGCCTGATGCACCTTGCATCGATACGCCAGTCTGTCCACTTTGCACAGATGTCTCAGCCTCATGCGCCTTGCACAGGTGTCCTGGCACGTACACTTTGCACGATTTTGCAAGGTGTCCACTCTGCACTGGCGTCCCAATCTGTCCACTTTGCACAGATGTCCTACCCTAATGAAGTTTTCAGAGGTGTCCCAGCCTGTACACAGGTTTCCTAGCCTTGTGCACTTAGTGTGGATTCCCTAGCTGGTGCCTTTTGCAACGGTGTCCCAGTTTGTGGGCTTTGCACAGGCGTTTCAGTCTCATACATTTTGCACAGATGTCCTATATTGTTTATTTTTTCCCAAGTGTCCTAGCCTGTGCAGTTTCTCAGGTGTCCCAGCCTGTATACTTTCCCAGGTGTCCCAGTCTCTACACTTTCCATGTGTGTCCCAGTCACATGAACATTACCCAATTGTCCAACCTGTGTACTCTGAAGAGGTGTCCCAGCCTGTGCATTCTTCATGGGTGTCCCAGCCTGTATCCTTTGCACAGGCATCTTAGCCTGTATACTTTCATCAAGTGTCCTGGCCTGTACACTTTACACAGGTGCCATGGTCTCACGCATTTTGCACAGGTCTTCTAGCCTTTGAACACTGCACGGGTGTTATAGATCGTGCACTTTGTATGTGTGTTCCAGCTCTCTGAATTTTGCACAGATGTGACAGCCTTGTACACCTGACCAGGTGCCCCAGCCTGTACACTTTGCAGAGATGTCCTAGCCTTGTGCACTCTGCCTGGGTGTCCAAGTCTGTACCCTTTATCAGGTGTGTCAACCTTGTGTGCTTTGAATGGGTGTCCCAGAGTGTGTTTACACAGTTATCCTGGCCTGTGTATTGGCACATGTGTCCCAGCATTATGACTTTCTACTGGTGACCCACTCTGTCCACTTTGCACAGATGTCCCAACCTCTTGCACTTTGGAGAGTTGCACCAGCCTGTGCAGATATCACGGGTGTCCTAATCTGTGCCCTCTGTAAAGGTGTCCCAACCTCGTGCCCTCCTCACAGTGTCGAATCCTCACGCACTTTACACTGGCTTCTCAGTTCTTACACTCTATACAGGTGTTCTAGTTTGTTCGCTTTGTGTGGGTGTCCCAGCCCTCTGCACTTTGCACATATGCTTAGGCCTTGGCAACTGAACAGGTGACTCAGCCTATAATACACTTTGCAGAGGTGTCCCAGCCCTGTGTACTCAACAAGTGTGTCCCAGCTTGTGCGCTTTGCAGTGCTGTCCTAGTCTGTGCACTTTGGGGAGGTGTCCCTGTGTTGTGCACTTTGCTTGGGAGTCCCAATCTGTGCATTTTCACAGATGTTTCAGTCCCTTGCACTTCGCACAGGTGTCCCAGCAACATGCATTCTGTCCTGTCCTGTCCTGTCCTGTGAATTTGCACATGCATGCCAGCCTCATGAACATTGCCCAAGTGTCCAGCCTGTGCACTCTGGACAGGTGTCCCAGCCTGTGCACTTTGCACAGGTGTCTTAGCCTGCACATTTTCAACAATTTTCCCATTCTGTACACCTTCTGTGGGTGTCCCAATTTGTGTATTTTGCATGGGTGTTCCTCCCTCATGCACTGTGCACTGGTCTCCCTGCCCATTCATTTTGCACAGGTGTCAGAGTCTGTGAGCTTGCATCCATGTCTCAGTCTGTGCACTTTGTCCAGGTGTTCAAGCCTCGTGCATTTGGGAAAGGTGACCCAGTCAGTCCATTTGCATGGATGTCCCAGCTTCATGCACTTTCCGGGGGTGTGCCGGCTTGTACACTTTGCAAAGTTTTCCCAGCCTGTCCAGTTTGCACTGGTGTTCTTTTCTGTGCACTTTGCACAGATGTCCCAGCCTCATGCCCTTTGCACAGGTGACACAGTCAGTCAGTTTTCAGAGATGTCCCGCCTCCTGCTCTTCCCAGAGGTGTTCCGGACTGTACACTTTTCACAGATGTCCCAGTCTGTCCGCTTTCCACAGGTGTCTGAGAATGTTCACTTTGCACAGATATCCAACCTCATGAACTTTCAGAGGTGTCCCAGCCTGTACACTGTGCACAGATCTCCTAGCCCTGCACACTTAGCATGGATTTACCCGCCGGTGCCAAGGCAATGATTTTCCAGCGTGTGGACTTTGCACAGGCGTTTCAGTCTCGTACAATTTGCACATGTGTCCTATATTGTTTATATTGCCGGGTGTCCAAGCTTGTGCGCTTTGGAAAGTTGCCCCAGCCTGTGCACTTTTCCAGGAGTCCCAGACTGTACACGTTGTATGGGTGTCCCAGTTCCATGGTCGTTGCCCAATTGTCCAGCATGTGGACTTTGGAGAATTGTCCCAGCCTGTGCACTTTGCACAGGTGTCTTAGCCTGTACATTTTCAACAAGTGCCCCAGCCCGTACACTTTACACAGGTGTCCCAGTCTCATGCATTTTGCCCAGTTGTCCCAGCCTTTACAATCTGCACAGGTGTTCTAGATCGTGCACTTTGTATGAGCATTCCAGTGCCCTGCATTTTGCACACATGCTTCAGTCTTGTGCATCTGAACAGGTGCCCCAGCCCATACACTTTGTAGAGATGTCCTAGCCCTGTGTGCTCTGCATGGCTGTCCCAGTCTGTACCCTTCGCTCAGGTGTGCCAGCCTCATGCACTTCGAAGGGGTATCCTAGAGTGCGTTTCCACAGGTATTTAGGCCTGTGTACTGGCATATGTGCACTTTGTACAGGTGACCCAGTCTGTCCACTTTGCACAGATGTCCCAGCCTCATGCACTTTGGATATTTGTACCAGTCTGTGCAGTTTTCATGGGAGTCTGAATTTGTCCACTCTGTCACAGTGTCCTAGCCTCATGCACTTTGCACAGGTGTCCCAGCCTTTACACTCTACACAGGTGTTCTATTTTGTGCACTTTGTATGGGTGTCCCAGCCCTCTGCACTTCACACAGATGTGCCTAAGCCTGTACACTTGGCAGAGATGTCCTAGCCCTGTGCATTCTGCATAGTGTCCCAGTCTGTACTCTTTGCCCAAGCATGCCAGCCTCATGCACTTTGAAGGGGTGTCCCAGAGTGTATTTGCACAGGTATCTCGGCGTGCACATTGGCATATGTGTCCCAGCCTCATGCACTTTGTACAGGTGACCCAGTCTGCCCCCTTGGCGTATATGTCCCAGCCTCATGCACTTTGCACGGATGTCCCAGTCTAGCTACTTCACACAGGTGTCCCAGTCCATCCAATTGCACAGAAGTCCCAACCTCATGCACTTGTGCAGTTTTCACAGGTATCCCAATCTGCGCCCTCTGTAAAGGTGCCCCAGCTGCATGCACTTTTCACAGGTGCCCAATCCTCATGCACTTTACACTGGTTTCTCAGCTTTTACACCCTGCACAGGTGTTCTAGTTTGTGCACATTTAATGGGAGTCCCAACCCTTTCTACTTTGCACAAATTCTTCAGCCTGGTGCACCTGAACAGTTACCTCGGCCTATATGCTTTGCAGAGGTGTCCTAGCCCTGCGCATGCAACAAGGTGTCCCAGCTTGTGCACTTTGGAGAGGTGTCCCTGTGTTGTGCACTTTGCATGGGAGTCCCAATCTGCTCGCTTTGCACGGATGTCCAAGCTTCATGAACTTCCCAGAGATTTCCCAGCCTGTACACTTTGCCCAGTTTTCCTAGCCGTGTGCACTTAGCATGAATTTACCAGCTGATGCCTTTTGCAATGATGTCCCAGCCTGTAGACTTTTCACAGGTGTTTCAATTTTATACAGTTTGCACAGGTGTCCAAGACCGTGCACTTTGGAAAGGTGTCCTAGCCCGTGCACTTGCCCAGGTATCCCAGGCTCTGTACTTTGCGCAGGTGTCCCAGTCACGTGAACTTTACCCAATTGTCCAACCTGCGCACTCTCCACGGGTGTCCCAGCCTGCGCCCTTTGCACCATTGTCTTAGTCTGTGCACTTCCAGCAAGTGTCCCAGCCTCATACACTTTGCAGATGTGTCCCAGCCTGTACATTTTGCACAGGTGTTTAAGTCTCATGCACTTCGTACAGGTATCCTAAACTGTTCATTTCGCACCGGTGTCACAATGTGAGCACTTTGGAGAAGTGTCCCAGCCTGTGCACTTCACATGGATGTCACAGCCTCATGCGCTTTGGTGAGGTGTTCCTGCCTGTGCACTTTGCACATGTGTCCCAGCCTCAAGAACGTTGCCCAAGTGTCCAGCCTGTGTACTCTCGACAGTTGTCCCAGCCTGTTCACTCTGCATGACTGTCCCAGCCTGTGCACTTTGCACATGTGTCTTAGCTTGTACGTTTTTAGCAAGTGTCCCAGCCTTTACACTCTGCACAGGTATTCTAGTTTGTGAGCTTTGTATGGTGTCCCAGCATCTATATTTTGCACCATGCTTCAGCCTTGTGCACCTGAACGGGTGCCTCAGCCTACACACTCTGCAGAGGTATTCTAGTCTATGCACTTTGGAGATGTGCCCCTGTGCTCTGCACTTTGGATGGGAGTCCCAATCTGCACATCTTCACAGATGCTTCAGTCTCTTGCACTTTGAACAGGTGTCCCAAGGTGTACACTTTGCAAAGTTGTCCCAGCATCATACCCATTGAAGGGATGTCCCAGCAGTGCATTTGCACAGGTATCCAGTCCTGTGAATTTGGACATGTGTGCCAGCCTCATGAACATTGCCCAAGTGTGCAGCCCGTGTACTCTGGACAGGTGTCCCAGCCTATACACTTTACACGAGTGTCTTAGCCTGTACCTTTCCACAAATGTCCCATTCTGTACACTTTTTATCAGTGTCCCAACCTGTGTATTTCGCATGGGTGTTCCAGCTGCATGAACTATTCACTGGCCTCCATGCACGTTCATTTTGCACAGGAGTCCCAGCCTGATGCACCTTGCATCGATACGCCAGTCTGTCCACTTTGCACAGATGTCTCAGCCTCATGCGCCTTGCACAGGTGTCCTGGCACGTACACTTTGCACGATTTTGCAAGGTGTCCACTCTGCACTGGCGTCCCAATCTGTCCACTTTGCACAGATGTCCTACCCTAATGAAGTTTTCAGAGGTGTCCCAGCCTGTACACAGGTTTCCTAGCCTTGTGCACTTAGTGTGGATTCCCTAGCTGGTGCCTTTTGCAACGGTGTCCCAGTTTGTGGGCTTTGCACAGGCGTTTCAGTCTCATACATTTTGCACAGATGTCCTATATTGTTTATTTTTTCCCAAGTGTCCTAGCCTGTGCAGTTTCTCAGGTGTCCCAGCCTGTATACTTTCCCAGGTGTCCCAGTCTCTACACTTTCCATGTGTGTCCCAGTCACATGAACATTACCCAATTGTCCAACCTGTGTACTCTGAAGAGGTGTCCCAGCCTGTGCATTCTTCATGGGTGTCCCAGCCTGTATCCTTTGCACAGGCATCTTAGCCTGTATACTTTCATCAAGTGTCCTGGCCTGTACACTTTACACAGGTGCCATGGTCTCACGCATTTTGCACAGGTCTTCTAGCCTTTGAACACCGCACGGGTGTTATAGATCGTGCACTTTGTATGTGTGTTCCAGCTCTCTGAATTTTGCACAGATGTGACAGCCTTGTACACCTGACCAGGTGCCCCAGCCTGTACACTTTGCAGAGATGTCCTAGCCTTGTGCACTCTGCCTGGGTGTCCAAGTCTGTACCCTTTATCAGGTGTGTCAACCTTGTGTGCTTTGAATGGGTGTCCCAGAGTGTGTTTACACAGTTATCCTGGCCTGTGTATTGGCACATGTGTCCCAGCATTATGACTTTCTACTGGTGACCCACTCTGTCCACTTTGCACAGATG
This sequence comes from Loxodonta africana, assembly GCF_030014295.1. Lineage (NCBI taxonomy): Eukaryota > Metazoa > Chordata > Mammalia > Proboscidea > Elephantidae > Loxodonta > Loxodonta africana. Next base: position 26,270,059 of record NC_087369.1, read on the forward strand.
TCCCAACCTCTTGCACTTTGGAGAGTTGCACCAGCCTGTGCAGATATCACGGGTGTCCTAATCTGTGCCCTCTGTAAAGGTGTCCCAACCTCATGCCCTCCTCACAGTGTCGAATCCTCACGCACTTTGCACTGGCTTCTCAGTTCTTACACTCTATACAGGTGTTCTAGTTTGTTCGCTTTGTGTGGGTGTCCCAGCCCTCTGCACTTTGCACATATGCTTAGGCCTTGGCAACTGAACAGGTGACTCAGCCTATAATACACTTTGCAGAGGTGTCCCAGCCCTGTGTACTCAACAAGTGTGTCCCAGCTTGTGCGCTTTGCAGTGCTGTCCTAGTCTGTGCACTTCGGGGAGGTGTCCCTGTGTTGTGCACTTTGCTTGGGAGTCCCAATCTGTGCATTTTCACAGATGTTTCAGTCCCTTGCACTTCGCACAGGTGTCCCAGCAACATGCATTCTGTCCTGTCCTGTCCTGTCCTGTGAATTTGCACATGCATGCCAGCCTCATGAACATTGCCCAAGTGTCCAGCCTGTGCACTCTGGACAGGTGTCCCAGCCTGTGCACTTTGCACAGGTGTCTTAGCCTGCACATTTTCAACAATTTTCCCATTCCGTACACCTTCTGTGGGTGTCCCAATTTGTGTATTTTGCATGGGTGTTCCTCCCTCATGCACTGTGCACTGGTCTCCCTGCCCATTCATTTTGCACAGGTGTCAGAGTCTGTGAACTTGCATCCATGTCTCAGTCTGTGCACTTTGTCCAGGTGTTCAAGCCTCGTGCATTTGGGAAAGGTGACCCAGTCAGTCCATTTGCATGGATGTCCCAGCTTCATGCACTTTCCGGGGGTGTGCCGGCTTGTACACTTTGCAAAGTTTTCCCAGCCTGTCCAGTTTGCACTGGTGTTCTTTTCTGTGCACTTTGCACAGATGGCCCAGCCTCATGCCCTTTGCACAGGTGACACAGTCAGTCAGTTTTCAGAGATGTCCCGCCTCCTGCTCTTCCCAGAGGTGTTCCGGACTGTACACTTTTCACAGATGTCCCAGTCTGTCCGCTTTCCACAGGTGTCTGAGAATGTTCACTTTGCACAGATATCCAACCTCATGAACTTTCAGAGGTGTCCCAGCCTGTACACTGTGCACAGATCTCCTAGCCCTGCACACTTAGCATGGATTTACCCGCCGGTGCCAAGGCAATGATTTTCCAGCGTGTGGACTTTGCACAGGCGTTTCAGTCTCATACAATTTGCACAGGTGTCCTATATTGTTTATATTGCCGGGTGTCCAAGCTTGTGTGCTTTGGAAAGTTGCCCCAGCCTGTGCACTTTTCCAGGAGTCCCAGACTGTACACGTTGTATGGGTGTCCCAGTTCCATGGTCGTTGCCCAATTGTCCAGCATGTGGGCTTTGGAGAATTCTCCCAGCCTGTGCACTTTGCACATGTGTCTTAGCTTGTACGTTTTTAGCAAGTGTCCCAGCCTTTACACTCTGCACAGGTATTCTAGTTTGTGAGCTTTGTATGGTGTCCCAGCATCTATATTTTGCACCATGCTTCAGCCTTGTGCACCTGAACGGGTGCCTCAGCCTACACACTCTGCAGAGGTGTTCTAGTCTATGCACTTTGGAGATGTGCCCCTGTGCTCTGCACTTTGGATGGGAGTCCCAATCTGCACATCTTCACAGATGCTTCAGTCTCTTGCACTTTGAACAGGTGTCCCAAGGTGTACACTTTGCAAAGTTGTCCCAGCATCATACCCATTGAAGGGATGTCCCAGCAGTGCATTTGCACAGGTATCCAGTCCTGTGAATTTGGACATGTGTGCCAGCCTCATGAACATTGCCCAAGTGTGCAGCCCGTGTACTCTGGACAGGTGTCCCAGCCTATACACTTTACACGAGTGTCTTAGCCTGTACCTTTCCACAAATGTCCCATTCTGTACACTTTTTATCAGTGTCCCAACCTGTGTATTTCGCATGGGTGTTCCAGCTGCATGAACTATTCACTGGCCTCCATGCACGTTCATTTTGCACAGGAGTCCCAGCCTGATGCACCTTGCATCGATAAGCCAGTCTGTCCACTTTGCACAGATGTCTCAGCCTCATGCGCCTTGCACAGGTGTCCTGGCACGTACACTTTGCACGATTTTGCAAGGTGTCCACTCTGCACTGGCGTCCCAATCTGTCCACTTTGCACAGATGTCCTACCCTAATGAAGTTTTCAGAGGTGTCCCAGCCTGTACACAGGTTTCCTAGCCTTGTGCACTTAGTGTGGATTCCCTAGCTGGTGCCTTTTGCAACGGTGTCCCAGTTTGTGGGCTTTGCACAGGCGTTTCAGTCTCATACATTTTGCACAGATGTCCTATATTGTTTATTTTTTCCCAAGTGTCCTAGCCTGTGCAGTTTCTCAGGTGTCCCAGCCTGTATACTTTCCCAGGTGTCCCAGTCTCTACACTTTCCATGTGTGTCCCAGTCACATGAACATTACCCAATTGTCCAACCTGTGTACTCTGAAGAGGTGTCCCAGCCTGTGCATTCTTCATGGGTGTCCCAGCCTGTATCCTTTGCACAGGCATCTTAGCCTGTATACTTTCATCAAGTGTCCTGGCCTGTACACTTTACACAGGTGCCATGGTCTCACGCATTTTGCACAGGTCTTCTAGCCTTTGAACACTGCACGGGTGTTATAGATCGTGCACTTTGTATGTGTGTTCCAGCTCTCTGAATTTTGCACAGATGTGACAGCCTTGTACACCTGACCAGGTGCCCCAGCCTGTACACTTTGCAGAGATGTCCTAGCCTTGTGCACTCTGCCTGGGTGTCCAAGTCTGTACCCTTTATCAGGTGTGTCAACCTTGTGTGCTTTGAATGGGTGTCCCAGAGTGTGTTTACACAGTTATCCTGGCCTGTGTATTGGCACATGTGTCCCAGCATTATGACTTTCTACTGGTGACCCACTCTGTCCACTTTGCACAGATGTCCCAACCTCTTGCACTTTGGAGAGTTGCACCAGCCTGTGCAGATATCACGGGTGTCCTAATCTGTGCCCTCTGTAAAGGTGTCCCAACCTCGTGCCCTCCTCACAGTGTCGAATCCTCACGCACTTTACACTGGCTTCTCAGTTCTTACACTCTATACAGGTGTTCTAGTTTGTTCGCTTTGTGTGGGTGTCCCAGCCCTCTGCACTTTGCACATATGCTTAGGCCTTGGCAACTGAACAGGTGACTCAGCCTATAATACACTTTGCAGAGGTGTCCCAGCCCTGTGTACTCAACAAGTGTGTCCCAGCTTGTGCGCTTTGCAGTGCTGTCCTAGTCTGTGCACTTTGGGGAGGTGTCCCTGTGTTGTGCACTTTGCTTGGGAGTCCCAATCTGTGCATTTTCACAGATGTTTCAGTCCCTTGCACTTCGCACAGGTGTCCCAGCAACATGCATTCTGTCCTGTCCTGTCCTGTCCTGTGAATTTGCACATGCATGCCAGCCTCATGAACATTGCCCAAGTGTCCAGCCTGTGCACTCTGGACAGGTGTCCCAGCCTGTGCACTTTGCACAGGTGTCTTAGCCTGCACATTTTCAACAATTTTCCCATTCTGTACACCTTCTGTGGGTGTCCCAATTTGTGTATTTTGCATGGGTGTTCCTCCCTCATGCACTGTGCACTGGTCTCCCTGCCCATTCATTTTGCACAGGTGTCAGAGTCTGTGAGCTTGCATCCATGTCTCAGTCTGTGCACTTTGTCCAGGTGTTCAAGCCTCGTGCATTTGGGAAAGGTGACCCAGTCAGTCCATTTGCATGGATGTCCCAGCTTCATGCACTTTCCGGGGGTGTGCCGGCTTGTACACTTTGCAAAGTTTTCCCAGCCTGTCCAGTTTGCACTGGTGTTCTTTTCTGTGCACTTTGCACAGATGTCCCAGCCTCATGCCCTTTGCACAGGTGACCCAGTCCGTCAGTTTTCAGAGATGTCCCAGCCTCCTGCTCTTCCCAGAGGTGTTCCGGACTGTACACTTTTCACAGATGTCCCAGTCTGTCCGCTTTCCACAGGTGTCTGAGAATGTTCACTTTGCACAGATATCCAACCTCATGAACTTTCAGAGGTGTCCCAGCCTGTACACTGTGCACAGATCTCCTAGCCCTGCACACTTAGCATGGATTTACCCGCCGGTGCCAAGGCAATGATTTTCCAGCGTGTGGACTTTGCACAGGCGTTTCAGTCTCGTACAATTTGCACATGTGTCCTATATTGTTTATATTGCCGGGTGTCCAAGCTTGTGCGCTTTGGAAAGTTGCCCCAGCCTGTGCACTTTTCCAGGAGTCCCAGACTGTACACGTTGTATGGGTGTCCCAGTTCCATGGTCGTTGCCCAATTGTCCAGCATGTGGACTTTGGAGAATTGTCCCAGCCTGTGCACTTTGCACAGGTGTCTTAGCCTGTACATTTTCAACAAGTGCCCCAGCCCGTACACTTTACACAGGTGTCCCAGTCTCATGCATTTTGCCCAGTTGTCCCAGCCTTTACAATCTGCACAGGTGTTCTAGATCGTGCACTTTGTATGAGCATTCCAGTGCCCTGCATTTTGCACACATGCTTCAGTCTTGTGCATCTGAACAGGTGCCCCAGCCCATACACTTTGTAGAGATGTCCTAGCCCTGTGTGCTCTGCATGGCTGTCCCAGTCTGTACCCTTCGCTCAGGTGTGCCAGCCTCATGCACTTCGAAGGGGTATCCTAGAGTGCGTTTCCACAGGTATTTAGGCCTGTGTACTGGCATATGTGCACTTTGTACAGGTGACCCAGTCTGTCCACTTTGCACAGATGTCCCAGCCTCATGCACTTTGGATATTTGTACCAGTCTGTGCAGTTTTCATGGGAGTCTGAATTTGTCCACTCTGTCACAGTGTCCTAGCCTCATGCACTTTGCACAGGTGTCCCAGCCTTTACACTCTACACAGGTGTTCTATTTTGTGCACTTTGTATGGGTGTCCCAGCCCTCTGCACTTCACACAGATGTGCCTAAGCCTGTACACTTGGCAGAGATGTCCTAGCCCTGTGCATTCTGCATAGTGTCCCAGTCTGTACTCTTTGCCCAAGCATGCCAGCCTCATGCACTTTGAAGGGGTGTCCCAGAGTGTATTTGCACAGGTATCTCGGCGTGCACATTGGCATATGTGTCCCAGCCTCATGCACTTTGTACAGGTGACCCAGTCTGCCCCCTTGGCGTATATGTCCCAGCCTCATGCACTTTGCACGGATGTCCCAGTCTAGCTACTTCACACAGGTGTCCCAGTCCATCCAATTGCACAGAAGTCCCAACCTCATGCACTTGTGCAGTTTTCACAGGTATCCCAATCTGCGCCCTCTGTAAAGGTGCCCCAGCTGCATGCACTTTTCACAGGTGCCCAATCCTCATGCACTTTACACTGGTTTCTCAGCTTTTACACCCTGCACAGGTGTTCTAGTTTGTGCACATTTAATGGGAGTCCCAACCCTTTCTACTTTGCACAAATTCTTCAGCCTGGTGCACCTGAACAGTTACCTCGGCCTATATGCTTTGCAGAGGTGTCCTAGCCCTGCGCATGCAACAAGGTGTCCCAGCTTGTGCACTTTGGAGAGGTGTCCCTGTGTTGTGCACTTTGCATGGGAGTCCCAATCTGCTCGCTTTGCACGGATGTCCAAGCTTCATGAACTTCCCAGAGATTTCCCAGCCTGTACACTTTGCCCAGTTTTCCTAGCCGTGTGCACTTAGCATGAATTTACCAGCTGATGCCTTTTGCAATGATGTCCCAGCCTGTAGACTTTTCACAGGTGTTTCAATTTTATACAGTTTGCACAGGTGTCCAAGACCGTGCACTTTGGAAAGGTGTCCTAGCCCGTGCACTTGCCCAGGTATCCCAGGCTCTGTACTTTGCGCAGGTGTCCCAGTCACGTGAACTTTACCCAATTGTCCAACCTGCGCACTCTCCACGGGTGTCCCAGCCTGCGCCCTTTGCACCATTGTCTTAGTCTGTGCACTTCCAGCAAGTGTCCCAGCCTCATACACTTTGCAGATGTGTCCCAGCCTGTACATTTTGCACAGGTGTTTAAGTCTCATGCACTTCGTACAGGTATCCTAAACTGTTCATTTCGCACCGGTGTCACAATGTGAGCACTTTGGAGAAGTGTCCCAGCCTGTGCACTTCACATGGATGTCACAGCCTCATGCGCTTTGGTGAGGTGTTCCTGCCTGTGCACTTTGCACATGTGTCCCAGCCTCAAGAACGTTGCCCAAGTGTCCAGCCTGTGTACTCTCGACAGTTGTCCCAGCCTGTTCACTCTGCATGACTGTCCCAGCCTGTGCACTTTGCACATGTGTCTTAGCTTGTACGTTTTTAGCAAGTGTCCCAGCCTTTACACTCTGCACAGGTATTCTAGTTTGTGAGCTTTGTATGGTGTCCCAGCATCTATATTTTGCACCATGCTTCAGCCTTGTGCACCTGAACGGGTGCCTCAGCCTACACACTCTGCAGAGGTGTTCTAGTCTATGCACTTTGGAGATGTGCCCCTGTGCTCTGCACTTTGGATGGGAGTCCCAATCTGCACATCTTCACAGATGCTTCAGTCTCTTGCACTTTGAACAGGTGTCCCAAGGTGTACACTTTGCAAAGTTGTCCCAGCATCATACCCATTGAAGGGATGTCCCAGCAGTGCATTTGCACAGGTATCCAGTCCTGTGAATTTGGACATGTGTGCCAGCCTCATGAACATTGCCCAAGTGTGCAGCCCGTGTACTCTGGACAGGTGTCCCAGCCTATACACTTTACACGAGTGTCTTAGCCTGTACCTTTCCACAAATGTCCCATTCTGTACACTTTTTATCAGTGTCCCAACCTGTGTATTTCGCATGGGTGTTCCAGCTGCATGAACTATTCACTGGCCTCCATGCACGTTCATTTTGCACAGGAGTCCCAGCCTGATGCACCTTGCATCGATACGCCAGTCTGTCCACTTTGCACAGATGTCTCAGCCTCATGCGCCTTGCACAGGTGTCCTGGCACGTACACTTTGCACGATTTTGCAAGGTGTCCACTCTGCACTGGCGTCCCAATCTGTCCACTTTGCACAGATGTCCTACCCTAATGAAGTTTTCAGAGGTGTCCCAGCCTGTACACAGGTTTCCTAGCCTTGTGCACTTAGTGTGGATTCCCTAGCTGGTGCCTTTTGCAACGGTGTCCCAGTTTGTGGGCTTTGCACAGGCGTTTCAGTCTCATACATTTTGCACAGATGTCCTATATTGTTTATTTTTTCCCAAGTGTCCTAGCCTGTGCAGTTTCTCAGGTGTCCCAGCCTGTATACTTTCCCAGGTGTCCCAGTCTCTACACTTTCCATGTGTGTCCCAGTCACATGAACATTACCCAATTGTCCAACCTGTGTACTCTGAAGAGGTGTCCCAGCCTGTGCATTCTTCATGGGTGTCCCAGCCTGTATCCTTTGCACAGGCATCTTAGCCTGTATACTTTCATCAAGTGTCCTGGCCTGTACACTTTACACAGGTGCCATGGTCTCACGCATTTTGCACAGGTCTTCTAGCCTTTGAACACCGCACGGGTGTTATAGATCGTGCACTTTGTATGTGTGTTCCAGCTCTCTGAATTTTGCACAGATGTGACAGCCTTGTACACCTGACCAGGTGCCCCAGCCTGTACACTTTGCAGAGATGTCCTAGCCTTGTGCACTCTGCCTGGGTGTCCAAGTCTGTACCCTTTATCAGGTGTGTCAACCTTGTGTGCTTTGAATGGGTGTCCCAGAGTGTGTTTACACAGTTATCCTGGCCTGTGTATTGGCACATGTGTCCCAGCATTATGACTTTCTACTGGTGACCCACTCTGTCCACTTTGCACAGATGTCCCAACCTCTTGCACTTTGGAGAGTTGCACCAGCCTGTGCAGATATCACGGGTGTCCTAATCTGTGCCCTCTGTAAAGGTGTCCCAACCTCATGCCCTCCTCACAGTGTCGAATCCTCACGCACTTTGCACTGGCTTCTCAGTTCTTACACTCTATACAGGTGTTCTAGTTTGTTCGCTTTGTGTGGGTGTCCCAGCCCTCTGCACTTTGCACATATGCTTAGGCCTTGGCAACTGAACAGGTGACTCAGCCTATAATACACTTTGCAGAGGTGTCCCAGCCCTGTGTACTCAACAAGTGTGTCCCAGCTTGTGCGCTTTGCAGTGCTGTCCTAGTCTGTGCACTTCGGGGAGGTGTCCCTGTGTTGTGCACTTTGCTTGGGAGTCCCAATCTGTGCATTTTCACAGATGTTTCAGTCCCTTGCACTTCGCACAGGTGTCCCAGCAACATGCATTCTGTCCTGTCCTGTCCTGTCCTGTGAATTTGCACATGCATGCCAGCCTCATGAACATTGCCCAAGTGTCCAGCCTGTGCACTCTGGACAGGTGTCCCAGCCTGTGCACTTTGCACAGGTGTCTTAGCCTGCACATTTTCAACAATTTTCCCATTCCGTACACCTTCTGTGGGTGTCCCAATTTGTGTATTTTGCATGGGTGTTCCTCCCTCATGCACTGTGCACTGGTCTCCCTGCCCATTCATTTTGCACAGGTGTCAGAGTCTGTGAACTTGCATCCATGTCTCAGTCTGTGCACTTTGTCCAGGTGTTCAAGCCTCGTGCATTTGGGAAAGGTGACCCAGTCAGTCCATTTGCATGGATGTCCCAGCTTCATGCACTTTCCGGGGGTGTGCCGGCTTGTACACTTTGCAAAGTTTTCCCAGCCTGTCCAGTTTGCACTGGTGTTCTTTTCTGTGCACTTTGCACAGATGTCCCAGCCTCATGCCCTTTGCACAGGTGACACAGTCAGTCAGTTTTCAGAGATGTCCCGCCTCCTGCTCTTCCCAGAGGTGTTCCGGACTGTACACTTTTCACAGATGTCCCAGTCTGTCCGCTTTCCACAGGTGTCTGAGAATGTTCACTTTGCACAGATATCCAACCTCATGAACTTTCAGAGGTGTCCCAGCCTGTACACTGTGCACAGATCTCCTAGCCCTGCACACTTAGCATGGATTTACCCGCCGGTGCCAAGGCAATGATTTTCCAGCGTGTGGACTTTGCACAGGCGTTTCAGTCTCATACAATTTGCACAGGTGTCCTATATTGTTTATATTGCCGGGTGTCCAAGCTTGTGTGCTTTGGAAAGTTGCCCCAGCCTGTGCACTTTTCCAGGAGTCCCAGACTGTACACGTTGTATGGGTGTCCCAGTTCCATGGTCGTTGCCCAATTGTCCAGCATGTGGGCTTTGGAGAATTCTCCCAGCCTGTGCACTTTGCACATGTGTCTTAGCTTGTACGTTTTTAGCAAGTGTCCCAGCCTTTACACTCTGCACAGGTATTCTAGTTTGTGAGCTTTGTATGGTGTCCCAGCATCTATATTTTGCACCATGCTTCAGCCTTGTGCACCTGAACGGGTGCCTCAGCCTACACACTCTGCAGAGGTGTTCTAGTCTATGCACTTTGGAGATGTGCCCCTGTGCTCTGCACTTTGGATGGGAGTCCCAATCTGCACATCTTCACAGATGCTTCAGTCTCTTGCACTTTGAACAGGTGTCCCAAGGTGTACACTTTGCAAAGTTGTCCCAGCATCATACCCATTGAAGGGATGTCCCAGCAGTGCATTTGCACAGGTATCCAGTCCTGTGAATTTGGACATGTGTGCCAGCCTCATGAACATTGCCCAAGTGTGCAGCCCGTGTACTCTGGACAGGTGTCCCAGCCTATACACTTTACACGAGTGTCTTAGCCTGTACCTTTCCACAAATGTCCCATTCTGTACACTTTTTATCAGTGTCCCAACCTGTGTATTTCGCATGGGTGTTCCAGCTGCATGAACTATTCACTGGCCTCCATGCACGTTCATTTTGCACAGGAGTCCCAGCCTGATGCACCTTGCATCGATAAGCCAGTCTGTCCACTTTGCACAGATGTCTCAGCCTCATGCGCCTTGCACAGGTGTCCTGGCACGTACACTTTGCACGATTTTGCAAGGTGTCCACTCTGCACTGGCGTCCCAATCTGTCCACTTTGCACAGATGTCCTACCCTAATGAAGTTTTCAGAGGTGTCCCAGCCTGTACACAGGTTTCCTAGCCTTGTGCACTTAGTGTGGATTCCCTAGCTGGTGCCTTTTGCAACGGTGTCCCAGTTTGTGGGCTTTGCACAGGCGTTTCAGTCTCATACATTTTGCACAGATGTCCTATATTGTTTATTTTTTCCCAAGTGTCCTAGCCTGTGCAGTTTCTCAGGTGTCCCAGCCTGTATACTTTCCCAGGTGTCCCAGTCTCTACACTTTCCATGTGTGTCCCAGTCACATGAACATTACCCAATTGTCCAACCTGTGTACTCTGAAGAGGTGTCCCAGCCTGTGCATTCTTCATGGGTGTCCCAGCCTGTATCCTTTGCACAGGCATCTTAGCCTGTATACTTTCATCAAGTGTCCTGGCCTGTACACTTTACACAGGTGCCATGGTCTCACGCATTTTGCACAGGTCTTCTAGCCTTTGAACACTGCACGGGTGTTATAGATCGTGCACTTTGTATGTGTGTTCCAGCTCTCTGAATTTTGCACAGATGTGACAGCCTTGTACACCTGACCAGGTGCCCCAGCCTGTACACTTTGCAGAGATGTCCTAGCCTTGTGCACTCTGCCTGGGTGTCCAAGTCTGTACCCTTTATCAGGTGTGTCAACCTTGTGTGCTTTGAATGGGTGTCCCAGAGTGTGTTTACACAGTTATCCTGGCCTGTGTATTGGCACATGTGTCCCAGCATTATGACTTTCTACTGGTGACCCACTCTGTCCACTTTGCACAGATGTCCCAACCTCTTGCACTTTGGAGAGTTGCACCAGCCTGTGCAGATATCACGGGTGTCCTAATCTGTGCCCTCTGTAAAGGTGTCCCAACCTCGTGCCCTCCTCACAGTGTCGAATCCTCACGCACTTTACACTGGCTTCTCAGTTCTTACACTCTATACAGGTGTTCTAGTTTGTTCGCTTTGTGTGGGTGTCCCAGCCCTCTGCACTTTGCACATATGCTTAGGCCTTGGCAACTGAACAGGTGACTCAGCCTATAATACACTTTGCAGAGGTGTCCCAGCCCTGTGTACTCAACAAGTGTGTCCCAGCTTGTGCGCTTTGCAGTGCTGTCCTAGTCTGTGCACTTTGGGGAGGTGTCCCTGTGTTGTGCACTTTGCTTGGGAGTCCCAATCTGTGCATTTTCACAGATGTTTCAGTCCCTTGCACTTCGCACAGGTGTCCCAGCAACATGCATTCTGTCCTGTCCTGTCCTGTCCTGTGAATTTGCACATGCATGCCAGCCTCATGAACATTGCCCAAGTGTCCAGCCTGTGCACTCTGGACAGGTGTCCCAGCCTGTGCACTTTGCACAGGTGTCTTAGCCTGCACATTTTCAACAATTTTCCCATTCTGTACACCTTCTGTGGGTGTCCCAATTTGTGTATTTTGCATGGGTGTTCCTCCCTCATGCACTGTGCACTGGTCTCCCTGCCCATTCATTTTGCACAGGTGTCAGAGTCTGTGAGCTTGCATCCATGTCTCAGTCTGTGCACTTTGTCCAGGTGTTCAAGCCTCGTGCATTTGGGAAAGGTGACCCAGTCAGTCCATTTGCATGGATGTCCCAGCTTCATGCACTTTCCGGGGGTGTGCCGGCTTGTACACTTTGCAAAGTTTTCCCAGCCTGTCCAGTTTGCACTGGTGTTCTTTTCTGTGCACTTTGCACAGATGTCCCAGCCTCATGCCCTTTGCACAGGTGACCCAGTCCGTCAGTTTTCAGAGATGTCCCAGCCTCCTGCTCTTCCCAGAGGTGTTCCGGACTGTACACTTTTCACAGATGTCCCAGTCTGTCCGCTTTCCACAGGTGTCTGAGAATGTTCACTTTGCACAGATATCCAACCTCATGAACTTTCAGAGGTGTCCCAGCCTGTACACTGTGCACAGATCTCCTAGCCCTGCACACTTAGCATGGATTTACCCGCCGGTGCCAAGGCAATGATTTTCCAGCGTGTGGACTTTGCACAGGCGTTTCAGTCTCGTACAATTTGCACATGTGTCCTATATTGTTTATATTGCCGGGTGTCCAAGCTTGTGCGCTTTGGAAAGTTGCCCCAGCCTGTGCACTTTTCCAGGAGTCCCAGACTGTACACGTTGTATGGGTGTCCCAGTTCCATGGTCGTTGCCCAATTGTCCAGCATGTGGACTTTGGAGAATTGTCCCAGCCTGTGCACTTTGCACAGGTGTCTTAGCCTGTACATTTTCAACAAGTGCCCCAGCCCGTACACTTTACACAGGTGTCCCAGTCTCATGCATTTTGCCCAGTTGTCCCAGCCTTTACAATCTGCACAGGTGTTCTAGATCGTGCACTTTGTATGAGCATTCCAGTGCCCTGCATTTTGCACACATGCTTCAGTCTTGTGCATCTGAACAGGTGCCCCAGCCCATACACTTTGTAGAGATGTCCTAGCCCTGTGTGCTCTGCATGGCTGTCCCAGTCTGTACCCTTTGCTCAGGTGTGCCAGCCTCATGCACTTCGAAGGGGTATCCTAGAGTGCGTTTCCACAGGTATTTAGGCCTGTGTACTGGCATATGTGCACTTTGTACAGGTGACCCAGTCTGTCCACTTTGCACAGATGTCCCAGCCTCATGCACTTTGGATATTTGTACCAGTCTGTGCAGTTTTCATGGGAGTCTGAATTTGTCCACTCTGTCACAGTGTCCTAGCCTCATGCACTTTGCACAGGTGTCCCAGCCTTTACACTCTACACAGGTGTTCTATTTTGTGCACTTTGTATGGGTGTCCCAGCCCTCTGCACTTCATACAGATGTGCCTAAGCCTGTACACTTGGCAGAGATGTCCTAGCCCTGTGCATTCTGCATAGTGTCCCAGTCTGTACTCTTTGCCCAAGCATGCCGGCCTTATGCACTTTGAAGGGGTGTCCCAGAGTGTATTTGCACAGGTATCTCGGCGTGCACATTGGCATATGTGTCCCAGCCTCATGCACTTTGTACAGGTGACCCAGACTGCCCCCTTGGCGTATATGTCCCAGCCTCATGCACTTTGCACGGATGTCCCAGTCTAGCTACTTCACACAGGTGTCCCAGTCCATCCAATTGCACAGAAGTCCCAACCTCATGCACTTGTGCAGTTTTCACAGGTATCCCAATCTGCGCCCTCTGTAAAGGTGCCCCAGCTGCATGCACTTTTCACAGGTGCCCAATCCTCGTGCACTTTACACTGGTTTCTCAGCTTTTACACCCTGCACAGGTGTTCTAGTTTGTGCACATTTAATGGGAGTCCTAACCCTTTATACTTTGCACAAATTCTTCAGCCTGGTGCACCTGAACAGTTACCTCGGCCTATATGCTTTGCAGAGGTGTCCTAGCCCTGCGCATGCAACAAGGTGTCCCAGCTTGTGCACTTTGGAGAGGTGTCCCTGTGTTGTGCACTTCGCATGGGAGTCCCAATCTGCTCGCTTTGCACGGTTGTCCAAGCTTCATGAACTTCCCAGAGATTTCCCAGCCTGTACACTTTGCCCAGTTTTCCTAGCCGTGTGCACTTAGCATGAATTTACCAGCTGATGCCTTTTGCAATGATGTCCCAGCCTGTAGACTTTTCACAGGTGTTTCAATTTTATACAGTTTGCACAGGTGTCCAAGACCGTGCACTTTGGAAAGGTGTCCTAGCCCGTGCACTTGCCCAGGTATCCCAGGCTCTGTACTTTGCGCAGGTGTCCCAGTCACGTGAACTTTACCCAATTGTCCAACCTGCGCACTCTCCACGGGTGTCCCAGCCTGCGCCCTTTGCACCATTGTCTTAGTCTGTGCACTTCCAGCAAGTGTCCCAGCCTCATACACTTTGCAGATGTGTCCCAGCCTGTACATTTTGCACAGGTGTTTAAGTCTCATGCACTTCGTACAGGTATCCTAAACTGTTCATTTCGCACCGGTGTCACAATGTGAGCACTTTGGAGAAGTGTCCCAGCCTGTGCACTTCACATGGATGTCACAGCCTCATGCGCCTTGGTGAGGTGTTCCTGCCTGTGCACTTTGCACATGTGTCCCAGCCTCAAGAACGTTGCCCAAGTGTCCAGCCTGTGTACTCTCGACAGTTATCCCAGCCTGTTCACTCTGCATGACTGTCCCAGCCTGTGCACTTTGCACATGTGTCTTAGCTTGTACGTTTTTAGCAAGTGTCCCAGCCTTTACACTCTGCACAGGTATTCTAGTTTGTGAGCTTTGTATGGTGTCCCAGCATCTATATTTTGCACCATGCTTCAGCCTTGTGCACCTGAACGGGTGCCTCAGCCTACACACTCTGCAGAGGTGTTCTAGTCTATGCACTTTGGAGATGTGCCCCTGTGCTCTGCACTTTGGATGGGAGTCCCAATCTGCACATCTTCACAGATGCTTCAGTCTCTTGCACTTTGAACAGGTGTCCCAAGGTGTACACTTTGCAAAGTTGTCCCAGCATCATACCCATTGAAGGGATGTCCCAGCAGTGCATTTGCACAGGTATCCAGTCCTGTGAATTTGGACATGTGTGCCAGCCTCATGAACATTGCCCAAGTGTGCAGCCCGTGTACTCTGGACAGGTGTCCCAGCCTATACACTTTACACGAGTGTCTTAGCCTGTACCTTTCCACAAATGTCCCATTCTGTACACTTTTTATCAGTGTCCCAACCTGTGTATTTCGCATGGGTGTTCCAGCTGCATGAACTATTCACTGGCCTCCATGCACGTTCATTTTGCACAGGAGTCCCAGCCTGATGCACCTTGCATCGATACGCCAGTCTGTCCACTTTGCACAGATGTCTCAGCCTCATGCGCCTTGCACAGGTGTCCTGGCACGTACACTTTGCACGATTTTGCAAGGTGTCCACTCTGCACTGGCGTCCCAATCTGTCCACTTTGCACAGATGTCCTACCCTAATGAAGTTTTCAGAGGTGTCCCAGCCTGTACACAGGTTTCCTAGCCTTGTGCACTTAGTGTGGATTCCCTAGCTGGTGCCTTTTGCAACGGTGTCCCAGTTTGTGGGCTTTGCACAGGCGTTTCAGTCTCATACATTTTGCACAGATGTCCTATATTGTTTATTTTTTCCCAAGTGTCCTAGCCTGTGCAGTTTCTCAGGTGTCCCAGCCTGTATACTTTCCCAGGTGTCCCAGTCTCTACACTTTCCATGTGTGTCCCAGTCACATGAACATTACCCAATTGTCCAACCTGTGTACTCTGAAGAGGTGTCCCAGCCTGTGCATTCTTCATGGGTGTCCCAGCCTGTATCCTTTGCACAGGCATCTTAGCCTGTATACTTTCATCAAGTGTCCTGGCCTGTACACTTTACACAGGTGCCATGGTCTCACGCATTTTGCACAGGTCTTCTAGCCTTTGAACACCGCACGGGTGTTATAGATCGTGCACTTTGTATGTGTGTTCCAGCTCTCTGAATTTTGCACAGATGTGACAGCCTTGTACACCTGACCAGGTGCCCCAGCCTGTACACTTTGCAGAGATGTCCTAGCCTTGTGCACTCTGCCTGGGTGTCCAAGTCTGTACCCTTTATCAGGTGTGTCAACCTTGTGTGCTTTGAATGGGTGTCCCAGAGTGTGTTTACACAGTTATCCTGGCCTGTGTATTGGCACATGTGTCCCAGCATTATGACTTTCTACTGGTGACCCACTCTGTCCACTTTGCACAGATGTCCCAACCTCTTGCACTTTGGAGAGTTGCACCAGCCTGTGCAGATATCACGGGTGTCCTAATCTGTGCCCTCTGTAAAGGTGTCCCAACCTCATGCCCTCCTCACAGTGTCGAATCCTCACGCACTTTGCACTGGCTTCTCAGTTCTTACACTCTATACAGGTGTTCTAGTTTGTTCGCTTTGTGTGGGTGTCCCAGCCCTCTGCACTTTGCACATATGCTTAGGCCTTGGCAACTGAACAGGTGACTCAGCCTATAATACACTTTGCAGAGGTGTCCCAGCCCTGTGTACTCAACAAGTGTGTCCCAGCTTGTGCGCTTTGCAGTGCTGTCCTAGTCTGTGCACTTCGGGGAGGTGTCCCTGTGTTGTGCACTTTGCTTGGGAGTCCCAATCTGTGCATTTTCACAGATGTTTCAGTCCCTTGCACTTCGCACAGGTGTCCCAGCAACATGCATTCTGTCCTGTCCTGTCCTGTCCTGTGAATTTGCACATGCATGCCAGCCTCATGAACATTGCCCAAGTGTCCAGCCTGTGCACTCTGGACAGGTGTCCCAGCCTGTGCACTTTGCACAGGTGTCTTAGCCTGCACATTTTCAACAATTTTCCCATTCCGTACACCTTCTGTGGGTGTCCCAATTTGTGTATTTTGCATGGGTGTTCCTCCCTCATGCACTGTGCACTGGTCTCCCTGCCCATTCATTTTGCACAGGTGTCAGAGTCTGTGAACTTGCATCCATGTCTCAGTCTGTGCACTTTGTCCAGGTGTTCAAGCCTCGTGCATTTGGGAAAGGTGACCCAGTCAGTCCATTTGCATGGATGTCCCAGCTTCATGCACTTTCCAGGGGTGTGCCGGCTTGTACACTTTGCAAAGTTTTCCCAGCCTGTCCAGTTTGCACTGGTGTTCTTTTCTGTGCACTTTGCACAGATGTCCCAGCCTCATGCCCTTTGCACAGGTGACCCAGTCAGTCAGTTTTCAGAGATGTCCCAGCCTCCTGCTCTTCCCAGAGGTGTTCCGGACTGTACACTTTTCACAGATGTCCCAGTCTGTCCGCTTTCCACAGGTGTCTGAGAATGTTCACTTTGCACAGATATCCAACCTCATGAACTTTCAGAGGTGTCCCAGCCTGTACACTGTGCACAGATCTCCTAGCCCTGCACACTTAGCATGGATTTACCCGCCGGTGCCAAGGCAATGATTTTCCAGCGTGTGGACTTTGCACAGGCGTTTCAGTCTCGTCCAATTTGCACAGGTGTCCTATATTGTTTATATTGCCGGGTGTCCAAGCTTGTGCGCTTTGGAAAGTTGCCCCAGCCTGTGCACTTTTCCAGGAGTCCCAGACTGTACACGTTGTATGGGTGTCCCAGTTCCATGGTCGTTGCCCAATTGTCCAGCATGTGGACTTTGGAGAATTGTCCCAGCCTGTGCACTTTGCACAGGTGTCTTAGCCTGTACATTTTGAACAAGTGCCCCAGCCCGTACACTTTACACAGGTGTCCCAGTCTCATGCATTTTGCCCAGTTGTCCCAGCCTTTACAATCTGCACAGGTGTTCTAGATCGTGCACTTTGTATGAGCATTCCAGTGCCCTGCATTTTGCACACATGCTTCAGTCTTGTGCATCTGAACAGGTGCCCCAGCCCATACACTTTGTAGAGATGTCCTAGCCCTGTGTGCTCTGCATGGCTGTCCCAGTCTGTACCCTTCGCTCAGGTGTGCCAGCCTCATGCACTTCGAAGGGGTATCCTAGAGTGCGTTTCCACAGGTATTTAGGCCTGTGTACTGGCATATGTGCACTTTGTACAGGTGACCCAGTCTGTCCACTTTGCACAGATGTCCCAGCCTCATGCACTTTGGATATTTGTACCAGTCTGTGCAGTTTTCATGGGAGTCTGAATTTGTCCACTCTGTCACAGTGTCCTAGCCTCATGCACTTTGCACAGGTGTCCCAGCCTTTACACTCTACACAGGTGTTCTATTTTGTGCACTTTGTATGGGTGTCCCAGCCCTCTGCACTTCATACAGATGTGCCTAAGCCTGTACACTTGGCAGAGATGTCCTAGCCCTGTGCATTCTGCATAGTGTCCCAGTCTGTACTCTTTGCCCAAGCATGCCGGCCTTATGCACTTTGAAGGGGTGTCCCAGAGTGTATTTGCACAGGTATCTCGGCGTGCACATTGGCATATGTGTCCCAGCCTCATGCACTTTGTACAGGTGACCCAGACTGCCCCCTTGGCGTATATGTCCCAGCCTCATGCACTTTGCACGGATGTCCCAGTCTAGCTACTTCACACAGGTGTCCCAGTCCATCCAATTGCACAGAAGTCCCAACCTCATGCACTTGTGCAGTTTTCACAGGTATCCCAATCTGCGCCCTCTGTAAAGGTGCCCCAGCTGCATGCACTTTTCACAGGTGCCCAATCCTCATGCACTTTACACTGGTTTCTCAGCTTTTACACCCTGCACAGGTGTTCTAGTTTGTGCACATTTAATGGGAGTCCCAACCCTTTCTACTTTGCACAAATTCTTCAGCCTGGTGCACCTGAACAGTTACCTCGGCCTATATGCTTTGCAGAGGTGTCCTAGCCCTGCGCATGCAACAAGGTGTCCCAGCTTGTGCACTTTGGAGAGGTGTCCCTGTGTTGTGCACTTTGCATGGGAGTCCCAATCTGCTCGCTTTGCACGGATGTCCAAGCTTCATGAACTTCCCAGAGATTTCCCAGCCTGTACACTTTGCCCAGTTTTCCTAGCCGTGTGCACTTAGCATGAATTTACCAGCTGATGCCTTTTGCAATGATGTCCCAGCCTGTAGACTTTTCACAGGTGTTTCAATTTTATACAGTTTGCACAGGTGTCCAAGACCGTGCACTTTGGAAAGGTGTCCTAGCCCGTGCACTTGCCCAGGTATCCCAGGCTCTGTACTTTGCGCAGGTGTCCCAGTCACGTGAACTTTACCCAATTGTCCAACCTGCGCACTCTCCACGAGTGTCCCAGCCTGCGCCCTTTGCACCATTGTCTTAGTCTGTGCACTTCCAGCAAGTGTCCCAGCCTCATACACTTTGCAGATGTGTCCCAGCCTGTACATTTTGCACAGGTGTTTAAGTCTCATGCACTTCGTACAGGTATCCTAAACTGTTCATTTCGCACCGGTGTCACAATGTGAGCACTTTGGAGAAGTGTCCCAGCCTGTGCACTTCACATCGATGTCACAGCCTCATGCGCCTTGGTGAGGTGTTCCTGCCTGTGCACTTTGCACATGTGTCCCAGCCTCAAGAACGTTGCCCAAGTGTCCAGCCTGTGTACTCTCGACAGTTGTCCCAGCCTGTTCACTCTGCATGACTGTCCCAGCCTGTGCACTTTGCACATGTGTCTTAGCTTGTACGTTTTTAGCAAGTGTCCCAGCCTTTACACTCTGCACAGGTATTCTAGTTTGTGAGCTTTGTATGGTGTCCCAGCATCTATATTTTGCACCATGCTTCAGCCTTGTGCACCTGAACGGGTGCCTCAGCCTACACACTCTGCAGAGGTGTTCTAGTCTATGCACTTTGGAGATGTGCCCCTGTGCTCTGCACTTTGGATGGGAGTCCCAATCTGCACATCTTCACAGATGCTTCAGTCTCTTGCACTTTGAACAGGTGTCCCAAGGTGTACACTTTGCAAAGTTGTCCCAGCATCATACCCATTGAAGGGATGTCCCAGCAGTGCATTTGCACAGGTATCCAGTCCTGTGAATTTGGACATGTGTGCCAGCCTCATGAACATTGCCCAAGTGTGCAGCCCGTGTACTCTGGACAGGTGTCCCAGCCTATACACTTTACACGAGTGTCTTAGCCTGTACCTTTCCACAAATGTCCCATTCTGTACACTTTTTATCAGTGTCCCAACCTGTGTATTTCGCATGGGTGTTCCAGCTGCATGAACTATTCACTGGCCTCCATGCACGTTCATTTTGCACAGGAGTCCCAGCCTGATGCACCTTGCATCGATAAGCCAGTCTGTCCACTTTGCACAGATGTCTCAGCCTCATGCGCCTTGCACAGGTGTCCTGGCACGTACACTTTGCACGATTTTGCAAGGTGTCCACTCTGCACTGGCGTCCCAATCTGTCCACTTTGCACAGATGTCCTACCCTAATGAAGTTTTCAGAGGTGTCCCAGCCTGTACACAGGTTTCCTAGCCTTGTGCACTTAGTGTGGATTCCCTAGCTGGTGCCTTTTGCAACGGTGTCCCAGTTTGTGGGCTTTGCACAGGCGTTTCAGTCTCATACATTTTGCACAGATGTCCTATATTGTTTATTTTTTCCCAAGTGTCCTAGCCTGTGCAGTTTCTCAGGTGTCCCAGCCTGTATACTTTCCCAGGTGTCCCAGTCTCTACACTTTCCATGTGTGTCCCAGTCACATGAACTTTACCCAATTGTCCAACCTGTGTACTCTGAAGAGGTGTCCCAGCCTGTGCATTCTTCATGGGTGTCCCAGCCTGTATCCTTTGCACAGGCATCTTAGCCTGTATACTTTCATCAAGTGTCCTGGCCTGTACACTTTACACAGGTGCCATGGTCTCACGCATTTTGCACAGGTCTTCTAGCCTTTGAACACCGCACGGGTGTTATAGATCGTGCACTTTGTATGTGTGTTCCAGCTCTCTGAATTTTGCACAGATGTGACAGCCTTGTACACCTGACCAGGTGCCCCAGCCTGTACACTTTGCAGAGATGTCCTAGCCTTGTGCACTCTGCCTGGGTGTCCAAGTCTGTACCCTTTATCAGGTGTGTCAACCTTGTGTGCTTTGAATGGGTGTCCCAGAGTGTGTTTACACAGTTATCCTGGCCTGTGTATTGGCACATGTGTCCCAGCATTATGACTTTCTACTGGTGACCCACTCTGTCCACTTTGCACAGATGTCCCAACCTCTTGCACTTTGGAGAGTTGCACCAGCCTGTGCAGATATCACGGGTGTCCTAATCTGTGCCCTCTGTAAAGGTGTCCCAACCTCATGCCCTCCTCACAGTGTCGAATCCTCACGCACTTTGCACTGGCTTCTCAGTTCTTACACTCTATACAGGTGTTCTAGTTTGTTCGCTTTGTGTGGGTGTCCCAGCCCTCTGCACTTTGCACATATGCTTAGGCCTTGGCAACTGAACAGGTGACTCAGCCTATAATACACTTTGCAGAGGTGTCCCAGCCCTGTGTACTCAACAAGTGTGTCCCAGCTTGTGCGCTTTGCAGTGCTGTCCTAGTCTGTGCACTTTGGGGAGGTGTCCCTGTGTTGTGCACTTTGCTTGGGAGTCCCAATCTGTGCATTTTCACAGATGTTTCAGTCCCTTGCACTTCGCACAGGTGTCCCAGCAACATGCATTCTGTCCCGTCCTGTCCTGTCCTGTCCTGTGAATTTGCACATGCATGCCAGCCTCATGAACATTGCCCAAGTGTCCAGCCTGTGCACTCTGGACAGGTGTCCCAGCCTGTGCACTTTGCACAGGTGTCTTAGCCTGCACATTTTCAACAATTTTCCCATTCCGTACACCTTCTGTGGGTGTCCCAATTTGTGTATTTTGCATGGGTGTTCCTCCCTCATGCACTGTGCACTGGTCTCCCTGCCCATTCATTTTGCACAGGTGTCAGAGTCTGTGAACTTGCATCCATGTCTCAGTCTGTGCACTTTGTCCAGGTGTTCAAGCCTCGTGCATTTGGGAAAGGTGACCCAGTCAGTCCATTTGCATGGATGTCCCAGCTTCATGCACTTTCCAGGGGTGTGCCGGCTTGTACACTTTGCAAAGTTTTCCCAGCCTGTCCAGTTTGCACTGGTGTTCTTTTCTGTGCACTTTGCACAGATGTCCCAGCCTCATGCCCTTTGCACAGGTGACCCAGTCAGTCAGTTTTCAGAGATGTCCCAGCCTCCTGCTCTTCCCAGAGGTGTTCCGGACTGTACACTTTTCACAGATGTCCCAGTCTGTCCGCTTTCCACAGGTGTCTGAGAATGTTCACTTTGCACAGATATCCAACCTCATGAACTTTCAGAGGTGTCCCAGCCTGTACACTGTGCACAGATCTCCTAGCCCTGCACACTTAGCATGGATTTACCCGCCGGTGCCAAGGCAATGATTTTCCAGCGTGTGGACTTTGCACAGGCGTTTCAGTCTCGTCCAATTTGCACAGGTGTCCTATATTGTTTATATTGCCGGGTGTCCAAGCTTGTGCGCTTTGGAAAGTTGCCCCAGCCTGTGCACTTTTCCAGGAGTCCCGGACTGTACACGTTGTATGGGTGTCCCAGTTCCATGGTCATTGCCCAATTGTCCAGCATGTGGACTTTGGAGAATTGTCCCAGCCTGTGCACTTTGCACAGGTGTCTTAGCCTGTACATTTTCAACAAGTGCCCCAGCCCGTACACTTTACACAGGTGTCCCAGTCTCATGCATTTTGCCCAGTTGTCCCAGCCTTTACAATCTGCACAGGTGTTCTAGATCGTGCACTTTGTATGAGCATTCCAGTGCCCTGCATTTTGCACACATGCTTCAGTCTTGTGCATCTGAACAGGTGCCCCAGCCCATACACTTTGTAGAGATGTCCTAGCCCTGTGTGCTCTGCATGGCTGTCCCAGTCTATACCCTTTGCTCAGGTGTGCCAGCCTCATGCACTTCGAAGGGGTATCCTAGAGTGCGTTTCCACAGGTATTTAGGCCCTTTTTTATTGGTATATGTGCACTTTGTACAGGTGACCCCGTCTGTCCAGTTTGCACCGGTGTCCTAGTCTGTCCACTTTGCACAGATGTCCCAACCTCTTGCACTTTGGAGAGTTGCACCAGCCTCTGCAGATATCACAGGTGTCCTAATCTGTGACCTCTGTAATGGTGCCCCAACCTCATATACTTTTCACAGGTGTCCAGTCCTCATGGACTTTGCACCAATTTCTTAGCTCTGAAACTCTACACAGGTATTCTAGTTTGTTCCCTGTTTATCGTGTTCTAGTCCCCTGCACTCTGCACACATCCTTAGGCCTCATGTACCTGTACAGGTGCCTCAGCCTACACACTTTGCCGACGTGTCCTAGCCCTGTGCATGCAAGAGCGTGTCCTAGCGTGTGCACTTTGCAGTGCTTTCCTAGTGTGTGCACTTTGGGGAGGTGTCCCTGTCCTGTGCACTTTGCATGGGAATCCATATCTGTGCAGGTTCACAGATGTTTCCGTCTCTTGCACTTTGCACAGGTGTCCCAAGCTATATGCTTTACAGTGGTGTCCCAGCATCATGCACTTTGAAGGGCTGTTCCAGCAGTGTATTTGCACAGGTAAAATGTCCTGTGAATTTGCACATGTGTGCCAGCCTCATGAACATTGCCCAAGTGTCCAGCCTGTGTACCCTGGACAGGTGTCCCAGCCTGTGCAGTTTACGCAAGTGCCTCAGCCTATACATTTCCAAAAATTGTCCCATTCTATATACTTTTTATGGGTGTCCCCACCTGTGTATTTTACATGAGTGTTCCAGCTTCATGCACTGTTCACTGGCTCCATGCCCATTTGTTTTGCACAGGTGTCCCGGTTTAAAGTGCTTTGCACCAGTGACCCAGTCTGTCCATTTTACACAGATGTTCCAGCCTCATGCATTTTGCACAGCTGTCCCGGCTTGTACACTTTTCACAGTTTTTCCAGTCTGTCCACTTTTCCCTGGTGTCCCAGCCTGTCCACTTTGCAGAGATATCTCAGCCCCAAGAACTTTGCAGAGGTGTCCCAGCCATGCACTTTGCCCAGGTTTCCTAGCCCTTTGCACTTAGCATGGATTTGGCAGCTGGTGCCTTTTGCAATGGTGTCCCAACCTTGCACTTTGCACAGGGGTTCATTCAGCAACATGCAGTTTGCACAGGTGTCCTATATTGTTTAGTTTTCACTGGTATCCACGCCTGTGCACTTTGGAAAGGTGTCACGGCCTATGCCCCTTCCCTGTTGTCCCAGACTGTATGCTTTGTACTGGTATCCAAGTCACATGAACTTTGCCAAATTATGCAGCCCGTGTACTCTGGAAGAGTGTCCCAGCCCATGCACTCTTCACGGGTGTCCCAGTCTGTGCCTTTTGTACACGTGTCTTAGCCTGTAAGTATGCAACAAGTGTCCCGGTCTATACCCTTCTTATGGGTGCCCCAACCTGTGTCTTTTGCATGGGTGTTCCAGCCTCATGCACTATGCATTGGTCTCCCTGCCTGCTCATTTTGCACAGATGTCCCACCCTCATGAGCTTTGCACAAGTGACCCAGTCCGTCCAATTTGCAAAAATGACCCGGCCTCATACTCTTTGCAGAGATGTCCCAGCCTGTACACTTTGCACAGGGACACTTGGTGTCCCAAACCTGTGTACTTTGCATGAATGTCCCAGTCAGTGTCCTGTGCAATGGTTTTCCCATCTGTGCACTTAGCACAGGTGTTTCAGTCTCATGCGCTTTGCGCAGGTGTCCTAGACCGTTCATACTGCATAGGTGTGGAAATGTGAGCACTTTGGAGATGTGTTCCAGCCTGTTCACTTTTCACCGGTGTCACAGCCTCATGCTATTTGGTGAGGTTTTATGTCCTGTACATTTTGCACATGTGTCCCAGCCTCATAAACATTGCTTGAGTGTTCAGCCTGTGTAGTCCAGACGGGTGTCTCAGCCTGTGCACTTTTCACAGGTGCCCGCCTGTGCACTCTTCACAAGTGTCTCAGCTTGTGCACTTTGCACAGGTGTCTTAGCCTGTATATTTCCAACAAGTGTCCCAGATTTACTCTTTTTATGGGTTTCCCGACCTGTGTATTTTGCATGGGTGTTCCAGCCTCACACCCTACGCACCTCTCTCTGCCTGTTGTTTTTCACAGGTGTCCCATCCCGTGCACTTTGCACACACGCCTCAGTCTGTCCACTTTGCACAGATGTCAGCCACATGCACTTTGCAGAAGTGTTCCAGCCTGTGTATTTTCACAGCCGTTCCAAGATGTGTATCCTGTAACAGTTTCACAGCCTGTGCAATTTGCACAGTTTTCCCAGTCTTTCCACTTTACATCAGTGTCCTAGTCTGTCCACTTTGCGCAGATGTCCCAGCGTCATGCACTCTGGATAGTTGTACCAGAGTGTGAAGTTGTCACGGGAGTCTGAATTTATGCACTCTGTCACGGCGTCCCAGCCTCATGCACTTTGCACAGGTGTCCCAGCCTTTACACTCTGCATAGATGTTCTAGTTCGTGCACTTTGTATGGGTGTCCCAGCTCTCTGAACTTTGCACAGATGTGTCAGCCCTGTGCACCTGAACAGGTGCCCCAGGCTGTACACTTGGCAGAGATGTCCTAGCCCTGTGCACTCTGCATGGGTGTCCTAGTCTGTACTCTTTGCACAGGTGAGCTAGCCTTGTGCAATTTGAAGGGGTGTCCTGGAGTGCATTTGCACAGTTTTCCTGGCCTGTGCATTGCCCGATGTGTCCTGGCCTCACGCACTTTGCACAGGTGATCCGGTCTGTCCCCTTTGCACATGTTCCAGTCTCATGCACTCTGCATGGGTGTTCCAGTCTGTCCACGTCACGAGGTGTCCTAGTCTGTCCAATTTGCACAGAAGTCCCAACCTCATGCACTTTGGAGAGGTGTACCAGCTTTGCGGTTTTCACGGGTATCCCAATCTGTGCCCTCTGTAATAGTGACTCAGCCTCATGCACTTTTCACGTGTCCAATCTTCACGCACTTAGCACCGGTTTCTCAGCTTTTACACTGCACAGGTGTTCTAGTTTGTGCACTTGGTATGACTGTCCCAGCCCTCTGTACTTTGCACTCATCCTTAGACCTCGTGCACCTGAACAGGTGCCTCAGCCTATACATTTTGCAGAGGTGCCCTAGCCCTGTGCACACAACAAGGGTGTCTCAGCTTGTGCACTTTGCATTGCTGACCCAGTGTGTGCACTTTGGGGAGGTATCCCTGTGCCCAGATGTACCAGTCTCATGAACTTTGCAGAGGTGTCCCAGCCTTTACATTCTGCACAGGTGTTCTAGTTTGTGCAGTTTGTATGGGTGTTCCAGCTCTCTGCACTTCCCACAGATGCGCCAGCCTTGTGCACCTGAACTACCCCAACGTGTGCCCTTGGCAGAGATGTCCCAACCTTGCACACTCTGCGTGGGTGTCCCAGTCTGTACCTTTTGCACATGTTGCCAGCCTCATGCACTTTGAAGGTGTGTTCTAGCAGTGCATTTGCACATGTGTCTGAGCCTCATGCACTTTGCACTGGTCTCCCTACTTATTCATTTTTCACAGGAGTCAGAGTCTGTGCAATTTGCACACACACCTCAGTCTGTCCACTTTGCACAGATGCCCCAACGTCATGAATTTTGCACAGATACCCATCAGTCCACTTTGCACAAGTTTTCCAGGCTGTCCACCTTGCACAGGTGTCCTAATCTGTCTATTTTGCACAGATGTCCCAGCCTCATGCACTTTGCACAGGTGACCCAGTCTGTCGACTTCTCACAGATGTCCCAATCTCTTGCACTTTGGAGAGGTTACCATCTTATGCAGTTTTCACGAGTGTCCCAAACTGTGTCCTTTATAATGGCATCCTAGCCTCATGTACTTTGCACAGGTGTCCAATCTTCATACCCTTTGCACAGGTTTCTTAGCTTTTGCACTCTGCACAGGTGTTCTAGTTTCTGCATTTGGTATGTGTGTCCCAGCCCTTTGCACTTTGCACATATGCTTCATCCTTGTCCACCTGAACAGGTGTCTCAGCCTATACTCATTGCAGAGGTGCCCTAGCCCTGTGCACGCAACAAGGGTGTCCCTGTGCTGTGCACTTTGCATAGGAGTCCCAATCTGTGCATTTTCACAGATGTTTCTGTCTCTTGCACTTTGAAGGGGTGTCTCAGCAGTGCATTTGCACAGGTATCCTGTCCTGTGGATTTGCACGTGTGTGCAAGCCTCATGAATGTTACCCAAGTGGCCAGCCAGCGTACTCTGGACAGGTGTCCCAGCCTGTGAAATTCACGCAGGAGTCTTAGCCTGTACATTTCCAACAAGTGTTCCCATCTGTACACTTTTTAATGGGTATCTCCACCTGTGTATTTTGGTGGGTGTTCCAGACTCATGCACTGTGCACTGGTCTCCCTACTTATTCATTTTTCACAGGTGTCAGAGTCTGTGCAATTTGCACACACACCTCAGTCTGTCCATTTTGCACAGATGTCCCAGTCTCAGGCACTTTGCACAGGTGACTCAGTCCATTTGCACAGATGTCCCAGCCTCATGCACTTTCCAGAGGTGTCCCAGCCTGTACACTCTGCAGTTTTCCCAGTCTGTCCACATGACACTGGTGTTCTTTTCTGTTCACTTTGCACAGATGTCTCAGCCTTGTGCACTTTCCAATGGTGTCCCAGCCTGTACATTTTGCATAGGGTGTCTCAGTTTGTCCACTTTGCACAGGTGTCCCAGTCTGTTCACTTTGCACAGATGTTCCACCTTCATGAATTTGCAGAGGTGTCCCAGCCTGTATGCTATGCACAGGTTACCTAGCCCTGTGCATTTTGCATGGAGCTTTCAGCCAGGGCCTTTTTTTGATGGTTTCCCAGCCTGTGTACTTTGCACAGGGGTTTCAGTCTCATACAGTTTGCACAGGTGCCCGATATTGTTTATTTTTCACAGGTGTCCAAGCCTGTACACTTTGGAAAGACTTCCCAGCCTGTGCACTTTCCCAGGTATCCCAGGTTATATACTTTGCACAGATGTCCTAGCCTCATGCACTTTGCACAGGTGAGCTAGTCAGTCCATTCAGCACAGAACTTTCAGCCTCAAGCAATTTGCAGGTGTCCTAGCCTGCACAGTGGTCACGAGTGTCGGAATCTGTGCCGCTGTAACGCTGTCCCACCTTGTGCACTTTGAACACGTGTTTCAGTCTCATACACTTTGCACAGCTGCCCTTGACTGTTCATTTTACACTGGTGTCACAGCCTCATGCCCTTTGGTCAGGTGTTCCAACCTGTACACTTTTGCATGTGTCCCAGCCTCATGAACATTGCCCAAGTGCTCAGCCTGTGTACTCCGGACAGGTCGCAGCCTGTGCACCCTTCACGGGTATCCCAGCCTGTGCACTTTGCCCAGGTGTCCTAGCCTGCGCATTCCCAACAAGTATCCCAGTTTTTACAAGTTTTATCGGTGTCCAAACCTGTGTGCTTTGCATGGGCATTCCTGTCTCATGCTTTATGCAACGGTTTCCCAGCTGTTCATTTTGCACACATGTTCCAGCCTGGGCCCTTTGCACACATGTCCCAGCCTCATGCACTTTGCAGAGGTGTCTCAGACTGTACACTTTACACAGGTGTCCCAGCCTGTGCCCTTTGCACACATGTCCCAGCCTGCACTCTTTGCACAGGAACACTTGTTGGCGTCCCAACCCTGTGCACTTTGCATGGATGTCCCATCTGGTGCCCTTTGCAATGTTTTCCAACCTGTGCATTTTGCTCAGATGGTTCAGTCTCATGCACTTTGCACAGGTGTCCTAGACTTCTCATTTTGCACAGGTGTTGAAGCTTGGGCACTTTGGTGAGGTGTTCCAGCCTGTACAGTTCATGCATGTGTCCCAGCCTCATGAACATTGTCCAAGTTTCCGGCCTGTGTTCTCTGGACAGGTGTCCCAGGCTGTGCTTTCTTCATCGGTATCCCAGCCTGTATACTTTGCACAGGTAGCCTGTACATTTCTAACAAGTGTCCCAGTCTGTACACTTCTTATGGGTGTCCCAGCTTGCGTATATTGCATGGGTGTTCCAGCCTCATGCACTATGCACTGGTCTCCCTGCCTGTTCATTTTGCACAGGTGTCCTGGCCTGTGCACTTTGCACACATGTCTCCATCTCCCCCCTTTGCACAGGTGTCTCAGCCTCATGAACTTTGCAGAGGTGTTCCAGCCTGTACACCGTGCACAGATTACCTAGCCCTGTGCAGGTAGCATGGATTTTCCGGATGGGTACTTTGTAGTGATGTCCCGGCCTGTGGGTTTTGCACAGGGGTTTCAGTCTCACACAGTTTGCTTGGATGTCCTATATTGCTTATTTTTCATAGGTGTACAAACCTGTGCACTTTGGAAAGATGTCCCAGCCTGTGCACTTTACCAGGTGTCCCAGTCAGCCCACTTTACACAGATGCCCCAGCCGCATGAACTTTGCAGAGGTGTCCTTACCCTGTGCACTTTGCCCAAATTTCCTAGGCCTGAGCAGTTAACATGGATTTCCCAGCTGGTGCCTTTCGCAATGTTGCCCCAGGCTGTGAACCTTTCACAGGGGTTTCAGTCTCATACAGCTTGCACAGGTGTCCTATACTGTTGAATTTTTCACAAGTGTCCAAGCCTGTGCACTTTCTCAGGTGTCCCAGCTGGTACACTTTGCACAGGAGTCCAGACACATAAATTTTATCTAATTGTCCAACCTGTGTACTCTGGAGAGGTTTCACAGCCTGTGCACTCTCAATGGGTATCCCAGCCTGTATCCTCTGCACAGATGTCTTAGCCCGTACACTTTACACAGGTGTCACAGTCTCATGTATTTGCATAGCTCTCCCAGCCTTTGAACTCTGCACAGGTGTTATAGATTGTGCACTTTGTATGGATGTTCCAGCTCTTTGCATTTTGCACAGATGTGACAGCCTTGTGCACGTGAACAGGTGCCCCAGTCTGTACACTTTGCAGAGATGTCCTAGCTCTGTGCACTCTGCATGGGTGTCCCAATCTGTACCCTTTACTCAGGTGTGTCAGCCTCATGTACTTTGAAGGGGTGTCCCAGAGTGTATTTGCACAGGTATCCTGGCCTGTGCATTGGCACATGTGTCCCAGCCGTATGACTTTCTACTGGTGACCCTGACTGTCCACTTTACACAGGTGTTCTAATCTGTCCACTTTGCACAGATGTCCCAACCTCTCACACTTTGGAGAGTTGCACCAGCCTGTGCAGATTTCATGGGTGTCCTAATCTGTGCCATCTATAAAGGTGTCCCAACCTCATGCACTCTTCACAGGTGTCCAATCTTCATGCACTTTGCACTGACTTCTCAGCTTTTACACTCTGCGCATGTGTACTAGTTCATTCATTTTGTGTGGTTGTCCCAGCCCTCTGCACTTTGCACATATGCTTAGGTTTTGTGCAACTGAACAGGTGACTCAGCCTATAATACACTTTGCAGAGATGTCTTAGCCCTGTGCACTCAAGAAGGGTGTCCCAGCTTGTGCAGCTTGCATTGCTGTCCTAGTCTATGCACTTTGGGGAGGTGTCTCTGTGCTCTGCACTTTGGATGGGAGTCCCAATCTGTGCATTTTCACAGATGCTTCAGTCTCTTGCACTCTGCACAGATGTCCCAAGGTATACACTTTGCCAAGGTGTCCCAGCATCATGCACTTTAAAGAGGTGTCCCAGCACTGCATTTGCACAGCTATCCTGTTCTGTGAATTTGCACGTGTCCCAGCGTCATGAACATGTTCCAGGGGTCCAGCCAGTGTACTCTGGACAGGTGTACCAACCGGTGCACTTTGCACAGGTGTCTTAGCCTGTACATTTCCAAAAATATCCCATTCTGTACACTTTGTGTGGGTGTCCCAATATGTGTATTTTGCATGGGTGTTCCTGCCTCATACACTGTGCACTGGTCTCCCTACCCATTCATTTTGCACAGGCGTCAGAGTCTGTGAACTTTGCGTACATGTTTCAGTGTGTCCACTTTGCACAGATGTCCAAGCCTCACGCACTTTGTACAGGTGACCCAGTCAGTCCATTTGCACGGATGTCCCAGCCTCATGCACTTTCCAGAGGTGTGCCAGCTTGTACACTTTGCAAAGTTTTCCCAGTCTGTCCACTTTGCACTGGTGTTCTTTTCTGTGTACTTTGCAGAGATGTCCTAGCCTCATGCACTTTTCACAGGTAGCCCAGTCAGTCCATTTCCAGAGATGTCCCAACCTCATGCGCTTTCCAGGGTGTTCCAGAATGTACACTTTTTACAGATTTCCCAGTCTGTCCACTTTGCACAGGTGTCCCAGTACGTTCACTTTGCGCAGATGTCCCAGCCTCATGAATTTTGCAGAGGTCTCTCAGCCCGGATGCTGTTCACAGGTTTCCTAGCTCTGTACACTTAGCATGGGTTTCCCAGTCAGTGCCTTTTGCAATGGTTTTCCAGCCTTGCATTTTGCACAGGTATTTCAGTCTCATACAGTTTGCACAAGTGTCCTATATTATTTTGCACAGGTGTCCAGGTTTGTGCACTTTGGGAAGGTTTCCCAGACTGTGAATTTTCCCAGGTATTCAGACTCTAAACTTTGCACGGTGTCCCAGTCACACGAATATTGCCCAACTGTCCAGCCTGTGTACTCTGGAGAAGTGTCCCAGCCTGTGCCCTTTGCATAGGTGTCTTAGTCTGTATACTTTTTTTCAATTCTTTAAAAATTTTTTTTTATTGTGCTTTAAGTGAAAGTTTACAAATCAATTCAGTCTCTCACACAAAAATTTATATACACTTTGCTATATACTCCTAGTTGCTCTCCCTCTAATGGGACAACACACTCCTTCCCCCCACCCTGTCTTTCTGTGTCCATTCAGCCAGCCTCTGTTTCCCTCGGCCTTCACATCTCACCTCCAGACAGGAGCTGCCCACATAGTCTCATGTATCTACTTGATCCAAGAAGCTCATTCCTCAGCAGTATCATTTTCTATCTTATAGTCTATCTTATGGCTTTTGGAATGGTTAACAGAAGGTGTGGGGACCATGACCTCTGGGGTCCTTCTAGTCTCAGTCAGACCATTAAGTCTGGTTTTTTTTACGAGAATTTGAGGTCTGCATCCCATCACTCTTCTGCTCCTTCTGGGATTCTTTTTTTGTTCCCTGTCATGGCAATCATCGTTTGTAGCCGGGCACCATCTAGTTTTTCTGGTCTCAGGCTGATGGAGTCTCTGATTTATGTGGCCCTTTTTTTCTGTCTCTTGGGGTCATAATTACCTTGTGTCTTTGGTGTTCTTCATTCTCCTTTGCTCCAGGTGGGTTGAGACCAATTGATGCATCTTAGATGGCTGCTTGCTAGTGTTTAAGACCCCAGACGCCACTCGCCAAAGTGGGATGCAGAATATTTTCTTAATAGATTTTATTATGCCAATTGACTTAGATGTCCCCTGAAACTATGGTCCCCAAAACCCTGCCCCTGCTACACTGGCCTTCGAAGCATTCAGTTTATTCAGGAAACTTCTTTGCTTTTGGTTTAGTCCAGTTGTGCTGACGTCTCCTGTATTTTGTGTTGTCTTCCCCGTCACCTAAAGTAGTTCTTATCTACTATCTAATTAGTGAATACCCCTTTCCCAACTTCCCTCCCTCCCCCCTCTCATAACCATCAAAGAATATTTTCTTCTCTGTTTAAACTATTTCTACAGTTAGTATAATAGTGGTCTTATACAATATTTATCCTTTTGCAACTGACTAATTTCACTCAGCATAATGCCTTCCAGATTCCTCTATGTTATGAAACATTTCACAGATTCATTACTGTTCTTTACTGATGGATAGTATTCCATTGTGTGAATATACCATAATTTATCCATTCATCCATTGATGGGCACCTTGGTTGCTTCCATTGTTCTGCTATTGTAAACACTGCTGCAGTGAACATGGGTGTGCATATATCTGTTCATTTAAAGGTTCTTGTTTCTGTAGGATATGTCCCAAGGAGTGGGATTGCTGGATCGTATGGTAGTTCTATTTCTAGTTTTTTAAAAATAATTTTCATTGTGCTTCAAGAAAAAAAAATTTTTAAGTGAAAGTTTACAAATCAACTCAACCTCACATAGAAACTTATATACACCTTGCTACATACTCCCAATTACTCTCCCCCTAATGAGACAGCCCACTCTCTCCCTCCACTCTCTCTTTTCGTGTGCATTTTGTCAGCTTCTAACCCCCTCTTCCCTCTCATCTCCCCTCCAGGCAGAAGATGCCAACATAGTCTCAAGTGTCCACCTGATCCAAGAAGCTCACTCTGCACCAGCATCCCTCTCCAACCCATTGTCCAGTCCAATTCATGTCTGAAGAGTTGGCTTCAGGAATGGTTCCTGTCCTGGGCCAACAGAAGGTCTGGGGGTCATGATCACCAGGGTCCTTCTAGTCTCAGTCAGACCATTAAGTCTGGTCTGGTTACGAGAATTTGGGGTCTGCATCCCACTGCTCTCCTGCTCCCTCAGCAGTTCTCTGTTGTGTTCCCTGTCAGGGCAGTCATCGGTTGTAGCCGGGCACCATCTAGTTCTTCTGGTCTCAGGATGATGTAGTCTCTGGTTCATGTGGCCCTTTGTGTCTCTTGGGCTTGTAATTACCTCATGTCCTTGGTGTTCTCTATTTCTAGCTGTTTAAGGAAGCGCCAAATCTATTTCCAGAGTGGTTGTACCATTTTACATTCCCACCAGCAGTGTATAAGTGTTCCAATCTCTCCACAGCCTCCAGCATGTATTGTGTTGTGTTTTTTGGATTAATGCCAACCTTGTTGGAGAGAGATGATATCTCATTGCAGTTTTGATCTGCATTTCTCTAACGGCTAATGATCATGAGCATTTCCTCATGTATCTGTTAGCCACCTGAATGTCTTCTTTAGTGAAGTGTCTGTTCATATCCTTTGCCCATTTTTTAATTGGATTATTTGTTTTTTTGCAGTTGAGTTTTTGCAGTATCATGTAGATTTTAGAGATCAGGCGCTGATCTGAAATGTCATAGCTCAAAACTTTTTCCCAGTCTGTAGGTAATCTTTTTACTCTTTTGGGGAAGTCTTTGGATGAGCATAGGTGTTTGATTTTTAGGAGCTCCCAGTTATCTAGTTTTTCTTCTGCATTGTTAGTAATGTTTTGTATACTGTTCATGCCATGTATTAGGGCTCCTAACGTTGTCCCTATTTTTTCTTCCATGATCTTTATCATTTTAGATTTTATATATAGGTCTTTGATCCATTTTGAGCTCGTTTTTGTGCATGGAGTGAGGTACGGGTCTAGTTTCATTTTTTTGCAGATGAGTATCCAGTTATGCCAGCACCACTTGTTAAAAAGACTGTCTTTTCCCAATTTAAATGTTTTGGGGACTTTGTCAAATATCAGCTGTTCATATGTGGATGGATTTATGTCTGGATTCTCAATTCTGTTCCATTGGTCTACATATCTGTTGTTGCACAGTACCACTTGTGGCAGTATAATACGTTCTAAAATCAGGTATATTAAGGCCTCCCACTTTGTCCTTCTTTTTCAGTAATGCTTTACTTATCCGGGGCCTCTTTCCCTTCCATGTGAAGTTGGTGATTTGTTTCTCCATCTCATTAAAAAATGTCATGGGAATTTGGATTGGAATTGCATTAAATCTATAGATTGCTTTTGGTGCAGCAACTTTTTATAATGTTAAGTCTTCCTAACCACGAGCAAGGTATGTTTTTCCACTTATGTAGGTCTCCTTTGGTTTCTTGCAGAAGTTAATTGTGGTTTTCATTGTATAGGTTTTTTACATCTCTGATAAGATTTATTCCTAAGTATTTTATCTTCTGGGGGCTACTGTAATTGGTATTGATTTGGTGATTTCCTCTTTGATGTTCTTTTTGTTGGTGTAGAAGAATCCGACTGATTTTTGTATGTTTATCTTGTATCCCGATACCCTGCTGAACTGTTTTATTAGTTTCAATAGTTTTCTTGAGGATTCCTTAGGGTTTTCTGTGTATAAGATCATGTCATCTGCAAATAGAGAAAATTTTACTTCTTCTTTGCCAATCTGGATGCCCTTTATTTCTTTATCTAGCCTAATTGCTCTGGCTAGGACCTCCAGCACAATGTTGAATAAGAGCGGTGATAAGGGGCATCCTTGCCTGGTTCCCAAACTCAAAGGGAATGCTCAGGCTCTTTCCATTTAGGGTGATGTTGGCTATTGGCTTTGTATAAATACCCTTTTTTTGTTGTTGTTCTTTCTTTTTTATTGTGGTAAAAAAATATATATACATAACAAACCATTTACCATTTCAACATTTTTTACACGTACAATTCAGTGACATTAATTATGTTCTCCATAAACCACTCTCCACTTGCAAATTTTTTTCATCACCCTTAATAGAAGCTCTGTGTCCGTTAAGGGTTTTTTAAATACCCTTTTTTATGTTGAGGAATTTTCCTTCTATTCCTATTTTGCTGAGTTTTTTATGATGAATGGTTGTTGAACTTTGTCAAATGCCTTTTCTGCATCAGTTGATAAAGTCATGTGATTCTTGTCTTTTGTTTTATTTATGTGATGGATTACATTAATTGTTTTTCTAATGTTGAACAGGCCCTGCATACCTGGTATGAATCCTACTTGGTCATGCTGAAATATTTTTTTTTGATATGTTGTTGAATTCTATTGGCTAGAATTTTGTTGAGGATTTTTGCATCTAAGTTCATGAGGGATATAGGTCTGTAATTTTCTTTTTTTTTTTTTGGTGTCTTTACCTGGTTTTGGTATCAGGGATATGGTGGCTTCATAGAATGAATTTGGGAGTATTCTGTCCTTTTCTATCTATGTTCTGAAATACCTTTAGTAGTGGTGGTGTTAACTCTTCTCTGAAAGTTTGGTAGAACTCTGCAGTGAAGCCGTCCGGGCCAGGGGTTTTTTTGTTGGAATTTTTTTGATCACCTTTTCAATCTCTTTTTTTGTTATGGGTCTATTTAGTTGTTTTACCTCTGTTTGTGTTAGTTTAGGTAGGTAGTGTGTATCTAGAAATTCTTCCATTTCTTCTAGGTTTTCAACTTTGTTAGAGTACAACTTTTCATTGTAATCTGATATGATTCTTTGAATTTCAGTTGGGTCTGTTGTGATATCACCCATCTCATTTCTTATTTGGGTTATTTGCTGCCTCTCCTGTTTTTCTTTTGTCAGTTTGGCCAATGGCTTACCAATTTTGTTGATTTTTTCAAAGAGCCAGCTTTTGGTCTCGTTAATTCTTTCAATTGTTTTTCTGTTTTCCACCACTGCCAACTCTAAGGAAACCCTGGTGGTGTAGTGGTTAAGTGCTATGGCTGCTAACCAAGAAGCCAGCAGTTCGAATCCACCAGCTGCTCCTTGGAAGCTCTATGGGGCAGTTCTACTCTGTCCTATAGGGTTGTTATGAGTTGCAATCGACGTGGCGGGAGTGGGTTTATTTAATTTATTTCTTCTCTAATTTTTATTATTTGTTCTCTTCTGGTGCCTGAGGGTTTCTTTTGCTGCCCTCTTTCTATTTGTTCCAGTTGTAGGGATAATTCTTTGATTTTGACCCTTTCTTCTTTTTGTATGTGTGCATTTGTAGATATCAATTGACCTCTGAGCAATGCTTTTGCTGTGTCCCAAAGGTTCTGATAGGAAGTGTTTTCATTCTCATTGGATTCTATGAATTTCTTTACTCCATCCTTAATTTGTTCTAAAATCCAATCATTTTTGAGCAAAGTGTTGTTCAGTTTCCATGTGTTTGATTTCTTTTCCCTGATTTTTCTGTTAGTGACTTCCGGTTTTATGGCTTTATGGTCAGAGGTGATGCTTTGTAACATTTTGATGTTTTTGATTCTGTTAAAGCTTGCTTTATGGCCTAATATGTGGT
Organism: Loxodonta africana; assembly: GCF_030014295.1. Classification (NCBI taxonomy): domain Eukaryota; kingdom Metazoa; phylum Chordata; class Mammalia; order Proboscidea; family Elephantidae; genus Loxodonta; species Loxodonta africana. The sequence goes on from NC_087369.1 coordinate 26,306,361, forward strand.
CTATTCTAGAGAATGTTCCATGTGCATTAGAAAAGAATGTATACTTGGATGCTGTTGGGTGGAGTGTTCTGTTTATGCCTATGAGGTCTAGTCAGTTAATTGTGGCATTCAGCAATTCCGTGTCTTTATTGAGCTTCTTTCTGGATGTTCTGTGGTTCACTGAAAGTGGTTTGTTGAAGTCTCCTATTATTATTGTGGAGCTGTCTATCTCAGTTTTCTATGCTGTTAGAGTATGTTTTATGTATCTTGAAGCCCTGTCATTGCGCGGATAAATATTTAATATGGTAATATCCTCCTGGTACATTTTCCCTTTAATCATTATGTAGTGTCCTTCCTTATGCTTTTTGGTAGATTTAAGTTCAAAATCTATTTTTTGAGAAATTAGTATAGCCACTCCAGCTATTTTTTGATTGTTGTTTGCTTGATGTATTTTTTTCCATCCTTTGAGTTTTAGTTTGTTTGTCTCTTTAAGTCTAAGGTGTGTCTCTTGTAGGCAGCATAGAGACGGATCGTTTTTTTTTTCATCCATTCTGCATCTGTCTGTCTCTTTATTGGTGCATTCAGTCCATTTATATTCAGTGTGATTATATAGGTATGAGTTTAGTGCTGTCATTTTGATGTCTTTTTTGTGTGTGTTGTTTACAGTTTCATTTTTCTACTTTTTTTGTGCTGAGTAGTTTTTCCTCGTAAATTATGTGTTCCTCTTTTTCATTGTAGTTGATTTTATTTTGGCTGAGTCTGTTTTTCTTGTTTTTTATTTAGATGTGTAGGATTGTTAGTCTTCTTTGTGGTTATCTTAATATTACCCCTCTTTTTCTAAGTTTAAACCTCACTTGTGTCTCCCTATATCACCTTGAATTCCTCTCCATATGGAAGATCTATGTGTACTTTATTTTGTCCCTCTTTATTGATTTAATGTTGTCATCTTTTACATGATGACATCATTGATATCCTGTTTTGAGCATTTTTAAAAATCTTTATTTTTGTGATTTACCTATCTGGGTTGATATCTGGTTGCTCTGTCTTGTGTTCTAGTATTGGATTAATAGCCGATATTATTGATTTTCTAAACAGGGAATTCTCTTTAGTATTTCTTATAGTTTTGGTTTGGTTTTTACGAATTCTCTAAACTTCTGTTTATGTGGAAATGTCCTAATTTCACCTTCATATTTGAGAGACAGCTTTACTGGATATATGATTCTTGGCTGGCAATATTTCTCCTTCAATGCTTTATATATGTCATCCCATTGCCTCCTTGCCTACATGGTTTCTGCCAAGTAGTCCAAACTTATTCTTATTGACTTTCCTTTGTAGGTGACTTTTTGCTTATCCCTGGCCACTCTTAAAATTTTCTCTTTGTCTTTTGTTTTGGCAAGTTTGATTATAATATGTCTTGGTGACATTCTTTTGGAATCTACCTTGTTGGGGTTTTGATGAGCATCTTGGATAGATATCATTTCATCTTTCCTGATGTCAGGGAGGCTTTCTACCAACAAATCTTCAACAATTCTCTCTGTACTTTCTGTTTTCCCTCCCTGTTCTGGTATTCCAATCACTCTCACGTTATTCTTCTTGATAGAGTCCCACATGATTCTTAGGGTTTCTTCATTTTTAAAAATTCTTTTATCTGATGTTTTTTCAAATATATTGTTGCCAATCTCAGTAATTCTGCCTCCCACTTGCTCGATTCTGCTCCTCTGACTTTCTATTGAGTTTTCTAATTCTATAATTTTATTGTTAATCTTCTGAATTTCTGATTGCTGTAATCTCTATGGATTCTTGCAGTTTGTTATATTTTTCATTACTTTCTTGAGTAATCTTTTTAATTTCTTCAACTGCTTTATCTGTGTGTTCCTTGGCTTGTCTTGCGTTTTGCCTGATCTCATTCCTGATGTCTTGAAGAATTCTGTATATATATATTTTTTATTCTACATCTGGTAGTTCCAGGAATACATCTTCATCCGGGAGAGTCCTTGATTCTTTGTTTTGGGAGTTTTTTGAAGCAATCATGGTCTGCTTCTTTAAGTGATTTGTATCAGCTGCTATCTCCAAGCCATCTATAAGTTATTGTATTAATTTATTTTATGTTTGCCCAACTGTGTCCTAGTTTCTTGCTTTGTTTTGTTTTGATATACCCAAATAGGCTACTAGAGTGAGCTAACTTGATTATTGGAGCCTTTGAAGCACTAATGTCCTGTTACCAGATGGCTAGAGCTGTTATCAGGTATATGAGCCTAGGAGTCCATTCACTATTCTTGAAGAGATTCAGCTCAGATGTCCTGATAGTTGGTCACCTGATGTGTGGTGTAGGGGCTAACCTACTACCTTAGACGAGCAGTGGTGATTGGTGTATGCACAGGTTTCTGGCAGCAGCAGGGGTCACACTCTGAGGAAGGCAGGGGGCTGACAACCTTCCCCTGAATGTCTGTGAGGAAGGCATGTCCCTGTTCCCTAGAGCACTCTGGTAGGTGGGCTCTGCCTCTGTACCATGGAAACCCAATGCTTTTACCTGTGAGGTCTGGTAGGAACCACTTATCCTTGGAGTCCTTTCGCGGGTGGCTAGGTGGCGTGATTGGAGCCTCCAGTCCTCAGGCCCCTGTTGTGGGTATGTAAGGGCCCTGTTCAATAGGCAGAGTGATATCAAACATCCAAAACCTGCCTTTCCATTGCACAGCTGAAACAGTTACAGTCAGGCCTCAAACAGATTTGTCCTTGCAATATAACAACCAGATCCCATATGGTGTAGTGGAGCCACCTGGATTCACACAGGGGTAAAAGACAAAGTCTGTGGATCGTTTGTGCCTGAACTGGAGCCACTTCTGCTCTGAATTTCCAGATTAGGGGATTCAGCAGAGTATTTCTCCCCCATCAGTTAATTTGTTCCTTCTCCAAAGCCAGGAGAATGGCTCAGGGAGCACAGCAGGGCTTATCTCAGGCCCAGGGAAATCAATTGTTAATGAAGCCAGCTGGGGCAGAGGAAGGAGGGATCAGATGGATAGCAGAGCGTTCTTTCAAAAGGAGGAGCAATGAGATCCATGCGGTAAATTAGAAAAAATCGCTTATCTTGTGCTGAGAGTGCGGTTTTATTTCAGATTCCAGGGGTGTTTGTAGCCTGTGTGCCCTGGCTGTGTCCTCACTGAGATTGCCTCGGGGGTTAGGGCTGCATCCCACACTTGCCTTCTTTCGCTGAAGCTTCCGTGTCCTAAACGCCATGGCCAGCCCCTCTGCAGACAAGCCACAGGGTCAGGGCTGCACCACTTTGCTGGCCTTCTTTCGCTGAAGTGGCCATGTCCCTGAAAACTACCATCAGCCCCACCACAGTCCTGCCAAGGAATCTGGGCTGAGGCACTGCTGCAGGCTCGGCAACTCCTTGCTGCTTCTGCACCGTTTCTCCTTCCCCTTTCACTCAGTCTGATTTCTTAACTTTGCCTTTGATGCTCAGGGTTCCTAGCTTGTCGTATATATAATTGATTCACTTGTTTTTTTTATGGATCTTTATTGTAAGAGGGATCACCAGAAATGTCTGAATACTCTGCCATCTCGGCCCCACCCCTCTTAGTCTGTATGCTTTCAACAAGTGTCCCAGCCTGTACACTTTATTTATTGTGCTTTAAGTGAAAATTTACAAATCATCAGTCTCTCATACAAAAACTTATACACACCTTGCTATGTACTCCTAGCTGGTCTCCCCTAATAAGACAGCACACCCCTTCTCTCCACCCTGTATTCCCCGTGACCATTCACCCAGCTTCTGTCCCCCTCTGTCTTCTCACCTCGTCTCCAGTGAGGAGCTGTCCAGATAGTCTCATGTGTTTACTTGAGCCAAGAAGCTCACTCCTCACCAGTATCATTTTCTGTCTTATAGACCAGTCCAATCCCTGTTTGAAGAGTTGGCTTTGGGAATGGTTCCTGTCTCAGGCAAACAGAAGGTCTGGAGACCATGACCTCCGGGTCCTTCTAGTCTCAGTCAGACCATTAAGTCTGGTCTTTTTACGAGAATTAGAGGTCTTCATCCCACTGCTCTCCTGCTCCATCAGGGATTCTCTGTTGTGTTCCCTGTCATGGCAGTCATTGGTGGTAGCCAGGCACCATCTAGTTTTTCTGGTCTCAGGCTGATGTAGTCTCTGTTTTATGTGGCTTTTTCTGTCTCTTGTGCTCATATTTGCCTTGTGTCTTTGGTGTTCTTTATTCTCTTTTGCTGCAGGTGGGTTGAGACCAATTGATGCATCTTAAATGACCACTTGGTAGCATTTAAGACCCCAGATGCCACTCAGCAAAGTGGGATGGAGAATGTTTTCTTAATACATTTTGTTATGCCAGTGGACCTTGTTGTCCCCTGAAACAATAGTCCCCAGACCCCTGTCCCTGCTACTTTGGCCTTCAAAGTGTTTGGTTGTATTCAGGAAACTTCTTAGCTTTTGGTTTAGTCCAGTTGTGCTGACCTCGCCTGTATTGTGTGTTTTGTTTCCCTTCACCTAAAATAGTTCTTGCCAGCCTGTACACTTTACACAGCTGTCCCAGCCTCTTGCCTTTTGCAGAAGTGTCCCAGCTCGTACACTTTGCACAGGGACACTTGTTGGTGTCCCAAACCTGTACGCTTTGCGTGGATATCCCAGGCGGTGCCTTTGCAATGGGTTTTCAGCCTGTGCACTTTACACAGATGTTTCAGTCTCATGCATTTGTACAAGTGTCCTAGACTGTTCATTTTGCACAGCTGTTGAAGTGTGAACATTTTGGAGAGGTGCTCCCACATGTACAATTTACACTGTTGTCATAGCCTTATGCACTTTGGTGAGACGTTCCTGTCTGTGCACTTTGTCCATGTGCCCAGCCTCAAGAACATTGCCCAAGTGTCCAGCCTGTGTACTCTTTACAGGTGTCTCAGCCTGTGCAATTTGCATAGGTGTCTTAGTCTATACATTTCTAAAAAGTGTCCCAGTCTGTACACTTCTTATGGGTGTCATAACCTGTGTATTTCCATGGATGTTCCAGCCTCATGCACTATGCACTTGTCTCTCTGCCCATTCATTTTGCACAGGTGCCCCAGTCTGTTCACTTTGGACAGATGACTCAGCCTCATGCACTTTGCACAGGTGAACCAGTCTGTCCTCTTTGCACAGATGTCCCACCTTCTTCACTGCAGAGAGAGGTACCAGCATGTTCAGTTTTCATGTGTGTCCTATTCTGTGCCCTTTGTAACAGTGTTCCAGTCACATGCACTCTTCACAGGTGCCCAATCCTGATGCATTTAGTACCTGTTTCTCAGCTTTTACAATCTGCACAGATGTTGTAGTTTGTGTACTTCGTGTGTCCCAGTCCTCTGCACTTTGCATACATGTTTCAGCCTCATGCAACTGAACAGATGCCTCAGCCTATGTACTTTATAGAGGTGTCCTGGCCCTGTGCACTGCAACAATGGTGTCCCGGCTTGTGCACTTTGCATTTTTGTCCTATTCTGCACACTTTGGAGAGGAGTCCCTGTCCTGCGCACCTTGCATGGGAGTCCCAATCTGAGCATTTTCACAGATGTTTTAGTCTCTTGCGCTTTGAAAAGGCATCCCAAGCTGTACACTTTGCAAAGGTGTCCCAGCATCACGCACTTTGAAGGGGTGTCCCAGTAGTGCATTTGCATATGTATCCTGTCCTGTGAATTTGCACATGTGTTGCAGTGTCATGAACTTTGCACAGGTGTTCCAGTGTCATGATCTTTGCACTGGTGTTCCAGTCTGTATACTTTGTACGAGTTAGCCCTGTGCACTGAGCATGAATTTCCTAGATGGTGCCTTTTCCAATGATGCCCCAGCCTGTGCACTTTGCACAGGGGTTTTGGTTTCATACACTTTGCATATATGTTCTAGGCTGTTCATTTTTCACCAGTGTCACAGCCTCATGCACTTTGGTAAGGTGTCCCAGCCTGTGCATTCTTCACTGGTGTCCCATCTTGTGCACTTTGCACATATGTCTCAGTCTGTCCACTTTGCACAGATGTCCTAGCCTCATGCACTTTCCAGATAGGTCTCACCCTGTACATTTTTCACGGGTGTCCCTATCTGTGCACTCTGTAATGGTGTCTCAGCCTGTGTATGTTGTACAGGTTTCCCAATCAGCCCACTTTGCACAGATGTCCCAGCCTCATGAACTTTGCAGAGGTGTCTCAGCCTGTATACAGTAACATACTTAACACATGTGTCCCAAACCCAAAAACCAGCTTTATGCAATTTGCAGAGGTGTCCCAGCCTGTACAGTTTTTACGAGTGTCACAATCTGTGCATTCTGTAATGGTGTTCCAGCTTGTGCACTTTGCACAGGTGTTTCAGTCTCATCCATTTTGCACAGGTGCCCTAGACTATTCATTTTACACTGGTGTCACAGCCTCATGCCCTTTGGTCAGGTGTTCCAACCTGTACACTTTTGCATGTGTCCCAGCCTCATGAACATCACCCAAGTGCTCAGCCTGTGTACTCTGGACAGGTCGCAGCCTGTGCACCCTTCACGGGTATCGCAGCCTGTGCACTTTGCCCAGGTGTCTTAGCCTGCACATTCCCAACAAGTATCCCAGTTTGTACAAGTTTTATTGGTGTCCAAACCTGTGTGCTTTGCATGGACATTCCAGTCTCATGCTTTATGCACAGGTCTCCTGGTCTGTTCCTTTTGCACGGGTGTTCCGGCCTGTACACTTTACACAGATGGCCCAGCCTCATACACTTTGTAGAGGTGTCCCAGCCTGCACTCTTTGCACAGGAACACTTGATGGTGTCCTAACCCTGGGCACTTTTCATGGATGTCCCATCTGGTGCCCTTTGCAATGGCTTTCCAACCTGTGCACTTTGCTCAGGTGTTTCAATCTCATACACTTTGCACAGGGGTCCTAGGCTTTTCATTTGGCAGAGATGTTGAAGCTTGGGCACTTTGGTGAGGCGTTACAGCCTGTGCACTTTGTACTGGAGTCACAGCCTCATGCACTTTGGTGAGGTGTTCCTGCAGGTGCACTTGGTGCGTGTGTCCCAGCCTCAAGAACATTGCCCAGGTGTCCAGCCTGTGTACCCTCAACAGATGTCCCAGCCTGTGCTGTCTTCACTGGTGTTCCAGCCTGTATATTTTGCACAGGTATCTTGGTCTACATTTCTAACAAGAGTCCCAGTCTGTACACTTCCTTGGGGTGTCCCAACCTGGTTATTTTGCATGGGTGTTCCAGCCTCATGCACTATGCACTGGTCACCTTGCCTGTTCATTTTGCACAGCTGTCACTGCCTATGCACTTTGCACACATGTCCCAGCCTGTCCGCTTTGCACAGATGTCCTAGCCTCATGCACTTTGCAGATGTGTCTCAGCTTGTACAGTTTTCATGGATGTCTCTATCTGTGCACTCTGTAACTGTGCTCCACCTGTGCACATTGCACCACCATCCCAGTCTGTCCACTTTACACAGGTGCCCTGCCTCATGCACTTTGCAGAGGTGTCCCAGCCTGTACCTTTGTACAGGGACAATTGTTGGTGTCCCAACCCTGTGCACTTTGCATGGATGTCCTGTCCGGTACCCTTTGAAATGGGTTCCCAACCTGTGCACTTTGCTCAGGTGTTTCAGTTTCATACACTTTGCACATATGTCCTAGACTTTTCATTTTGCACTGGTGTTAATACTTGGGCATTTTGGAGAGAGGTTCCAGCCCGTGCACTTGGCGCATGTGTCCCAGCCTCATGAACATTGCCCAAGTGTCCAGCCGGTGCACTTGGCACAGGTGTCTTAGCCTGTACATTTCCAACAAGTGTCCCAGTCTGTACACTTTTTGTGGATGTTCCAACTTGAGTATTTGCATGGGTGTTCCAGCCTCATGCACTATGAAGTGGTCTCCCTGCCTGTTCAATTTGCACAGATGTCCCAGCCTCTTCACTTTGGAAAGATGTACCAGCCCATGCAGTTTGCACGCGTTCCAAATCTGTGCCCTCTGTAACTGTGTCCCAACCACATGCACTCTTCACAGGTGTCCAATCCTCATGCACTTTGCACAAGTTTCTCAGCTTTTACACTCTGCACAGGTGTTCTAGTTTGTGCACTTGGTATGGGTGTCCCAGCCCTCTGCCCTTTGCACATATGCTTCAGCCTCGTGCACCTGAACAGGTGCCTTAGCCTATACATTTGCAGAGGAGTCCTAGCCCTGTGCACGCAACAACGGCATTCCAGTATGTGCACTTTGCATTGCTGTCCTAGTCTGTGCACTTTGGAGAGGTGTCCCTGCTGTGCACTTTGCGTGGGAGTCCCAATCTGTGCATTTTCTCAGATGATTCAGTCTCTTGCTCTTTGAACGGGTGTCCCAAGCTGTACACTTTGCAAAGGTGCTCCAGCATCATGCACTTTGAAAGGGTGTCCCAGCAGTGCATTTGCACAGGCATCCTATCCTGTGAATTTACACATGTGTCACAGCCTCATGTACTTTGCACAGGTGTCCCAGCATGCACACTTTGCACAGGTGTCCCAGTCTGTCCACTTTGCACAGATATCTCAGCCTCATGAATTTTGCAGAGGTGTTCCAGCATGTGCAATTTGCACAGTTTACCTAGTCCTGTGCATTTAGCATGGATTTCTCAGATGGGACATTTTGCAATGGTTTCCCAGCCTGTGTATTTTACACAGGTGTTTCAGTCTCATACACTTTACACAGGTGTCCTAGACTGTTCATTTTGCACTGGTGTCACAGCCTCAGGCACTTGGCGAAACGTCCCAGCCTGTGCACTTTGTGCTTGTGTCCCAGCCTCATCAACATTGCTCAAGTTTTCAGCCTGTTCACTCTGGATAGGTGTCCCAGCCTGTGCACTTGTCACTGGTGTCTCAGCCTGTGCACTTTGCACAGGTGTCTTAGCCTGTACTTTTCCAACAATTGTCCCAGTTTGTACACTTTTTATGTGTGTCCCAACTTGTGTATTTTTCATGGGTGTTCCAGCCTCATGCACTATGCACTGGTCTCCCTTCCTGTTCATTTTGCACAAGTGTCTCAGCTGTGCACTTTGCATACATGTCTTTGTCTGTTCACTTTGCACAGATGTGCCAGCCTTATGCACTTTGCGGATGTATCTCAGTCTGTACAGTTTTCGCGGGTGTCCCTCTCTGTGCACTCTGTAATGGTGTCCCAGCCTGTGCACTTTGCACTGGTGTTCCAGGCTGTCCACTTTGCACAGATGTCCCACCCTCGTGAAATTTGCAGAGGTGTCCCAGCCTGTACACAGTGCCCAGATTTTCTAGCCCTGTGCACTTTAGCGTGGATTTCCCAGACAGTGCCTTCTGCAATGAAGTGCCAGACTGTACACTTTGCACAGGAGTTTCAGGCACATGAAACTTGCACACGTGTTCTATATTGTTTAATTTGCACAGGTGTCCAATCCTGTGAATTTTGTACAGGTGTCTTAGCCTATAATTTTGCAACAAGTGTCCCAGTCTGTACACTTCTTACGGGTGTCACAAACCTGTGTATTTTGTATGGGTGTTCCAGCCTCATGCACTATGCACTGGTCTCCCTGCTCGTTCATTTTGCACAGGCGTCCCGGTCTGTCCACTTTGCACAGATGTTCTCGCTTGATGCACTTTGTACAGGTAACCCAGTCTGTTTACTTTGTAAAGATGACTCAGCCTAATGCACTTTGCACAGGTGAACCGATCTGTCCTCTTTGTACAGATGTCTCAGCCTCTTCAGTTCGTGGAGTTGTACCAGCCTATGCAGTTTTCAAGGCTGTCCCAATCTGTGCCCTTTGTAATGGTGTCCCAACCACATGCGCTCTTCACGCGCGAGCAATCCTAATGCACTTTGCACCAGATTCTTAGCTTTCACACTCTGTACACGTGTTCTAGTTTGTACACTTGGTATGGGTGTTCCAGCCCTCTGCACTTTGCACACATGCTTCAGCCTCGTGCACCTGAACAGGTGCCTCAGCCTTTACACTTTGCAGAGAGGTGTCCTAGCCCTGAGCATGCAACAAGGGCGTCCCAGCTTGTGCACTGTGCATTGCTGTCCTAGTCTGTGTACTTTGGAGAGGTGTCCCTGTCCTGTGCACTTTGGATGGGAGTCCCAATCTGTGCATTTTCACAGATGTTTCAGTCTCTTGCACTCTGCACAGGTGCCCCAAGCTGTACACTTTGCAAAGGTGTACCACCATCATGCACTTTAAAGGAGTGTCACAGCAGTGCATTTTCCCAGGTATCCCATCCTGTGAATTGCATGTGTTGCAGCTTCATGCACTTTGCACAAGTGTGCCAGTCTGTCCACTTTGCACAGATGATTCAGCCTTATGCACTTTGGACAGGTGAACTAGTCTGTCCTCTTTGCACAGATGTCCCAACATCTTCACTTTGGAGAGGTGTACCAGCCTGTGCAGCTTTCACAGGTGTCCTAGTCACACACACCCTTCACAGGTGTATAATTCTCAGGCACTTTACACTGGTTTCTTAGCTCTTAAACTCTGCACAGTTGTTCTAGTTTGTGCATCTGGCATGGGTGTCCCAACCCTCTGCACTTTGCACACATGCTTCAGCCTCGTGCACCTGAACATGTGCTTCAGCGTATACACTTTGCAGAAGTGTCCTAGCCCTGTGCACTCAACAAGGGTGACCTAGCCCTGTGCACTCAACAAGGGTGACCTAGCTTGTGCACTTTGCATTGTTGTCCTAGTCTATGCACTTTAGGGAGGTGTCTGTCCTGTGCACTTGGCAAAATTGTTTCAGCAGCAAGCACTTTGAAGTGGTGTCCCAGCAGTGCATTTGCCCAGGTATCCTGTCCTGTGAATTTGCACACGCGTCGCAGCCTCAGCACTTTTCACAGGTGTCCCAATCTCTCCACTTTGCACAGGTGTCTCAACCTCTCCACTTTGCACAGGTGTCTCAACCTGTCCACTTTGCATAAATGGCCCAGCCTCATGAAATTTGCAGAGGTGTTACACAGCCTGTACACTTTGCACAGGTTTCCCAGCCTGTCAACTTTGCACTGGTGTCCCAGTCTGTTCACTTTGCACAGATGTCCCGGTCTCATGAACTTTGCAGAGGTGTCCCAGGCTGTACACTGTGCACAGGTTTCCTAGCCCTGTGCACTTAGCATGGATTTCCCATAAGCTGCCTTTTACAATGGTCTCAGCCTGTGTACTGCGTACATGTGTTTTGGTCTCATGCACTTTGCACGGGTGTCCTAGACTGTTCATTTTGCTTTGGTGTCATAGCCTCATGCACATTGGTGAGGTCTTCCAGCCTGTACACTTTGCGCATGTGACCCGGCCTCATAAATATTGCTCAAGTGTCCAGCCTGTGCACTCTAGACGTGTGTCCAGCCTATGCACTCTTCACAGGTGTCCCATCCTGTGCACTTTGCACAGGTGTTTTAGCCTGTACATTTTCAACAAGTGTCCCAGATTTACTGATTTTATGGGTGTCCCAACCTGTGTATTTTGCACAGGTGATCCAGCATCATACACTATGCACTGGTCTCTTTGCCTGTTCATTTTGAATAGTTGTCCAAGCCTGTGCACTACTTCACACTGATGTCCCAGTCTGTCCCCTTTGCACAGATGTCTCAGCCTCACGAACTTTGCAGAGGTGTCCCAGTCTGTGCACTCTGTCCAGGTTTCCTAGCCCTGCACACTTAGCATGAATTTTCCAGCCAGTGCCTTTTGCAATGATGTCCCAGCTTGTGGACTTTGCACAGAGGTTTCAGTCTCATATAGTTTGCACAGGTGTCCTATATTGTTTAACTTGCACAGATGTCCAAGCCTGTGCACTTTGGGCAGATGTCCCAGCCTGTGAAATTTCCCAGATGTCCCAGAATGTAACTTTGCACGGGAGTCCCAGTCACATGAACTTTGCCCAGCTGTCCAGCCTGTGTACTCTGGAGAAGTGTCCCAGCCTGTGAGCTCTTCATAGGTGTCCCAGCCTGTGTACTTTGCACAGGTGTCTTAGCATGTGCATTTTCAACAGGTGTCCCAGCCTGTACACTTTACACAAGTATCACAATCTCATGTACTTTGCACAGGTGTCCCAGTCTTTACACTCAAAACAGGTGTTCTAGTTTGTGTACTTTGTAAGGGTGTTCCAGCGCTCTGCATTTTGCACACATGCTTCAGTCTTGTGCACCTGAACAGGTGCTCCAGCCTGTACACTCTGTAGAGATGTCCTAGCCCTGTGCACTCTGCATGGCTGTCCCAGTTTGTACCCTTTGCTCAGGTGTGCCAGCCTCATGCACTTTGAAAGGGTGTCCTACAGTGCATTTCCACAGGTATTTAGTCCTGCATATAGGCATATGTGTCCCTACCTCATGCACTTTGTACAGGTGATCCAGTCTGTCCACTTTGCACAGGTGTCTTAGTCTGTCCACTTGGCACAGATTCCCAACCTCTTGCACTTTGGAGAGTTGTGCCAGCCTGTGCAGATACCGTGGGTGTCCTAATCTGTGACCTCTGTAATGGTGTCCCAAACTCATGCACTTTGCACCATTTCTCAGCTCTTAATCTCTGCACAGGTGTTGTAGTTTGTGCACATGGTATGGGTGTCCCAGCCCTCTGCACTTTGCACACATGCTTCAGCCTCCTGCACCTGAACAGGTGCCTCACCCTTTGCAGAGGTGTTGGAACAGGTGTCATAACTGGTGTCAGAACAGGTGCCAGAGCCTTTGCAGAGGTGTCCTAACACTGTCCATGCAACAAGCATGTCCTAGCTTGTGCGCTTTGCAGTGCTGTCCTAGTCTGTGCACTTTGCGTGGGAGTCCCAATCTGTGCATTTTCATAGATGATTCAGTCTCTTGCACTTTGAACAGGTGTCCCAAGGTGTACACTTCGCAAAGGTGTCCCAGCATCATGCACTTTGAAGACGTGTCCCAGTGGTGCATTTGCACAGGTATCCTGTCCTGTGAATTTGCACATGTGTGCCTGCCTCATGATCATTGCCCAAGTGTCCAGCCTCTGTACTCTGGACAGGTGTCCCAGCCTGTGCACTTTACACAGGTGTCTTAGCCTGTACATTTCCAACAATGTCCCTTTCTGTACACTTTTTATCAGTGCCAACCTGTGTATATGGCATGGGTATTCCAGCTTCATGCACAATTCACTGCTCTTCATGCCTGTTCATTTTGCACAGGTGTCCCAGCCTAATGCACTTTGCACCGGTGACCCAGTCGGTCCAATTTGCACAGCCGTCCCAGTCTTGTGAACTTTGCAGAGGTGTCTCCACCTGGACACTGTGTACAGGTTACCTAGCCCTGTGCACTTAGCATGGATTTCCCGGCCGGTGCCTTTTGCAATGGTTTCCATCCTGTGCACTTTGCACAGGTATTTCAGTCTCATACACTTTGCACAGGTGTCCTAGACTGTCCATTTTGCACAGGTGTCAAAATGCGAGCACTTTGGAGAGGTGTTCCTGCCTGTGCACCTTGCACATGTGTCCCAGCCTCAAGAACATTGCCCAAGCGTCCAGCCTGTGTACTCTCAACAGGTGTCGCAGCCTGTGATCTCTTCACCATTGTCCCAGCCTGTGCACTTTGCATGGATGTCTTAGCCTGTACATTTCTAACAAGTGTCCCAGTCTGTACACTTCTTGTGGGTGTCACAACCTGTGTATTTTGAATGAGTGTTCCAATCTCATGCACTATGCACCAGTCTTCCTGCCTGTTCATTTTGCACAGGTGACTCAGTATGTCCACTTCGCACAGATGACTCAGCCCTCATGCGCTTTGCACAGGTGAACCAATTCGTCCTCTTTGCACAGATGTTCCAACCTTTTCACTGCGGAGAGAGGTACCAGCCTGGGCAGTTTTCATGTGTGTCCCAGTCTGTGCCCTTTGTAACTGTGTCCCGGCCACATGCGCTCTTCACAGGTGTCCAATTCTCATGCACTTTGCACCATTTCTCAGCTTTTACACTCTGCACAGGTGTTCTGGTTTGTGGACTCCATACAGGTGTCACAGCCCTCTGTACTTTGCACACGTGCTTAGCCTCATGCACCTGAACAAGTGCCTTAGCCTATACACTTTGCAGAGGTGTCCTAGCTCTGTGCACTCAACAAGTGTGTCTCGGCTTGTGCACTTTGCATTGCTGTCCTAGTCTATGCACTTTGGTGAGGTGTCCCTGTCCTGTGCACTGTGCATGGGCGTTCCAATCTGTGCATTTTCAGAGATGATTCAGTCTCTTGCACTTTGAACGGGTGCCCCAAGCTGTACACTTTGCAAACGTGTCCCAGCCTCATGCACTTTGCACAGGTTTCTCAGTCTGTCCACTTTGCACAGATGTCTCAGCCTCATGAGCTTTGCAGAGATGTCCCGGTCTGTACACTGTGCACAGTTTTCTTAGTCCTGTGCACTTAGCGTGGATTTCTCAACCGGTGCCTTTTACTACAGTTTCCCAGCCTGTGCACTTTGCCCAGAGGTTTCAGTCTCATACACTTTGCACAGGTGTCCCGGGCTGTTCATTTTACACTGGTGTCACAGCCTCATGTTCTTTGTTGAGGTGTTCCAGCCTGTACACTTTGCGCATTTGTCCCAGCCTCATACACACTGCTAAATTGTCTAGCCTTGCACTCTTCACAGGTGTCCCAGCCTGTGCATTTTGCACATGTGTCTTAGCCTGTACGTTTCCAACAAGTGAGTCAGTTTGTACACTTTTTATGCTTATCCTATCCTGCGTATTTGCATGGGTGTTCCAGCCTCATGCACCACGCCCTGGTCTCCCTGCCTGGTCATTTTGCACGGGTGTCCCAGTCTGTGCACTTTCCCAGGTATTCCAGCTGTACACTGCACGAGCATTACGATCACACAAACTTTGCCCTATTGTAGAGCGTGCGTACTCTAGACAGGTGTCCCAGCCTGGGCCCTTTTCACAGGTGTCTTAGCCTCTACATTTTCAACGACTGTCCCAGTTTGTACACTTCTTATGGGTGTCCCAATCTGTGTGATTTGCATAGGTGTTCCTTTCTCATGCACTATGCGCTGGTCTCTCTGCCTGTTCTTTTTGCACAGGTGTCCCAGTCTGTGCACTTTGCAGGCATGTCTTAGTCTGTCCACTTCACACAGACAACTTAGCCTCATGCACTTTACACAGGTGTCTGAGTGTGTACACTATGCACAGGTATCTCAGCCTGATGCACTTTACCGAGGTGCCCCAGGGTATATACTTTGCACAGGTGTTCCAGCCTGTGCACTTTGCGAAGATTTTCCAGTCTCATGTCATTTTAACAGGTGAACTAGTCTGTCCACTTTGCACAGATTGCCAGCCTCAAGCATTTTGAAGAGGTGTACTAGCCTGTGCAGTCTTCATCGTGTCCCAGTCTGTGAACTTCTCAATGCTTTTCCAGCCTATCCACTTTGCTCTGGTGTCCTAGACTGTTCACTTTGTACCGATGTCTCAGCCTCATGCACTTTTCACAGGTGACACAGTCTGTCCATTTTGCACAGATGTCCCACCCTCATGCACTAAGGAGAGTTGTACTAGCTTGTGCAGTTTTCACAGGTGTCCCAATCTGTGCACTCTGAAATGATGTCCCAGCCTCATGCACATTGCACAGGTGTCTCAGCCTTTACACTCCACGCAGGTGTTCTAGTTTGTGCATTTTGTATGGGTGTCCCAGACCTCTGCAGTTCACACACATGCTGCGGCCTTGTGCACCTGAACAGGTGCCCAGCCTGTACACTTTGCAGAGATGTCCCAACCCTGTGCAGTCTGCATGGATGCCCCAATCTGCACCCTTTGCACAGGTGTGCCAGACTCATGCACTTTAAAGGGGTGTCCCAGCAGTGCATTTTCACAGGTATTTTGGCCTGTGCATTTGCACAGATGTCCCAGCCTCATGCACTTTGCACAGGTGTACTAGTCTGTCCACTTGGAACAGATGCCCTTGTAATCTAATTTGCACAGATGTCACAGCCTCATGCATTTTGGAGAGGTGTACCAGCCTGTGCAGTTTTCATGTGTGTCCCAATCTGTGCTCTCTGTCACAGTGTCCCAGCTTGTGCACTTTGAGCAGGTGTCCCAGCCTTTACACTCTGCACAGATGTTCTAGTTTGTGCACTTTGTATCGCTGTCCCAGCGCTCTGCAGTTTGCACACATGCTATGGCCTCACGCACCTCTATAGGTTTCCCAGCCTGTACACTTTGCAGAGGTGTTGTAGTTCTGTGCACTCTGCATGGGTGTCCCAGTCTGTACACTTTGCACAGGCATGCCAGCCTCATGCACTTTGAACAAATGTCAAAGCCTGATCACTCAGCAAGGGTGCCCCAACTTGTGCAACTTGCATTGCTGTCCTAATCTGTGTACTTTGGGGAGGTGTCTCTGTGCTGTGCACTTTGCACGGGAGTCCCAATCTGTGCATTTTCACAGACGTTTCAGTCTCTTGCACTTTGAACAGAAATCCCAAGCTGTATACTTTACAAAGGTGTCCCAGTGTCATGCACTTTGAAGGGGTGCGCCAGGAGTGCATTTGTACAGCTGTCCTGTCCTGTGAATTTGCACGTGTCCCAGCCTCATGCACTTTTCATAGGTGTCCCAAACTGTCCACTTTACACAGGTGTCCCACCTCATGCACATTTCAGAGGTGTTCCAGCCCATACAATTTGCACCGGTGTCCCAGCCTTGTGCACTTTCGAGGATGTCCCAGCTTTGCATGCATGTCTCAGTCTGTCCACTTCACACAGATGTCCCACCTCATGCACTTTACACAGGTGTCTGAGGTTTTACACTTTGCACAGGCATCTCAGTTTCATGCACTTTGCCGAGGTGTCCCAGAGTATATATTTTGCACTGGTGTCCTAGCCTCATGCACTTTGAAGAGGTGACCCAGCCTCATGCACTTTGCACAAATGTCCCAGCCTCATGCACTTTACACAAGTGACTCAGTCTGTCCACTTTCCACAGATGTCCCAGCCCCATGTACTTTGCAGAGGTGTCCCAGCCTGTACACTTCTCACAGGTGTCCCTACCCTGTGCACCTAGCACGGATGTCTCAACTGGTGCCCTTTGCAATGGTTTCCCAGCCTGTGCACTTTGCACCAGTGTCCTAGCCTCATGTACTTTGCCCAGAAGTCCCAGACTGTACAATTTGCCCAGGTGTCCCACACTGTACACTTTGTCCAGGTGTCCCAGTCTCTTGCACTTTGCAGAGTTGTCCCAGTCTGTGCAGTTTCCATGGGTGTCCCAATCTGTGCACTCTGTAAGGATTTCCCAGCTTCATGCGCTTTGCACGGGTGTCCCAGTCTGCCCACTTTGCACAGATGTCCCAGCCTGCACAAACTGTGTCACAAACTGTGCACTCTGTAATGTTCCAGCTTGTAGATTTTGCACAGCTGTCCCAGTCTGTCTACTTTGCACAGATATCTCAGCCTCATGAACTTTGCAGAGATGTGCCAGCCTGTATGCTGTGCACAGGGTTCCTATCCCTGTGCACATAGCATGGATTTCCTAGCTGATGCCTTTTGCAATGGTGCCCCAGCCTGTGCGCTTTGCTACAGGGGTTTCAATCTCATGCACTTTGCCCAAGTGTCCTATTCTGTTCGTCTTGCACAGGTGAACTTTGGAAGGAGGTTCCGGCCTGTGCACTTTCCCAGGGTTTCCAGACTGTACACTTTGCATGGCTGCCCCATTCTCATGAATTTTGCTTTGCCCAATTGTCCAACATGTGTACTCTTCATGGGTGTCCCATCCTGTGCACTTTTCACGGGTGTCCCATCCTGTGCACTTTTCACAGGTGACTTAGCCTATAGGTTTTCAACAAATGTCCCAATCTGTGCACTTTGCATGGTTGTTCCAACCTGACGCACTTTGCGCTGGTCTCCTTGCCTGTTCATTTTGCACAGGTGTCCTGGCCTGTGCACTTTGCACATGTGTCTCGGTCTGTCCGTTTCACACAGATGGCCCAGCCTCATGCACTTTACACAACTATCTGAGCTTGTACCCTTTTCACAGGCATCTCAGCTTCATGCACTTTGCTGAGGTGTTCCAGGGTATATACTTTGCACAGGTATCCCAGCCTGTGCACTTTGCAAACATGTCCCAGAGTATATATTTTGCACAGGTGTCCCAGACTGTACACTTTGCATGAGTTTCCCAGTCTCATGCATTTTGTACATGTGTCCCAGACTCATGCACTTTGCATGGGTGTCCCAGTCCACTTTGCACAGGTGTCCCAGTTTGTGCACTTTGCACGGGTTTTCTGGCCACATGCACTTTAGACAAGTGTCCCAGTCTGTGTACTTGCACAGGTATCACAGCCTGTGCAGTTTTCACTGGTGTCTCAATCTGTGCACTCTTTATAAGTGTTCCCTCTGTGCATTCTACGTGGGGTCCCTCCCTATGCACTTTTCATAAGCGTCTTAGCCTTTGCACTTTGTATAGGTGTCCCAGTCCTCTGCACTTCACAAGACGAGCCAGCATGGTGCACCTGAACAGGTGTCCCAGGCTGTACATTTTGCAGAGATGGTCCAGCCCTGTGTACTTTGCCCAGGTGTTTTGGCCTGTACAATTTTCACAGGTGTTCCATTCCACCCACTTTCCACAGGTGTCCCTGCCTCATGTACTTTATACAAGTGTCCCAGCCTGTGCACCTTGCAAGGGATCTCAGCCCCATGCACTTTGCTCCATTGCCCCAGGCTGTTCACCTTACAAAGATATCCCAGCTTGTGCACTTTGGACAAGTGTCTCAGCCTGTGCATTCTGCAAAATTGTCCCAGGCTGTGCACCTTACAAAGATGTTCCAGCTTCATGCACTTTGCACAGATGTCCTTGAAATGCATTTTCTTATGTATCCCAGGGTGTACATTTGCCCACCTGTCCCAGCCTGTGAACTTTGCAAGCGTGTCCCAACCTGTGCCCTTTGTATAGATGTCCCATGCTGTGAACTTTGAACAAGTGTTCCAGCCTCATTCACTTTGAACAGGTGTCCTAACCTGTACACTTTGCATAGGTATCCTAGTTTGTACAGGTGTTCCAGTCTATGCACTTTGGAGAGGTGCCCCTGCCCTGTCCACATTGCACAGGTTTTCCAGCTTGTGCACTTCACACAGAAGTTCCAGCTTCATGCACTTTGCAGAAGTGTCCCAGCCTGTGCACTCTACACAAGTGTCCCAGCCCCATGCACTCTGCAAGGTGCTTCAGTCTGTTCTCTTTTCATAGGTGTCCCACCCTCATGCCCTCTGTACAAGCGTTTTAGCCTGTGCACTTTGCACAAGTGTCCCAGGCTGTGCACCTTACGAAAATGTCCCAGCCTCATGCACTTTGCACAAATGTCCTTGCAGTGCATTTTCATATGTATCCCAGTCTGTACATTTTCCCAGGTGTTCCAGCCTATGCGCTTTTTATGGGCGTCCCAGCCTGAGCACTTTGAACAGGTGTCCCAGGCAATGCACTTTGCATGGGTGTTCCAGATTCTAGAACGTGACACAGGTGTCCCAGCCTCATGCATTTTGACCAGGTGTCCCAATCTGTACATTTTGCACAGATGTCCTAGCCTGTGCATTTTGTGCAGTTTTCCCAGCCTGTGCACCTTACAGGTATCTCACACTGTACATTTGCAGAGATCTCTCAGCCTCGTTCACTTTTTACAGGTGTGTCCAGCCTGTGCACTTTGTATGGGTGTCCTAACCTATGCAGCTACACTGGTGTCCTACCCTGTCCCTCCTACACAAGTGTCACAGCCTGTGCACTCTGCATAGGTGTCTCAGCCTGTTCTCTTTTCACAGGTGTCCCACCCTCATGCACTTTGCATAAGAGTCCAGCCTGTACGTTTTGCAGAGATATCTCATCCTCACACACTTTGCACTGGTGTTGCATCCTCTGCTCCTGCACAGGTGTCCCGGTCTGCTCATGTTGCATGGCTGTTCCAGCCCCATGCCCTTCGCACAGGTCTCCTAGCCTGTTTGTTTTGCACTTTGTCCAAGCACTGTGCACTTTGGACAGATTTTCCAGCCTGTGCACTTTGCACAGGGTCCTAGCGTGTGCACTTTGCATGGATTTCTCAGTTTGTCCACTTCGTACAGGTATCCCAGCCTTATGCACTTTGCATGGATGTCTTCTCAGCCTTTGCATATGCATAGGGTTCTGTGATGGTTAACGTTATGTGTCACCTTGGCGAGGCTATGATCCTCAGCATTGTGTAATTATCCTCCATTTGGTGATCTCCTATAAGTAACACGGAAACCCTGGTGGTGTAGTGGTTAAGAGCTACATCTGCTAACCAAAATGTCAGCAGTTCAAATCCACCAGACTGTCTTTGGAAACCCTATGGGGGCAATTCTACTCTGTCCTTTAGGGTCGCTATGAGTCACAGTCGACTCAATGGCAATGGGTTTGTTTGTTTGTTTGTTTTATAAGTAACGTAATGTAATCACCTCCACGATGTGATCTGATGTGACCAGACAATCAGCTGTAAGGGAGAGTTTCCTCAGAGGTGTGACCGGTATGCAATATATATATACACGGATGTTCTGGAAAAGATTGCTTGCTTGCTCTGGGTCCTGCATTGGCTCGTCATCATCTGACCTCTTTTCTTGGGACATGAGCCAGCGGCCTACTGTACTGCCTGCTCATCTTGGGATTTATCAGCCCCCTCAGGCTGTGAGCCAGCAATCTGCCATCTGACCTGCCAATCTTGGGTTCATCAGCCACTGCAACTATGTGTATCAGGAGAAACCTTCAGCCTGATGCCTGACCCACGGACTTGGGACTTGCCAGCCTCTGCAACCGTGTGAGCCAGTTTCTTGAGATAAATTTCTCTGTGTGTGTATATATATACACTTCACTGTATTTTGCTTCTCTAGAGAACTCAACCTAAAACAGGGCCCCAGCCTCATGCACTTTCAACAGACGTCCCAGTATGTGCGCTTTGCACGAGTGTCTTAGTCTATACACTTTGCACAGATATCTCTGCCTCATGCATTTTGTACGGGTGTTCCAGGCTATACATTTTGCACAGGTGTCCCAGCCTGTGTATTTGCACGGGTATCACAGTTTGAGCATTTTTCAGGGATGTCCCTGTCTGTGAACTTTGCGCATGTGTCCCAGCCTGTATATTCTGCATGGATGCCCCAGCCAGTGCCCTTTGCAAAGGTGTCCCAAACTCCTGCACTTTCAATTGATGTCCCTTTACTGCATTTACACACGTTTCTCCCAGCCGTAATGCACTTTGAACAGGTTTTCTAGCCTGTGCAGTCTTCACAGGGTTCTAGCTTGTGCACCTTTCACGAGTGTCCTAGTCTGTGCACTTTGCAGAGGTACTCCAGCCCCTGCACTTTATGCAGGTGTCGCAGTCTCATACACTTAGCACAAGTATTTCAGCCTGTGCACACTGCACAGGCGTCCCTGCCTACTTTCTTTGCACAGGTGTCCTACCCTTGTGCACTTTGATCAGGTGTTCAAGCCTGTACACTTTGCACAGGTGTTTCAGTTTGTGCACTCTGCATGGGGGTCCCAACCTGTGCACTTTTCACAGGTATCCCAATATGTGTACCTTTTATGTGGAAACCTTGCTGGCATAGTGGTTAAGAGCTACATCCGCTAACAAAAAGTTCAACAGTTCAATCCACCAGGTGCTCCTTGGAAACCCTATGGGGCAGTTCTACTCTGTCCTATAGGGTCGCTATGAGTTGGAATTGACTCGACGGCAATGGGTTTGGTTTTTTTCTGCTTGTGCAGTTTGCACAGATGTTCCAGCCCATGTACTTGGCATGAGTGTCTCAGCCTATTCATTTGTATGGGTGTCCCAGCCTGGGTACTCTGCACAGGTGTTCCAGTCTTCTCTCTTTACACGGGTGTCCCACCTGTACGCACTTTGCATGGTGTCCCAGCTGTGCACTCTTTACTGATTTCCCAGCCTGTGCACTTTGCACAGGTGTTCCAGCCTCATTCACTTTGAACAGATGTTTCGGCTTGTACACCCTGCATAGGTGTCATAACCTGTACATTTTGCACAAGTGTCCCTGCCCTGTCCACATTGCACAGGTTTTCCAGCTTCTGTATGTCACACAGATGGCCCAGCTTCATGCACACTGCACAAAGTGTCCCAGCCCCATGCACTCTGCACAGATGATTCAGTCTGTTCTCTTTTGACAGGTATCCCACTTTGTACAAGTTTTTAGCCTGTACACACTTTGCACAGGTGTTCCAGCTTGTGCACTTTGCAAAGGTGTCCCTTGCTGTGCACTTTACACAGGTGTCCCAGCCTCATACACTTTGAACAGGCGTCTATGCAGTGCGTTTGCCCAGGTGTCCCAACCTGAGTATTTGAACACTTGCCAGCCTCATGCACTTTTCACAGGTATCCCAGGATGTGCGCTTTGCGTGGTGTCTCAGCCTGTGAACTTTATATATGTGTCCCAGCCTGTGCATTTGCACAAGAGTTCCAGCCTGAGCATTTTTCAGGAGGCGTCCCAGTCTAAGCACTTTGCACGGCTGTCTCAGCCTCATAAACTCTGCACATGTGTCCCAGCCTGTACACTTTACTTGGTATCTCAGCATGTGCACTTTGCAGGGAGCTCCAGTCTCGTACACTTTGCAAAGGTGTCCTATGCTATTTATTTTGGACACCTGTGCACTTTGGAGAGGTGTCCCAGCTCTGTGCACTTTGCATAGATATTTCACCTTGTGACATTTCCTGAGTTCCCAACTGGTGCCCTTTACAAAGGTGTCCCAATCTCACGCACATTTACTCAATGTCCCTTTAGTGCATTTGCACAAATATCCAATCTGTGTATTCACACAGGTGTCCCACCTTCATGCATTTTGCACAGTTGTCCAGCTCGTGCACTTCACAGGGGTCTCCCAGCCTGTGCATTTGCATGGGTGTCCTTGCAGTGCATTTTCACATCTATCCCAGCCTGTGCATTTTCACAGCTGTCCCAGCCTCATGCACTTTGAACAGCTGTCACAACCTGTATGCTTTTCACAGGTGTCCCAGCCTATTCATTTGACACGGGTCTCCCAATCTATGGACTTAGAATAGATTTTGAAGCCAGTGCACTTTGCGCAGGTGTCCCAGGCTGATACACTTTGCACAGGTGTTCCAGCTCATCCACTTTGCACCAGTGTCCCATCCTGTGTACTTTGCACAGGTATCCCATCCTGTGTACTTTGTACGGGTGTCCCAAACTGTGCACTTTGCACAGGTATTCCAGCTCTGCGCGTTTGTGAAGGCTCCCAGCCCTGTGCATTTGCACAGATGTACCTGCCCTGCCCACTTCTTACATAATATAAAGATGAACTTTTAAATTCATGCTAATAATTTACAATTTAAAAACTTCTTTAATTAGGATGACATTAAATAGCAAATAAAAAAAACAGCATGTTAAGTTGAGAAGAGACTTCAGAAGAAAGAAAAAAAGCTTTATATTTTAGTACTTTCAATGGCACTCATTTTCTGCTTTTTGAACAAAGGGGCCCACATTTACATTTGTCATTGGGCTCTGCAAATCACTGAGCCAGCTCTGCACCTGGCTGGGCACCATAACAGGAGGACACAACAAGTTTACACAGCGAAGGGTGTCCATACGGGGGGGGGGGGTAAAGAATTGGGCCTTCTATTTAATTAACCACACTGTGCATTCGATAAATTTGGGATTTTTTTAGTTTTGTGAGCACAGAGGGGAGTGAAGTCTCTCAACACTCTCAGATCTTTAAGGTTTCTGCTTGAAAGTGATAAAGGATGACATTGAACTCAAGAGGAACAGCTGACCACATGGAGACTGAATTTTAATTTTATAAATGATACATAATGTGGAACCAATTGCTGGTTTATCTCTTAACTTCAAACACAGAAAAGTCTTAGCTGTTCTTATTCATTGCTGACATCCTTATGAGGGCTGCTTTTGCTAAAAAAAAAAACAAAAACAAAAACCAAACGCACTGCCATAGAGTCAATTCCGATTCACAGCAACTCTATAGGACGGAGTAGAACTGCCCCATAGGGTTTCCAAGAAGCAGCTGGTGGATTTGAACTGTTGACCTTTTGGTTAGCAGCCCCAGTTCTTAACCACTTTGCCACCAGGGCTCCTGCTTTTTGCTAAACCAAATAAAATCAAACCCACTGCTGTTGAGTTGACCCTATAGGACAGAGTAGAACTGCCCCATAGAGTTTCTGAGGAGCACCTGGTGGATTTGAACTGACAACCTCTTGGTTAGCAGCTGCAGTACTTAACCACTACACCACCAGGGCTTCCTGCTTTGAAGGAGCCCATAAATCACTCTGATTAGATTGTGCCTTGAGCTGTATGGAGGGCTAGATGGAGAAAACCAGTCAGAGAGAACAGCTGACTTCTTCAACACCCCATCACATCAATATTCTCTTCTTCAAATAAAACTTCTTTTCATTATCTTCTTTTTGTTCCTTGATCCAACTTCTGTCATTTTTTGTTACAAATGGACTCTTGTTTGGCGGAAGAGGCAGACACATGTGATTGTTCAAGGTTGCTTAGCTAGTAGCCAGATGACCCAAGGCTAGAACCCACATCTCCATAGTTTCTATTTACTTGAAAAGAGTTTGCCTGCATATTTATAGATGATTAAATCATTTTTGTAAATATCATTTTGGGGCAACATGTTTTTATTATGTTGATCTTTCATCACTTTAATTACTGAAGTATAAACCTCTATCTGGTCAAGAAAGTTTAGTTTGCACAAAAACATTATCATGGAGAGTTTTTTAAACTTTGAAAAAGTCCTTCTTTGGCAATTCTATTAACCATTAGACAAGAAATTAGAGAAACAAACCCACTGTCTGCTTAATTCAGCTCCACAAAATAGATTCATTTAGGAATATGTGTTTCTATCCCAGAATAGATTAGCGCATGTTTAAATTACAAGAGGAGGAAGAAATAGCAATTTCAAATGAGAGAGTTTGAAGTGGAAGAAAATTGCTCACAAATAGGATAGGATTTTGAACAAGAGAAAAACTGGTCTAGCTATTTATGCACATTACCAGTTTCAATCATTGCACTTTGGGCTACTTTTTAGTTCTGGCTGTTTTTTCTTAATCTGCTAAATGTTTGACCTTTACTGTTTAGAGTTTTGCTAGAGTTGTTGTTGTTGTTAGGTGCCATCAAGTCAGTTCCGACTCATAGTGACCCTATGTACCACAGAACGAAACACTGCCCGGTCTTGCACCATGCCCACAATCATTGTTATGCTTGAGCCCATTGTTGCAGCCACTGTGTCAATCCATCTTGTTGAAGGTCTTCCTCTTTTCCGCTGACCCTGTACTTTATCAAGCATGATGTTCTTCTCCAGGGACTGATCCCTCCTGACAACATGTCCAAAATAAGTAAGACGCAGTCTCGCCATCCTTGCTTCTAAGGAGCATCTGGTTGTACTTCGTTCAAGACAGATTTCTTTGTTCTTTTGGCAGTCTGTGGTATAGTCAATATTCTTCACCAACACTGCAATTCAAAGAAATCAATTCTTCTTCGGTCTTCCTTATTTATTGTCCAGCTTTCACATGCATATGATGCGATTGAAAATACCATGGCTTGGGTCAGGCACACCTTAGTCTTCAAGGTGACATCTTTGCTTTTCAACACTTTAAAGAGGTCCTTTGCAGCAGATTTGCCCAATGCAATGCGTCTTTTAATTCCTTGACTGCTGTTTCCATGGCTGTTGATTGTGGATCCAAGTAAATGAAATCCTTGACAACTTCCATCTTTTCTCCATTTATCATGATGTTGCTTATTGGCCTAGTTGTGAGGGTTTTTGTTTTCTTTATGTTGAGGTGCAATCCGTACTGAAAGCTGTGGTCTTTGATCTTCATCAGTAAGTGCTTCAAGTCCTCTTCACTTTCAGCAAGGAAGGTTGTGTCATCTGCATAATGCAGGTTGTTGAGTCCTCCTCCAATCCTGATGCCCCATTCTTCTTCATATAGTCCAGCTTCTTGGATTATTTGCTCAGCATACAGATTGAGTAGGTATAGTGAAAGGATACAACCCTGACGCACACTTTTCCTGACTTTAAACTACGCAGTATCCCCTTGTTCTGTCCGAACAACTGCTTCTTGATCTATGTACAGGTTACTCATGAGCAAAATGAAGTGTTCTGGAATTCCCATTCTTTGCAATGTTATCCATAATTTGTTATGAACAACAGAGTTGAATGCCTTTGCATAGTCAATAAAACACAAGTAAACATCCTTCTGGTATTCTCAGCTTTCAATCAGGATCCATCCAACATCAGCAATGATATCCCTGGTTCCAAATCCTCTTCTGAATCCGGGCTGAATTTCTGGCAATTCCCTGTCGATGTACTGCTGCAGCCACTTTTGAATGATCTTCAGCAAAATTTTGATTTCATGTGATATTAATGACATTGTTTGATAATTCCCTCATTCATTTGAATCACCTTTCCTGGAAATAGGCATAAATATTGATCTCTTCCAGTTGGTTGGCTAGGTAGCTGTCTTCCAAATCTCTTGGCATAGACGAGTGAGCTATACCACTAAACATAAGAGGTGAATTTTCAAGAGAGAGTTCCCCAAGAAGGTATGCAGCTTGTTCAGTTGCATAAGGGCAGGAGAAAGCTAGCTGATCTTCCTTCTCTCTTTTACTCTCCCTCTCATTACTGGGTTGAGAGTGATTTTGGTATACTTGTTGATGGCCATCACCCACAAGAACAGAGAGGGCTTTCAGGTTCTGAGGCCCAGGAGAGCCAGGCAATCCCCAATCTCCAGGCTTGGGACACAGGAGAGAAAGTCTATGAACAGCCCCTCATTTCCCCATAGGCCTATCTATATTTGGTCCCTTTATTTTGCCATAAAAATGTATGACAATGGGAGGAAAAGCTATGGTGTCTGGAACTTACTCTAAAAGTGTTGGTGCGGTGTGATGCATCACTTTTTGTGTGGCCTTTGTAGCCACCCACCCAAGTGATTGGGTGGGACTGCGTGATAGGGTAATTGTGGCCCACCAAAGGGGTTGGTCAGTTTTGCAATCCGCTGGGCTTGAAATGAGCCACCCCAGAGGCAGGAAAGGAGAGGATCCCACCACTGCTAAGGAAGAACAACCAGGAGTGGAGAATCTGTCTTTTGGACCCAGGATCCTTGCACTGAGCAGCTCCTGGAACCAGGAGACTGAGAGAGAGAGAGAGGGAGAGAACGAGAGAGAGAGAATGAGAGAGAGAGAGAGAGACAGAAGGAGAAAGAGAGCTGTAACCCTGAAGACAGCAAGAAGCGGTGGCAGGAGAGACCAGTAGGAGACCATGCAGTGGGCTTCCTGGCCTACGGAGTGAGAAAGCTGAGTGCCTTCAGGCAGAGGCAGAGAGCCAGGGAGAGGCAAGCCTGCAAGCATAGCTGGGAAGAGGCTGTCCTGATGGAAGAGCTGAATCCTGAGCATTCCTGAACCTAAACTGTAACCTGTTGCTTCCCTAATAAACTCCTAATAAACAATCAAGAATATCTGGAGTTCTGTGTGACCCAACAGAGAAGTAGAGAGTGCTGTGCGAGGGACAGTTAGTGTCAGAATTGGTAAAGATGGCGGAGAGAGGAGGCATGTCTGACCTCTGCCTCATAGGAATCAGCCTTAGGCTGTTGATCTTGATTCTCCTTCCCCCTCTTGAAGTTAGAGAAGGTTAGACGCTGCCCCTAAGCCATTTTGACAGCTGGCATTACAAATAGAAAGTCTAAGAAGTGAGGGGTGTCTAGGTAAAACCATGCAAATCATGTTTTCTAAGGTCCCCTTCACTGTATCAACATGAGACAACCTCTTTGGGACTCGATCCAGTGAACTTGGTTGTCATGAGCCAATGAAAACTCTCAGGGGCAAAATGCTGGAGCATTTTTTTCCATTTATTCTTCCATCTCCAACATACTGGTTAAATGTTTAACATCTGCCAGGTAGAGGATGCCAATGGGGGCTGCTCAGCCATTCTGGCAAATCCACACACCTGGAAGGACAAGGGGTTAATGTGCAGGGTCAATGCTTTCCCACAGAGAAGGGGCCAGTGTGTATACACTCCCCTCTTCTGAGCCTCAGGAGGCCTTTAAGATGGATCCTATACAGTCCCTCAGGTGGCCCCTGAGCAGCTAAGCCATTCTTGCTAAGAGGATTAATGCTCCACAGTGAACTGCCTGTCCTGAAGCTATAGCCTCAGGCTCTGCATTTGGAGGAAACCGAAGCTGAGACCCAGTATTTGCATATGGTGAAAAAAACTAGGTAGGGAAATGGCATAACTGGAATGCAGGTGCTGCCAAAGGACACTGACAGAAACAAAGCAGGAACTGTCTGTCCCAACCATTTCCGAGTAAACACCAGTACCTCCTGGAGCATCCTTGAACAAATGAACTTATCTCTTTGATGACCAAAACAGCTGTTCAAGGACACAATGCCCTGACTCGTGTGGACCTGGACCCCACAGATTAATGTCCTGGGGGCTGACCTTGTCTGCTCTTGGCCAGAAGGAAGGACAGAGAATAAAAAAAGCCTTGCTGGCAGCTAGGCTGTGTGTGATGTTCTCAACTGAACATAAATAGTGCTCACGGAAAATAAATAATGTCCAGAGAAGACCACTTGGCGATCATATTTGGAACTAGACAGAGACAAGGCCATTTATTAACCAGGAAAATGATTAAACAGCCCCCTCTTTGGCTACCAGGGCTCACTGCAGCTCCATTACCAATGGCAGTTGTAGACCTGTTTGAATCTCCCCACCTCTCACATAAAAATGAAGATAACTGTCATGGATTGAATTGTGTCCCCCCAGAAATATCTGTCAACTTAGCTGGGCCATGATTCTCAGTATCGTGTGATTGTCCACCATTTTATGTGATTTTCCTATATGTTGTAAATCCTATCACTATGATGTAATAAGACGGATTAGTGGCAATTATATTGATGAGGTCTATGAGATTAGATAGAGTCTTAAGCCAATATCTTTTGAGATACAAAAGACAGAAGTGAGCAGAGAGACATGGGAACCTCAAACCACCAAGAATGCAGTGCCAGGAGCAGAGCGCGTCCTTTGGACCTGAGGTTCCTGTGCTGAGATGCTCCCAGACCAAGGGAAAACTGATGACAATGAACTTCCTCCAGGGTTGACAGAGAGAGAAAGCCTTCCCCTGGATCTGGCCCCCTGAATTCAGACTTGTAGCCTACTGGACTGTGAGAGAATAAACTTCTCTTTGTTAAAGCCATCCACTTGTGGTATTTCTATTACAGCAGCACTAGATGGCTAAGAGAATACCCAAGTACTGTATTGCCTCTGCCTCCTGACAACATGCAAGTGAGAACTTGCGCCTCTTCCTTAAACCCTCCTTAGGATCTCTCAACACAGGCTCAAATCCTGTAATAGGCCCCCTGCCCCCTGCCCTCAGAGCAGCCCAGTAGTCTCTGTGGAGTGAGTTCTCATTTGCTGCAGCAAGCTAAATAAAGCTCTGGGTTTTGTTTTGTTTTGTTTTGACAATAGATGTGTTCCTGGTGGTCTGGGTCGGCACACATTGACAATGGCCTTTTGGCTTTCTGCCAGCTGATCAGCATCTTTCCCAAGGAAAAGAAAATATATCTCATTTTCAAATGTCTGTGGTTTCCTCTTCTTTCCTCTCTTCTCTTTCTACGTAAAACCTGTTTTTGCCTTTGTTGGATGTAATCGACCTATTATAGGTTTCTTTGTATACACGTTAAAAAAAAAGCCATCCTTGCTTCTAAGGAGCATTCTGGCTGTATTTCTTCCAAGACAGATTTGTTCGTTCTTCTGGCAGTCCATGGCATATTCAATATTCTCCGCCAACATCATAATTCAAGGCGTCAATTCTTCTTCGGTCTTCCTTATTCATTGTTCAGCTTTTGCATGCATATGAGGCAATTGATTTTTTAACCAAAGAACTCCCTTTAGTATTTCTTATAGTTTTGGCTGGGTTTTTACAAAATCCCTAAGCTTCCGTTTATCTGGAAATGTCCTAATTTCACCTTCATATTTGAGAGACAGTTTTGCTGGATATATGATTCTTGGCTGGCAATATTTTTCCTTCAAAACTTTATATAAGTCATCCCATTGCCTTCTTGCCTGCATGGTTTCTGCTGAGTAGTCCGAGCTTATTCTTACTGACTCTCCTTTGTAGGTGACTTTTCATTTAACCCTAGCTGCTCTTAAAATTCTCTCTTTATCTTTGGTTTTGGCAAGTCTGATTATAATATGCCTTGGTGACTTTCTTTTAGAATCTACCTTATGTGGAGTTTGATGAGCATCTTGGATTGATATCTTCTCATTGTTCACAATATCAGGGAAGTTTTCTGGCAACAAATCTTCAACAATTCTCTCTGTATTTTCTGTTAACCCTCCCTGTTCTGGTACTCCAATCACTTGTAGGTTATTTCTCTTGATAGAGTCTGACATGATTCTTAACTTTTCTTCATTTTAAAAAATTTCTTTTATCTGATTTTTCTTCAAATATATTGGTGCCAAGTGCTTTTATCTTCAAGGTCCCCAATTCTGCCTTCCACTTACTCGATTCTGCTCCTCTGACTTTCTACTGAGTTGTCTAATTCTGTAATTTTTTGTTAATCTTCTGAATTTCTGATTGGTGTCTCTCTATGGATTCTTGCAGCTTATTAAATTTTTCATTATGTTCTTGAAGAACCTTTTTAATTTCTTCAACCGCTTTATCTGTGTGTTCCTTGGCTTGCTCTGCGTATTGCTTGATCTCCTTCCTTAGGTCTTGAAGAGTTCTGTATGCTAATCTTTTGAATTCTGCGTCCAGTAATTCCAGGAAGGCACCTTCATCCAGAAGATCCTTTGATCCTCTGTTTTGAGAGCTTGTTGAAGTGATCATGGTCTGTTTCTTTATGTGGTTTGATATTGACTATTGTCTCCAAGCCATCTATAAGTTATTGTATTAGTTTATTTTATGTTTGCTTACTGTATCCTATTTTCTCACTTTGTTTTGTTTTTATATGCCCAAATGGATTGCTTGAGTGACCTAGCTTGATTATTTTCACCTTTGGGGCTCTGATGTCCTGTCACCAGATGGCTAGATCTGTTATCAGGTATATGAGCTTATGAGTCCATTCACTTTTCTTGTGTGGATTCAGCTCAGGTGTCCAGGTAGCTGGTCATCAAGTGTGTGGTACAGGCTCTGTCCTACAGTCTTTGAGGGGCAAGAGTGTTTGGCGTAGGTATCTGTATCTGGTTGCAGCAGAGGGTCATGCTCTGAACAAGACAGAGGGCTGAGAACTGTCCCCCGAATGTCTCTGAGGAAAGTGCATTCCTCTTCCCTAGAGCGTGCAGGTGGGTGGATTCTGCAGACATACCATGGGCACCCAATGCTTTTGGTTGTAAGGACTGGGAGGTACCAGTTATCCTTGGACCCCTGTCATGATGGCTGGGTGACCTGAGAGGAGCCATCAGTCCTTAGGCACCTGATCTGGGTAGGTGAGGACTCTGTTTAATAGGTACAGCGGTGTCAAATATCAAACACCCCCCTCTCCACTGCATAGCTTAAACAGTCACAGTCTGCCAGCCTATTCTCCTGGAATAGGCCCACACAGGTCCATGCAGGGGGGAAAGGTATTCAAAGTCCATGGACTGTTTATGCCTGGACAGGAGCCGCCTCTGTCCTGAGCTCCCCAGGTTAGTGGAGCTGGTAAATTATCTTCTCCCCCTGTTGTGAATTTATTCCTTCTCCAAGTCGGGAGGATGGCTATAGGCGCTCTAATGGGTCTATCTCAGGCCCAGGGAAATCACCAGCGGCTGAAGCCAGCTTGGGGGTGGGGGGGGTGGTAAAACATACGCAAGTACTTGGCTTTTGCCAAGAGCGCCGTTCTTCTCTGGTTCTGGAGGTGTGAGTAGGCTGTTTGGCTAGCTGCTTCTTACTGAGGAAACTGCAGCCGAGCGCTAGTACCAGCCCTCTGCAGCCGTTCCTAGGAATGGTGCCTGAGGGCTTCCGACGATTCAGGTCTGGTAACTCCTCTCCACTTCTGAACCATCTCTTCCTTCCCCTGCTGCTCAGTTCATTTTCTAACTTTGCCTTTGATGTTCAGGGCTCCTAAAAAAAAAAAAAAAACTAGTGCCATCGTAAATGTAAGTGTTTCACTTGATTTTTTGGGTCTTTGTTGTAAGCATCTGGCTCTTCCACCATCTTGGCCCCACCTCTCCATATGTGGCAATTGAAAATATCATGGCTTGGGTCAGGTCCACCTTAGTCCTTAAGACGACATCTTTGCTTTTCATCACTTGAAAGAGGTCTTTTGCAGCAGATTTGCTCAATGCAATACTTTGTTTGATTTCTTGACTGCTGCTTCCATGGGTGTTGACTGTGGATCCAGGTAAAATGAAATCCTTGACTACTTCAATCTTTTCCACATTTATTATGATGTTGCTTATTGGTTCGGTCGTGAGTATTTTTGTTTTCTTTATGTTGAGGTGTAATCCATATTGAAGGCTGTAGTCTTCGATCTTCATCAGTAAGTGCTTCAAGCCCTCTTCACTTTCAGCAAGCAAGGTTGTATCATTTGCATATTGCAGGTTGTCAATGAGTCTTCCACCAGTCCTGATGCTGAGCTCTTCATATAGTCCAGATTCTCAGATTATTTGCTCAGCACACAGATTGAGTAAGTATGGTGAAAGGATACAACCCTGACGAGCACTTTTCCTGATTTTAAACCACAAAGTATTCCCTTGTTCTGTTTGAGCCACTACCTGTTAGTCTATGTACAGGTTCCTCATGAGCACAATAAGTGTTCTGCAATTCTCATTCTTTACAATGTTGTCCATAACTTGTTATGATCCATACAGTCAAATGCCTTTGCATAGTCAATAAAACACAGGTAAACTTCTTTCTGGTATTCTCTGCTCTCAGCCAAGATCCATCTGACCTCAGCAATGATATCCTTTATTCCATGTCCTCTTCTAAATCCGGCTTGAGTTTCTGGCAGTCCCCTGTCAATGCGCTGCTGCGACCATTTTCTAATTATCTTCAGCAAAATTTTAGCTGTGTGTGATATTAATATATTGTTTGATAATTTCTGTGTTGTGTTGGATCACCTTTCTTTGGAATGGGCACAAATATGGATCTCTTCCAGTCGGTTGGCCAGGTAGCTCTCTTCCAAATTTCTTGGCATAGACCAGTGATCATCTCCATTTGTTGAAACATCCATTTGTTGAAACACCTCTATTGGTATTCCATCAACTCCTGGACCCTTGTTTTTTGCCAATGCCCTAGTGTAGCTTGGACTTCTTCCTTCAGTATCATCAGTTCTTGATCATATGCTACCTCCTGAGATGTTTGAATGTCAACTAAATCTTTTTCGTATGGTGACTGTGTGTATTCCTTTCATCTTCTTTTGATGCTTCCTGCATTGTTCAGTATTTTGCCTATAGAATCCTTCAATATTACAACTCGAGGCTTGAATTTTTTCTTCAGTTCTTTCAGCTTGAGAAATGCCAAGCGTGTTCTTCCCTTTTGATTTTCTAACTCCAGCTCTTTGCACCTTTTATTACAATATTTCACTTTGTCTTCTCGAGCTGCCCTTTGAAATCTTCTGTTCAGCTCTTTTACTTCATCATTTCTTCCACTGGCTTTAGCTACTCTAAGTTCAAGAGCAAGATTCAGAATCTCTTTTGACATCCATTTTGGTCTTCCTTTTTTTTTTAATTTTATTGTGTTGTAGGTGAAAGTTCACCGAGCAAATTTGTTCCTCATTAAAAAATTTATACATAAATTGTTTTGTGACATTGGTTACAATCCCAACAATATGTCAGCACTCTCCCCCTTTCCCTTCCCACCTTGGGTTCTTCATGTCCGTTTATCCAGTTTTCCTGTCCCTTTCTGCCTTCTTGTCTTTGCTTTTGGGCAGATGTTGTCTGTGTGGTCGTGTATACTCGATTGAACTAAGAAGCATGTTCCACTTTTGTTGTATAGGCCTGTCTCATCTTTGGCATAACAGTAGAGTTTGGGAGTGGCTTCAGTTCTGAGTTAGTAGGTCTTTCAGGTCTTTTTAATGCCCTTTTGCTTTCTTCATGTATGATGTCCTTGATGTCATCCCACAACAACATTCCCAAACTAATCTAAATGTCCAATAATAGGGGACTACTTTTTTTTTTTTTTTACTTAAGTAGCTTATAGTGGATCGACCAAGGCAATTAAGGCAACATAGAAACAAGAGTAAAATTATTTATGAAAAAATTGTTTATGAAAATTAACCATAATATAAAAAATGGTGAACTGTGTGATTACAGCTTGGTAGCAATCATCTATGTGTAGCTCACGGCCTAAGCTGGGTACCCAGGAAGGATTCAGAATCGGTATGAATTGATGGCTTAAGGCGTGGGTCCACCAAGGGTCTATATGCGTGAAAGAAAGAGGAGCCTGATGGAAAGGACCAGGGTTTGGGACTAGGATGAGGCCAGTGAGGCACTTGTGCAAAATTTACCAGGGAACCAAAAAACTCAGTAATCAAGATAAAAAACATATTAGTGTGATATTTTTAAAAGACCTAATTGAGGCAAAGAATCCATGACAAACAAAATATCAAAGTTTTAAATAAAGATTCATCCTTGTACTTGCACCACCCTGAGAGTGAGTGCCTCACTTGTCTCACCCTAGTCCCAGCCCTGGCAAGGGAAATGACTAGCCATGAAAGTCAAGTGCCTCTCTCCCACCCCTAGGATTGAGCTCCATTAGGAATACAGGCCACTCCTTACTACCCCCAAAGGGAGGGGCCATCCAAATGCACAAACTTGATTACCGACCACCACCCACTGCCATCTAGTCGATTCTGACTCATAGCAATCCTATAGGACGGAGTAGAACTGCCCCATAGAGTTTCCAAGGAGCGCATAGTGTATTCGAACTGCCGACTTCTTGGTTAGCAGCTGTAACACTTAACCATTATGCCACCAGGGTTTCCCACACTTGATTAGGGAAAGGCTAATCGGAGAGATGTTTTGGTGTAGTCCAATGTTAAATAGGTCTTCCAAGGAAATACAATGCAAATAAACTTGGCCTACCATGAAAATCTCCATAAAGAGCTACTCTGTAGAGATAACCAGTTGGTTGACTCCTGGAGATTCTTAGAGTGTGACATGGAGACATGTCTATGACTCAGAAGCAGTAAAGGACATCACCCTAGCAACCTGGGTACCTGTAGGCATCACTGTCGTTGCAGCAGCAAAGGCTGAAGAAGGTACGTTACGCCTGTGCAAAGATATATATGGGACAAACCAGAGCCCCACTAAGGAGCTATAAGGCAGGCATTTGGAACTGACATTTCTGTATATTCTGCAGGTGGGGGTGGGGAGCCGATCTAGAAAGACACATTTTTATAATTGTTGTGAACCTATTGAGAGTCAGCTTAGTCGGTCTCTGAAAAATCAAGTTCTACATGCAAATATAATGTCCCCAAACAGAAATGATTGTGTTGAGAAACAGTATAATGGTGTTTGAAATTTCTCAGAAATTTTTGTCATTAAAAAAAAGACCACACTTACTGGTCTGACGGAAACCCTGGTGGCTTAGTGGTTAAGAGTAGCTTAACCACTTTTTAATCCTGATAGATTTGAACTGCCGGCCTTTTGGTTAGCAGCTGAGTTCTTAACCACTACATCACCAGAGCTCAAATACTAAACCAAATCGTTGTGGTTGAGTCGATTCTGACTCACAGCGGTGGCATAGTGGTTAAGTGCTACGGCTGCTAACCCAAAGGTTGGCAGTTCAAATCCACTAGGCGCTCCTTGGAAACTCTATGGGGCAGCTCTACTCTGCCCTATAAGGTCACTGTGAGTCGGATGATAGGGCTTAAATAGAGGTGCCTATATACCCCCGTTGGAATCCCTGGTGCCATAGTGGTTAAGAGCTACAGCTGCTAACCAAAATGTCAGCAGTTCAAATCAACCAGGTTCTCCTTGGAAACCCTGTTGGGCAGTTCTACTGTGTCCTATAGAGTTGCTATGAATAGGAATCAACTCGACGGCAACAGGGTTACTGGTCTGACAGAGACTAGTGAAACCCTGAGAGTATGGCCCCCGGACACCATTCTAGCTCAGTAATGAAGTCACTCCTGAGGTTCACCCTTGAGCCAAAGATTAGACAGGCCCATAAAACAAAATGAGACTAAATGGGCACACCAGCCCAGGGGCAAGGACGAAAAGGCAGGAGGGGACAGGAAAGCTGGTAATAGGGAACCCGAGGTTGAGAAAGGGAGAGTGTTAACATGTTATGGGTTGGCAATCAATGTCAAAAACAATATGTGTACTAATTTTCAATGAGAAGCTACTTTGTTCTGTAAACCTTCAGCTAAAGTACAATAAAAAAAACTTTTTTTTATCATGTTTTTATGTGAGCTTTTCAATTAATAAAAGGGAAAATGAAAAAAGTCTCACATCCACGACGTTTCCTGTGTAGAACCTGGCACCACAGCCTACGTTTCAGCAAATATAAGTGACAATATCTCCCCTGATCTTCTAAACATGAAATACGTGAGGTTTTATCAAGAACCAGATCTTGATGTCAACTTGGCTAGGCCGTGATTCCCAATATTGTGTGGTTGTCTTCCATTTTGTGATCTGATGTAATTGTCCTATGTTTTGTAAATCCTAATATCTGCCTGTGGTTAATGAGGCAAAATTAAGTTATGTTAGAGAGGATTAGGGTGGGCTGCAACACCCTTACTCAGCTCATAGCTTTGATCCAATGTAAGGGCTGTTTCCCTGGGGTGTGGCATGTATCACCTTTTATCTTATAAGAGATGAAAGGAGAGAGAAGCACGCAGAGAGAGGGGGACGTCCTACCACTAACAAAGAAGAACTGGGAGTGGAGCACATCATTTGGACCAGGGGTCCCTGCACTGGGAACCTCCTAGACCCAGGAGGAGATTGATGCCAAGACACATGGAGATCTCCAAGGAACACCAGGCCCACAGATGTTGAAAGGAGACAAGGACCTTCCCCCAGAGCTGACAGAGAGAGAAAGCCTTCCCTTAGAATTTGCGCTTCTCGCCTCCTAAAATGTGAAAGAATGAATTTATGTTTATTAAAGCCAAAAAAAAAAAAAGAGAACCAAATCTTGGTTTTCCTAATGGTGGACTTACTAGAAAACACTGGGCCAAGTTTCTATCAAGATAAAGTGCCTACATGACGTGGCTAAGTGCTTAGCTGCTAATCGAAAGTTATATTGGGGATCTTGTCAAGATGCAGATTCTGATTCCATAGATCTGGGGCAGGGCCTGAGAGTCTGCATATCTAACAGGCTCCCAGGGGATGCCATTGCTGCTGGTCCTGGGATCCCACTTTGAGGAACACGGCTCTAGATTTTGGCTGTATTGACTTCTCTTTCAGGTAAATTCCTGAGTGGATGCTGTTAGCAATTTTCACATGTTCTCCTCAGTGAAAGTTTAAAGTGTAGTCCAAGGAAAAGGTGTTTTGGAACATCGGCTACCCCTTAACGTCCCTCGTCCTGCTCAACCTCAGATCAGGCCAGTGACATTTTATCCTCCTGCCTCAATTACCTAGAAAATACCAGCAAAAACTCGAAGAATAGGAAGAGATAGAAATCCAAGGTAAGTAGCATTTTGATCGTATCTGTGTTGTGTTCAGTATATTATTGTTCTTTCGTAATTCACTGCCTACTCCAGAAAAAAAAGAGAGCTTATGTGTGCATGTTCAGGTGGTCAATATGCATATTGAGTGAGTTTTGAAAATTTACTTATCGTGACATGTTTCTCACCATGACCGAGAAACAAAAGCTCAGCACAGGTATGGCACAGAAATGGGACTTGACCTATATCTGCCAATATTAAACAGTCATCTTTCCTAGAGATATTACAAAAATGCCCTAAAATTATCAATAAAACTTGACAATAAATACAGATTCATGATTAGCCGACATTAAGAGAAAAGGGGATTTTTAGAGGGTAAGAAACATTACATTGTCTTAACATGAGCTTACTTTGTAAGACTCAGGAAGTTAAATGACTCTTTTAATGGGGAATAATGGACACCCTCTTTTTAGTTCCACATACTGGTGTGTTCCACAGCGTCGCCCATACATCAAACAGCTGCTCCTTTCTTAACAACACTCTAAGCCTACAAAACTCGCATTTAGATAAAAGAACCTAATTCTCCACCATGCATCTCAATTACAATCTATTACAAATTGCAGATGCAGAAGAATGGAGGGTTGTATGAAAGGGGCTGTGTCTTTGTCAGCCTGCCTGAAGGGAAGGGACTGTGATCACCCAGGCCCTGTCTTCCCTGGATCTGGCCCTAGGTGCACAGTCAATCTGATCACTGTTGCTGGAATCATCTTTATCTGGACAGTGGTTGGGACTCCCAGGGGAAAAGGGGTTACATGACCATTTCCCACCTTCCTGTTTTTCCTCTACTTCTCTGACCACTCCTTCTCAGCCTCTCTTTCAAGCTTAATTCTTCTCTTTCCATCCCGTAAATGTCGGTGCCCTTCAAGACTCAATCCCAGGCTTTCTTTTTGATATATTTAGCTAATGTGTTGTTTGGGACATACAAGTTTATTACAATTGCTTCTTTTCTTAAATTGTGCCCTCTGTCATTATGTAATGCCACTCTGCAGTTTGCATAGTCTCTTTCCCCTTAAATTCCTCCTTTCCTGATAATATTGTTATTTCTATTTTTAAAAAAATGGCATTTGCTTGCTACCTATTTCTTATGTATTATCATATGGCTGGGTTTGTTTTTGTTTTTAAATTCATTTTGACATTCTCTATCTTTTGACAGAATTGAGTCCATTTGTATTTACTGAAATGACTGATCTACCTGGTTTTATTCCTTCTGTATTGTATTTATGCTATATCATTTTACTTTGATGTTTCTTCTTTTCCCCTCTCTTCATTTTTGCTAGTTTGATTAAGTTGTTATTCCATTTTTTTGCCCTTGCTAATTGGAAGTTCCACTGTACTTTTCCATTCTCTTAATGGCACCTTATCATTTTCTGGTATTCATAATCAATTGCATATTTTGTTACCATTATTTGAAAACAAGACCCCCAGCTATTTTCTTATGACAGTCTATTTTTTCCTTGCAGCTCCCTAACCAATAAGATGAAATTGTTAGACTATTTTAATTCCTCTTCCTCTTCCTTGCCCTAGTTGAGAACTTCATCTAGGTGACTGATTCTCGTTTATTTCATTTACTGTATTTTTAAGTTTGAAATCATGGCGTCCAGTTACAAAAAGTTTGTGTGTAGGGGGAAGAGGTGTGCATGTATAGAAATAAGGTGGCCAATCTGGTTTGCCTGGGACTGTCCTGGCTTTAGCACTGAAAGTCCCCATGTCCTAGGAACTCCTTCAGCCCCAGACAAACTGGAGTGGTTATCCATCTTCTCCAGCAATTCTGTTTTTCAAGGTGCCTGTTCTGTTTGATCTTACTCCTTCTAGCTTCTGGGAACTCTTAGCTATCTTGTTATATTTTTTATCTACTGTACTGAAAGCAAAGAAGCCTTGAAGCATCTACTGATGAAGATCAAAGACTACAGCCTTCAGTATGGATTACACCTCAATGTAAAAAAAAAACAAAAATTCTCACAACTGGACCAGTAAGTAATATCATGATAAATGGAGAAAAAAGATTGACGTTGTCAAGGATTTCAT
Organism: Loxodonta africana; assembly: GCF_030014295.1. Lineage (NCBI taxonomy): Eukaryota > Metazoa > Chordata > Mammalia > Proboscidea > Elephantidae > Loxodonta > Loxodonta africana. The sequence goes on from NC_087369.1 coordinate 26,345,893, forward strand.
TTTACTTGGATCCACAATCAACACCCATGGAAGCAGCAGTCAAGAAATCAAACGACGTATTGCATTGGGCAAATCTGCTCCAAAAGACCTCTTTCAAGTGTTCAAAAGCAAAGATGTCACTTTGAGGACTAAGGTGAGCCTGACCCAAGCCATGGTGTTTTCATTTACCTCATATACATGTGAAAGCTGGACAATGAATAAGGAAAACTGGAGAAGAATTGATGCTTTTGAATTATGCTGCTGGCGAAGAAAACTGAATATACCATGGACTGCCAGAAGAATGAACAGATTTGTATCGGAAGAAGTACAGCCAGAATGCTCCTTAGAAGCGAGGATGGCAAGACTTCGTCTCACGTACTTTGGGCATGTTATCAAGAGGGACTAGTCTCTGGAGAAGGACATCATACTTGGTAAAGTAGAGGGTCAGTGAAAAAGAGGAAGACCCTCAGTGAGCTGGATTGACACAGTGGCAACAAAGATGGGCTCAAGCATAGCAATGACTGTGAGGATGGAGCAGGACTGAGCAGTGTTTCATTCTGTCGTACATGGGGTCACTATGAGTTGTAACTGACTCAATGGCACCTTACAACAACAACAACTGTACTGAGACCATTTGGGTCTCACCTGTCATGCACCAGGGTTTGGAATGAATTAAGGGATAGCCTTTACTGGGGGAAAAAGAAAACCTAGCATCAAGAAGTGTGTCAGCACCACAGCATTTTCCTGGATACATAGTGTGGGTCTTCATTCCAGAAGAGGGACCCTGAACCCTTATTCCTCTCCTGTTCTGGAATGAGCATAAGAAAACAATCTTATTGACAAAGGGACATACAAACTGCTTGGATGCCAGGCAGTCTGCAATTGGTTGCTAGCTGTTTTAAGGAGTTGCCTGGGAATTCCAGCTACCAGCACCTGAAGTCTGTTGGGATACAATTCTCCATGGGTTTCTCCTGTTTCTGCATGTCTTGTAAGCAGAGCCACTGATAGCTTTTATTCCCAACTAAATTTTTAAGGATGTTTGTATAGTGAAGAGCCTTTGAAGGTAAAGACAACAGTCTCCCTATGGAGCCGTGGGCAAATTTTTTTGTTGACCGGTATAAGGATAATGTCTCTCTCTAGGACAAAAATTGGGTAGGTTTGTTGCAGCCCCCTTCAAAAGATGGGTATTTCCTAAGCTCAGGGTTCCTCGCCTGTGACACACATCCACCTGGGCCCACCTCTATGTTGCCCCTATGGCACTTGAGGGGCAAGGCAAACTGATGCAAACCTGAAGCTCATGCTGACAGCTATGTCATGACTAATAAAGTCCTTTGTCTCTGACCCAGGAGTCTCAGTTCATCTGCCAGAGTCCATGAAACTGGCAGCCTCAGTTATTAGCTTGCAAGCAGGGTAAAACCCCAAACTCTTCAGTTCTTGATCATGAAGATAGTCCATTAGAAGTCACATGCCCTCCTGTGAGGAGAAGGGAGCCCTGGCCCCAGGGGAAGCTGAGTTCAGTGGAAGCCTCCCTCCCCTCTCTGCTCCAGCCCCAGCTGACTTGTGGTCCAGGCAACACAGAATGAGGTCACTTCCAGATAATTCTGCTTATTTTGTACAGTGGTTAACTGGCAACTACAGGGTGTTCAAGAATCCTTATCTCTATATTGAGGAAGCCTCAATTCACAGAAAGGTTGCCTTCCTAAGGATTTATTTATAAATATACTCCTTAGAACTTAGAATTAATTTTTCTATTGAAATAACTTTATAAATGGTGGTTATATCTAGCCTAGTTATTCCTAGAGTAACCATCTAAACTTGTTAAGCAGCTTCAGCTTAGTGGTTAAGACCATGAGTTCTGGAGACAGACTACCCAGATTCAAATCCCTGACTCTCCATTAACTTGATGTGTTACATTAACCTCTCAGTTTCTTTACTTGAGAATGGAGTTAGTAATACTAACCACCAATAGAATTGTTTTGAGAATTAAGTGAATAATGCATGCCTTGTACACAACTTCTCTTCAAGCTGCTGTGATAACCATTCAATAATCTGGCCAATATGTACAATTTAAGCAAACTTTGTAATCACCTGTAGTCTTGCTCATTTAACACACACTGTTGGGGGGCAATGCTTATTATTTAGTTCTGTTTCCAGGGAGGAGCTTCCATTAGAGCAAGGGTTCTTAACCTGGAGTCCATGGACCTTTTTAGAAGATCCATGAACTTAATGAGAGAAAGAAAATGTATGTGTCGTTTTTTCCTCTGACCTCTAACTGAAATGTAACATTTCCTGGAAATAGGAGTATAGGCAACAAACCACAGTAGTGCTAGCAGTGCCTATGGCTTTGTAACCAACAGGAATCACAGCTGTTTTCATACGACATTTCACTTCTTGTAGGTATCTCAAAATATCCTTTATGCTCATCACTACTTCAAAATTATGGTAATTAGACTTATTGCTAAATCTTACCATTTAAGGAATTAATAAAGAAGCACATGCATTGCTTATCATAAATTTTTATACTGTATTTTCAGGATTGTATTTTAGTGTAATTGGCTTCCTTTGTAATGCCATGTAGTTTTTCTTATGCACCAAAAAGATTATTCTGAGAAAAGATCTGTAGGCTTTGGCTTCACCAAATGCCCAAAGGGCCTGTTGGCTGGCGGTTAAGGAGCTCTGCATTAGAATAAAATTGTAGCCTATTTCTGCCCCCTAAATTCTCCCCAGTGGGAGGGCCAGACCCATGAGGAGGGGTCTGCAGTTCTCCAGCCCTGTCTGTGAGTGAGTGGAAGAGTCTATCTAATACCAGGGTGCAGTATTAGGAAGCCAACTCAGCCCAGAACTAAATTATGTCTTCTAATTTTTTTTTAATATATGATCAAGGAGTCCTAGTGGCACAGTGGTTAGGAGCTTGGCTGCTAACCAAAATGTTGGCAGTTCAAACCCACCAAGATGTGGCAGTCTGCTTCCAAAAAGATTACAGCCTTGGAAACCCTATGGGGCAGTTCTACTCTGTCCTATAGGGTCACTGTAAGTCGGAATCGACTCAGCAGCAATGGGTTTTTGGGTTAATTTGTGGGTATATGAGCATCAATTAAAAATATATTGATCTGGTTCCAAACAACAGCTGAAATGTCAGTTATTAGCTCCCCTCAAAGACCCATATATACCTCAGCGCCAGATTGCCATTTGTCACTCCATCTATGCCAGGGGGGTCTCTCCAAGAGCTCACTGGGAACTGGCCTGTGCTGTGCCCTCAGTGAGGTAGTAGAGACAGCAGTGTGGTAAAGAACATGGTCTCTGACCCCAGGAGACTTGAGTCCAAATGTGGGCTCTGACACTTCTTAGCTGGATGACCTGGAGCCAACTACTTAACGTCCTAATGCTTTGTTTCCTCATCTACAATTGTTCCTTCCTTACATGGATTTCGTAAAGCACCAAGTGAGTTAAAGCATGTAAAACAGAGCAGTGCCTAGCACATAGTAAGAACACAGAGGGAAAACATCCTATATTTAAAGCCTAGGTTTTTTTTCAAAATGCAATTAAAACGGCTAAGTACATTTTCCCTATAGATGAAATGCAGCAACATGTAAAAAAAAATTGGCATAGCGGTGCTTATGAAAATACCTTGTTGGGGGGAGAGGCACCATTCGCAAACAAATGTAGAAGGCTTGTGTTATTTGCATAAAAATAAATCCCGGAGATAGATTACTTTATTACATCATATGGAAAAAATATTTAACTACCTGAAATACTACTAAACTCAGTTTTGTCTAATAAATAGGTGGTCTTGGTGATATTTTGGGGAACCGGCATTCAACAAAGACAGACAATTTTGGTATCAGTTGACAGGTGGGAGAAGTGGGAATGGGACCCTGGAGACAGCCTGTCAGCAGGGAGCCTGAGATGTTTCTGTTAATTTTAAGTAACAGACAAAAGTTTCTTAGTAGAACTGGGTGTTTTCCCAAGATTTTCTCAAAACAAAAATCTACAGTTCAATGACAGACTTTTTCTTTTAGAAGTCCCTGGGTGGTATAAATGGTTAAGCATTTGACTACTAGCTGAAAAGCTGGTGGTTCGAACCCACCCAGCGGCACCTCAGGAGACAGGCCTGGGGATTTGCTTCTGAAATAGCCTTGAAAACCCTATGGACTACAGTTCTATTCTGCACACATGGGGTCGCCATGAGTCAGAATTGACGAGAGCAACTAACAACAACAACTTCTAAATGTAGATGCACATACCTGGACTTCATGGGTTGGGCAGTATTTTTCTCTTGGAACCCTACTTCCATCACCTCCTTGGTCTGTGCCCTGATCTCTGACTTGTGTCATGGTTATAAGCCACTAACATCTTGAGCCTTATGGTATTTCCCATTCTATTTATGTAATAGTCATCGTTCTATCAAGATTTTATCATGCTGCAAATCTAGGTTAAATTGCTGAAGGATAAAATTAGATGAGGTTCAGATAGACCCTGGAGAAATTTTGACTTTTCTTTGGGGTCTGTATCCTCCCCTCCCACCGAGGGCCTAACACAGTACGAGGTGCTTGGGAAATCCTCCCCGCATAGTTATTTGAATAAATACACAGTCTGAGATTTTATTTCAGGGTGATACCCTTACTCTTCATCACTGTGGCAGTTGCATTAAAGTACCTACCACCCTTAGCAGGGATTATTAGGAAGAAATAAACAAAGGCCACCAAGTGGTAATCTGAAACGAAGACAAATTTATTTGCTTGCCTGGGAAGGCAGAGCCACATCACTCAAGTACAAGCGCAACAGGTGTTTCCATGTAGCCTCTGAAAGGACTAGATACAGGGCAAAAGGGAAGAAGTACACCAAATATGGAGAGATCCCGAGTTCAGGTCTCTGGCTGGCTCATGAGGCCGAGTGTAAACTCTTCTTTGCAACCGGTCATTTCACTGGTTAATTTCTCAAAAGTACAGGCACCATTTGCAAGGGCTCCAGGATGGATCATATAAAGCTCTAATGGGCTCAGCGTTATTCAGCTGGCAAATATGATGCGTGTGCCTGAGGTTTGGGGAACTCTTTCTTTAACAGGATCAGTAAGTAGCACATTAGTACAGCCAGGGTAATCGAGTAAGAATAATCACCAGTTACCTGTCTCCTCACTAATCTCTTTTGTGCCAAACCAAATTTCCTTTTTCTTTAGGGAAAAGCAAAGACAAATACATGTGTGCTTAAAAAAAAACACATTTTATTGCCCTTCAAAGTTATAACACAGCAAAATACAGGAGGCACTCAAACAAATACTTGTACATGAAAGTTCACAGGACTACAATTCACAATAAGCAAAAGGTGAAAACAATCCAAATGTCCAACAGTGAATAAACAGATAAAAAAATGTGGCATATACATATAAAAAAAAATATAGTGGAATATTATTCAGCCATAAAAAGAATGAAGTTCTGATACATGCTACGACATGGATGAACCTTGAAAACATATCTTAAATGAAAGAAGCTACACAAAGACCACATAGTCTATGACTTCATTTACATGAAATATCCAAAAGAGGTAAATGTATAGACACAGAAAGCAGATTCATGTTTGCCAAGGGCTGGGGGAGAGGTGAATGCAAGTGACTGCTAATGGGTACAAGGCTTCCTTTTGTGTTGATAAAAACGTTTTGGAACTAGAAAGAGGCGGTGGCACAACGTTGTGAATGTACAGAACGCCACTGACTTGGACATTTAAAAACGATGAATTGTATGTCATAGGAATTTCACGTCAATAAAAAAAAAAGGCACAGAAAAGTTCAGGGATCTTTTCAGTGCCATTGAAACAAGAAAGAAGGAAAAAAAAAGGTGAAGGACTAGGGACTGCTGATTAAGTAATGGTGAATAAGCAAAAGGAAGGAAAAAGTAAGAAAAAGAGGGTTCCGCTTAAGAATCTAACAAGGTCACAGACATTTGAAAAGCAAACAGATAAAAATAATTCTCCAATGTTTAAGTGAGGGCCTGTCACACAAGCAACCAATTCATTCCACACAACTGGAGGTCTCTGATGTGCCTCAATCTAAATGCGACAAGCATCATTTTTACGCAGATTAAAAAAATTTTTTTAAACATACTTGTAACAGTTGTATCTATTACATTATGCACAAACCTTTTACACTAAATAAATATCAAATTACATTCTTCTGAAAGATGTTTCTAGTACTGCTTACTTAAAAAACCTAAACCTATTGACACTGAGTCGATTCCGACTTATAGCAACCCTATAGGACAGAGTAGAACTGCCTCATGGGGTTTCCAACAAGCGGCTGGTGGATTCGAACTGCCGACCTTTTGCTTAGCAGCTGAGCTCTTAACCACTGAGCCACTAGGTCATTTTAATATATATTATATGGAGTAAAACCATTTGCAAATTAAAACAACACTGAGCTACCACTACACATCTATTAGATTGGCAAAACTCCAAAACATGGAAAACACCAAATTCTGGCGAAAATATGGCACCACAGAAATTCTAATTCATTGCTGGTAGGAATACAAAATGCTTCAGGCACTCTGGGATACAGTCTGGCAGTTTCCTACAAAGCTAAACATATGGTTCAGCAATCACTCTCCTAGGTGTTCACTCAAATAAGTTGAAGCTTTATGTCCACATAAAAACCTGCACATGAATGTTTACAGCCGCTTAATTAACAACTGCCAAAAGCTAGGAGCAACCAAGATGCCTTTCAAAGGGTGAACAGATAAACTGACAATGGAGTATTACTGAACAACAACAATAAAAAGCTATCAAACCATGGAAAGACATAAAGAAACCTTAAATGCATGTTGCTAAATGGAAGAAGCCAGTCTAAAAAGCATACATACTGTATGATTCCAACTATAAGACATTCTGAAAAAGGCAAAACTATAGAGACAGTAAAAAGATTAGTGGTTGCCAGGGATTTGGGAGAGGGGAGGGATGACTAGATGGAGCATGGGGTATTTTAGGGAAGTAAAATTACACATAATGTAGATGGGGATATAAAGCTGTAAAACACACAGAGTGAACCCCAATATCAACTATGGACTTCTGTTAATAATAATATGTCAATATTGGTCCATGGATAGTAACAAATGTGCTACAGGAATGCAAGATGTTGTTAAAACAGGAAACTGTGAACAGGGATAGAGGGGATATATGAACATTTTCTGTACTATTTGCTTAGTTTTCTGTGAGCCTAAAACTGCTCTAAAAATAAAGTGTGTCAATAATTTCTTCTAAAAACCCAGCAACTTAGGCAAACCAAATCATTTGTTTTTACTTAAAAAAATATGATGTGAGCTGTACTAAGGTTTGTACATCTGGCATTATGAAATACTGACACATTAAAAATAAAATGAAGTAAAAACTCAGAATCCTTCAGATTCAACGCTCTTGTGCTTTTAAACATGAGGGGGAAAAAAAAGCATAAGACTCAGGATTTTGGAGTGGTTGATGTACCTGTCTTCATTTTACCTTTTGAGCGTCTGCCTATACGCCGGTGACGACGGGGATTAGCTGCCTGTGTGGCTGCCTTGGCCACAGAAACTGAACGCTGCAAGATTTTCGACTGTTGTATCTGTGGCTGCTGCTGTGGAAGGGCAGCAGGGATCTGGACTCTCTGGTGAGGATGGCTTTGCTCAGGTCTCTTCTGGGCAGAGGCAAGCTGAGACAACACATCTGCCTGGGATGGCACAAGACGTTGTAATTCGCTAAGCTTAATAAGAACTGCTTGCTGAGTGGGTAAGGCCTGTACTTGACTGGTTGAACCCTGTGCAGAGCCCCGTCCTCTTGGCTGTCGAGGATGCGTTGTGGAATGGTGAGGTGGTTGTTCTGGAGTACGCTGAGAGAGCTGCTGCTGTTGCTGTGGGACAAAAATGAGTTGAGTACCTGGAAGCTGGAATAGAGTTAAAGGCCTGGTTGTTGAAGTATTTTTTAAAATAAGTGGAACGCCTGCTTGAGGAGCTGTCTGCATTCCACCTGGCACTGCAGTTGGTAGTGGAACTTCTGAGGGTAGACGGCGACTCAGATTTTTTTCTGCAGGAGTTCTGGCACCAGGGCTGCAGCCCAGCATGGGCTTTGAGCCACTCACCGAAGCCTGTGCTCCACGAACAGAGCTCACGGCATTGGTGGAGTTCAGTCTACCATATTTTACCACGACCACTGTGGTCATGATCTTTTGTGATGAGTTGACAGGTGGAGGGGCCTCTGGAGAAAGCGTGCTAACTGGATTGAGGTCCACAGATGACTTCTGAGAAGGAACCGATGGGTTAGAGACAGTAGGATTTGGAGATTTAAGAAAGCTGTTTGCCTGTTGTGGAGCAGAATGGTAAACTGAGGAACGACTTCCTGAGCCTGAGGGAAGCCTGGTGCATGGAGGTGGATGTTTTGCTTCCTTCCCCAATACTGAAGACCGAACCAACACTCTCTGACGTTGTTCTATTCCTCTCCTTGCGGAACGGCGCAGTCTGGCTGAGCCACTGGAGCTGTGTGGCATCCTGACTGGGCATTCCTTTTCGACGAAGTCCTGGTACTGAATGACTATCTTCTCAGCAGCAGACTCTGGTCCAATCGTGAACTGATCTGAATGATCATCTACGGAGAAGTGGAATGGAGACATCTCACTTTCTTCATCTTCACAGGGCTGTACTGTCTCAGAGAAAAGTGGGTCATTAAGTGACTGCATGGCACTCAGCACTGTTTGATGATACTGATCATCAGCTTCACAGTCAAATAAGTAATCATCATTTACCTCACATGCTGCCCACACAGGCGATTGTGAGACATCAGGTATGACAGAGTTTTCCACCTCTGCATACTTCTCTACGTCCACTTCAGAAGGCATGGCCGGATTACAAGGACTTTGCTTCCACATATCCAGGCAATTTCCTGCTTCAAAAATTTTGAGGTCATATTGATCACCTGCTTTTCTTTCTTCATTTATTTGGCAAGAAGTGAATGATCTTAGCTGAGGTGGTGGTTGGCAATCAGACTGCTCTAACGGCTGGTTCAGAGAGCACCTAGAAGACCTCTTTAAACACTGTTTCATTGAGTGAGTGTTCATCTTTTGCTTGTTATACAGCAGTCTGTTTGCAGTGCAGGCTACTGCTACAGAAGGATCAAGACACAGGGGTTCAGCTGTAGCTAAAATCAGTTGGCTCTCAAGCGCAAGTTTGTCTTCCTGGGTCCATTTACGGCCATCACTTGTTATTGAATGCACATCACAGGCTAAAGTCTGCATTGTTGGACGTAGGAGAACATGCCGACTTTGGTAGCCAGGAGGCTGCCTATTACTGCACTGCCTGTAGTCACGGATTTCTGCGATGACACATCCAGAGTAAAAAATATTTACCTGAAATTTTTCCAGGAGATCATTCAAAATAGGAGGTAATTCTTCCGCATCCAAGTATTCAAGCAATTCCCTCTCTTCATAAGGCAGGTGAATGGTCTCAGATTCTGGCCCATCTTCTCTGCTGAGCATCAGAGAATAACCCTCATTGCCGGGGTATAGGTTGACCACTAAACATGACAAGCTCTCTCGCATAACAAGCTTCTCTAACAGGTTCACATTTGTTCTTAATTCCTGCACGTCCTCAGGCTCTTTTTCACATTCTTCGACATACAAGTCATGAAGTTTTTGAAATATCGATTTTGTTCCACTCGACAAGCATTTCCTTTTAGGAGGTATCAGTTGGGCACTTTCAATGAGACAGTCGGCACGATCCAAAGCTTCTTCTAAAGCTTGCTGCATTGTAGTATAAAACGGGGCCCTAAAAGAAGAGAAAAAATATGTGCGTTGATCAAGAGGTGTGAAATCATGTCTTTAATCTCAGTCATCTAGTACCGCAAGACGCCGCATCTCCACTCACTGTGGCACGAACAGCCTTTATTCAGTAAGGACACAAAGAAGTCCGATCCAAAGAAGTACTACACAAAATTCTCTTCAGTTTTCCACACAAAACTCTCACTTCCCTAAAATAACAGTACCTGTTTGAGCGCCGCCGCTAGGCCTCGAAATGATGCTTTCAGGTCACCAGGATGCCATAGCTCATTTCCACGCAGGTGACGCTGCATGACGCAGGACGCACGACGCAGGCTCGCCTGTCGTCCTCACGTCTGCAACTGGTCCTGCAGCCTTACTTCCTGTTCCCGAGTCCTCCCACTTCCGAGTGACGGGCTGGGCGCCCTCTTCAGTTTAATGTTGAAGACATACACACAAAAGTATAAGCAACCGTAGAAGAAATAGAAACATTTTTGGGTATAATTTTAATATATACCAATTTTCACAGGAGTGCAATGACGAGAAAGGCCTGGAAAGCTGTAATTTGGGGGGGTATTTTTTTTTTTTTAATGTGGGTGTGTGTGCGCAGGCGCTCGTGTGGGTGCGTGTGTGTGCGCGCGCGCGCACGCGCGCACAGGCGCGCAAGGGCGCATATGTAATATTTTTGTTGGGAACTTTACCAAGAATTCTTCACTGTTTTTAGAATCTTTTGTCATCAATTGGAAACCCTGGTGCCGTAGTGGTTAAAAGTTTGGCTGCTAACCAAAAGGTCAGTAGTTCAAATCCACCAGGCGCTCCTTGGAAATCCTATGGGGCAGTTCTACTCTGTCCTCTAGGGTTCCTGTGAGTCAGAATCAACTCGACAGCAACGGGTTTGGTTTAGTTTTGGTGTGTAATCAACTGCAGTTCTGCACATGGTATCTATCACCAGTTCAGCACACCCAGTGAGTTGATTATTGTAGCTCTTACATGCATGGAGACTCTATATGTATCTGATGCAGGCATCAGACTTCTGCATTGTATCTTCCAGGGATCTAGGGGCAAAGCGTTTTCATATTGATGTACACATAACATGGCATTCTTACACATAATAAATTTTGTTTTATTTCCCTATGCATTTATTCTCTAATTATGTAGTTGTTGTTCAGTGCCATGGAGTCTGTTCTGACTCACAGCGATCCTATGTACAACATAACAAAACACTGCACGGTGCTGTACATCCTCAGTCATTGCTATGTGTGAGCCCATTGTTGCAGCCACTGTGTCAATTTATCTCATTGAGGTTCTTTTTCACAGACCCTTTACCAAGCATGATGTCCTTCTCCAGGGACTGGACCCTCCCGATAACATGTCCAAAGTATGTGAGATGAAGTCTCATTATCCTCGCTTTTAAGGAGTGTTCTGGCTGTACTTCTTCCAAGACAGATTTATCCATTCTTCTGGCCAAACTCAGAGCCATAGAGTCTATTCCAACTCATGGTAACCCTATAAAAAAATTTTTTTTTAAAACTGCCCCATAGAGTAACCAAGGAACGGCTGGTGGATTTGAACTGCCGACTTTTTTAGTTAGCAGCCAAGCTAACCAGTGCACCACCATATTCAGTATTCTTCCTCAACACCATAATTCAAAAGCATCAATTCTTCTTTGGTCTTCTTTATTTACTGTCCAGCTTTAAACATGCGTATGAGGAGATTGAAAACACCATAGCTTGGGTCAGGCATACCTTAATCCTCACAGTTACATCTTTGCTTTTTTAAACACTTCGAACAGGTCTTTGGCAGCAGATTTGCTTAGTGCAATACGTACTTTTATTTCCTGGTGCTGCTTCCGTGGGCGTTGATTGTGGATCCAAGTAAAATGAAATCCTTGACAATGTCAGTATTTTCTCTGTTAATCGTGATATTGCTTATTGGTCCAATTGTGAGGATTTTTGTTTTCTTTATGTTGAGGGGTAATCCATATTGAGAGCTGTAGTCTTTGAACTTCGTCAATAAGTGCTTCAAGTCCTCTTTCCTTTCAGCAAGCAAGGTTGCATCATATGTGTATTGAAGGTTGTTAACGAGTCTTCCTCCAATCATGATGCTACATTCTTCTTTGTGTTGTCCAGCTTCTCCAATTATTTGCTCAGCATACACATTGAATAAGTATGGTGAAAGGTTACAACCCTGAGACACACCTTTCCTGATTATCCCCTTGTTCTGTTTGAACCGCTGCCTCTTAGCCTATGTACAGGTCCCTCATGAACACAATTAAGTGTTCCGAAATTGCCATTCTTTGCAGTGTTATCCATAATTCATTATGATCCACACAGTCAAATGCCTTTGCATAGTCAATAAAACACAGGTAAACATCTTTCTGGTATTCTCTGCTTTCAGCCAAGATCCATCTGACATGAGCAATATCCCTGGTTCCACACCGTCTTCTTAATCCAGCATGAATTTCTGACAGTTCTCTGTCGATGTACTGCTGTAACCATTTTTAAATTATTTTCAGCAAAATTTTAGTTGTGAGTGATATTAATGATATTGTTCGATAATTTCTGCATTCTGTTGGATTGCCTTTCTTTGGAATGGAAACAAATACAGATTTCTTCTGGTCAGTAGCTCTCTTCCAAAATATTCTGGCATAGATGAGTGAGTGCTTCCAGTGTTGCATTCATTTGTTGAAATATCTAAGTTGGTATTCTGTCAATTCTTGGAGCCTTGTTTTTAGCCAATGCCTTCAGTGCAACTTGGACTTCTTTCGTTACCATCGGTTCTTGATCATATGCTACCTTCTGAAATGGTTTAACGTCAACCAATTCTTTTTGGTTCAGTGACTCTGTACTCCTTCCATCTTCTTTTGATGCTTCCTACGTCGTTCAATATTTTGCCCATAGAATCATTCAGTATTGCAATTGGAGGCTTGATTTTTTCTTCAGTTCTTTCAGCTTGAGAAATGCCGAGCATGTTCTTCCCTTTTGGTTTTCTAACTCCAGCTTTTTGCACATTTCATTATAATACTTTACGTTGCCTTCTGGAAATCTTCCCTTCAGCTCTCTTATTTCATCATTCCTTCCATTGTCTTTAGCTACTCAACGTTCAAGAGAAAATTTCAGGGTCTCTTCTGACATCCGTTTTGGTCTTTTTCTTTCCTGTTTTTTAATGACCTTTTGCTTTCTTCATGTATAATGTCCTTGATGTCATTCCACAACTCATCTAGTCTTTGGTCTTTAGTGTTCAGTGTGTTAAATCTTTTCTTGAGATGGTCTCTAAATTCAGGTGGAATATACTCAAGGCCATACTTTGGGTCTCATGGACTTGTTACAATTTTCTTCAGCTTCAACTTGAACTTGCCTATGAGCAATTGATTATCTTTTCTGCAGTTGGCCCCTGGCCTTGTTCTGACTGATGATATCGAGCTTCTCCGTTGTCTCTTTCCACAGATGTAATCTATTTGATCCCCGTGCATGGCGAGGTCCACGTGTATAGTTGCCATTTATGTTGCTGAAAAAAGGTATTTGCAATAAATAAGTTCTGGTCTTGTAAAATTCTATCATGCAGTCCCCGGTGTCATTTTTGTTATAAGGGCCATATTTTCCAACTACTGATCGTTCTTTGTTTCAAACTTTCGAATTCTAATTGCCAGTAATTATCAATGCATCTTGATTGCATGTTTGATCAATTTCAGACTGCAGAAGTTGGTAAGAATCTTCAGTTTTCTTCATCTTTGTCATTAGTGGTTGGTGCATAAAATTGGATAATAGTCGTATTAACTGGTTTTCCTTGTAGATGTGTGGATATTATCCTATCACTGACAGCATTGTACTTCAGGATAGTTCTTGAAATTTTCTTTTTGACATTGAACGTGACCCCATTCCTCTTCAATTTGTCATTCCTGGCATAGTAGACCATATGACTGTCTCGTTCAAAATGGCCAATACCAGTCTATTTCAGCTTACTAATGCCTAGGATATTGATGTTTATCTGTTCCGTTTCATTTTTGACGACTTCCAATTTTCCTAGAATCATACTTCGTACATTCCATGTTCTGATTACTAGTGGATGTTTGCAGCTGTTTCTTTTCGTTTTGAGTCATGCCACATCAGGAAATGAAGGTCCTGAAAGTTTTACTCCATCCATGTCGGTAAGGTCAACTCTACTTTAAGGAGGCAGCTTTTCCCTAGTCGTCTTTTGAGTGCCTTTCACCCTGAGGGGCTCATTTTCCAGCACTATATAGACAATGTTCTGCTGCTATTCGTCAGGTTTTCGCTGGCCAATTTTTTCAGCAGTAGACCACCAGGTCCTTCTTCCTAGCCTGTCGCAGTCTGGAAGCTCCCTTGAAACCTGTCCACCATGGGTGACCCTGCTGGTATTTGAAATACCAGCAGCATGGCTTCCAGCATCAAGGCAACATGCAAACCACCACAGTACAACAAACCGACAGATGAATAGTAGAATTACGTGGTAGGTAAGTGGTATTGTTTATGAATTGCAGTTCAGGATAGTAAAGGGACATGAAAGCATTTGTTTTTAAAAGACAATTCAGGTCTGACAGGATGAGAACTATTTTTGTAGGTGATGGCAATAAATTTTTAATGATAACACTAACTGTAAGCCATAGACATGGTCCTAATGATCGCTTTGGAGGAAGTGATCGAATCTTAGATAATTTACGGTCATTGTTATTTCTATTAAGTAAAACCGGTTACCAGTGAGTCAATTCCAACTCATGATGACTCAGTGTTTGTCACAGTAGAACTGTGCTCCATACAGTTTTCAATAGCTGATTTTTCAGAAGTAAATCGCCAGGACTTTCTTCCAGGGTGCCTCTGGCTAGACTCAAACCTCCACCCTTTCAGTTAACAGCCAAGTGCTTTAACCATTAGCACCAGCCAGGACTCCTCTGTTAACTTAGTTGCCTTGAATTCTGCCAGCCTTTTTGAATAGGTTTTTAAAAGAGTCTCCTACTGTTTAGATCTAGACTTAGTAATATAATATTCATAGAAAAGTCTCAGTAATGAGAAGAATCCAAGAGGAATTGGTGGAATTCCTGAATTAGAGATGACTTTAAAATAAATGTGGTTTTTTTTTATTTGTTATTCAGGTGAAAGTTTACAGAACAAATTAGTTTCTCATTAAACAGTTAATGCACAAATTGTTTTGCAGCATTGATTGCTGACCCTGTGATGTGTTGAAATCCTCCCCTTCTCCACCTCAGGTTCCCTGTTTCCATTCGTCCAGTTTTCCTGTCCCTTCCTGTCTTCTCGTCTTTGGTTTTGGGCTGGTGTGCCCATTAGTCTCGTGTACATGATTGAACTATGAAGCACGTCCCTCCTGTGTGTTACTGTTGGCCCTATAGACCTGTCTAATCTTTGGCTGAAGGGTGAATCCCAGGTGTGAATCCAGTACTGACTTAAAAGGATGTCCGGGGGCCATACCCTCAAGGTTTCTCCAGTCTCTTTGAGACCAGCAAGCCTTTGCGTGTGTGTGTGTGTGAATTTGAATTTTGTTCTGCATTTTTCTCCCTCTCTGTCCTGGACCCTCTATTGTGATCCCTGTCAGAGCAGTCAGTGGTGGTAACTGGCCACCTATTTGTTCTGGGCTCAGTCTGGTGGAGGTTGTGGTCCATTAGTCCTTTGAACTAATCTCTCCCTTGTGTCTTTGGTCTTCTTCAATCTCCTTTGCTCCAGCTGGGATGAGACCAGTAGATGTATCTTATCTTAGATGGCAGCTCGCAGGCTTTTAAGATCCCAGTTGCTACTCACCACAGTCGGATGTAGAACATTTTCTTTATAGCCTATGTTATGCCAGTTGAGCTAGATGTCCCCTGAGATCATGGTCCCCAGCCCTCAGCCCAGTAGCTTGGTCTCTCAGTAAAATAAATGTAGTTTTATTATCAATAGCACTGATGATTATTATGTATTACAATAGATATAGTATATTAAAGTAAGATTAAAAACTCCTTGAGTAATAGAGTTCTTTAAAGATGACCCTCATTCAGGAACAGAGAAAAGTGTTTTTCTACTAACATACCAAGTGTCTCTGTGTAAATGGGTACTTCTGGAGCACTTCAAAGGGACTTGAAACAGTTTAGTTTCTTAACTCTTTTAAGCATCCTTCCCTGCCTATCTTTCTTCTTTCCACATGCCCAAATTTAAGCTAACTATGAAGAACCAGAAACTAAATATTATTTTGCTAACCATAAATCCAAATATCCAAGTTAAATGATGCATGAGTTAATGAGATCCTAATTGGATCCAGGTCAGGAGTTGAGAAAGAACATCAGCTTGGAGTCTCAGTGAAAGCATTTCCAATTATTCTTCCAACTTGAATAGATGCGCTTAGCTGCCTACCAGACTCTTCCAGGCTTATCCCCTACCATGACCCCATTCCTCTCTGTTCTCAGGAATTTGCTGTGTGTTGGGTCTGAAAAGGTGTCAATTCTGTTAACAGTATTCCATATGGGTAGGGAAGCTAATTAGAAAGGGAAATGTCTGCTTTGTGATTTATTTAACTAGAGATTCTGCTGGACAGAAATGGAGAAATGGCTGAGGCCGTGGAAGGACCCTCAGGGCTGTAGACCTGTGCTTGAGCCAAGTTATCATTTCAAAAACAAGGAAGTCTGAGGCATCTGCTGACTGCTGCTAGTCTGCACACTAGACTTCCTAGCTTTCTACCATGGCAAACGAGCAGGTCTAAAACTAAGGGGAGGCAAGTGAGGTGCCTAGGCACATCAAGGAGACATTTACTCTCAGGGTTGTGCCAGCCCTGCAGGGTTGGTGCCCTGGGTGTCTCACTTGCCTTACCTTGGTTCCGGCCCTGCACAGAGGCTCCTTACCACCTGGCACCAGTGGGCTCCCAGCCTCTTCTTTGCTCTCCTTCATGGGTCCTCCCTGCTCTGGCCCTAATCACCATGCCACGAAGAGGCCAAGCCCTTTCATGGCTCCGTGCCCTTACAAAGGACTGTTTCCTCTGCCTCAGAATCCCCTCCCTGCTTAGTCCCATGACATTCGATCACCTCAAATATCACTTCCTGACCTCCAAGATGTATGACTCCTTCTCTCCTCCGTGCAGCCAAAGCATGCATGCCTTTTGTCTTAGTCAAACCGGGCATCTCATTCGAATTGAATTAAGTGTTTGCACAGTTTCTCCATACCGAGCCTCTGAATTCCCTGAGGGCAGGGACTGTGTCTTTCCATCATTGTCTGGTCACCTACTTGGTCACTGCTTGGTACATAACAGGCAGTATAGAAAGAACAAGTTAATTAATTAATGAGTGACTCCAAGCTCCAGTGTTCTCTACTTGAGACTTATAAACACCTTGTGATGTAAATATTCTCTTTTTAGAGCTGAGAAAAGTACACATAGCCAGGTCTCCTGTCCTTGGTGCTATACTATGGCATGGTTTCTCAAACTGGGCACTACTGACATTGTTGTGGGGCCCGTGTTGTGTGCACTGTAGGATGTTTAGCAGCATACCTGGCCTGCATCGACTAGGTGCCAGTAGCACTCCACCCTGTTAGTTACTTAGTTTGCTTTAAAGAAAATTATTGGTTCCCATAACTGACAAGTCCAGGAATAAAGGACTTCAGGCATAGCTGGATCCAGGAGCTCAAATGATGTCTCTGCTATGCTCAGGCAAGCTCTCCATTTACACACCAGCTTGATAGTCTTAGCTAAAAGAGAGGCCTCTTCCTCAGTTGTTCCTGGATAAACTATCAAAACTGAATCTCAGCAGTACAAATTAGGTAATGTGCTCGACCCCTAAAGTTACAGGAGGGGGTCAGCCTGGCAACTCACAACAATTGAGACTACTGCCTGGCGTTTTGACGATGAAAAATGTCTCCAGACATTGCACAATGTTTTCACAGGAGCAAAATTCCACTCCCCCTTGTTGAAAACCATTCTACTACCCTGCTGTGTAAATTGTGAGTGTGATTGAAATGCACCCCCTTAGCTGAGGTTTCACAGGATATCTCACTTTGTAGACAGGTGTTTCTGCCCACCCAGTCATGAGATGGTATGTTAGGCTGGGTTCTCTAGAGAAGCAAAACCAGTAAAGCATATAAATATATATAGAGAACAAGATTTATATCGAGGAAACTGCTCATGAGGTTGTAGAGGCTGGAACGTCCCAAGTCTGTGGATCAGTATAGAGGCTTCTTCTGATTCATGTAGCTTCAGGGGCTGGTGAACCCAAGGTCAGCAGATCCAAGAGCAAGGCTCTTGCTCACCGGCTGTGAAGATTGACAAATCCCAAGTTCAGCAGGTAAGCTGCTAGCTCAGGTTCCAAAAACCTGAGATCAGATGAACAGGAGCCAGCTGCAAGATCCAGAGTGAGCAAAAACCCAGAATGTCTGCTTATATTCAGATGTAGGCCACATGCCCAAGGAAACTCCCTTTCAACTGACTGGCTACTCACAGAAGATCCCATCATGGGAGTGATCGCATATAAACACTGAGAATCATGGCCCAGCCAAGTTGACACACAGTCTTAACCATCACAGTCCACCTCTTGTCAACTTGGCACATGTACACATCTCCTTAAACCATCTCTGAATAAAGACAACTATAAAGTCATACTTGCTCCTAACATGATACAACGAACACACATACAAAGCAGAAATAGTCATAACAATTACAGCCCTTGTTTCTGCAACTGGTCATGTGGCCATAACTGGTATTTAGAACTACCTTCTTCTACCACCCATTTGGTATTCCCTTTGCTTTCAGCACGCACCTCAGCTGGTCGTGGTTCTTTGCCTGGTGGGGTGACCCAAACCTTCATTCCTGAAGGGTCTGGGCCATTAGTGGACATGTCGGAATTGGGTTACTCTAGTTTTCCATTGACTTTAATCACAGGGCATAGTAGTACAAAGAGATGCCCTAAGGGATCTCCTGCATACCAGACATACTCTTCTTTACCTCCATTATGTAATATCAATCCAATTTCCTGTTGGTAATCAAGATCAATCACACCAGCCAGTATGGTAACTCCCTTCTCTGCCTGTTGATCCAGAGGCATAAGGAACCCAAAGTGGCCAGGTGGCATTCTTAACTTCCAGTTCAATGGATTCAGTGATGTGTTGCCAGGTGTGAGCATTCCTCCCTTTGGAACTGCGACTTCTAGACCTGCAGAGCATAAGGTCGTAGGGACAGGAAGCAAAAATCTTGTGAGTTACTCGGGGCAATAGTGAGTGGTGCCGCTTCCACTTCTAACCCTTGATTCCTGGACCCATGAATCCTGGCTATGGGAGAAACAGCACCATATATTGGACGCTGGTTTAGAGCATATACAGCCTTCTGGAGAACATAGCCTCAACCCTGCAAGGTATTACCACCTAGCTGGCACCATAATTGTGTAAATGGAATGAGGCCATTCCATCATTCTACCAAGCCTACTGCTTCAGGATGATGGGGCACATGGTAAGAACAGTGAATTCCATGAGCATAGGCCCACTGCCGCACTTCATTTGCTGTGAAGTGAGTCCTTTGATCCAAGGCAGTGCCGTGTGGGACACCATGATGGTGCAAAAGGCATTCTGTAAGTCCACTGATGGTAGCTTTGGCAGAAGCATGGTGTGCAAGGAAGGCAAATTCATGTCCAGACTGAGTGTCTATTCCACTAAGGACAAAACGCTTCCCTTTCCATGGTGGAAGTGGTCCAGTGTAATCATCTTGCTACCAGATTGCTGGCTAATCACCTCGAGGGATGGTGCTGTATTGGGGACTCAGCATTGGTCTCTGCTGCTGGCAGACTGGGCACTCAGCAGTGGCTGTAACCAAGTCAGCCTTGGTGAGCGGAAGTCCATGTTGCTGAGCCCATGCATAACCTCCATCCCTGCCACCATGGCCACTTTGTTCATAAGCCCATTGAGCAATGATGGGTGTAGCTGCGGAAAGACGATGACTGGTTTCCACAGAATATGTCATCCTATTCACTTGGTTGTTAAAATCATCCTCTGCTGAGGACACCCTTTGGTGAGCATTCACATGAGACACAAATATCTTCATTTCATTGGCCCATTCAGAGAGGTCTAGCCACATACCTCTTCCTCATAAATTCTTGTCCCCAGTTTTCTAATCATGTTCCTTCCAAAGTCCCTGACCATCCAGCCAAACCACTGGCCACAGCCCATTAATCAGTATACAGTCACACATCTGGTCATTTCTCCTTCCAAGCAAAGTGAACAACCAGATGCACTACTCAAAGTTCTGCCCATTGAAAGGATTTCTCTTCATCATTATCCTTCAGGGAGGTCCCAGAAAGTGGTAGCAGTGCTGTCATTGTCCACTTTCGAGTGGTTTCTGCATATCTTATAGAACCATCTGTAAACCAGGCATGAGTTTTCTCTTCTTCGGGAACTGATCATAAGGAACTCCCCATGAGGCCATAGGTGCAGACTTGGAGATGGAAGGTAATGTGACAGGAGTGCAACTTACTTGTGCCTTCAGGCCCTGCTTGGGCCTGATCTCGTATATACCACTTCCATTTAATGATGGAGTGCTCCTGTGCACATCCAACTTTATGACTCTGCCGCTCAGACAACAGTCAGTTCATGATGGGCAGCTCAGGCTGCATGGTGACTCAGTGGCCCATGGTTCAGTCTCTACTAAGGCTTAGTAACAACCCAAAAGCTGTTTCTCCAAAGGACAGTAGTTATCTGCAGAGGATGGCAGGGCTTTGCTCCAAAATCCTAAGGGTCTGCACTGTGATTCACCAATAGGGGTCTGCCAAAGGCTCCCAACAGCATTTTTATCTGCCACTGACACTTCAGGCACCATTGGATCAGCTGGATCATATGGCCCAAGTGGCAGAGCGGCTTGCACAGCAGCCCGAACCTGTTGCAGAGCCTTCTCTTGTTCTCAGCCCCACTCAAAACTAGCAGATTTTTGAGTCACTTGATAAATAGGCCAGAGTAGCACACCTAAATGAGGAATGTGTTGCCTCCAAAATCCAAAGAGGCCCACTAGGCATTTTGCTTCTGTCATGGATTGAATCGTGTCCTCCCCAAAATATGTGTATCTACTTGGTTAGGCCATGATTCCCAGTATTGTGTTGTTGTCCTCCATTTTGTGATTGTAATTTTATGTTGAGAGGATTAGGGTGGGTTTGTGATGCGACCCTTACTCAGGTCACCTCCCTGATCCAAAGTAAAGGGGGTTTCCCTGGGGTGTGGCCTGCACCACCTTTTATCTCTCAAGAGATAAAAAGAAAGGGAAGCAAGCAGAGTGTGGGACCTCATACCACCAAGAAAGCAGCACCAGGAGCAGAGCGCATTCTTTGGACACGGGGTCCCTGCGCCTGAGAAGCTCCTCGAACAGGGGAAGATTGAGGACAAGGACCTTCCTCCAGAGCTGAGAGTGAGAGGAAGCCTTCCCGTGGAGCCGACATCCTGAATTTGGACTTGTTACCTACTAGACTGTGAGAAAATAAATTTCTCTTTGTTAAAAGCCATCTACTTGTGGTATTTCTGTTATGGCAGCACTAGATAACTGAGACGGCTTGCTTTTTAGTTGTGGGAAAAGCCAGGTGCAATAATGTATCATTCACTTTAGAAGGAATATCTCGACATGCCCCATACCACTGAACCCCTAGAAATTTCAATGAGGTGGAAGGTGCCTGAATTTTTGTGGGATTAATTTCCCACCCTCTAGCACATAAATTTTTTTTAGCACACAAATGTTTTACCAGTAAGTCCAGAGTCATTGACGCTTCTTCCTTACTAGGTCCAATCAGCATAATGTCATCAAAGTAATGGACCAGTGTGATGTCTTGTGGAAGGGAAAGGTGATCAAGGTCCCTGCAGACTAAATTATGACACAGGGCTGGAGAGTTAATCTAGCTCTGAGGTAGGCAACTGAAGGTGCATTGCTGGCCTTGTCAGCTGAAGGCAAACTGCTTCTGATGGTCCTTTGAAACAGATATGGAGAAAAAAGGCATTAGCCAGATCAATAGCTACATACTAGGTACCAGGAGATGTATTAATTTGCTCAAGCAACGAAAGTACCTCTGGAACAGCAACTACAATTGGAATCACCACCTGGTTAAGTTTTCAATAACCCACTGTCATTCTTCAAGATCCATCTGTTTTTTGCACAGGCCAAACAGGCAAGTTGAATGGAGATGTGGTGGAAATCACCACCCTTGCATCCTTCAAGTCCTTGATGGTGGCAGTAATCTCTGCTATCCCTCCAGGAATGCGATGTTACATTTGGTTTACTATTTTCCTAGGTAGGGGCAGTTCTAATGGCTTCCACTTTGCTTTTCCTACCATAGTAGCCCTTACTCCATTTATCAGGGTTCCAATGTGGGGGTTCTGCCAGTTGCTGAGTATATCTATTCCAATTACGTGTTCTGGAACTGGGAAAATCACTACAGAATGGGTCTGGGTACCCACTGGGCCTACTGTGAGACGGATATGAGCCAAGACTCCATTAATAACCTGACCTCCATATGTCCCCACTCTGACCGGTGGTCTCCTAGAATTAGTGTCAGTTCAAAGCCAGTGTTCAGTAATCCCTGAGTAGTCTGATTATTTCCTTTTCCCCAGTGAACAGTCACTCTTATAAAAGACCGTAGATCCCTTTGGGGAAGGCTGGAAGAGAGATTAACAGTAACAATTTTTGGCAGTGTATTGGAGTCCTTCCAAGGGGACCCAGCATCCCCTTCATTCAAAGGGTTGTGGATCCTTAAACCTGCTCAAGTCTGGGGATTGATTGAGGGACCGTGACTCTCTATTCTGGTGATGCAAGTTAGACCGCTGTTTACCTGACCTAGAATTCATTTGTTTGTACAGATCAAGTAAATATTTAATAAATTTCCTATCTCTTTCACTCCTAGGGACACCATGACTAAGTAGCCAGTGCCGTAAGTCCGTACGAGTCAGACTATTCTGATTACTTCTTTGACTCTGCTGTCCATTACTGTAAACATGCCAACCTTGTCTTTGTCAATTGAGTGCAGTCACTTGACCCCTACTACCACGAGGTCCAGTCAGCCCCATTGTAGGTAGGTGTCTTAATTCAGTTAGGGAAGTTCCCACTGTCAAATCTGATTTACATAAAATAGCAATCAAAGCGGTCTTCGAGGCTGCTGGAGCTCCCTTCACAAATTTGTCCCTCACAGTTGTGGTAAAAGGTCTGTCTTCTGGGCACTCCATGTGTGGGTCTGTGGGTCTAACCTGATAAGTCCACTCTAGCATGCTAATTTCCCTAAGCCTTTAGATGCCTTTTTCTACAGTATACCAAGGCAGGTCTGGTACTTCAACTTGATTTAGTGTAGGCCGCTGTGTAATCCATGCTTCAGCAACCAAACCAAATAAACTATTATATCCTTTCCTAACTTCTGGAGCAGAAACATTGGATAAAGAATCTGTGCTTTAAACCCAAAAACCAAACCTGTTGCAGTCGAGTCGATTCTGCCTCATAGCAACCCTATAGGACAGAGTAGAACTGCCCCATAGAGTTTCCAAGGAGCACCTGGTGGATTCGATCTGCCGACCTTTTGGTTAGCAGCTGTAACTCAACAAATACGTCACCAGGGTTTCCAATCTGTGCTTAGCGGACCCATATCTATAAGCTCAGGCTGATCCATCTTTACTTCCTTGCACCATTATCTCACACCCTTAATGCCATTCCCACACTTATTTCCCAGGTTTCTGTTTCTACATATTAGAAAAGTCAAGCAGTTCTTTTGGAGCGTAGCATACCTCCTCCTGAGTCACTCTTTGTACTTCACCTTTTGGGGTTTGCTGGGACTTAAGTCTAGTTATAGGTCCAGAAGCCAGGATCGGTAGTGTGGAATGGTTTTCAGAACATTTAGCTTTGTCTCATAAAGCATCTGCCTCAAGCAATGCCCCAGGCAACAACTCTGGTGAGGGCTCTTTAGGGGCAACTGGGCTAGAGCTCATCTCATTAGATGGGAGTGGAGGGGCTGATGGCTTTTCTGGGTAGAGTGGTTTAGCAAACAAACATGAAGTAATCTCTGCAGATGGGGGTGGTTCCATTGGCATGAGTCATTCAACAGAATTTAGGGGCTCAGTATCTCCAGCTTCCTTATTATCTGCCCATATGTCCCCATCCCAGGCTTTAGGATCCCATTTCTTCCCAGTCAATGCCCATACTCTAACTTCTGATACCTCCAAAGTTTGGCAATTGAGCTGGCATTGTAATTCAGCCACTCTTACAATAAGACTCTGGATTTGGTTTCGGCTACATCAGCTCTGTTACTACAAGAAATGAGACTTTCTTTCAAAGCACAATTGGAAACTTTGAGGTTATTTATGCAGCATTTGGGCTTTGACTCTGAAGCCCTGAGCACATCTCTTTCTTTCACCAGTTTGTCTAGTGAAAGTAGGACCAACTAACCAGCTTTCTTATACTTCTCATTCTGACAAAACTGTAGGAAGATATCATAAATGGGTTCACCCAGGGCCTCGCCTTTCACCAATACCTGATCTTTTGGTGGTGATATTTTGCGTATTTTTATCACCACCTCATGCTGTGGATTAGCAGTGCACTGTTTATTGCTGGAAGCAGAGTCATCAACATCTTTATGACTAAA
This sequence comes from Loxodonta africana, assembly GCF_030014295.1. Taxonomy (NCBI): domain Eukaryota; kingdom Metazoa; phylum Chordata; class Mammalia; order Proboscidea; family Elephantidae; genus Loxodonta; species Loxodonta africana. Next base: position 26,370,204 of record NC_087369.1, read on the forward strand.
CAGACTTGAGAACCAATTTAGAAAACTCACCCTTACAATTTTGTTTCTCTAGAACCACTCTCAGTACCAAATGTCTTAGGCTGGGTTCTCTAGAGAAGCAAAACCAGTAAAGCATATCAATATATAGAGAGAGCGAGACTTATATCAAGGAAACAGCTCACTCAGTTGTAGAGGCTAAACATCCGAAGTCTGTGGATCAGGATAAAGCCTTCTCTTGATTCACGTAGCTGCAGGGGCTGGTGAACCCAGGATTGGCAGGTCAGAGAGCAGGGCTCTTGCTCATGGGCTGTGAAGATGGACGAATCCCAAGTTCATCAGGTAAGCTACTAGCTCAAGTTCCAAGAACCAGAGGTCAGACGAACAGGAGTCACCTGCAGGATCCAGAGCAAGCAAAAAGCCAGAATGTCTGCTTATATTTGGATGCAGGCCACACGCCCAAGGAAATTCCCTTTCAACTGATTGGCTACTCACAGCAGATCCCATCATGGGAATGATCACATATAAACATGGAGGATCATGGCCCAGCCAAGTTGACACACAATCTTAACCATCACAGATGGAATGGGTCTTTAATTGTTGCATCGACAGTCTTAGGTTGGACTGGCCCAGAAGCAGACTCTGAGACCAGGATTTCAGTTTATTGAGGAGGTGATCCTGAGAAGCACTGGCAACGGAAAGGGGAAGTGGTTAAGAAGAAAATACAAAGTGTGTTCATGAGCAGAAAACTGCTATGGGTGACTGGTGCCAGCTGGTAGCCTCTGGGAGAAAATACAGAGTTGTTCTGCCCTACAGGCAAGGAAGCTGGGGCATTTATGCATCCACCCCTGTTTCTCATTCGCTGGGGTCTGCTCTGGAGGCCTTCTTCCCTGACACTTCTGGCTGCCGTGTCTGGGGCCACACAGGCTGATGAGGCCCAGGATGTCCCCAGACAGGTCACTGGTGCCTGCAGGAAGGCTCTGTCTGTGGGCACAGACTGTGAATGCCAACGGGAGATTGCTGAAGCACCAGCAACATCTGCACCAGACCTAGGAACAAAGGTAAGTGGGAGAGGTCCGCCTTCCTTCCTGCTGAGGGAGAAAAGTGAGCTATGTAACATCTCTGGACATATGGAGAAGTGAAATTACACTCCATGCAAGTGAAATGGTCAATTTTATGTGAGCTTTTTCAGTTGTTGAAGCAAACAAGGCCAAAAATGGAGGATGTGACCCCCTCCTCACTCCCAAAGGGAAGACCCCAAGGCTGCCTGGGCCACAGCTGTGCTGGATGAGGCTCTGAACCTGGGGGATGTGGTCCAGCTCCCATTAGCTGGCCTGGCAGTGTTATCGTGGCTTGGCCATCCCCTTCACTTGAGCTGCCTAATTGCCTGGTCTTTCCACAAGATGAGCTTGTTTTTAATTATTCTGAGTGCACACCCTCCTTCGAGCCTTCCAAGCACGTTAACGAGCACACAGGCTGCTTATAAGGACTCCAACTGCCACCTCCCCTATAGCAGCTCAGTGGAGAATAGCACATGCTGAGAAAGTCATGGCCAGGCTAACGTATGCTAGGGAAAGAAGAGAATTGAATTAACTGCAAGATAATTGGCCTAATTTACAATTAGCAAACTGGTTTGTTCTATACTGTTTTTATGAAGTATAATATGCTATTGTTGTTAGGTGCCATCGAATCAGTTCCAACTCATAATGACCCTATATACAGCAAAACAAATCATTGCCCAGTCCTTTACCCATTTCAATGTACAGTTCTGTGAGTTTTGACAAATGGGTACATTCAGGTAACCATCATCAAAATCAAGCCATAGAACTGTCGCATCACCCCAGAAAATTTCCTTGCATTCCTTTCAAGTCAATTCCTTCCCCCACCCAGAGCCCCTGTCAACCTTTGATCTGTTGTCTATTTCTAGTTTTGCCTTTTCCGGAATATTACATAAATGGAATCATACAGTTGCCTTTTGGGAATGGCTTCTTTCACAATACACTTAGGATTCACCCATGTTGTTGCAAGCATTAGTGGTTTGTTCCTTTTTATTGTTGAGTAGTATCCCATTACATGGATGAACCATAATTTTTTTACCCTTTCTCACATTGAAGGTCGTTTGGAATGGTTCCAGTTTTAGGAGATCATAAATAAATCTGCTATAAACATTCACCTACAAGATTTTCTGTTAACATAAGTCTTCTGTACACTTGGGTAAATATCCAGAAGTGGTAATGTTGGGTCATATGGTAAATATATGTTTAACTTTATAAGACACTGCCAAACTGTTTTTTAAAGTGGCTATATTCCCAACAGCAATGTATGGGAGTTCCAGTTTTGGTATTGTCAGGTTTGTTTTGTTTTAAATCCTGTTAATAATTGTCTAGTACGTCTCATCGTGGTTTTTTTTCCTAAATTTTATTTATTTTGTTGTTGTTGTTGAGAATATACACAGCAACAGATACACCAGTTCAACAGTTTCTACATGTACCATTTAGTGACATTGATTGCATTCTTCGAGTTGTGCAAAAACTCTCACCCTCCTTTTACTAGTTGTTCTTCCCTCATTGACATAAACTTACTGCCCCCTAAGGTTTTTATCTAATCTTCTGAATGGCTGTTGTCAATTTGATCCCGTATATATAGTTCTTAAAAGAGCATAATGCTCAAGACAGACCTTTTTTTTTTTTTTTCTTACTAGTTAAGCTATACTATTGCTCAGTTTTAAGATAATTTTAGGGGATATTTTTGGTTTAAGGTTTAAAAATTATCTCAGGGCAATAGTTTCAGGGCTTCATCTACCCTCCATGGCTCCAGAAATTCTAGAGTTCATGAGAATTTCAAATTCTGTTCTACATTTTCCCCGTTTTGATCAGGATTCTTCTATGGAATCTTGGATCAAAATGTCCAGTAATGATAGCTGGGTACCATTCAGTTCTGATCTCATGGCAAAGGAGGCAGTTGTTCATAGAGAGAGTTAGCCACACATTCCATAGCCTCCTCCTATTCCTGACTCTCTTTCTTCCTGTGTTGCTGCAGGCAAATAGAGACCAATTGTTGTTCCTTGGATGGCCACTTACAAGCTTTTAAGACCCCAGGCACTACACAAGGAATTAGGAGGTAGAACAGAAGCACTAAACATGTTATTAGACCAATTAACCAGGATGTCCTGTGAAACCATGACCCTAAACCTCCAAACCAAGGAAACAAATCCCGTGAGGTGTTTGGTTGTGCGTAAGCATCCTTAGCAACTACTCTTTTTTTTTTAATCATTGTAATTATTATCACACAACTTTTGCCAATTCAACTTTTTACAGCGTACAACTTATTGACAGCAATTACAATAATCAGCTGTGCAATCCTACCCTTAATCAATGTGATTTTTCCATCACCATTAGCCCCTCTTTCCTACCTCCCTACCACCCCTGGTGACCACTAATAAACTTTGGTCTATATACATTTGCCTTTCTTGTCTTTTTATGTAAGTGAATTCATACAATATTTGTCCTTTTGTGACTGGCTTATTTTGCTCAGCATAATGTTTTCAAGCTCCATCCATACTGTAGCGTGTATCAAGACTTCATTTCTCCTACTGGTTTTGTAGTCTTCCATTGTATGTATGTACCACATTTTGTTTATATATTTAAAAAAAAAAGGTTTAGGTTATTCACCTGTTGATGGGCATTTAGGTTGTTTCCACCTTTTGGCTATTGTGAATAGTGCTGCAATGAACATTGGTGTACAAGTCTCTTTTTGAGTCTTTGCTTTCAAATCTTTTGGATATATACCTAGGAGTGGAATTGCTAGTTAATATGGTAGTTCAATTTTTAGTTTTTTGAGGAACTGGCCCACTGTTTTCATTGTAGTTTTAATGTACATTTCCTTAATGAGTAATGATGTTGTGTACCTTTTCATGAGTTTATTTGTCATCTATATATTTTTGTTGAAGTGGCTGTTTCATAAAAGTGGTAAAAATCTTTTGCTTATTTTTTTTATCATTTTCTTATTATTGAGTTTTGAGAGTTCTTTATATATTCTGGAAAGAGGTCCTTCATTAGATATGTGTTTTGGAAATATTTTCTCCCCATCTATAGCTTACTTTTTCATTTTTTTTAACAGTGTCTTTTGAAGAGCAAAAGTTCTTAAATTTGATGAAGTCCAATTTATCACTTTTTTCTCCCATGGGTTGTACTTTGGGCATCAGATCTAAGAAATACTTGCCTAATCTACGATCACAAAGATTTTCTCCTGTTTCCATCTAGAAGTTTTATAGCTTACATTTAAATCTACGATCCATCTTGAGTTCACTTTTATTAAGGGTGAGGTAGGAGTCAAGGATCAGATTTTGCATATGAATCCCCAAGTGTTCCAGCACCATTTGTTGAAGACACTATCCTTTCTCCACTGAATTGCCTTTGTGCCTTTGTAAAAATCATTGATCATCTATATAATTTTTTTTTATGAGGCCCTATTTCTGGACTCTCAGTTCTGTTGCACTGGTGTATCTATTTGTCTTTGCTCCAGTACCACAGTGTGTTGATTACTGTAGCTTTATAATAAGGCTTGTAGTCAGGTAGTGATAGCCCTCCAACTTTGTTCTTTTTCAAAGCTGTTTTGGCTATCCTAGTTCCTTTGCCTCTCCATATAAGTCTTGGGATAATCTTGTTGATTTCTATAGACTATCAGGCCCAAACTCTGGTTCCACTAATTATCTGCATGTGTTTGAGCAAGTTACTTAACTCTTCTGCACCTCTGTCTCTTCACTTATGAATTGGGATGATGATGATGATGATGCCTACCTCATTTAGTTGTTTTGAAGTTTAAATGACATAATACATATAAACTATTTCCACAGAACAATCACTAGCACATAGTGTCTTAAGTAGTACTGCTGTAACAGAAATAACACAAGTAGGTGGTTTTAAAGAACAGAAATAATTTGTTTACCATCTCTAGGCTAAAAGTCCAAATCAGCATCTTGGCCATGTTGATTCTTTCGTTGTCAGTAGCCCTTTTCAGTTGTTCCTTGGCTTGTAGATGATTGTCATATGGAATCTGTCCCCCCTCCTTGCATTGCCTGCCTCTGTCTAATCTGCTCTTTTTTAATTCAGCAGTGATTAGGCTTAGGACACCCCCTAAGTTGCTATGGTTTCATTAACATAACAAAGAAAACCCTATTTCCAAACAGGATTACATGCACAGGAATAGAGTTTAGGATTCCAACACATATTTTGGGGGACACAATTCAATCCATAACACATAGTAGCAGTGCCAGTTGCCATAAGTCAATTCCTACTCAATGTATGTCAGAGCAGAACTTTGCTCCATAGGGTTTTCAATGGCTGATTTTTTGAAAGAAGATACCACACCTTCCTTCCAAGGTACTTCTGGGTAGACTCAAACCTCCAACCTCTCAGTTAGCAGCCGAGCGCATTAAACATTTGTACCACCCAGGGATTCCAACACGTAGTAAGAACTTACTAAATGTTAGCCATTATTTTCTTCACCACCAGCCATGTGATTGCCTCAGAAACTTTTTCTTTTGTTTCCTGGGACAAGCTTTTGTTTCCTTTAATGAAAGGTTTAAAGAGAAAGAGAAACTTCATTTTTAGCATGTTAACTGAAGCTGTGGAAACCCTGTTGGTGTAGTGGTTAAGAGCTACATCTACTAACCAAAAAGTTGGCAGTTCAAATCCACCAGGCACCCCTTGGAAACTCTATGCGGCAGTTCTACTCTGTCCTATAGGGCCGCTATGAGTCAGGATGACTTGACAGCAACGGGTTTTAACTGCAGCTGTGATAGGGACCCTGGACTGGAGTAGGACAAGACTGGTGGCAGGAAACAGGTTAGGAACCGAATGAAATACCTCAACAGCAACTGATGAAGGCAACTGTAGAGGAGATACTTGATTCACTTCTCAGGTAGAATGAGCAGGGTTTGATAACTAATTAGTTGTATGAGTTGAAAGCAAGGAAAGATTTGAATTTGACTCAAGTTGCTAGCTTTAAGAGGCTGAGTGCCTTATGGCTCAGTGTCATGTATAATTCACATTTTTTTTTTTGGTCAAAATTTTAGGTTGTTGGGGAATGGTGACATTCTTTAGACTGTAAGCTGCCATGAGAGTAAGAACTGCTATTTTTGTTCACTACTGCTTAGCTTACCCAGGGCATAACACCATGCCTTGCATATAACGGGGTACTTGTGGTAGACAGCATAACAGCCCCACAAGGAGGGTTCATATGCTAATCCCCAAAACTGTGATGTGTTACCTTACACAGCAAAAAATACTTCGCAGATGTAATTCAGTGAAAGACCTTGAGATGGGGACATTGTCCTGAATTATTGGGCCCAATGTATTCACAAGAGTCCTTATGAGAGAAAGAGGCAGACAGGAAAGTCAGAATCAGAGGGAGATTTGAAGACATTATGCTTCTGACTTTGAATATGGAAGAAGGGTCCATGAGCCAGGGAATGCAGGTAATCTGTAGAAGCTAGAAAAGACAAGGAAACAGATTCTTCCCCTACAGCCTGAAGAAGAACTGCAGCCCTGCTGGAACATTTTGGACTTCCGACCTTCAGAACTGTAAGATAACAATTTTTTGTTTTAAACCCCTACTTTTGTGGTAATTCGTTATAGCAGCAATAGGAAACTAATATAGCACTCAATAAATATTTCTGAAATAAATGAGTAAAAAAAAGTGATGAAGAAACAAGGGCTCAGAGAGATTAATGACTCCCTGACATCCAGTCCAGTTCTTATCTTAAAGAGTTAATGTTCCTTAGGGAACATTGCAAGTGTAGTGGACACACTGTTGCACCACCCAGACCTTCCTTCAGCGAAGGATTTGTTGCTTCATCTCTTAGGAGTGCTGTTGGCACCAGCCTTTAGCTGTCAGCCCCTTCAGGGATCACTTCAGCTGCAGAGAGCCACCTGGCCAGCAGTTGCACTCCTTCCTGGGATGGCCCACATCCAGTAATGGAACTGAGCAGTGGTATAAAGGCCCAGCCCTCTTGAGTCTACTTGAGATAACTCTGAAGGGGCCATTCTTGCTCTAGAGCTCCCCATAAGGTTGACTGTGGCTGTCACTGAGCCTGTGTACCAGCCTGACTTCTCCCTGTGCCTAGTCCTGCCCTCTTCCCTTCTCTTCCCTCCCCTCAGGTCCCCTCCCTTCCCTTCTTTCCCCTTCCTTTCCCCAAATGTTGATCCCAAGGGCACTCTTTATTAAAACATCCTGCGTGCTAATCTTCATCTCAATATCTGCTTCCCAAGGACTCTAACTTGCAACAGCAAACAAATATCTTTACCAATTCTATTTTGGGTTGGAAAGTGCTTAAACATCTCCAGTCCTTATGGGCAAGTTTTAAGTGGAACAAGGAGCTTTCCTGGCAGCTAATGTCTCCGATTTTGTTGCAAGGAACAGACCATATATAACTTCTAATTATCCATTTAAAGATAATGGAAGGATCATCCACTTAGAAATAATGGAAGGAATGGAGCCAGTGAGAGAATCATCAAGGTAAGTTAACTGGCACAGGGGGTAGCTTCTCCACTGGTCTCACCTTACCCCTCAGAAGTTGTAACTCTGCCAGATTTTGTTCAAAGGTAATTCACACAGAAGCCACAAGGAGCTGCTGGCAGAGCAGGGAGTGCTGAGGGCCCCTAGTGGATCATCCCCAGGGGAACTTCCTGGTGGGTTTCTCTGGAAAGATAACCTGTTGCCATAGTAATGGTCTTTGTCACCTCGCCCCTGCTGCAGCTAATTAGGGGGATAGCCAGAGAACTTGGAGGTAGAGGGAGCAAAGGCTGGGGACACTGAAGATACATTCCCTGTTGGTCTTATCCTGAGTTAACCCTCCATCACTTGCTGAGGGGACTTAATGTGTTTCTCCTGTGCTTAGGTCCCAGCTACAGAAAAGCAAATTCCAGGGCATGTTGTAGCTCCATGAGAATAAGTGAACAAAAATCACTTACCCCTGCATATCTACATCACTGAGTGCTTCTACATGTTCTGCTAGGAGCTGTTTATTGGATCTAAGAATTTCTCAGAGCCTGTAAGTGTTACACAGCATATTTATACCCGAGCCCTGGTGGCACAGTGGTTAAAGCAATGGACTGCTAACTGAGAGGTCGGTGGTTTGAAACCACCAGAGGATTCGAGGGAGAAAGATGTGGCAGTCTGCTTCCGTAAAGATTTACAGCCTTAGAAACCATATGAGGCAGTTCTACTCTGTCCTATATGGTCACTATGAGTTGGAATTGACTTGAAGGCGGTGGGCTTGGGGAATTTTGGGTTTCCCTCATTCTCCTTTTTCTAAGCTCTAGCCGTTCTTCTCCTTCTTTCACTTCCCCCTTCCCTTTTACCATTTTACTGAAAAATAAATGAAATTGGATTTTGTTCTGGTTTTATTTTGTTGAGATTTTGACTCTACTCCCTGAGATAAGTAGCCATACCAAGTCAGGGTTTCTCAAAGTCTGCACTATTCACATTTGGGGTTAGATAATTCTTTGTTGTAGGAGGCTGTCCTGTGCTTTGTAGGTTGTTTAGTAGCATTCCCCAACCCATCCCCTGTTGTGACAACAAAATGTCTCCAAAAAAAAAAAAGTGTCTCCAGACATTGCTAAATGTCCCCTAATGGCAGAGGAGAAGGGGACAAAATTGGTCCCAGCAGAGAACCACTTCCCTATAGTATCGCAAAACCAAGTCTGGAGAAATGAAGCAGCAATCCTCAAACCACAAAACACTTCACCCTTTAATTTCTAACCCATTAACCCATTGCCATCAAGTTGATCCTCACTCATAGCGACCCTGTAGGTCAGAGTAGAACTGTCTCACGGGTTACAAAGCTGTAATCTTTACGGAAGCAGACTACCACATCTTCTTCCCATAGAGCAGCTGGTGGGTTCCAACCACCAACCTTTTGGTTAGCAGCTGAATGCTTAACCACTGCACCACCAGGGCTCCTCTTTAATTTCTATAAACAACAACAACAAAAAAAAACCATTGTCATCTTGTTGATTCCAACTCTTAAACTCATAGCGACCCTATAGGGCAGAGTAGAACGGCCCCATAGGGTTTCCAAGGCTGTAATCTTTATGAAAACAGACTGCCATATCTTTCCACCACAGAGAAGCCGGTTGGTTTGAACCATCAACCATTTGATTAGCAGCCGAGCACTTTAACCACCGTGTCACCAGGGCTCCTTCTTCAATTTCTAGGACTGTTCAAGTGGCAGATGTGGTTTGTTATTTTATTTTAGTTTTTCCTTCAATTGCTGTTATGGTTGGCTCTGAATTATCTTGCTAGTGCTCTAAATCTGCCATTGGATGTGATTAATGTACGGAGGCCCTGGTCAGTAGGAAAAATGTGAACAAAAACTTTGTTAGTTCTTTAAAAGGTGGATTTAGAAAAATAAATTAGGAAAGATTTCTTTTTTTATTCATCTGCCTGATCATCATTTCCAAAATTTCTAGGCTTGTTCACCAGTTGAAGACCTTTGCTCATTTCAATAATTTTTCTTCTGTCTTTACTCTTTTGATGTGTCTTCTCTTCACTTTATTTTGTTTCTTTAATGTCAGAGCGCCCCTGCACTTAGCCCTTTAATGACCTCATCTGGCTGGTCTCCTGCCTTTAAATATCATCTACACACTGATGCTTCTCAAATTTACGTCTCCACCCTGGACTCCAGACTCATAACATCAAATTTTCTAGTCCAAATCTCTAGCTGGGTGCCTAACGAGAATTTTAAATGTAACATGTCCAAACTGAACTCCTGATTGTCTATCCAAACTTGCTCCTCTGGCAGTGTATCAATGGGGTTCAATCGGGGAAGTGGAATCACTGAGTGATGTGGAAGAAGGCATTTATTTTTATTATTTTTGATTTTTATTGTGCCTTAGGTGAAAGTTTACAAACCAAGTCAGTCTCTCATACAAAAACTTATATACACCTTGTTATATACTCCTAGTTGCTCTCCCTCTAATGAGACAGCACACTCCTTCCCTCCATTCTCTATTTTTGTGTCCATTTGGCCAGCTTCTGACCCCCTCTGCCCTCTCATCTCCCCTCCAGACAGGAGCTGCCCACATAGTCTCATGGGTGTACTTGATCCAAGAAGCTCACTCGCTCTTCACCAGTGTCATTTTATATCCCATAGTCCAGTCCAATCCATGTCTGAAAAGTTGGCTTTGGGAATGGTTCCTGTCTTGGGCTAACAGACGGTCTGGGGACCATGACCTCTGGGGTCCTTCTAGTCTCAGTCAGACCATTAAGTCTGGTCTTTTTACGAGAATTTGGGGTCTTCATCCCACTGCTCTTCTGCTCCCGCAGGGGTTCTCTGTTGGGTTCCCTGTCAGGGCAGTCATCGGTTGTAGCCGGGCACCATGTAGTTCTTCTGGTCTCAGGCTGATGTAGTCTCTGGTTTGTGTGGCCCTTTCTGTCTTTGGGCTCATAATTACCTTGTGTCTTTGGTGTTCTTCATTCTCCTTTGCTCCAGTGGGTTGAGACCAATTGATGCATCTTAGATGGCCGCTTGCTAGCGTTTAAGACCCCAGATGCCACTCTCCAAAGTAGGATGCAGAATGTTTTCTTAATAGATTTTATTATGCCAATTGACTTAGATGTCCCCTGAAACCATGATCCCCAAACCCCCGCCCCTGCTACATTGGCCTTCGAAGCGTTCAGTTTATTCAGGAAACTTCTTTGCTTCTGGTTTAGTCCAGTTGTGCTGACCTCCCCTGTATTGTGTGTTGTCTTTCCCTTCACCTAAAATAGTCCTTATCTACTATTTAATTAGTGAAAACCCTCTCTCTCTCTTCCTCCCTCCCTCCTCACTCTCATAACCATCAAAGAATATTTTCTTCTCTGTTTAAACTATTTCTCGAGTTCTTATAATAGTGTTCTTATACAATATTTGTCCTTTTGCAACTAATTTCAGTCAGCATAATGCCTTCCAGATTCCTTCATGTCATGAAATGTTTCACAGATTCATCGCTGTTCCATTGTGTGAATATACCATAATTTATTCATCCATTCATCCATTGACCGGCACCTTGGTTGCTTCCATCTTTTTGCTATTGTATACAGTGCTGCAATGAATATGGGTGTACATATATCTGTTCGTGTAAAGGCTCTTATTTCTCTAAGGATATATTCCAAGGAGTGGGATTGCTGAATCGTATGGTAGTTCTATTTCTAGCCTTATAAGGAAGCACAAAATTGATTTCCAAAGTGGTTGTACCATTTGACATTCCCACCAGCAGTGTATAAGTGTTCCAGTCTCTCCACAACCTCTTCAACATTCATTATTTTGTGTTTTTTGGTTTAATGCCAGGAAGGCATTTATTTTTAGGGAGCAGACCTCACACAATTATGGGAGCAGCTGGGGAAGTAAAGGTGTGGGAGGGTCAGTATTCAGGGATCATAAAGGGAAGCTGGTGAAGAAATCTATGGAGGTCTGTTGCCTCCCTGCATCTGAGGAGGAGCCTGATATTGCTGGAAGTCAATAGGGCAGATGGTCAGGAAGAGAAGCTGGGCATGAAGCAAGAGACCATAAAGACCAACTGGAATCCACCAGGACAAACCTGTGTCTGTCTCTCACTGCCTCTAACCTTGACGATGCTGGTGACCTACAGAAGGAGCTGGCACCCTTTGCCATGGAGCTGCACACACACCTGGTCCAGGACTCAGAGAAGCTAAAGGAAGAGATCCAATGGGAGCTGAGGAGCTGGGGGCCCAGCTGCTGCCCACCCCAGCCCCCAACTTGAAGAGCCAGTAGATCATTGATAAAGTGTGAACTGCAGTGGTGACCTTCAGAGTTGCTTCACTTCTCCTTCTCGTTCACATGAAAATGTCTCTTTAGATCAACTCTAGCCCAGAACCATACAGGGAAGGGAGTTCTAGGAAACATGGTTCTAGCTTAGCTAAATTGACACAGTGTAAGACCACCATAGCCATCTTCCCCATCTCAGTTCATGGCAACTCCAATCTTCTAGTTAGTTGTTCAGGCCAAAACCCCTGGAATCAGCCTTGACTCTTCTATTTCTCTTCCTCTTTACATCCAATGTGTTGTTGCATCCTATAGGCTCTATCTTTTAAATATATCCAGAATCCAGCTACTCCCTATCACCTCCACAGCTACTACCTTGGGCAAAGGTGCCTTTATCTTGCCTGGACTATTGCAGTAGCCTTCTGAAGTAACTTCCTTGCTTCTACTCTTGTCCTCCTACATTTTATGTTCAACATGACAGAGAAATCCTTTTATGACACCTCTGATCATACCATCACTCTGCTTAGAAGCTTTCAATGGCCTCCCATTTCACAATCCTTCCTTGTAGTGGGGCTATAAGACTCACACTATCTAGCCCCCAGAGCCCTGGTGGCACAGTGATTAAGAGCTCGGCTACTAACCAAAAGGTCAGCAGTTTGAATCCACCAAGCACTCCTTGGAAACCCTATGAGGCAGTTCTACTCTGTCTTATGGGGTTGCTATGAGTCAGAATCGACTCCAAGGCAATGGGTTTGGTTTGGTTTTGGTTTTATCTAGCCCCCTCCTCCTTACCTCTCCATCTTTATCTCCCATTATTCTTTTCCTCACTCATTGCACTCTGGTCATACGGTCCTCATTGCTGTTGTCAACACGGCAGGGACACCCCCACCTTACAGCCTTTACGGTCTCTGTTCCCTTGCCCAAAATGCTTTTTCCCTAGATACCTATGTGACTTGACTCCTCACCTTCTTCAAGTCTTTGTTCAAATGCTGCCTTCTCAATGACACCTTCCCGACCACCTCCACCCAGCATTCCCCCCACCCCATTGCTTTTTCTTCCTGGCCCTTATCACATTCTAATTTACTTATTTCATTTGTTCCCTGCCCCCTCCCCTTAAATGTAAGTTTCATAAGGTCAGATCCTCATGCACAGGGATTTTTTAGTTTTAGCACATAATAGGTGCTCAATAAATATTTGTTGAATAAATGAATGAAAATAAAAATGACCCATGAAGAGAAAACACATTTATTTTAAGGTTTTTTTTTGGGGGGGGGCAGGGGCAGAAGCACCCAACAGGATAAGAGGAATAGAGACTTTAACTATTTTTACCCAAGACTGCCCCTGATTCTCAACAACTTATACATGTCTTGGTTGGACCTATCAGCTGTGAGTGTTCTCAGCAGAGGTCCCGCAGTGGTGAATTATTCATGCTTCTTGACTCTCATGTAGACAATTCCTAACTTTTGGCCATTTTACTGCTCACCAGGTTGCGGGAGAAATAACAGAGTAAATAGAAGCCATTAAACTTTCAACTTGTCAATAGTGAATGCAAGCTTTGTGGCTTCATCAGCAGTATTCCTAGATGAGCCCTTTGAAATATCTGAATTTAAAATGCACCACTGGATGCTGGGCACTGGTCATCTAAGAGAGGGAGGTGGGGGTGTTACACATTCATTGCATATTCCAAACATTATTTAATTAAAAATAAAATATCTTTACCCTTTCAACTCAGTAATGAGGTCACTCCTGAGGTTCACCCTTCAGCCAAAGGTTGGGCAGGCCCATAGAACAAAGCAAGACTAAAGGGGCACATCAGCCCTGGGGCAGGGAATGAAAGGCAAGAGGGAACAGGAAAGCCGGCAATAAGGAACCCAGGGTTGAGAAGGAAGAGTGTTGACATGTCGCGGGGTTGTTAACCAATGTCATACAACAATGTGTGTACTAACTGTTTAATGAGAAACTAGTTTCTTCTGTAAACCTTCATCTAAAGTACAATAAAAAAAATTAAGTGTCTTACTTAGCCCCTTTCCAACTATGAATATAACCAAATTGGCCAAACATGATTTTTAATTCTGGCAGATGATTTACTGATGGTTAAATCAGGTAATATCAAAGTCTCTTCCTTGCTCTAATTTCAAACAAAGGAACCAAAAATAACCTACAGAAATTCACTAAACAGATTCTTCTCATTTACAGCTTGCTGTAATGGCTAAGGAAAACTGATTTGGCACAAAGTGACTCCATTAAGGAAATGTAGTTCCCATTTGGTTCCCCTGTTTCCTTTGGGATCCTTTTTTTCTTTTCGATGGGGTACTGGAAATGTTCATGTTATAAAAACAGAACATACAAACTATGGATAAGAAAAGGGGTTTCCTTCTCTTGAGGGAAAAATAAATTCATCTAGTAACCCTAAGGCGAGAGAAGACATTTGAGTCCATAAACCATTCAGTCTTGCTCTGTCCGAGAGGAGGGAGATGAATCCAAAGGAAACCAGTTTTATAAAATGTGCTCACCCCTGTCTGTCTTGAATAGAAGTACATGTATGCTGTCGTGGAAGTTTCCACAGAGGATTCAAGGGAGAGGTCGTGGCCCAAGTTGATTTTTCCTGCATAAACAAGGAAGGAATTATTAAAGACACAATTTGGAGTTTCGCCTGCAAAGTGGAAAAAAAAAAAAAGATCCCCTTGAATATTCAGTATTAGCAAATACCAATGGCTCTTGCCCTAATGGGTCACCTAAAAAAATGGGTCACCTAGGGGACCTAAATTTGCGTGGACAGGGATGAAGGAAGAGATGTGGAGGCCCTCTTCCTGAGAGAAGTCGACAATTGAAGTTGCGAGGCTGCCACTCTCATTTCAGCAAAAACCAGAGACAACCACGATCGATTTTTTCTTTTAATATTTCTTGAATAATTTGAAATTCTGTGCATTTCCTAGTGGTTACTAACAACAAAAGTGCTCAATTATCTTGTAAGTGGTTTGTGCTTGAGTAAATATTCTCCCAATGAAGGGAGAATATTTGGGAAACTGCTCTGTTTTGCACATGGCCCAGGAGGAGAAGGGTCAGATTAGAAAGAAATGGGGATGGCTAGGTGGCCCAGAGCCCTGGGGCTTGTGGGTTAATGGGGAGCCAATCTAGAACCAAGGATTGATCCTGGGGTAGGCTTGCAAGGGCCATGGAGGTTGCCATAGCAGGGTTGCTATGAATAGGAACCGACTCGATGGCACCTAACAACAACAGAGTCACCCAAACATGTGCATATGCAGGCCTCACTAGATTTTCCAAACTTGCAGGGGTTAACTTGGGACAAGTTTCTGGAGCATCCCTGTGCCTGAATTTGTCCTCTGGGCATGTAAACACTGCATTTTACCAGCCTGGTTTGCAGTGCCAGCCTCAAGAACAGGAGGAGCGTGTGGCCTCATCATTGCTGCAGTGCCAGCGGGGAATCTACCTCAGCCTCAGCATCTCAGCTCATGCTGTTTTGTTGGATCAATAATTGTGACCATTTGCCATATCAACAAAATATCCAGCTTTGTTGAGAGAGAGCCCACAGACTCCCTTGGGACCTCATCTGTTGGAGGACTCACTGGGATTCTTCATGCTCCAACAAGTCTAAAGGCTGTCTGAATACCCTAGGGTCAGGACTGGAACCCCATAATCATACACAGATGCATGTGCATGGGCCAGCCTCAGGTATAGATATTTGTCAGTAGGTCAAATATGCAACTGCCCACATGATTATGGAGGTCCAGTTTAATGAGACGCCTCTGCCCCTGGCTTGATACCTGAAATTTTAAGTTTTTAACTAGGGGTAGATTTCAGAAGATCTTTGAACCTCCTAAAATAGTAGATGAACTTCAGATCATTTTTTTTTTTCCTAATCATTCTTGAGAGCCTGCTTTTGGGGAGCTGGGTGGGGTGGGAAGAGAGAAAAAGCACAGAGGTATCTGAGAAAGGAGAGGAAAAAGGATCTCACTGAAGGTAAAAAAGGGACTTATGGGACCAGGAAGACATATATCACATACCTTACAACTTTTTCATGGAGTAGAGGAAAAATCACCACCCAGGAAGAGACCACTGTACATGTATCACGTGGGCTGGTAGGACAAGCTGAGCCAGCCTGTAGGACTCAGTCTATGGCAAAAACATTACCCGTGGAAAGCTGCGTGCAATAAAGCCACCAAGTGAGCAGGAAATTAAAACACTAAATCCAACTGTTTAAGAACTTAAGCCCTGAAGGCCAGATGCCATTTCTTGGTGTTTTTCAACCAGCTGTTTCCTTTCATAGTTTCTCTGCTGTTGTGTTCCCCAAGGGCCTGTTGATGATGATTAAAGAATGTGGAGGTCAAACAATAGGCCAGGAAATTTGAAATGAGTAATTCAACATCAGCACAGGTCCCCAAGACTGCTGTCTTCTGTCTGTCCAATGTACCAATCACCCAGTGAAAACTGTCCTGGAATTCGTTTAGAAAGAATTGCTTTCTCTGAGTAAGGTCGTCAGTGAGCTTCTTCAATCCCTGCCCACGTAGAGGTCTCCTCATCTCAAAAATATTCACTGCCCTTCTTATCCTGGATGGTGATGTCAGTGTTGGCAGCAAAAGGTATTTTGAATTTCATTCAGTAATCTGAGAGTTTTTCTCCTGAGTCATAGCAGATGATTTAATGTAGAAAAAGACCTTAGAATCATAATAGTAAACCCCTCAAAAACCCAAACCCCATGCCGTCGAGTCGATTCCAACTCATAGCAACCCTATAGGACAGGGTAGAACTGCCCCATAGGGTTTCCGAAGAGTGGTGGTGGATCCGAACTGCCAACCTTTTGGTTAGCAGCCTGAGCTCTTAACCACTATGCCACTATAGTAGCTCTGTGCCATGTAAGGTAGATGATATGATTCTCATTTTACAAACAAGGAAACAGGCTCAGGGAGACTAATCAAAATCATCTGCCTAATGGTGGTTGGAATCAGCCTTTGAAGCAGTGGTTCTCAACCATGACTATTCATTATTTTCACCTGGGGAGATTTTAAAACTACCAATACCTGGAACCACCCCCAGAGATCTTATTTAATTGGTCTGGGGTGGAGCCTGGACGTCAGTCACTTTCAAAAGCTTCCCAGGGGATTCTGATATGCAAACAGGGCCGAGAACCACTAATTCAAAGCCTTGGTCCCTTCCACTATATCTATCTTCCTCTTCTAGACAACATCTGGTCCAATATCCCCATTTTACAGATGAGAACACTGAGGTCCAGAGGAAAGCTGAATGATTTTCTTAAAGCATCAGAATAGAACTATTTTAAAACTCAGAATTTATAACCCTTTTTTGCCCCTGCGTTTGCTAAGTGGGTTTTGCTTAGATGTGGTGTGGTGAAACCATGTAAAATTGTTCACTACAGATTAGTAAGTAAGCACAAGTAAACCCGTGCTTACCTTGCCTACTGAGTCATCTGCTCCTGTCAGGGATTGCAAATTTGAAAAGAGGCTGATTCTGTAGGAAGGTGCTGTGGGGTTGGAGAGAGACAGATGCCAGCCATACTTAGAAGCAGAATCTTTGATGTGGTGAAAAAATGTGAAATTGTTCACTAAAGATTAGTAAGTAAGCACAAGTAAGCCCATGTTTACTTTGCTTATAGGATAATCCGCCCCTGGGCATAGCTGAGTTCTAATAAAGTTTTATTTACAAAAACAGGCACAGGTTGATTTAACCCATGGGCCATGGTTTGCTGACCTCTGGTCTAGGAGATCTGACAGAAAAAAATAATCCAGGGAACAAAAACCTTATGCACCATAAGTGGTGAACTTGATATATTCCCCCCAAACTGGTAAATCTTTTAGGGAAGGAGCTATGCTCTCCATGGTGTCCTAAAAAAAAAAAGTCAAACATGACAGTGAACGTTTTCAAATGGGGTACACTATTTTCCACCTTGTCCACTTAATGTCCTCTTCCTCTAGATAAGACCCATCAACTTTTAATTATGAAAATACTCCTAATCACAGTGACAAAATCTGGGTTTAATATAGTAATTTTAGGTTTGCAAAACCCTGAACCTGGAGGGTATGAGAAATTGTAAGATAGCATGTGGTCAACACGCCACTGAAAGGAACCATTTACTGGAAAACTGATCAGAATTGGCAGAAAAATGGCTTGATAATGAAACTGTGACTGTTTGCAACCTATGACTCAACTGTACTGTCTGGGGTCAACCTAACAGACTTGATGGGTCAACACTGTTCCTAAAAACTACAAACAGACTTGGGGTTCAGCAATTGGCCTGCGCTTGGCTTCATTACAATGAACCCATCTTGAACTGACAAGCTTGGCTTTGTTCAACCAATCACTCTTTTTAGCGAAATTTTCCAGCTTTGCTTTTATAAGTTTCACCCTTGCCTGTGGCCTGAGAGAGTCTCCATGGGGGATAGATCCCCGAAATGCAAGTGAGTTCTCAATACTTCAATTGTCTCTGAATTAATCTTTGACAGTTAACGTGATGACTCCATTCCATATGACCCAACCCTGCTGTGTTGGAGCAGGTTTTCTTTCCATCTTGCCCAGCAGTAAACTCGCCTTAACATTCACTATGTCTCAAAGTCTTTATCTTTTCCTTTATCATCGGTGACCTCAAAAGTTGTATAGAGGGCAGCCTGGGATAATCTGAATAGTGCAGATGTAACTGACTGGAAAAATCAAGGAAACCACCAAGATGAACACAAACAGCAAAGAAGATGAAGACAAAACCCAGATCTTGTGATGTTCTTTCCACAGCCGAGGGAAAAAGTCATCTCTCTAGAAGCCAAGAAAGTATGTTTTACCTTTTCCTACTTATGAATTAGTTGCATGCTTCCAGTCCTGGAGGGTGATTTAAATTATAGTTTTTAGATGTTTGCCTCTTCAAATAAATGGGTCTTAAGTTAAAACTCCTTTCGTAAATAACAACAGCATTTCCCAGCCCCAATGTATTTGCTTGGCAATGGTCTTGAATTCCCCTCCCGCAATCCAAACCCACTTTTTCTTAATCTTTTTTCTGCTCCTGTGCTAGCCCCTTATATCCTCAGGCTTAGGACATCACATCCTTGCCCCCCAAAAACTTACCCTCTCCTCCAGCCGCTTGGAGCTTCACAAAGGGTTTGAGAGCTCAGAAAATAGCATGAATTCTTTTCAGTCAGATAGTAAATTCTGATGGTTAAAACAGTCTTTTCTGGGGCCTGAAAAGCTACCATAGACCTCTCCTTTGCGAGACAAAAGCAATTTAAGATTCCAATTAAAGTCCTTTGCAAAACGTTTCCATCGTTACCTCCTTTCCCTACTTCCAGATCACAAAGTATTTTGGGGCCTATTTGGGCTTAGTTCAGAGCTGCCTTGAGTTGCTCATGTAAATAGGAGAACAGAAGCCCCCTAAACCTTCAATCTCAATCCCAGGGTTTTACTCTAGTTAGGGATTTCTCACATTATTTTGATGCCTCCTTTGTGTTTACAGAGATTAAAGACAGGAGATGCCTGATTTGACAAAAGCTAATGATTCTCACACTTGAGCGTGCGTCAGAATTCCCGGAGGGTTTGTTAAAATACAGATTGCTGGACCCATTCCCCCATTACCCCCCCCATCATCCCTTACCCCCCCCCAGGTTCCTGATTCAGTAGGTCTGGGGTGCGGCCGGAGCATTTACATTTCTAATCAGTTCCCAGATGATGCTGGTCCTAGTGCCACACTTTGAGAACCATTGGACCAAAGAAAAGAAAATTGTTAATGTCAAAACTCCTGCTGGATCTTCCCACTACTAAAAGTGCCCCCCACCCCGCCCCCAGGATAGACAGCTTGTTCTTCCACAAGGGCATGTAAGGGGCTCGTCTCTGCAGTGTTCGCATCTGGATGAGAGGTGGTAGAGGGGTACAGAATCTGCTCAGCCTGATATATTAATTTTGGGCAGAACACATCTTTGTAAGTTGTATTGCCTTTGGGAAAGTTTATCCTCTTTAATAGGATTCGAATCTACTGTTGCTGAGAATTCCTTTTTTATTCTTGGAACAGGTGTTTGTTTTGCCTGGAATTGACCCACTGGGGACTGGAGGAATAAAAGAGTACAGTTTCATGGAACCCTGATGGAGAGAGAACTCAAAAGGGTTTGACATATGACACCAGAGACCCTGGATTGTTTTGCTAAACTTTGGGAATATACTGCTGGAGAATAATGGAGCCTTTGTCTACACCTGGAAGTAGGTGGAAAGGTGCTTGAGGATGTTTCCCCAAAAGCACACCCTGAGATGAGGATTTATGTGCAAGTGATTTTTTAAGTAAATGCTCCTAGAGGGGGCCGTAAAGGGGTGGGAGAAGTGAGACAAGGAAGGGGAGAAAGCCGAGGGTGTGATCTCAGGCCAAGACCTAGCCACAGCCTAATTCTGCGGGGGATCTCTGGAGTGTAAGCAGTGCCTCTGAATTTGTTCCAATTTAAGTCCAGGGAGCTGGGCTTTCATACTCCTATACCTATCTGTCCCTGGCTCATCAAAGTAGCTTCAGTAGCCCAAGAGTGTTGTTGTTGTTAGCTGCTGTCGGGTCAGCCCCGACTCATGACGACCCCATGTGTTACAGAGTAGAATTGCTCCATAGGGTTTTTTTTTGGGGGGGGGGAGGGCTGTAATCTTTATGGAAGTAGTTCACCACGCCTTTTTTCCACAAAGCCTTTGGGTAGGTTCGAACAGCCAGCCTTTAGGTTAGCAGCCAATTGCAAACTACTCATGCAACCTAGGCTCATAGCCCAAAAGTAGTCTTCCAAAGAGTACAGGCTATAAGAAGAAAAAGCACACAGGAGCCAGAGAAACTAAAAGGGACTCAAGGGAACCTGGGTGGAGCACAAATAATGTCCCCTACAGAAGATGGAAACCCTGGTGGCGCAGTGGTTAAGTGCTACGGCTGTTAACCAAGGGGTCGGCAGTTCGAATCCTCCAGGTGCTCCTGGGAAACTCTATGGAGCAGTCCTACTCTGTCCTATAGGGTCACTATAAGTCGGAATCGACTCGACGGCAGTGAGTTTAGTTTTTGGTTTGACAGAAGGTGATATACCCAAGGACAACACTAACTCCTGAAGCTGAGTGAAAATGCATGTGGAACAAATGTGAAGAAGGGGACTCTCTTTCCGGATGAGGAGAGAGGAGAGTGGACCTGGAGAAATAGGACCCAAGGCTAACTGGGATGGGCCTTCAAAGAGTCCCCACTCTCCCCAGTGAAGTCTTAATGTCCTTTGTTCTTTTCCTTTGGACTATGAGAGGAGCCATATTTAGCATCCAGTTGCATTTTTTTTCTATCTTGTAATGCCGTTAAGTTATCTTCAACTGGCCATTAAAGTCTTAAGCACAGTATTATCTGCTGTTGTGAGGGTCACTATGAGTCAGAACTGACTCAACAGCAGTGGTTTTTGGTGGGTTCTGAGGGATATCAAGGGCAGGGCACTATGAAGAGCGTGACCCAGCCCATATTACTCTGAACTGCTCTGTGACAGCAGTATCACATGAAGACATAGGCACAGGTGGTAGGCCAGACAGGAGTTCAAAGAACAGAAAAAGATGTTCAAAGTGGATGACTCAGAAACAGACAGATGACAAACCCCCATTTCTCCAAATAAAATAGAAAAAAGTCACCTTTGAAGAGATTAGGGAAAGCTAACCCTTGGGTTACGCTTAGAGTTTAAGTGTTACATGGGATGTAAGAGGTTCTTACAAGAGACGACAACTTCGGACCTTGGCCTTGTAAAGACAGGATTGTTATCAAAAGGGCGATGGCACAAGGCATTGACTCTCCGAGCCAGATAAACAATCTTTCCAGAAAAGTGTAGGCCAGAAGGCATATCCAGCTTTTATATCTGACAAAACTAAAATTATAGTTGGGATTATCATCTTTTCTTAGCCATGTCTTTTGACTGTAATTTGGTATTAGACAGTGTTATATATTTAGTAACATTAGTCAGGCTTATTAAAATGGATCTGATGACATGATTTTTTTTTTCCTTTGAAAAATATCTTAAGTTTTTACTCTTTTCAAAATGTAGAATGACTAAATAGGAGGTACTTTGTCTACAGGAACGTATTTGGGTAAGGTAAAGTAACAAGCTTCAACATACATGTTATTTTAAATATATAACTATATTATATAAATATTAAAACTATATGTATATGCATATTGAAACCTGCTGTTTTCCCTTATTTATTTTTATATATACTATTTAACTAATATCTACCTATAAAATTTTATTATTTCTATATAAAATTATAATATGTATACAAATATAATTTTATTTTTCTGAGCACCAAATACAATTTTAATTCTCTGAGCTACATTTGATGATACTTGTAAAGCCATGCAATATATGGACTGGCATAGGTACTAGAGTATTGTGGATAATGAAAACTCTTATGGGTTTTAGCCCTTGTCTTTGGAAACCTTTCTAACTTTTCACTTTTCCACCTCAGCAAGTATTGTATAACGAATATAATGGAGTCTTTGAGTTATGATGCTGACCTTGCTTTGCCTCGGATCCTGATCTTGAACGTTGTTTTCATTATAAATCTTATGGATGTGAATAAATTTTGGACCTGTTCATTTTCTTATGATTTTCCTCTGTCCAGTGTTTTGAGAGTCTGCTAATTGAAGTTCTAATGGACTGTAATCCTCATCTGAATAGATGCTTCACCTTAGAAAGAATTAGAAACAGGAAAAAAAAAGTAAAGAAGCAGAAGCTATGATTCTTAAAGTCCTTGATAGAAAATCTGCCACTTTTCACATAAATGTTAGGAAGCCCAAGGGCTTCTAGACAGAACATTTTAATTTAAGGGGAAAGAGAAAACTTGTCTTCCAGGAAAACACAAAACCAAGATGACTCTCTTGCTAACAGGGTTGTTTACATGTATGGCTCTCCAAGGCCATGTTGATTAGATGGAGGAGGAGCCTGCCAGCTCCCCATCTTCCCCTCAGAGCTCTGGGGAGAATGTTCCATTTCTGCAGGCCTGTTGGCCTGGCCCCTTTCCCAGCACATATACTGGCAACCCCTCTCCGCTCTCAAATCATAATTTACACTCGGCTTCTCCATCTTCCTGCCCTGGGTGTAAACCAGAGACAGGGATAAACCCAGGTGATTGTGTAAACTGAGATTTTCATGTGAACTGAGATTACCTGCTCTGCAGTTCTATTTGGCTCTGTAGAATGACAATAGCTAACATTCATTGAGTGCTCACTGTGTACCAAATATTTACATACTGTAATCCTCTCAGAGTCCACTATAGTCTCAGATTTAGAGATGAGAAAATAGATGCTCAGAAAGGTCTTAAAAAACATCAAAGCTCACATAACTAGGGCAGATCCAGGGATTTGAAACAGGTCCATCTGGTTTCAGAGCCTGAGCTCCTACCACCATATTGCCTCAGCTCCTGTGAGGTTTGTTTTGCATTCCCCAAAGACCCTGCACCTCTTACTGATTTGTTTCTGCAATTTGAGATCTTGTAAACAAAACATTTTATAAATATCGTATTTAAAAAGGATGACATTAGATGTTTGGGAAGGTCTCCTTGCATTTTTTTCCCCCAGTTTATTTATTTATTTATTTTTTAAGTTCATGATTTCTTTTTCCTGGGCCCAGTATAAACCTATTTTATGAATAATCATTAAAATTCTAACAATTATTACTGTGTTCTCCTAGTAGGACCAGAGAGCCACTATCCCATGTCACATACACAATTTGATCAATCATTAGACTAAGATTTCTATTAAAAATTTCATATTATATACGATCCAGCAATACCACTCCTTGTAATATGGAGAAATAAGAGCCTTTATACAAACAGATATATGCACACCCATGTTCATTGCAGCACTGTTTAAAATAGCAAAAAGATGGAAGCAACCAAGGCGCCCATCCACAGATGAATGGATAAATAAATTATGGTATATTCATATAATGGAATACTATGCATTGATAAAGAACAGTGAGGAATCTGTGAAACATTTCATAACATGGAGGAGTCTGGAAGGCATCATGCTGAGTGAAATTATAAAAAAATTTTTTTAATTAGTTACAAAATGACAAATACTGTATAAGACCACTATTATGAGAAATAGTTTAAACAGAGAAGAAAATATTCTTTTTTTATTAACTTTTATTAAGCTTCAAGTGAACGTTTACAAATCCAATCAGTCTGTCACATATAAGTTTACATACATCTTACTCCGTACTCCCAACTGCTCTTCCCCTATTGAGTCAGCCCTTTCAGTCTCTCCTTTCGTGACAATTTTGCCAGCTTCCCTCTCTCTCTATCCTCCCATCCCCCCTCCAGACAAGAGCTGCCAACACACTCTCAAGTGTCCATCTGATATAATTAGCTCACTCTTCATCAGCATCTCTCTCCCACCCGCTGACCAGTCCCTTTCATGTCTGATGAGTTGTCTTTGGGGATGGTTCCTGTCCTGTGCCGACAGAAGGTCTGGGGAGCATGGCCACCGGGATTCCTCTAGTCTCAGTCAGACCATTAAGTATGGTCTTTTTATGAGAATTTGGGGTCTGCGTCCCACTGATCTCCTGTTCCCTCAGGAGTTCTCTGTTGTGCTCCCTGTCAGGGCAGTCATCGGTTGTGGCCAGGCACCAACTAGTTCTTCTGGTCTCAGGATGATGTAGGTCTCTGGTTCATGTGGCCCTTTCTGTCTCTTGGGCTCCTAGTTGTCGTGTGACCTTGGTGTTCTTCATTTTCCTTTGCTCCAGGTGGGTTAAGACCAATTGATGCATCTTAGATGGCCGCTTGTTAGCATTTAAGACCCCAGACGCCACATTTCAAAGTGGGATGCAGAATGTTTTCATAATAGAATTATTTTGCCAATTGACTTAGAAGTCCCCTCAAACCATTTTCCCCAGACCCCCGCCCCTGCTCCGCTGACCTTTGAAGCATTCATTTTATCCCGGAAACTTCTTTGCTTTTGGTCCAGTCCAGTTGAGCTGACCTTCCATGTATTGAGTGTTGTCTTTCCCTTCACCCAAAGCAGGTCTTATCTACTGATTAATCAATAAAAAACCCTCTTCCTCCCTCCCTCCCTCCCCCCTTCGTAACCACAAAAGTATGTGTTCTTCTCAGTTTATACTATTTCTCAAGATCTTATAATAGTGGTCTTATACAATATTTGTCCTTTTGCCTCTGACTCATTTCGCTCAGCATAATGCCTTCCAGGTTCCTCCATGTTATGAAATGTTTGACAGATTCATCACTGTTCTTTATCGATGCGTAGTATTCCATTGTGTGAATATACCACAATTTATTTAACCATTCATCCGTTGATGGACACCTTGGTTGCTTCCAGCTTTTTGCTATTGTAAACAGAGCTGCAATAAACATGGGTGTGCATATATCTGTTAGTGTGAAGGCTCTTGTATCTCTAGGGTATATTCCTAGGAGTGGGATTTCTGGGTTGTATGGTAGTTCTATTTCTAACTGTTTAAGATAACGCCAGACAGATTTCCAAAGTGCTTGTACCATTTTACATTCCCACCAGCAGTGTATAAGAGTTCCAATCTCTCCGCAGCCTCTCCAACATTTATTATTTTGTGTTTTTTGGATTAATGCCAACCTTGTTGGTGTGAGATGGAATCTCATCGTAGTTTTAATTTGCATTTCTCTAATGGCTAATGATCGAGAGCAAGAAAATATTCTTTGATGGTTACGAGAGGTGGGAGTAAGGGAAGGAGGGAGGGAGAGGGGTATTCGCTAATTAGATAATAGATAAGAACTATTTTAGGTGAAGGGAAAGACAACACACGGTACAGGAGAGGTCAGCACAACTGGACTAAACCAGAAGCAAAGAAGTTTCCTGAATAAACTGAACGCTTCAAAGGCCATGTAACAGGGGCGGGGGTTTGGAGACCATGGTTTCAGGGGACATCTAAGTCAATTGGCATAATAAAATCTATTAAGAAAACATTCTGCATCCTACTTTGGAGAGTGACTTCTGGGGTCTTAAACACTAGCAAGCAGCCATCTAAGATGCATCAATTGGTCTCAACCCACACGCAGCAAAGGCAAATGAAGAACACCAAAGACACAAGGTAATTATGAGCCCAAGAGACAGAAAGGGCCACATCAACCAGAGACTACATCAGTATGAGACCAGAAGAACTAGATAGTGCCCAGCTACAAACGATGACTGCCCTGACAGGGAACACAACAGAGAACCCCTGAGGGAGCAGGAGAGCAGTGGGATGCAGACCCCAA
Organism: Loxodonta africana; assembly: GCF_030014295.1. Lineage (NCBI taxonomy): Eukaryota > Metazoa > Chordata > Mammalia > Proboscidea > Elephantidae > Loxodonta > Loxodonta africana. Next base: position 26,396,182 of record NC_087369.1, read on the forward strand.
ATTCTCGTAAAAAGACCAGACTTAATGGTCTGGCTGAGACTAGAAGCACCCCGGTGGTCATGGTCCCCAGATCTTCTGTTAGCCCAAGACAGGAACCATTCCTAAAGCCAACTCTTCAGACAGGGATTGGACTGGACAATGGGATAGAAAATAATACTGGTGAAGAATGAGCTTCTTGGATCAAGTAGACACGTGAGACTATGTGGGCATCTCCTGTGTGGAGGGGAGATGAGAGGGCAGAGGGGGTCAGAAGCTGGCCAAATGGACACAAAAATATAGAATAGAGGGAAAGAGTGTGCTGTCTCATTAGGCGGAGAGCATTTAGTATATAAACCAAAACCAAACCCAGTGCCGTCGAGTTGATTCCGATTCATAGCGACCCTACAGGACAGAGAAGAACTGCCCCATAGAGTTTCCAAGGAGTGCCTGGTGGATTTGAACTGCCAACCCTTTGGTTAGCAGCCATAGCACTTAACCACTATGCCACCAGGGTTTCCAATTAGTATATAGCAAGGTGTATATAAATTTTTATATGAGAGACTGACTTGATTTGTAAACTTTCACTTAAAGCACACAAAAAAATTCATATATGTAATATTGTTCCTTTGTATCTTTCAGTTGTTCATTCTAATAATATTATCTAACTGATGTTTTGATTTATTTCTCAGAGATCAATATGATTGTAAATATTTTTAAAATAAGCAGTCACTTTGCTAGCTTCTACATTTCTTCAAGAGTTAGAATTTCTGATAGATTATTTTGTTGTTGAGAATATACACAGCAGCACATACACCAATTCAACAATTCCTACATGTACAATTCAGTGACATTGATTACATTCTTCAAGTTGTGCAACCATTCTCACTCTCCTTTTCTGAATTGTTCCTTCCCCATTAACATAAACTCAGTGCCTCCTAAGCTTCCTATCTAACCTTTCGAGTTTCTGTTAACAGTTTGATTCCATATAAATAGTTCTTTAAAAGGACACAATACTCAGGGGAGACATTCTTTAAGTTAAACTATTGTTTGGTTTAAAGAATATTTCAGGGAATTTTTTTTGTTTGTTTTAAGGTTTAAAGATTATCTAAGGGCAATAATTTCAGGGTTCATCCAGCTTCAATGGCTCCAGAAAGTCTGGATCTCATGAGATTTTTAAATTCTGTTCTACATTTCCTCACTTTGGATCCGGATTCTTGTATAGAATCTTTGATCAAAACAGTTGGTAATGGTAGCAGGCCACCATCCAGCTCTTCTGGCCTCATGTTAAAGGAGGTAGTTGTTCATGGATGCCCAGTTAATTTTATTTCAAAAAAAACTTTATTGTAGTTAATTACATATAACATAAAATTTGCCATTTTAACCATTTTTAAGTGTACAATTCAATTAGAAAAAAAATAATTAAAATAATTCAGTAACATTAATTACATTGCAACATTGTGCAGCCGTCATCACCACTATTTATTTCCAAAACTTTTCCATCACCTTAAGCAGAAATTTAGTGCTTACTAAGCAAAAACTCCCCAACTCCTGCACCTGATAATCACTAATCTACTTTGTTCTTCCACAAGGGCTTGTAATGGGCTTGTTACCTATGCACCATTCACAGAGGTGGGAGAAGGGAGTAGAATCTACTTGGTCTAATTATATGTTAATTTTGGATAGAATACACCTTTTCAAGTTGTATTGCATGTATTTGGCAAAGAATATTGAATATACCATTTGTTTTGGAAGACGTACAGCCAGAATGCTCCTTAGAAGTGAGGATGGTGAGACTTCGTCTCACGTACTTTGGACATGTTATCAGGAGGGACCAGTCCCTGGAGGAGGGCATCATGCATGGTAAAGTAGAGGATCAGCAAAAAAAGAGGAAGACTCTCAACGAGATGAATGGACACATGGCTGCAACCAGGGACGGATTACTCAATAAGCAAGGTATGCACAGGCTTACTTGTGCTTACTTACTACTCTACAGTGTACAATTTCACCTGTTTTTCACTACATCTTTGATGTGGTGAAACCTTTGTGAAATTGCGCACTACAGATTAATAAATTAAACATACTCTTACCATATGCTCTAACATTACCGCTTCTGGATATTTTTACCCAAGTGAACTGAGGTAGGCATCATCATCATCATCATCATCCCAATTTATAAGTGAAGAGACAGAGGTGCAGAAGAGTTAAGTAACTTGCTCAAACACATGCAGATAATTAGTGGAACCAGAGTTTGGGCTTGACAGTCTGTAGAAATCGACGAGATTATTCCAAAATTTATATGGAAAGGCAAATAAACTAGGATAGCCAAAACAGCTTTGAAAAAGAACAAAGTTGGAGGACTATCACTACCTGACTACAAGCCTTATTTTAAAGCTACAGTAATCAACACACTGTGGTATTAGAACAAAGATAAATAGATACACCAGTGCAACAGAACTGAGAGTCCAGAAATAGGGCCTCATATAGATGATCAATTGATTTTTACATAGGCACAAAGGCAATTCACAGGAGAAAGGATAGTCTCTTCAACAAATGGTGCTGGAACACTTGGGGATTCATATGTAAAATCTGATCCTTGACTCCTACCTCACCCTTAATAAAAGTGAGCTAAAGACGGATCATAGATCTAAATGGAAATCCTAAAACTATAAGACTTCTAGAAGAAAACATAGAATATCTTTGTGACCTTAGATAAGGTCAAAATTTCTTAGCTCTGATACCCAAAGCACAATCCATGAGAGAAAATAGTGGTAAATTGGACTTCATCAAAATTAAGAACCTCTGCTCTTCAAAAGACACTGTTAAGAAAATGAATAATTTATAGATGGGGAGGAAATATTTTCAAAACACATACCTGATAAAGGACTTCTATCCAGAGTAGATAAAGAATTCTCAAAACTCAATAATAAGAAACCAATAAAAAAAAAAAAAAGGCAAATGATTTTCACCACTTTCACCAAATAGCCAAACTTCAACAAATATATATGAGTGGCACATAAGCTCATTAAAAGGTACTCAACTCATTACTCATTAGGGAAATGCACATTAAAACCACAATGAGATGCACTAGACACCTATTAGCATGATTTAAAACAAAGCAAACCTCTGACAATGCAAAGAGCTGACAGGGATGTAGGGCAACTGGAACTCTCATACACTGATATTGGGAATACAGAATGGCACAGCAACTTTAGAAAACCATTTGGCAGCTTCTTATAAAGTTAAACATAATTACCATATGCCCCAACATTACCACTTCTGGATATTTACTCAAGTGAACTGAAGACTTATTTTAACAGAAAAATTGTATGCAAATGCTCATAGCAACTTTACTACTGTAATATGGTGGTATCAGAGGTCCTCTAACTTCATGAAGATGGAGGAGAATCAAGATCAGCCCAAGGCTGATTCCTACGAAGTGGAGGTTAGACATGCCTCCACTCTCCAACCCTTATTACCAATTCTGACACCAGCCGTTCTACCCACGACACTCTGTGCTTCTCTGTGGGGTTTGATAATTCAATGCAATGTCCGCACAGAACTCACAGACTCACTCACGATCATGGGGTTTATTAGGAAAGTGACAGTTTACGATTCAGGATCAGGATCAACTTGGAAGTAACAGGAACAACTCAGGATACAGTTCTTTGATGAGGAGAAATTTTTCCCCTCCATGCCAGCAAGCAGGCCTCTGCCACCAGGCCCTTTTCAGGCCTGGCCTCTGTCCTGCTCGGGCAAATGTTACAGCTCTTTAGCTCACCAATAAGTGCCCAGATGCATTCCACTCTTCCAGGAAGCCTCCTGTCCAAAGGCACTCAGCTCTCTCTCTCCATGGGTTGTCGAAGCCACTGCAGCCGTCTGCAGGTCCTGTGACGCTGACTTCTTGTGCCACTGCCACCTTGTGCTGCTGCCACCTCCAGTGTTATAGCTCTGTTTCCTGGGTCTAGGAGGTTCTCAGTGCAGGGACCCTGGGCTCATAGGGCATACTCAGGTTCCAGCTCTTTTGCTTGGTGGTAGTGAAGTCCCCCTTCGACCTGTGGAATTGGTTCTTTTTAAGCCTGGTAGGATGGCAAAACTGACAAATCTTATAGGTGGGCCAGAGGCACCCTATTTCCATACAAAAAAAACCCAAACCCACTGCCGTCGAGTCGATTCTGACTCATAGCGACCCTATAGGACAAAGTAGAACTGCCCCATAGAGTTTCCAAGGAGCACCTGGTGGATTTGAACTGCCGACCTTTTTGGTTAACAGCCATAGCACTTAACCACTACCCAGCTAATTCCATCAAGAGTATTATACACTGTATTTGCATAGTCCCACACTTATTTGTGAAGCATACATATATATATATATAGAGAGAGAGAGGTTTATCTGAAGGAAATTATTCACATGTTCGTAGGGGCTGGCAAGCCCCAAGTCCGTGGGTCAGGCATCAGGCTGGAGACTTCTCCTGACTCATGTAGCTGCAGGGGCTGACAAACCCAATATCAGCAGGTCAGACTGCAGGCAGCTGGCTCATGGGCTATGGAGGCTGATGAACCAAGATCAGCATGTAAGACAGCAGACTGCTGGTTCACAGGCTGCAGAGGCTGACAAATCCCAAGGTAAGCAGACAATATGGCAGGCCACTGGCTCAAGTCCCAAGAACCAGAGGTCAGATGATGACATGCCAGATGCAAAATCCAAAGCAAGCAAGCAAGCTTTGCCAAAATGTCCATATTATATTGAATACAGGCCATACCCCTGAGGAAACCCCCCTTATAATTGATTGGCAGATCGTATCATGGAGGATGACTACAACATTACATAACTGCCAAATTACATCATTATATAACTGCCAAACTACATCATTACATAGCTGCCAAACCACTGAGAATCATGGCCCAGCCAAGTTGACATACAACCTTAACCATCATACTGACCCAATCATTTTTTGGGGGTTACAAGTCCATGGCCAGAAAGGCCATATAAAAAGAGAAATGCATTGCTCTGCAATTCATAATCTCCTAAAACTGGAAACAATCCAAATGACCTTCAATGTGAGAATGGGTGAGAAAATTCTGGTTCATCCATGTAATGGAATACTACTCAACAATTTAAAAAAAACCCACTAATACTTGTTTACCTGTGTTTTATTGACTATGCAAAGGCATTCAACTTTGTGGATCATAACAAATTATGGATAACATTGCGAAGAATGGGAATTCCAGAACTCTTAATTGTGCTCATGAGGAACCTTTGCATAGATCAAGAGGCAGTTGTTCGTACAGAACAAGGGGATACTGATTGGTTTAAAGTCAGGAAAGGTGTGCGTCAGGGTTGTATTCTTTCACCATACCTATTCAATCTGTATGCTGGGCAAATAATACGAGAATCTTGTCTATATGAAGAAGAACGGGGCATCAGGACTGGAGGAAGACTCATTAACAACCTGCGTTATGCAGATGACACAACCTTGCTTGCTAAAAGTGAAGAGGACTTGAAGCACTTACTAATGAAAATCAAAGGCCACAGCCTTCAGTATGGATTGCACCTCAACATAAAGAAAACAAAAATCCTCAGAACTGGACCAATGAGCAACATCATGATAAACGGAGAAAAGGCTGAAGTTGTTAAGGATTTCATTTTACTTGGATTCACAATCAACAGCCATGGAAGCAGCAGTTAAGAAATCAAAAGACGCATTGCATTGGGCAAATCTGCTGCAAAGGACATCTTCAAAGTGTTGAAAAGCAAAGATGTCACCTTGAAGACTAAGGTGTGCCTGACCCAAGCCATGGTATTTTCAATCGCATCATATGCATGTGAAAGCTGGACAATGAATGAGGAAGACTGAAGAAGAGTTGACGCCTTTGAATTGTGGTGCTGGTGAAGAATAATGAATATACCATGGACTGCCAAAAGAACGAACAAATCTGTCTTGGAGGAAGGGCAACCAGAATGCTCCTTAGAAGCAAGGAGGGCAAGACTGCGTCTTACATACTTTGGACATGTTGTCAGGAGGGATCAGTCCCTGGAGAAGGACATCATGCTTGGCAGAGTACAGGGTCAGCAGAAAAGAGGAAGACCCTCAACGAGGTGGATTGACACAGTGGCTGCAACAATGAGCTCAAGCATAACAACGATTGCAAGGATGGCTCAGGGCTGGGCAGTGTTTCGTTCTGTTGTGCATAGGGTTGCTATGAGTCGGAACCAACTCGACGGCACCTAACAACCGCAACAACAATACTTGCAACAACATGGATGAATTGTAAGTGTATAGTGAAAGAAGCCATTCCCAAAAGGTGATATACTGTATGATTCCATTTATGTGACATTCCGGAAAAGGCAAAACTAGAGATAGACAACAATGGTTGCCAGGGGCTCTGGGTGTGGGGAGGAGTTGACTCCAAAGGGGTGTGAGGGAATTTTCTGGGGTGATGCAACAGTTCTATGGCTTGATTTGGTTACCTGACTGTACTCATTTGTCAAAACTCACAGAACTGTACACTGAAATGGGTGAGTTTTACTGTATGTACTTCATTCTTAAAAAGGAGCATAGAACAAACCAGTTTGCTAATTGTAAATTAGGCCAATTATCTTGCAGTTAATTCAATTCTCTTCTTTCCCTAGCATACGTTAGCCTGGCCATGACTTTCTCAGCATGTGCTATTCTCCACTGAGCTGCTATAGGGGAGGTGGCAGTTGGAGTCCTTATAAGCAGCCTGTGTGCTCGTTAACGTGCTTGGAAGGCTCGAAGGAGGGTGTGCACTCAGAATAATTAAAAACAAGCTCATCTTGTGGAAAGACCAGGCAATTAGGCAGCTCAAGTGAAGGGGATGGCCAAGCCACGATAACACTGCCAGGCCAGCTAATGGGAGCTGGACCACATCCCCCAGGTTCAGAGCCTCATCCAGCACAGCTGTGGCCCAGGCAGCCTTGGGGTCTTCCCTTTGGGAGTGAGGAGGGGGTCACATCCTCCATTTTTGGCCTTGTTTGCTTCAACAACTGAAAAAGCTCACATAAAATTGACCATTTCACTTGCATGGAGTGTAATTTCACTTCTCCATATGTCCAGAGATGTTACATAGCTCACTTTTCTCCCTCAGCAGGAAGGAAGGCGGACCTCTCCCACTTACCTTTGTTCCTAGGTCTGGTGCAGATGTTGCTGGTGCTTCAGCAATCTCCCGTTGGCATTCACAGTCTGTGCCCACAGACAGAGCCTTCCTGCAGGCACCAGTGACCTGTCTGGGGACATCCTGGGCCTCATCAGCCTGTGTGGCCCCAGACACGGCAGCCAGAAGTGTCAGGGAAGAAGGCCTCCAGAGCAGACCCCAGCGAATGAGAAACAGGGGTGGATGCATAAATGCCCCAGCTTCCTTGCCTGTAGGGCAGAACAACTCTGTATTTTCTCCCAGAGGCTACCAGCTGGCACCAGTCACCCATAGCAGTTTTCTGCTCATGAACACACTTTGTATTTTCTTCTTAACCACTTCCCCTTTCCGTTGCCAGTGCTTCTCAGGATCACCTCCTCAATAAACTGAAATCCTGGTCTCAGAGTCTGCTTCTGGGCCAGCCCATCTAAGACACAGTCAGTGCAACAATTGAAGACCTGTTCCATCCCATGACCGGGTGGGCAGATACACCTGTTTACAAAGTGAAATGTCCTGTGGAACCTCAGCTAAGAGGGTGCATTTCAATCACACTCATGATTTACACAGCACGGTAGTAGAGTGGTTTTCAACACCGGGGGATGGATTTTGCTCCCGTGGGAACATTTGACAATGCCTGGAGGTATTTTTGGTTGTCAGACTCTGGGTGGCAGTCTCAATTGTTGTGAGTTACCAGGCTGACCCCCTCCTGCAACTTTAGGCGTTGAGCACATTACCTAATTTGTACCCAACCTGTTGCTGTCGAGTCAATTTCAACTTATAGTGACCCTGAAGAACAGAGTAAAACTGCCCCATAGGGTTTCCAAGGAGCACCTGGTGAATTTGAAGTGCCGACCTTTTGGTTAGCAGTCACAGCACTTAACTATTGTGCCACCAGGGCTCCTAATTTGTAGCAACCAAAAAAACCCAGAAAACAAAACCTACTGCCATCAAGTTGATTCTGACTCATAGCGATCCTATAGGACAGAGTAGAACTGCCCCATAGGGTTTCCAAGGAGCGACTGGTGGATTTAAACTTAACAGTGGGCACTCAATTCTGATAGTTTATCCAGGAACAACTGAGGAAGAGACCTCTCTTTTAGCTAAGAATCTCAAGCTGATGTATAAATGGGGAGCTTGCCTGAGCATAGCAGAGACATCATTTGAGTTCCTGGATCCAGCCATGCCTGAAGTCCTTTATTCCTGGACTTGTCAGTTATGGGAACCAATAATTTGTTTACGCAAACTAACTAACTGAGGGTGGAGTGCTACTGGCACCTAGTGGATAGATGCCAGGTATGCTGCTAAACATCCTACAGTGCATAGCACATGGGCCCCACAACAATGTTAGTAGTGCCCATGTTGAGAAAACATGCCATAGTATAGCACCAGGGTCAAGAGACCTGGCTATGTGTACTTTTCTCAGCTCTAAAAAGAGAATATTTACATCACAAGGTGTTTATAAGTCTCAAGTAGAGAAAACTGGAGCTTGGAGTCACTCATTAATTAATTAACTTGTTCTTTCTATACTGCCTGTTATGTACCAAGCAGTGACCAAGTAGGTGACCAGACAATGATGGAAAGACACAGTCCCCGCCCTCGGAATTCAGAGGCTCGAATGAGATGCCTGGTTTGACTAAGACAAAAGGCATGCATGCTTTGGCTGCACGGAGGGGAGAAGGAGTCATACATCTTGGAGGTCAGGAAGTGATATTTGAAGTGATCGATTGTCATGGGACTAAGCAGGGAGGGGATTCTGAGGCAGAGGAAACAGTCCTTTGTAAGGGCACGGAGCCATGAAAGGGCTTGGCCTGTTCATGGCATGGTGGTTAGGGCCAGAGCAGGGAGGACCCATGAAGGCGAGCAGAGAAGAGGCTGGGAGCCCACTGGTGCCAGGTGGTAAGAAGCCTCTCTGCAGGGCCGGAACCAAGGTAAGGCAAGTGAGACACCCAGGGCACCAACCCTGCAGGGCTGGCACAACCCTGAGAGTAAATGTCTCCTTGATGTGCCCTAAGCACCTCACTTGCCTCCTCTTAGTTTTAGACCTGCTCGTTTGCCGTGGTAGAAAGCTAGGAAGTCTAGTGTGCAGACTAGCAGCAGCCAGCAGATGCCTCGGACTTCCTTATTTTTGAAATGATAACTTGGCTCAAGCACAGGTCTACAGCCCTGAGGGTCCTTCCACAGCCTCAGCCATTTCTGTCCAGCAGAATCTCTAGTTAAATAAATCACAAAGCAGACATTTCCCTTTCTAATTAGCTTCCCTACTCATATGGTGGAAACCCTGGTAGCATAGTTGTTAAGTGCAAGGGCTGCTTACCAAAGGGTTGGCAGTTCAAATCCACCAGGCACTCCTTGGAGACTCTGTGAGGCAGTTCTACTCTGCCCTCTATGAGTTGGAATCGACTTGACAGCACTGGGTTTGTTTGTTTTTTTTGTTTTTGGTTTACCCATATGGAATACTGTTAACAGAATTGACACCTTTTCAGACCCAACACACAGCAAATTCCTGAGAACGGAGAGGAATGGGGTCATGGTAGGGGATAAGCCTGGAAGAGTCTGGTAGGCAGCTAAGTGCATCTATTCCAGTTGGAAGAATTGGAAATGCTTTCACTGAGACTCCAAGCTGATGTTCTTCCTCAACTCCTGACCCGGATCCAATTAGGATCTCATTAACTCAAGCATCATTTAACTTGGATATTTGGATTTATGGTTAGCAAAATAATATTTAGTTTCTGGTTCTTCATAGTTAGCTTAAATTTGGGCATGTGGAAAGAAGAAAGACAGGCAGGGAAGGATGCTTAAGAGTTAAGAAACAACCGTTTCTGGTCCCTTTGAAGTGCTTCAGAAGTATCCATTTACACAAAGACACTTGGTATGTTAGTAGAAAATTATTTTTCTCTATTCTTGAAATGAGGGTCATATTTAAGGGACTAAATTTTTTTTTTAATATTCAGGGAGCTTCTAATTCTAGTTTAATATATTGTATCTATTGTAATAATCATTGTTCCTATTTGTAATAAATTTACATTTATTTTGAAGTTGTGTGTAATTCAGGGTTCCACCAATTTGTCTCAGATTCTTCTCATTACTGAGACTTTTCTATGAACATTATATTACTAAGTCTAGATCTAAAACAGCAAGATATCCTTTTGAAACCTATCCAAAAAGGCAGGCAGAATTCAAAGCAGCTACGTTAACAGAGGAGACCCTGACTGGTGGTAGTGGTTAACCAAAAGGGTGGAGGTTCAAGTCTACTCAGAGGCACCTCGGAAGAAAGGCCTGGTGATCTATTTCTGAAAAATCAGCTTTGAGAACTGTATGGAGCAGTTTTACTGTGACAAACATTGGGTTGTCATGAGTCAGAATCAGCTCTATGGCAACTGGTTTTAGTTAACAGAAAACCAAACCAAACCCACTGCTGTTGAGTTGATTCTGACTCATAGTGACCCTATATGACAGAGTAAAACTGCCCCACAGGGTTTCCAAGGCTATAAATCTTTATAGAAGCAGACTGCCACATCTCTCTCCTGCTGAGCAGCTGGTGGGTTTGAACTGCCAACCTTTCGGTTAGCAGCCAAGCGCTTTAACCACTGGCCCACCAGGGTTCCTTTGAAGAAAAAGACGACTCAGAAATTATTTAAGATCAATCATATCCTCCAAATCAATCATTGGGACCATGTCTATGTTCTACAGTTGTCGTGATCATTTAAAATTTATTGCTATCACGTACAATATAGTTCTCCTATCAGACCTACCTCACCTTTTAAAAACAAATGCTTTCACGTCCCTTTACTATCCCGAACTGCCATCGACAGACAATATAACTACCTACCACACAGGGAAATAAAAGGAAAGTTATTATGAGTTAGAATGCCGTGTTATGTGTACATTAATATGAAAACACTCAGGCCCTAGATCACAGAAACATACAATGAAGAAGTGCGATTTCTGCACCAGATATATCGAGTTCCATGTATGCAGCAACTACAAGAAGAGACTCATTGCGGTGTGCTGAATTGATGATAGATACCAGGAGCAGAATTGCCATTGGTGACAAGATTCCATAAACAGTAAGAATTCTTGGTAAAGTTCCCAGCAAATTACACAGGCGCGTACACATACACACACACACAAATGACAACAAAAAAACTTTACAACTTTCCATGCCTTTATCATCATTGCATTCCTCTGAAAATTGGTGCATATTAAAATTATACAAAAAAGTATGTCTTCAACCTTAAATTAAAACGAAGGGTGCGCCAGTCCGTCGACCGGAAGTGGGGACGCAGGAACAGGAAGCAAGGCTACAGAACCAGTTGCAGACGTGGGGACGTCAGGCGTACCTGCGTCATGCGTCGTGCGTCCTGCGTCATGTGGCGGCGCTTGCGTGGAAACGAGCCACGGCGTCCTGGTGACCCGGAGGCACCATCTCGAAGCCCAGCGGCGAGGTCCTTACAGGTACTGGTATTTTGGGGGAAACTGAGAGAATTTTGTGTAGAAAACAAGAGAATTTTGTGTGGCACTTCTTAGGGTTGGGTTTCTTGGTGTTTATATTCTGAATAAAGGCCGTTAGCTCCACGAGGAGTAGAGAGGTGGCGTCTTGCAGTACGCTTCATCGACACACATACTTTTTCTCTTCCCTTAGGGCCCCGTTTTATATTACAATGCAGCAAAGTTTAGAAGAAGCTTTGGATCATGCCGACTGTCTCAGTGAAAGTGCCCAACTGATACCTCCTAAAAGGAAATGCTTGTCGAGTGGAACAAAATCGATATTTCAAAAACTTCATGACTTGTATGTCGAAGAATGTGAAAAAGAGCCTGAGGACGTGCAGGAATTAAGAACAAATGTGAACCTGTTAGAGAAGCTTGTTATGCGAGAGAGCTTGTCATGTTTAGTGGTCAACCTATACCCCGGCAATGAGGGTTATTCTCTGATGCTCAGCAGAGAAGATGGGCCAGAATCTGAGACCATTCACCTGCCTTATGAAGAGAGGGAATTGCTTGAATACTTGGATGCGGAAGAATTACCTCCTATTTTGAATGATCTCCTGGAAAAATGTCAGGTAAATATTTTTTACTCTGGATGTGTCATCGCAGAAATCCGTGACTACAGGCAGTGCAGTAATAGGCAGCCTCCTGGCTACCAAAGTCGGCATGTTCTCCTACGTCCAACAATGCAGACTGTAGCCTGTGATGTGACAAATGATAGCCATAAATGGACCCAGGAAGACAACCTTGTGCTTAAGAGCCAACTGATCTTAGCTACAGCTGAACCCCTGCATCCAGAGCCTCCTGTAGCAGTAGCCTGCACTGCAAACAGACTGCTCTATAACAACCAAAAGATGAACACTCACCCAATGAAACAGTGTTTAAAGAGGTCTTCTAGGTGCTCTCTGAACCAGCCGTTAGAGCAGTCTGATTGCCAACCACCACCTCAGCTAAGATCATCCACTTCTTGCCAAAAAAATGAAGAAAGAAAAGAAGGTGATCAATATGACCTCAAAATTTCTGAAGCAGGAAATTGCATGGATACGTGGAAACAAAGTCCTTGTAATCCGGCCATGCCTTCTGAAGTGGATGTAGAGAAATATGCAGAGGTGGAAAACTCTGTCATACCTGATGTCTCACAATCGCCTGTGTGGGCAGCATGTGAGGTAAATGATGATTACTTATTTGACTGTGAAGCTGGTGATCAGTATCAGAAAACAGCACTAAGTGTCATGCAGTCACTTAATGACCCACTTTTCTCTGAGACAATACAGCCCTGTGAAGAAGATGAAGAAAGTTATAGTGAGATGTCTCCATTCCATTTCTCCATAGATGATTATTCAGATTGGTTGATGATTGGACTAGAGGCTGCTGCTGAGAAGATAGTCATTCAGTACCAGGACTTGGTCAAGAAGGAATGCCCAGTCAGGATGCCACACAGCTCCAGTGGCTCAGCCAGTCTGAGCCTTTCTTCAAGGAAAGAAATCGAACAATGTCAGAGAGTATTGGTTCAGTCTTCAGTATTGGGAAAGGAAGTAAAACATCCGCCTCCACGCATCAAGTTTCCCTCAAGCTCAGGAAGTCGTTCCTTAGTTAACTATTCTCCTCCACAACAGGCAAACCGCTTTCTTAAATCTCCAATGCCTTCTGTCTCTGAGCCATCAGTGCATTCTCAGGAGTCATTTATGGACTTCAGTCGAGTTAGCATGCTTTCTCCAGAGGCTACATCATCTGCCAGCTCATCACAAAGGATCACGACCATACCAGTCATGGTAAAACGTGCTAGACTGAACTCCACCAATGCCATGAGCTCTGTTTGTGGAGCGCAGGCTTCGGTGAGTGGTTCAGGCCCCATGCTGGACTGCATCCCTGGTGCCAAAACTCCTGCAGAAATAAACCTAAGTAGCTGTCTACCCTCGGGAGTTCTACCGACTGCAGTGCCAAGTACAATGAAGATAGCTCCTCAAGCAGGCATTCCACTTATTTTAGAAAATACTTCAACGACCAGACCTTTAACTCTATTCCATCTTCCAGGTACTCAACTCATTTTTGTCCCACAGCAACAGCAGCAGCTCTCTCAGCGTACTCCAGAACAACCACCTCACCATTCCACAGCATGTCCTCAACACCCAAGAGGACAGGGCTCTGCACAGGGTTCAACCAGTCAAGCACAGGCCTTACCCACTCAGCAAGCAGCTCTTATTAATCTTACCGAATTAGAGCATCTTGTGCCATCCCAGGCAGGTGTGTTGTCTCAGCTTGCCTCTGCCCAGAAGAGACCTGAGCAAAGCCATCCTCACCAGAGAGTCCAGATCCCTGCTGCCCTTCCACAGCAGCAGCCACAGATACAACAGTCGAAAATCTCGCAGCGTTCAGTTTCTGTGGCCGAGGCAGCCACACAGACAGTTAATTCCCGTCGTCACCGGCGTATAAGCAGCCACTCGAAAGGTAAAATGACGACAGGTACATCAACCACTCCAAAATCCTAAATCTTACGCTATTTTTTCCCCTCTTGTTTAAAAACACAAGAGCATTTAATCAAAAGGATTCTCAGTTTTTATGAAAGGATTTTCATGTTTGTTTTGTGTTTTTAATGTCAGTATTTCACATTGCTAGATGTACAAACAATACAGAATCACAACAATATTTTTTTAAGATAAAAACAGAAATGATTTTATGTACTAGGGTTGGTGTGTGTAAGCCATTGCTTTTTAAAAATGGCTTCACTGTTCATAATATGTATGGAAGTGACTAAAAATCCTAGAAACACCTTTCTTCTGATTTTTTATTTAGGAAATATTTAGTATAAAAAGTTTGTGTGCAGGGTAACAAATACAACTTCTACATAACCATTTAAAAAATTTTTTTAAATCTGCAGGAAAATGATGCTTGTCACACTTAAATTGAGGTACATCAGAGACCTCCAGTAGAGTGGAATGACTTGGTGGCAGGTGTGTGTGTGTGACAGGTCCTCACCTTGAAAAGGTCCCAGCTGCATTCAGTGCCCCCTGCAGAGCCAGGCACTTATGCTCCCCTTCCGGAACATCTTTTCTCTCTTTAGAAGATCATTTGCACTTTTTAGAACTTTAGCTTGATTGCAAACAGGTAAACACCTTAACATTTGAAAATCACGTTTAAGTGTTGGTGACTTTGTTAGGTCACCCCTCTGTTCTTTCTCTTTCCTTCCCTTTGCTTATTCCTCATTACTTGTTCAGCAGTCCCTACTCCCTCACCTCTTTTTTAATTCTTTCTTGTTTCAAAGGGACTCAAAGATCCCTCAACTTTTCTGTGCCAATTACGTGTTTTTCTATTACAACTTTGAAGGGCAGTCTGTCCACATAAAATGTGTTTTTCTAAGTACACGTGTGTGTCTTTGCTTTTGCCCTAAAGAAAAAGGAAATTTGGTTTGGCACAAAAGAGATTAGTGAAGAGATGGGTAACTGGTGATTATTCTCACTCGATTATCCCGGCTGTACTAATGTGCTACTGATCCTGTTAAAGAAAGATTTCATCAGACCTTCAAGGACATGCGTCAGATTTGCCAGCTGAATGACACTGAGCCCATTAGAGCTTTATATGATCCATCCTGGAACCCTTGCGAATGGTGCCTGTACTTTTGAGAAATTAACCAGTGAAATGACCGATTGCAAAGAAGAGTTTACACTCGACCTCATGAACCAGCCAGAGACCTGAACTCGGGATCTCTCCATATTTGGTGTACTTCTTCCCTTTTGCCCTGTATCTAGCCCTTTCAGAGTCTACATGGAAACACCTGTGGCACTTGTGCTTGAGTGATGTGGCTCTGCCTTCCCAGGCAAGCAAATAAATTCACCTTTGTTTCAGATTATCACTTGGTGGCCTTTGTTTATTTCCTCCTAATAATAATCCCTGCTAAGGGTGGTAGGTACTTTGATGCAGCTGCCACAGTGATGAAGAATAAGGGTATCACCCTGAAATAAAATCCCAGTCTGTATATTTATTCAAACAACTATGCAGGAAGGATTTCCCAAGCACCTCGTACTGTGTTAGGCCCTCGGTGGGAGGGAAAGATACAGACACCAAAGAAAAGTCAAAACTTCTCCAGAGTCTAGATCTCACCTGAACCTCATCTAATTTTATCCTTCAGCAATTTAACCTAGATTTGCAGCATGATAAAGTCTTGTTAGAACGATGACTATTATGTGGATTAATGTGAGTGCACAACAGAGAGAATGGGAAATACCATAAGGCTCAAGATGTTAGTAGTTTATAACCATGCCACAAGTCAGAGATCAGGGCACAGACCAAGGAGGTGATGGAAGTGAGGCTCCTTAATTCCATCTGCAACCATAATTACCATTTGTCGTGAAGTTACATATGCGCAATTTCACGGGATTAGGATGTGAACATATTTGAGGGAGGCCATTATCCTGCCTACAACAGCATCTTGCTCTTAAAAAAAATTGTTTTTTAAAGAACAAGCAACATGGTTTTCTCATTATACAGGTAATTACCGTTCCTTACAGAAAATGTGCCAAACATAGAAGGGTGAAGATAAAACCATCACCCATCATTTCACAGTTCAGAGATCATTGTTGCTGTTAAAATTTTTGCACACAGTTGTTGGTCTTTTTTTCTATGTGTTGAAGTGGTTGATTTTTAAATTGACATTATTATATTGGCATGTCTCCATACCCATTACATTTCTAAAGAGTTATAGCAAAAGCCTAGCAAAATCGAACATTTCTTTTAAACCATACTTTGGGTTTTACCACTCACAACTGATTTTCTTGATGAACTTTATCTGTTGTAAGATGGCAAAACGCATTCAAAATCACCAGAGAAATGTAGAATTGTGGTCGGTATTCCTTTTGTGTCAAGTGTGTTTTGTTTTTCTTTTATTATTTTAATGGTACACATGGTAATTCTATGTTTATGAGACTATTTGTTGAACCAGCCTTGCTAGATAGCTGAATATTCATTGCATTCGTTTGTACTCTTTCCCCAGCTATCAACATAATACCAAATTATTTTAAAAAATTAACATCTATTTTTCAAGTTTTAGACATTCTAGTCTAAAAATTCTGGAACTTTTTACCTCTGAGAGTATCTGGCCTGTTAATACTTTTGGGGCAGGTTCATTCTGTCCTTCAGACTTCTTTAGTCAGCCCATGATAGTTTTCAAATAAGTGTAAATCAATGTTAAGGGATCATTAAGAAAAATAAATATGCACGACTTTAATTTTACATCATGGCTGGAAAACTATCATTTAATGACCTAATGCAAACCATTCTTTGTATGTTCTATGTAGAGAAATTTGTCCATCCCCGCATCCCATATCTTTCATGTGACTGAATCGTTTTCCTGCATCTGTGACTCAAAAATGTTGCCACTGGAGAAGGAGAAAATCAGCTATTGAGGATATTGAATCTGTTTGAGGCAAAAAACTTTCACTTAACAAAAGTCCTTAAAACATCAGCTATTTCATGGGCACCGCACCTTGTTTGAATATCTTAAAGTAATGTAGGGTTGGTCCCTTTTGACAGCCTTAGCTGGCTATGTTTTAGCATCTGAGAACTTGGGGGCTCTTCCCTACCCCAGGTCAAATCCATAGTCTTCATCTGAAATTGGTGGACTGCTGGCTGTGTCTTCAGGACTTCTAGGCAGTCTACTGGGAGTGAGATGTTGCTGTGAAAGCAGCTGGTCCCAGAGAGCTCCAACAGGGAGCGGAGAGGGTGGTTCAGCAGAGGAGCAGCCATGGAATTCTAGGCAGGTGCAGGACAGCAGAGGTGTGCCAGGCAGCATAGGGGCGTCTGTCATAGGGCAGGAATTTGGCAATAGGATTATATTCCTTGAGGAGACAGGCAAGTGAAGGGAGGACCCTGGTTCTAGATTAGCGCCAGCCAACAGAAGTATGATACCAGTCCCATATGTAATTATAAATTTTCTAGTAGCCACATTAAAAAGAGACACTGGAAATTACTTTCAATAATAGATTTAATCTAATTCGTTATATCCCAAATATTGTCATTTCCTCGTGTAATCAATGTAAACAACATTCTTAATGAGACACATTACGTTCTTTTTATTAAGTCTTGAAAATCCGGTCTGTATTTTACACTTCCAGCATGTCTTAATTTGGACAGTAAATTTTCATCTGAAACACTTGATCTGCATTTAGATTTTATAAAAGCTACGGTTGGAAAAATAGATTCCCATTCCAAACATACTTAGAAGTTGTCCAATAATTGAACCAAGTAGTAGTTTTAAAATTTAAATTAATTAAAATTAAAAAAATTACTTATGTGTTCCTTAATCTCACTAGCTCCCTGCCACGTGAGGCTTAGTGGCTGCCATGTTGGACAGCACAGTTTTAGAAAGACAGAGGAGCGATGCAGATTATGAAGATAGAGCCTCAGACCTGACCTGGGAAGCAGTTTTGGAGATATGGCAGGAACCAATCACCAGAGCACAGAGTTGGAGTGAGAGAGATGATGCTGATTCCAAGTACTGAGCTAGAGCTCCCTGAAATCCTCGCTGCCTGAGGTCACCTGGGCTGGGGCCTGCAAGTAAAGATCAAGTGGCTCCAGCCATGGAGCAGAAAGGGAGGTAGAGACTGGAAAACAAGGGTCAGCCTTGGCGAGGCTCTGCACTGCCATATGCAAAGTGCCCATGAGGAGGACACTAACCATCCCAAGCCAAAAAAACAACCAGGCCTGTTGGCATCGAGTCGATTCCGACTCAGCAACCCTATAGGACAGAGTAGAACGTCCACATAGGGTTTCCAAGGAGCGGCTGGTGGATTCCAACTGCCAGTCTTTTGGTTAGCAGCCATGGCTCACTGTAGTGCCTAACCACTGACCCACCAGGGCTCCATCCCGTCAGTTAATTAAAACTCACCAATCCCACTTTTACACCCAATGAGCTTGGGGCCTGGGGGAACTCCTCATCTTCCTCCCTCTTCTGGGTCTCTAGCTACTTCAGGCATAGATGAAACCATAACAGCCATGAGTTGATAATTTTGGGAGCTTAGTGATGGGTACCTGGAGGCTCATTATAAAATTCTTTCTACTTTGGCATGTATTTGTAATTCACTATGTGTATAAAACAGTTGCCTTTGAGTTGATTCCAACTCCTAGTGACCCTATGTGTGTCAAAGTAGAACTGTGCTCCATAGGGTTTTCAGTGGCTAATTTTTCAGAAGTAGATCACCAGGCCTTTCTTCCAAGGCACCTCTGTGTGGACTTGTACCTCCAACCTTGCAGTTAGTAGCTGAGTGCAATAACCATCTGCACCACCCAGAGACGCACTTTGTGCATGTGTCTGTGTGTGTGTGTGTGTGTGTAGAGAGAAAGAGAGCGTCCTGATGGCGCAAGGGTTAAGTGCTTGGCTACTAATTAAAAGGTTGGCACTTTGAACCCACCAGCAGCTCCGTGAGAGAAAAGACTTGGCAATCTGCTCCTGTAAAGATGACAGCCTAGTAAACCCTATGGGGCAGCTCTACTCTGTCATATAGGGTTGCTGTGAGTTGGAATCAACTCGATGGTACACAGCAACAATATATACACATTTGAACCATCAAGTTCCCGATGTTCCTACAGCCCCATTGCACACCTCTCCCTTTCCAGACCATCTTGTGCCCAAAGTTCTGCCAGGCCTGGGCCTTGGCTTGCCCTTCCTTCTTCCCCCTCTTCATTCACATAGCCCCAGGCAGCAAAGGGTGTGTGAGTTAATTGTTAAATTCCGTTCAACAAGTTCCTCATTAGGGACAAATTACCTGAGTTTGAAATCTGCTAATTTTCCAATCAGAGTGAGTGTTCGCACTTGTGATTTGGAAATAATTACCATATGGTAAAAGCAGAGCCTATGTGGGGATTAAAGTAAAGGTGAGGGAGGACAGGAGCTTCTTCTGGCATCTTCCCTAGAAACCTGGGTTAGCATATTCAGATTCATTGAGGTGCCTCTGGGGTTGGAGTGGGAAAGCTCCCCTGTGGCACTGTTTTGCAAAGGCTGTTTACTTCCTGTGTTAAAGTCCCCCAAAAGGTGACAGTGGCCTTTGAATGGAGAGCAGTGTGGCCTTCATAGACCAGAATTGGGCCTGGGAAAGAGAAGAGCCTTTTGAAATCAGCGATTTCATCTAAAAATACATCCATACTTCCGCTTAAATCTGTCCCCAGCCTAAAGCTTCTACGTGGATTACAAAGAAAAACATTTCCTTGGGGGTGGAAGCAGTGAGTCTAAATGTCCTTTGGGTGATTTCACAAGGAATGTATTAGGTTGATCTCATCTGAAAGAGTTTGAAGAATTAGAGGATAGTAATTGCTACGGAATACCATTGTGATCTGATGTGGAAAAATCTGGGTTATCAACCTTCAGTAATTTGCTCCAGTCCCAATTACTGTATTGCTAATTCCAAAGCTTTGGAAAGTCATGGTAGAGAATAGTCAAGATTTCAGGTAATTTACAAGCCAGTGCCAAAAAACTCCACTGGAAACACTACTTTTGAAATTTGGAGCCAGGAAAAGCTCGATGGCAATGAGTTTGGTTTGTTTGGTTTTAATGACATTTGGACATATCATAACTTGGAGGAAGGTGCTCAGGTTTCCCTTGAGAACATGTCGCCCTCTTCAAGGCCTTGCTCCTCTGGTCTTGGGGGCAGGGAGGGGAGAGGGGAGAAGAGAGACAGAGATCTTCCTCTGGGAATGGTACTTTTCAGGACCTGATGCTGTGACCTGTTGAGGTGTGGGGGTCTCCATGCAGTGAGCTGGTACATTTTTCTGAGGCAGCAATGTCCAGCCTCACCTTGGCTCCTCCTTCTCTGAGGCCTCCCTCAGAGAAGAGCAGCTATGTTACTGACTGCCAAGCCCTTCTCCAGGCTCTGTATCCCGTCTTCTGGCAGCCCTCTAAGCACTGTGCATCTCCAGCGTGGCGCCTTGGAAACTCCTGAAGTTCTTTTTTGCACTCTGAAGGCTGTGGAGACATGAGATCAAGGTGGAAGCCATGCTCCCATTTTCTTTCCAGGCACACTAACCCCCTCAGTACTTTTTGAGTTTTTTATGTTCAGGTATCTCTCAACCACAAGGGGGCACCAGACTCCAGGTTCACACACAACCCTGGCCCTCACAGAATATTTGTCAAGCTCTCCCAAGTGTTCTCACCAGCAGTTCCCTGGGTTCTGGGCTGGACATGCGGTTATGTGCAGCTCAACAAGCGTCCAGACGGATAACTAGAGGCCAGCCTTCCCTTCATGCAGACCTACCACTCTCGGCCAGCCTTCCCTTCATGCAGACCTACCACTCTCCGTGAGTGATTCTCTTGGGGTTCTCACCTACAAACCTCTTGGCTTGGGGGAGTAGGGGAGCATCAGCATTCCTCCTCTCCCCTCCTCTTCTCACGTCAGCTCAAGAGAAGGCAGCCTTTCACCAGGAACACTCACTTCACTGCCTCCCCTTCCAAGACTGGAAAAGAGTGGTGGTTGCTGGTTGAAGAGAATAGTCAGAGTCATAATAGGCCCAGTTCAGCCATCTCTTGGTACTGCCTGAGAGGACACGTCTGCTGGTTGGCTGGAGCCTTTCTTTAGAACGTGGAGACATCTGGTGCTTTCTGTTTCCAGCTTCGGGCTTTAGCGCACACGTACACACACAGCCTTTTCCCTTCCTTGCCTGTTAAGAGCTCTGGCTTTGCCCTCTCAATTTCCAGTGGGGAAGGGCAGAAAGAAAAGAGATAAGGGCTAGGGCTAGTGGAACAGTTTTTCGAAGGACTGTTTTGGACTAGTTTCCTCAAGAGTTTAAGACTTGGGTAAGAAGTCTGTGTGGAGGCAGCTTGGAAAGTTTCAGCCCTCCACTCCCATGATTGCTATAGGGCACATTCTTTGATATGGAAAAGTGATGTTCTCTCAGGGTTGTGTAAAGTGCTATGCAAATAGAGCTTCAAAATAAATCCCCTAATGCCCTGTACCCTCCCAAGCAGATTGCTCTGGGTCTCTATTAGGCTTTCCTGTACTGGAATGTTGGAGCTTCTTCTGGAAGTAAGAGGAGAAGAGGGAAGGGAATGGTTTTAAGAATTGTTGTTTGGATCTATGCATCTTCTTCATTCTCTGAGAAACCAGAGTTGTTTTGAAATTATTTTCTGGTATTGTTTGGAAAGTGGGATGTTATGGCAGGCTTGCACTTATTGGTTAATGACCAGGTCTAGAGTAAAACCATGGGAGTGGCTGCCTGTGATAGGTGGAGGACACGACTGTTGGAGGAGAGGAGGTCGAGGACCTGAGAGGCTATTGGATACTGATCTATGTGGATACCGAAATCATCGAGAATTCTTACTGGTATAGTGTTGAAGAGAGTGACAATTAATCAGGCCCTGGAATCTTTGAGGTGTGATGGGAAGTTGACTTTCCACAATGTGGAAGGAGAGTGGTTTGGTTTTAAGAGATTAGTTAGATTAAAATGACTCTTAGTATCAGTTGTAGGAGACTTCAACTCCATTTTTGAATTATTGAGAATGTGCTTAGATGCAAGGTCTTTTTCTAGGTTATTTGGAAGAGGAGTAAGGTATATTCTCTGTCCTCAGTGGGCTTCAAATCTACTCAGAGAGAGAAGGGAACTATACTAATGATTATAAATCAAGGAAACTATGACAAATACCATTAAAGATAAGTCTTAGTGGATGGAATAGGGAAAGGTCTTACAAAGGAGATGACCTTTGGGTAGATATTGGTTTGAATTTTGATTGGTTGAGATAGGTGTGGGAAGAGGATGTTCCAAGCAGAGGAACAGCACAAGGAAATGAACCATGGAGGATGATGAGTGCAGAAGAGGGGCTATTACAGCATGGTGTATGTGCAAAGGGGAAGTGAAGGCTATGGCCCCATATCATGGATCTTCTTGATGATTTAAAATGAGACAAAGACTCCACAGTTTGAATAAGGACTGCAACAGAGTTATGGGATTTATAACACTTCTGTGGGTAAAGGGAGGGAAAGAAATTCCAAAGCTTGTCTTTCACTTAAGAGATCTCACAGAAATTTTTGTTACCTTATAGAAAACAGAACTGAACATTTATTATCATCAGAGCAACACATTATTAAATAAGACAATCAATCAGAGGTTGCAGGCCTTTCAATGTTATAAGTTCCATTTTACAGGACATAGCAACAAGCTCTGATATCCAGGTATCAAGAAATACATTGCTTTTTTAAAATAATTTTTATTGTGCTTTAAGTGAAAGTTTACAAATCAAGTCAGTCTGTCACATATAAACTTATATACACGTTACTACATACTCCCACTTACTCTCCCCCTAATAACTCACCCCGCTCCCTCCTTCCAGTCTCTCCTTTCGTGACCATTTTGCCAGTTTCTAACCCTCTCTACCCTCCCATCTCCCCTCCAGACAGGAGATGCCAACACAGTCTCAAGTGTCCACCTGATACAAGCAGCTCACTCCTCATCATCATCTCTCTCCAACCCATTGTGCAGTCCAATCCATGTCTGATGAGTTGTCTTCAGGAATGGTTCCTGTCCTGGGCCAACAGAAGGTTTGGAGACCATGACCGCCGGGATTCCTCTAGTATCAGTCAGACCATTAAGTCTGGTCTTTTTATGAGAATTTGGGGTCTGCATCCCACTGTTCTCCTGCTCCCTCAGGGATTCTCTGTTGTGCTCCCTGTCAGGGCAGTCATCGGTTGTGGCCGGGCACCATCTAGTTCTTCTGGTCTCAGGATGATGTAGTCGCTAGTTCATGTGGCCCTTTCTGTCTCTTGGGCTTGTAATCACCTTGTGTCCTTGGTGTTCTTCATTCTCCTTTTCTCCAGGTGGGTTGAGACCAGTTGATGCATCTTAGATGGCTGCTTGCTAGTGTTTAAGACCCCAGATGCCACTCTTCAAAGTGCGATGCAGAATGTTTTCATAATAGATTTTATTATGCCAATTGACTTAGATGTCCCCTGAAACCATGGTCCCCAGACCCCTGCCCCTGCTACGCTGGCCTTCGAAGCATTCAGTTTATCCCGGAAACGTCTTTGCTTTTGGTCCAGTCCAGTTGAGCTGACCTTCCATGTATTGAGTATTGTCCTTCCCTTCACCTAAAGTAGTTCTTATCTACTATCTAATCCGTGAACAACCCTCTCCCACTCTCCCTCCCTCTCCCCTCTCGTAACCACAAAAGAATGTGTTCTTCTCAGTTTATACTATTTCTCAAGATCTTATAATAGTGGTGTTATACAATATTTGTCCTTTTGCCTCTGACTAATTTCACTCAGCATAATGCCTTCCAGGTTCCTCCATGTCATGAAATGTTTCACAGATTCGTCACTGTTCTTTATTGATGCGTAGTATTCCATTGTGTGAATATACCACAATTTATTTAACCATTCATCCATTGATGGACACCTTGGTTGCTTCCAGCTTTTTGCTATTGTAAACAGAGCTGCAATAAACATGGGTGTGCATATATCTGTTCATGTGAAGGCTCTTATTTTTCTAGGGTATATTCCGAGGAGTGGGATTTCTGGGTTGTATGGTAGTTCTATTTTTAACTTTTTAAGAAAACATGAGATAGATTTCCAAAGTGGTAGTACCATTTTACATTCCCATCAGCAGTGTATAAGAGTTCCAATCTCTCCACAGCCTCTCCAACATTTATTATTTTGTGTTTTTTGGATTAATGCCAGCCTTGTTGGTGTGAGATGGAATCTCATCATAGTTTTAATTTGCATTTCTCTAATGGCTAATGATCGAGAACATTTTCTCATGTATCTGTTAGCTGCCTGAATATCTTCTTTAGAAATACATTGTTTTTGATTTGTTTTGTTTTACAAATAACATTCCAAGAATGGTTTTATAGTAACAGAAAACAGAATAGGATCATGGCTTTTCACTCAAGCCTCCACACTGGCCAGGAGAGTAAGATTCTTGAGTGACTGTTCCCAATTCTAACTTTATGACATGGAACTGGCTTTGTGACATGCAATAGTGTCTGCTTCTCTGTAGCTGTAAGGGAAGAGGGAACATTTTCTTATCTTTCTAAGGCTTTCCCCCCGAAGCAGTTAGGACTGGTGGTTTCAAGGCTAAGCATTAAAATTCCAATAAACTCAAATCTTACAAGATGGAAAAGAAAAAGGCTATAGAGCAATTTATAAACTAAATATGAGGTAAATATTAGGTTGGATCATATGAAATTGCTGATATGTGGACATTTTTGCCCCAATAAAACGGCAATTTCATATGGTTCAACCTAACATCTACAGTTACAATCTCGAATGCCAGATGAGAAATATAGAGTTAATTCAGGAAATATTGGGGGAGTCATCACTGGGGGAAATGCTATGATTAGTTAGAGCTGTGGTTTAGTACAACTAATCTGGCAGGAATGGGAAGCAGGGATTAGAGAGAGAACCTGTGGATCAAACCCATCATACTTGAAATACTACCCCTAGATCGGTATCAGTAGTATAAATCTACCGAGAAGGTAAATTAGCATTAACCTTTTACATTAATATAGATTAATTTTAATATCTCCCCAGTGATATGCTACAATGGGTGGACTCTCAAATGGGAGACTGTACAAATGGGCTTTTATGCCCCAGTAGATCCAAATCTAGGAGCCCTGGTGGTGCAATGGTTAAGAGCTGCAGCTGCTAACCAAAAAGTTGGCAGCTCACTCCTTGGAAACCCTATGAGGCAATTCTACTCTGTCCTAAAGGGTCGCTACGAGTCGGAATTGACTCCATGGCAACGAGTTTGTTTTTTGTTTTTTTTTTTTAAGATCCAAATCTTGGGGGACTGTTCCACCCTCTCAATAAAAAATGCTCATTCATCCACATCACTACACCGACATCAAGAGGAAAAGGAGGCATTTTCAAATCCATGGCTTCCTCGCTTGCCATCCCATCCACACACATCTCACACAGCGTGTTGAAACACCCATGCCCCCAAATGAATCCTCTTGGGAAATACTGATTTGTATTTACAAAGTAGTACTGTGAGTGGCATTTACTGTTTGTTTTAATACCTTTTTGAGGATAAGACAGACTGATTAAGGAGTTAAAATCCAATATATAGGCTTGTAAACTACCCACATGGCTTGTTTAGCATGCCTGCAGTAGGTAGCTGGTTGGCATCTAAAAACAAATTTAAGGCACAGGATAGGCTCAATAGCAGGGAATATTCTATCTCATTTCTCAGACCTCGGCGTGCAGCTCAATCACTGGAGAGCTTGTTAAAACACTGTTTCTCATTCAGTATGTCTGAGTGGGTAGGACCTGGGGGCCCTGAAAATTTACATCTCTGACAAGTTCTCAGGTGAGGCTGATGCTTTTGGCCCTGGGACCCCACTTTGAGAACTACGGCTCTATGGCACATTCCTGAATGTGCCAGGAAGAAAAAGGAGCTCTGCTTCTGAGGAAAGAAAGGTTTAAAAAAAGACTGGGGTGGGGGATGGAGGGAGTAGAATTCTCGGGTACCTGAAGTCACCCAGTTACATCTGGTTGGGTGGGTCTGGAGAGTTTGCATTTCTAACAAATCCCCAGGTGCTGCTGATGTTGCTGGGCCAGGGACCAGCCACACTTTGAGAACCACAGTCTGTGTGCGCATCACATGGCCGCCCCTCCAGGGTGAGTGTTGTACTTCCAAATTTAAACCTGAGCTATTTGTACAGGAGCCTGTTCAAATACTCGGGTTCTCTGAGCAGAATGTCAATTGTCTCCTAGACCCAATACCTTTTCTTAGTGAAATGGGTAGAAAAGACAGAGAAGGACCCCGTGGGAGGGGAGAGCAATTACATCACCTAATAATCTCTTGCTAGAGGCTCATTGATTCCTAAATCGTCAGAACTCCAAAGCTAAATATGTTATCCATGTGAGTATTTTGATTCCTAAATTGTCCGAACTCCAAAGCTAAATATGTTATCCATGTGAGTATTTTAAGAAAGAGAGAAAATAGGAAAATACCAAAGGTGATGATCTAGACTAGACATGATGTTATTAAGATTTGTTTTTAAACCTGCTGGCTGTGTTTATTATGGTAAAATCTCTTTTTGCTGGAGAAAACCACAATCATTACTCTTTGGCCTGAACATTTTTTGGAAATAGGAGAGCCTGAGTTTTGTAAGAATCAACCTGCAGGCTGGTACATCGTTTTACTGCATAAAAATACTGCCCTTTCTTTCTTTGCTATTCCTGAGGAAGGCATGCCAATTTTAAAATACCTTCCTCTAGTTAAAAATGATCTTATGAAATATCTACTTAATAAGTAAGTGTAAAATAACACCTCCTTTATTATATCAAGGATGAGCTTGGCGGCCTCAAGAACTGGTTTCTTAATTTCTTACCAATATCAAAAGAAGAAATAGTTATGGCAGAGATTGAGGCCTAGAGTAAATGGAACCCTGGGGGTATAAAAACAAAAGAAATCAAGCCTGTTGCCATCGAGTCGCTTCCAAGTCATAGCGACCATACAGGACAGAGTAGAACTGTCCCATAGGGTTTCCAAGGAGCACCTGGTGGATTCAAACTGCTGAGCTTTTGGTTAGCAGCCATAGCTCTTAACCACCACACCACCAGGGTTTCTAATGGGGGTATATACCCACTGCTGTCGAGTTGATTCCAACTCATAGCAACCCTATAGGACAGAGTAGAACTGCCCCATAGGATTTCCGAGGAGCGCCTGGAGGATTCGAACTACCGACCTCTTGGTTAGCAGCCGTAGCACTTAACCACTATGCCACCAGGGTTCCCAAAGGGGGTATATAGGCACCTCTGTTTGAGTCCTGGTGATGTAGTGGTTAAGAACTCAGCTGCTAACCAAAAGGCCGGCAGTTCAAATCCACCAGCTGCTCAGAACCCTATGGGACAGTTCTACTCTGTCCTATAGGGTTGCTATGAGTTGGAATCGACTCCACTGCAATGGGTTTGGTTTGGTTTTATTTGACCACATCTTGAAATTATAGGAGTGCTGGGAAAATAAGACTAGGTTGTCCTGAGAACTAACAATATTCTGCTTTTTTTTATTGTACTTTAGATGAAGGTTTACAGAACAGACTAGTTTCTTATTAAACTGTACACATATTGTTTTATGACATTGGTTAACAACCCCGCAGTATGTCAACACTCTCCCTTCTCGACCTTGGGTTCTTTATCGTCAGTTTTGCTGTCCCCTTCTGCCTTCTAGTCCTTGCCCCTGGACTGGTGTGCCCCTTTAGCCTCGTTTTGTTTTATTGCCCTGTCTAATCTTTGGCTGAAAGTTTTGTTTTGTTTTTAAGTGAAGCGAAAGCATAGGTAAAGTCATAACAAAAGAATGTGAGTCTGTCTCACTTTTTCTAATCCCCACAATTACTTCAGTATGGTAATCACTTACTGAGGGGATTAAGGGATTAAGGAGAAAAAAGAAGAGCATTGCTTTACAATCAGTATCATGACCCACAGATACCATTCCTTTCCACTACAGTCCATGCACCAAGACCAGAATTATCCTTGACTAAATTAGGCTGTCTGGGTTTCCTCCCATTTCCAATTGCAACCCTATCTATGGAGGATGGATTCAGTTGCAGAGAAATAAGAATGACTATGTGAATGATAGCACAAATTTGCCTTCTTAGTCGTCTGTTATATTGATTTTCTCAGCCATTATTCCTCTGGAAATTGTCTACAAAAAGAACATCAGCCAGGTACCCATTCTGGCCAAGATAAGGTCAAATCAGCTTCCTCTGGTCACAGGTGGAAAACACCTCAATCAAATTTTCCATTAAAGGAGTCAAGGTCGATGTTACTGATAAATGATCTGCAACTAGGATTGCCAGATTTAGGGCATAAAAATACAGGTCACCCAGTTAGGTTTGAATGTCAAATAAAGAGTAATAATGTTTAAATATAAATATGTCCCATGCAATATTTGGAACCAGTTAGTTTTTTTTCTCTGCCTACTTCTTTTTTTTTACTTCTGGTTCTATGGGATAGGAGAACAGAGAGGTTCTGTTAGCTTTCAACAACTTCCCAAGTATCTTGGCCAGGGGAGACTTGCAAGATGTCTGTGGGGTCAGAAAGAGCAAGAGAAATGGGAATAAGGGATATGAGCTTGCTTGCCCATCACACAATTTTCAGTGTAGATATGAGTTGCCATTTCTTCAGTATGGAAGCAAGTCTCTAGAGTTGCGCTGCCCAATATGGTAATCACTAGCCACATGTAGCTATTTAACTTAAAATTAAATAAAATTCCTTGGTTTCACTAGTCATATTGTCAAATGCTCAGTAGCTATCTCTGGCTAGTGGCTAACCATATTGGACAGCACAGATTGGAGAACATTTCTGATTAGTTTCCTGGGGCTGCTGCACTCATAGGGTCTCTATGAGTCATAATCAACTTGATGGCACACAACAACAACAACAGGGCTGCTACAACGAAGTACCAAAACTGGGTGGCTTATAAGAACAGATATTTATTGTCTCAAGTTTGTGGAGGCTAGGAGTCAGAAATCAAGGTATCAGCCATGTGGATTCCTTCTGAGGGCTCTGAGGGAGAATCTGTACCATGCCTTTCTCCTAGCTTCTGGTGACTGGTCAGCGATCCTTGGTGTTCCAGTCTCTGCCTTCATCTTTACCTGGCTGTCTTTCCTTTGTGTCTGTCTGTGTCTTCTCCTCATCTATAAGGACACCACTCAGATTGGATTAGAGTCACTGTACCACAAAGAATTGGTCAATGTTCAACCATTTCCGGAGGTAGCATATGATCGAGAACTGATGGTACTGAAGGAAGAAGTCCAAGCTGCAGTGAAGGCAATAGGTAAAAACAAGACTCCAGGAACTGACAGAATACCAATTGAGATGTTTCAGCAAATGGATGCAGCACTGGAAGTGCTCACTTGTCTATGCCAAGAAATTTGGAATACAGCTACCTGGCCAACCAACTGGAAGAGATCCATATTTGTGCCCATTCTAAAGAAAGGTAATCCAACAGAATCTGGAAATTATCAAACAATATCATTAATATCACACAAGTAAAATTTTGCTGGAGATAATTCAAAAACAGTTGTATAGTACATCAACAGGAAACTGCCAGAAATTGAAGCCGGATTCAGAAGAGGACATGGAACGAGGGATATTATTGCTGATGTCAGATGGATCCTGGTAGAAAGCAGAGAATACCAGAAAGATGTTTACCTGTACCTTATTGACTATGCAAAGGCATTTGACTGTGTGAACCGTAACAAATTATGGATAGCCTTGTGAAGAATGGGAATTCTAGAATACTTAATTGTGCTCATAAGGAACATAGACCAAGAGGCAGTGGTTCAAACAGAACGAGGGGATACTGCGTGGTTTAAAATCAAGAAAGGTGTTTGTCAGGGTTGTAGCCTTCCACTATTCTTATTCAGTCTGTATGCTGAACAAATAATCCAAGAAGCTGGACTATACGAAGAAGAATGCAGCATCAGGATTGAAGGAGGACCCACATTAACAACCTGCCTTATGCAGATGACACAATCTTGCTTACTGAAATCGAAGAGGACTTGAAGCACTTACTGATGAAGATCAAAGACTACAGCCTTCAGTATAGATCACACCTCAACATAAAGAAAACAAAAATGCTCACAACTGGACTAATAAGCAACATCATGATAAACAGAGAAAAGATTGAAGTTGTGTGAAAGATTTCATTTTACTTGGATCCACAATCAAGGCCATGGAAGCAGCAGCCAGGAAATCAAACGATGTATTGCATTGGGCAAATCTGCTGCAAAAACCCTCTTTAAAGTGTTTAAAAGTAAAGATGTCATTTTGAGGAGTAAGATGTGCCTGACCCAAGCCATGGTGTTTTCAGTCGCCTCATATGCTTGCAAAAGCTGGACGATGAACAAGGAAGACCAAAGAAGAATTGATACATTTGAATTATGGTGTTGATGAAGAATATTGAATATATCATGGACTGCCAAAAGAACAAACAAATCTGTTCTGGAAGAAGTACAGCCAGAGTGCTCCTTAGAAGTGAGAATGGCGAGACTTCATCTCACATACTTTGGACGTGTTATCAGGAGAGACCAGTCCCTGGAGAAAGGCATCATGCTCTGTAAAGCAGAGTGTTAGTGAAAAAGAGGAAGGCCCTCAATGAGATGGATTGACACAGTGGCTGCAGTGTTTTGTTCGATTGTACAGTTTGCTATGAGTCGGAACTGACTCCCCAGGCAGATATTCTAGGCTGGCAGGCTCTTGACATGCCATCTCTTCCTCCTTCACATATAAAACTGCAGGTGAGCCCCAAAACCCACAGATGAAAGATTCCCCTGGTGCACTGCCTTTTGGGATAGGCCAACCCAGTAGCTATTAGTAGGGCTGATTGCTCAGCGTCCATGCAGAACCAGTTGTTTTAAATTCTCTGACTAGAATTTCTCCTGAGAGAAACGAATCCTTTATGTTTGTATAGGGCTTTGCAGATAACTGAGCATTTCCAAGTCCACGTATGATTTTATCCTCACAATAACTCTGGATGGTCAGCAGGCCCCTAAGAGAAACGAGAACTTAACAGTGAAACTGGTCCTGAAAGGGACTGCCTCATGCTGTAGTGCAGGTTTTGTGGTGTGGTGTGGGCAAACAATATTGAATATACCACAGACTGCCAGAAGAATGAACAAATCAGTCTTAGAAGAAATAAAACCAGAATGCTCCTGAGAAGCAAGGATGGCAAAACTTCATCCTGCATGCTTCGGACACATCACCGGGAAAGACCAATCCCTAGAAAAGGACATCATGTTTGGTAAAGTAGAAAAAGACATTAGTGAAAATGAGGGAAATGCTCAGTGAGATGGATTGGCACAATAGCCACAACAATGGACTCAAACATAGCCAACATTCATGAAGATGGTGAAGGACCAGGCAACATTTATTTCTGTTACACACAGGAGTGGATTACCCAGTAAGTAAGGTAAGCGAATTGAGCATCAGAACAAGAAAAAATAACTTGCTCAAGGTCACAGAGCTAGTGAGAGGTGGAATCAGGATAGAAAGCCAACCAAGATTTCCAGCTTCAGGTTTGGTACTTAAGATTACCCAGGGGCTTGTGAAAGTGTTCTGAGGTTTATGTTTTTAAAAGTCAGAGTGACATCTGCTTTCATTTCAACTGTAAAATCCTCCAAGTATCGACTAGGTGTGTGTGACCGTTGTGGAGATCAGCTGGACCTCTTCTGGCATCAGCCACTTGGTTGTTTCATCACTCAGCTAACTACACTAGCTATGCTAGTTGTGACCATTTTCCACTTTTCAATTATTTTTCTTCTGCTTACTTTATTCTCACAATGGATTATTGGTTAAAGAGAGGCAGCATCAGAAACACTGACTTAAAATGAGCTAATAAGGGACATAAATAGAATAATTCTGCAATTTTACCTCAGGCCTACAATGTACATTCATATTACCATTCTGAGTATATTGAGATATCTCTAGTTCTTCAAAACAAAAGTTAAAAGGAGAAATTTTTATCCAATTTGGCTTTTCCTTTATTGGGAATAAAATTATCCAAACCCACAGTGTGTTATTTCTGGAGAAGCACTTGCAAATAGCAGCCAGAAAGTGCTCGTGTCTCTTCTTTTAGAAACAAAACATGAAAATTATAATAATAAAGTAATAGATTTTTTTTAAAGGGCAAAATTCAAGAATTCCAAATATCAGGTCATGGAAGCAGTTTGGAGGGCTGTAACACATGGTTAAATTTCAATCTACATATTAATATACACTTGGTCCCTAAACACAATATTAGTATGTCATTTTGAATTCGTACATAAATGATGCTCTTTCTTGCATACTTAATTTAAATTAAGCAGCATGCATCACTTGTTAAACAGGGAAAAGTCAAACTTTGTCCTTGTGTATTATGAATATCATTGAAGAATTCATTAAAGTGAAAATTATACTACCATCTTTAATCATACCCAATACCCAATGCCGTCGAGTCGATTCCGACTATTTTTTTTTTAGTTTATCTTTAATCATATACTGGTCTAAATTCATTTTTTTAACTTAAAATTGCTTCCTCTCATATACCATACCAAAACAACACTATGATTTAGCATTTCCTTTGGAGGTTTATGAGATTACAGATTTCTCTGAAAGAAGTTTGTGAGGATGGAGACTGGAAGAGAGTGTAGGTTGGTGTGTGTCTTGAGTGTGTATTTTCTGTTAGGGATTTCGCACTACACCATTTCTAGTGCAAGGAGCCCTGGTGGTACAACAAGTGCTTGACTGCTAACTGAAAAAGGTTGATGGTTCAAACCTACCCAGTGCATCCATGGGAGATAGAACTGGTGATTTACTCCCATAAAGATTACGGCCTAGAAAACCCTGTGGGGTGGTTGTACTCTGTCACATGAGGTCGCTATGAGTCAAAAATGGACTCAACGGCACCTAACAACGATTTCTAGTGCAAGTAATAGAAATCCAATTCAAGGCAGTTTAAGCAAAAAGGATTTATTGGTTCAGGAAACTGGCAAGTCCAGAGGCGGAGCTTGTCCTGGGGACTCCTCTCAGATGTCAGATGATATCATAAGGACACTCTGCCACTCCTTCTCAGCTCTGCTTCTCTCTGTGTGTTGGCTTCTTTATCTCCTAGATTCTTCCACATGCTAGAGGGAGAGTGCAAAGCTCATGGCTCCTCAACTTAGTTGACCCCAGAGAAAAGAGCGCTTCTGTATTCCACTATCCATAGATGGACGGATGGCGGATAATAGGAAGGAAGCAAGCGAGGATGAACGAGAGATAAAATTACAAGGGAGAATCCCATTTGGCTCTACTTGGGTCATGGTCAGAACCCTGGTGGTGCAGTGGTTAAAGAGCTCAGCTGCTGACCCAAAGATCGGCAGTTCGAACCCACCAGCCGCTCCACGGGAGAAAAATGTGGCAGTCTGCTTCCGTAAAGATTACAGCCTTGGAAGCCTTATGAGGCCGTTCTACTCTGTCCTATAGGATCGCTATGAGTAGGAATCGATTCCACTGCAATGGGTTTGGTTTGGTTTTAGGTCATGCTCCTACCCCTAGTGACTCGGGAGATGGGGTTTTATGATTGGCTGGGCCTTGATAATGTGTCCGCCCTTGTCATCAAGGGGATAGAGAACCACGCAAAGTGGGGAAAGGCAGTTTAACATGACAAAGGGGCTCTGTTAAAAAAAAAAAAAGGAAGACTGAGCTGTTGAATGGAGATAAGCTACAGACAATGCTCTAGTGTGTGTATGTGTAACCCAGAAGTTTTCAAGGTCTCCAGATTTCTTTACTGCCCAGTGGAAAATAGCTGGAGCCTCTGGGCTGGGGTTTCGCCGTTTGTCTGCAGAGGCCTGTAGTTGGTGGTTGCTTGCTCTCTACAGCTTTGCTCCCAGCATGGACTCAAGCCCCTCTTTTAATTGCCCAAAGACAAACTCATAATGTTTAACAAAATCACTGAAAGTGCCAAGAGAACACAAAGAAATAATGATGCAGAAAAGGAAAACAAAACTGGGTATGAAAGCCTTGGGCCCATGACTCTCCACAGAGAGTGTTCCCTTAAGAATCTCTCTCTGGTTCCTGGGGCCCTGGACAAATCCCTTTTAATAGGCCAGTTTGCATCTGACAAGAGACTTTGCAACAATCCCCTGGTGACTGTTTAAGAGGTAGTTTTTGCAGACCTGATCAGCATAAGCAAATTCTTTTGAGGTGCAGATAGAGATAGTATACTGGCAGGAACTGAGTACCCTATAGGACTACTCAAGCGTTAATGGGTTCAATTGATTATAAGAGAAAACCCATTGCCTTTGAGTGGATTCTGACTCATAGCGACCCTATAGGACAGAGTAGAACTGCCCCATAGGGTTTCTAAGGAGCAGCAGGTGGATTTGAACTGCAGACCTTTTGATTAGCAGCTAAGTGCTTAACCAGCACACCACCAGAGCCCCTCTGATTATAAGAAAGGGGATGCCAAAACTCCTGGTGTGGAGTTTGCTGCTTAAAGGCAGAAAGAATCCAAATTGTTAAAGAGTGTTAGCTGTGTAGGTTATTTAAATGATGAAGAAATGCACTTAAAATATGACGAAACGACTGGATCCTTCTGTAGCCCAGGAGATGGATACGGAAAAGGCTCGTGTCCTCCATTTTGTTTTTAACCACAGATTTCAACATTGAGAGGAAAAAAATGTGTCATGTAGTTGCATGTTACAGCCCTTCACATCCCCATGTCTACTGAGTACCGGGAACTTAGGGGAGGTAGGTGCCTGCAAACAAGAGAGGATGTGCGCTTGAATGTCGGTCTTTCCCATGAGACCAAAAACTCAAACCCATTGCTGTCAAGTCGATTCCAACTCATAGTGACCCTACAGGACACAGTTAGAACTGCCCAATGGGGTTTCCAAAGAGTGGGTGGTAGATTTGAACTGCCAACCTTTTGGTTAGCCGCATGAGTTCTTAGCCACTGCGTCACCTGGGGTCCTTTCCCATGAAAATGTGCCCCTAAGGGAAGAAGCATGGTCTCAGCCAGCAGAATTCCAGGTGCCGCCAACATTCTCTGGGGCCCTATGGATTAGGGCAGACATCGATGTGATTTTACTAGCAGTGTGTAGGAGTCTATAGAAGCTGGCAAGAGAAAAAATAATTGTCTTTAGTCTTCAAGAGAAAAACCAGCTAGGCTAGCCTCTAAAGTAGCACTATCCAATAGGACTTTCTGTGATGATGGAAATGTTCTATATTTGTGCTGTCCCGTATGAGAGCTGCTAGCCACATGTAACTATTGATTTGGGGTGGAGGATTGGGGATTTATATAGCCTTTGGTTTTTTTTTTTTTTTTTTTGGTTTTACTAATATTCTGATGTTAGGCCAGTGTACACACAACTTGTTTGTACACTATTTAAGATTTGGAGTTGGAATTGATGGTAATGGTTTTTTTTTTTTTTTTTTGGTGCTTATCATGGGATGTGATGTTGATGGTCCATGAGAAAGAGGCAAAAGCCTGGCCTGTAGCCAGAGGAAGCAGTTAAGACGACCAAGTACTGGGCAGGAGGAAATTGGAAAGGGAACACTTTTTCTGGCGATGAATATGATACAAGTACATATGGCATGCCCTGCCCTAGGGAGAAGCTGCAAGTGTTATGAAGAGTTGTCCCCACCCTCGAAAGACCACTAAAGGGATATGGTTTAAAGAACTATAGTTGGGGAGTGTTTTAAGCTATGTCCACTCAGAAGACCTGAGGCTAGAATTTGAGTGCAAACAGTTTACTTGGGAGGTGATCCCAGGAAGCACCAGTAGGGAGGTGAGGAAATGAGGCAGAAAAGGGAAGGCAGCCAATACGGAGTATATTGTTGTTGTTAGTAAGCAGGCTACCACATGTCTCAGAGTTGTCCTGCTTGGTGAGAAGCTGGGTATTTTGCCACCAACTCCCTTTTATCAGTGATTGAGGGCTGCTCCCTGGAACTTCTGGCCTACCTTGGATATGTGGTGAACACACTTTTGCAGCTGGAGAAAGCCCCC
This sequence comes from Loxodonta africana, assembly GCF_030014295.1. Taxonomy (NCBI): domain Eukaryota; kingdom Metazoa; phylum Chordata; class Mammalia; order Proboscidea; family Elephantidae; genus Loxodonta; species Loxodonta africana. The sequence continues at coordinate 26,432,245 of NC_087369.1, forward strand.
CAGTAGGGTTGCAGATACTTGCAATAAAAAGCTGACACCATGTGGAGGACTGGTGAGTGCTGAGGGGATAAGGGCAGGGCACATCTAGGGTCGGCCAGGGTAGGTGGGTATTTTTCATTGACAGTCTATCATGTTAAATTGTCTGCTGCCCGCAGAGTTTATGTTAGGTGGGCCTGCTTGTCTGCAGAGATCCCCAGTCCCTCAGCTGTAGGCACTGATGCCTTCAGTCTGAGTACTTAGCCTGGCCAGATTTCTGAGACCATCCTGGCCAAGGGATTGTAAAAGGTCCAGGTCCTCGAGGTCATGAGGTTCCAGAAGACTTTTGCTGTTGGTGGCTTAGTATTTAGTGTACTCAAGGTAACAACAAGGCAAGAGCTTCCACCCACGCTTGCCTTGTACGTTTTCTGTTCACACCATTCGCAGCTAAAGGAGCCATGCCCTGATCTCAGAAGACCCATTCCCACTGCCCTTGCACGAGGCCGAGCCCAAGAGGAAAGCTGTGAGGTCAGCATTCAGAGAGTTCCTTCTGGAACTGCCCTTTCAACCCATATCTTCCTAGTTTCATCTCTGGCTTTGATCAATTGCCGTTGTCTCTTTTGTTTATCTCTCACTCCTTACAGTGTTGATGAAACAATAAGGGGAACTGATATATTAATCCCAGTGATCTTCGAGGAGGTGATAGTGGGAATGATAAGAAGCAGGAGAAAGTGATAAGGTAATAGGAAAATTTGACATAGCCAAGAAAGGGATCCCCAGGCATTTCCCCAGAGTTTAGGAAAGATTAAAAAAAGATTGCAAAAAAAGATGGACATGAGCTCAGAGCTGGAGAGTCCAAAAGATAAGAACAAGCAAGAGAAAACAGTTGCTAAAAAAAAATGCTTATAATATATAACCATGAAGGAAACTGAAGAAGAGAGGAAATGGGGCAGTATCGAAAGAAATCATTGATGCTGCCAGGGGCTCTTCAACAGCTTTGATTTTAAAGAGATACGTACAAATCAGAAACTGCACATCATTGAAGGATAAACATACAACATGCCACACATGTCTTATGCAAAGATTAGCATAAGCTCAGATTTGAGAAAAATGCTAAGGATAGAATAGACAAGCTTTTACACTATATTTGAACCAGATGTAAAATAAGGAAAGGATAGGTCTGCTCGGGGTCAATGAATTTATACAAAGAAATGACAGGGAGAAAAACTCACACAACTCCTAGTTTGTTTTCCCTTTTTTATTATTGTTTATTAAAGGGTGGGGGGAGCGCTCTTAAAACCTAAAGGGTGAAAGACTGTGGGTTAAACTAGAGATAGGTGCAGAAATAGAAGAGTACCTGGGTGTTTTGAACAAGTTCAAGTCAGGCAGACTGTAGGTGGAAGGGGCTGTCATTGGGGGCAGTGCATTCAGTTTTGTATGTCATGTTTTCAAGGAAGCATTGCCTTAAAAAAAAAAAAAGGATAGGGTGTCTGGGGAAAGGAAAGATCTAAAAACTATGGCAAAAGACAACTGTAGGTGCTGGGTAGGTTTAGCTTGGAAAAGGGAGACTTTTTCAGGCACTGAACTGGCATCAAACGTAAAGGGATGTCGTTTGGCAATGACTAGACTTTCCTGGGGGTAGGGGAGCGTCTGGGTTATCTAGTGCTGTTATAACAGAAATACCACAAGTGGATGGCCTTAACAAAGAGAAGTTTATTCTCTCACAGTCCAGTAGCCTAGAAGTCCGAATTCAGGGTGCCTGCTCCAGGGGAAGGCTTTCTTTCTCTCTGTGTCAGCTCTGGAGGAAGGTTCCTTGTGATGCATCAGTCTTCCCTTGGTCTGGGAGCATCTCAGTGCAGAAACCTCTGGTTCAAAGGTTGCACTCTGCTCCTGGTGCTGCTTTCTTGGTGGTATGAGGTCCCCACTCTCTACTAGCTTCCCTTTCCTTTTATCTCTTGAGAGATAAAAGGTGGTGCAGGCCACACCCCAGGAAAACTCCCTTTACATTGGATCAGGGATGTGACCTGGTAAGGGTGTTACAATCCCACCCTAATCCTCTTTAACATAAAATTACAATCACAAAATGGAGGACAACCACACAATACTGGGAATCATGGCCTAACCAAGTTGATACACACATTTTTTGGGCGATATAATGGTTTTTTTTATGATAGGTAGCAAGTAGAACTAGCCCAGCGGATTGGATTGACATTCCAGAGAAGCATGGTCCAACTCAATCGTACAACTTCTGAATGCTTAGAAGCAAGTAGTGTTGGACAACTGCTTCAAAGTATTGATGTCTCCAAAGCTGTAAAGTCTAAACTGAGAGTAATGGAGTCTGTCAAGACGGTCGCAGATAGCATTTCCATACAGGGCATGAGGTTAGGCTAGGATCTCAAGCATTACCTACAGTATTAATCTTTTTTTGTTTTTTTTTAAGTCATAGACTCCTTTGAGAATCTGATAAAAAAAAATTATGGGCCTTCTATGCATTAAAATGTCCATATGTGTCAACACACCACATTTTCTGTTCAATTTCCAGCAGTTCACTTTCCCTAAAGCAGGGCCATGGATCCCAGGTTAAGAAGCCCACTTCTAGGGGGATTCTTCTTTTTTCCGAAACACACTCGTTCTAAGTCCTTCCCCAGAAGTTGCATTTTCAAGAATCTCCCCAGTCGCCTTTTGTAAACATTTTTATGCTTGATGTAAAATAATAAAATGTGCTAATTCATGAAACCAGCTGAGTGTTCAGGCCGACCAAAGACTTCCTGTTTCTTACTGTATGATTCCGCCTTGTGGCAGCATTTTTAATGTTTTGCCTTCTCTCAACACCTCTGTGTTTGACACTTGCCACACATGATCCAACATCAAGCTCCAACGGTTTAACGTTTTAAATCATTAAAGAACTGATTCCAAGTTGTCTGCCTCTTGTTTCCAGCTGTGTTGGCTTAGGTAGAAAGCAACGGTGTAATGCGTAGCAGCACCACAAGGTGACACCCTCGGGAAACCCTTACTTGGTGAGCTGGTTTCCCAGGTCTGACATGTATTCTAAACATAGCCTTGTAAAATGCTTGTGGAAGAGGGAAGAGAATCCATTATGGAGGAGGAAAAACACCAAGGACAAAACAGCCCTGACACTTTCCTGAGTTCTGGTATACAGAGTCAAGCCTTGATTACTTCTTAATTATCAGCTTTTGGAGGGAGTTGCATAGATTTATATAATACGTAAGCATATCTTTCATACACGTGCACGTATTTTCTGCCTCTGCTGATGTGGTGTGTGATTTAGAAGCTGCTCATAATTTGGGGGAAGAGCCTGTTCTCCTTTGGGAGTGTAAACTTGCACATTCTTTCTTTTATTGCACCTGTCCCTACTTCGCTTCCAGGAAGAATACTGGTTTTTGCACAGAAACATCACAAAATGCCTTTCTGGGAAAGGAAAATCTCCTTAGATCAACTCTCTCTTAACATAAGGCCAACTGGAAAGAACATCAAAGGGAAAGGGGATGGCAGCAGTGGGCTAGGATGGAAAGCAGAATTAGCCGCTGAAATGGACATGTCTGTTCACCTTCTCTCTTGCTCCTTCCAGATTTTTCTTAAAAACAAACAAAAAAAATTTTTTTTAAATCTATGTTTTGTGCTACATTCAGGCTCATGTTTCTACTTCTCTTTTTACTGCTTGGGGTGGCACTTTGCTGCCACTTGGTAAGCTTATTAGAGTACAGTTGTCTTTGTTCAAAAAGAACCCTCCGTTGGTTTTGTGGTCTTTGGCAGGCAGCTAGCAGAAAGACTAAGCTCAGAACAGATGCCATGTTTCTTTGGGGCATGGCTTTGGCCAGCCTTCTTTTCATTTTTGGACCTGCAAGTGGAAAATTACCACTCTAAGGAGCCACGTACCTTATGGAAAAAACGTTTGGAATTACCCAGTAGAATAAAATGGCCTTGGTAAGAAGAGGTAATACAGAACCTCACCAGATTCCACTGGGGGCTTCTTTTCTCCTTACATTTAATTTCAAGGGTAGTTCTGCTAGAAACCTACATTTCTGAGCAAGAAGCTGTGAAACAATTCCAAACTGATACAACTGCTGGCAACCATGCATTGTAATCATTTAGAGAGCATCTTCTCTGGGTTGGCTCAGTGCTGGGTGTTACTAGGGATACAGAGATTAAAAAGACACTGTTTCTCTCCTCTGAGAGCTTCCAACCTAGTGGGAAAGACAAACATGCAGAGACCCCATGTTATGCCTGGAATTAGAGTTAAGTGCCAAGAGCAAAATAAAATCAAAGTTATAACTCTGCTTGGCTGGGCATGGCTGCAGCAATTGAAAATCTACTAAAATGCAGACTGTTAGTAAAGTCAAATTATCTTTTGTCCTCAAAATGTAAGTAACTGGCTGGATGTGGGTTTTTTCTTCTTCTTCTTCTCTATACTTTTCTCTGTCAAGTTTCTAAAATAAGCATGTTTAGGTTTTTTTTTTTCCTTCTTCTGCTTTTGCCCTCATTATGAAAGTAAGTGGGAGTCTGAAGGGGAAAATGTATACTTTTTTTTTTTGCAATACTCCTAGTAATGTTAACAAGAGCAAACACTAATTTAGTGGTTACTATGGTTTTTTTTTTATGGTGTTAGGTACTAAACCTATTTTATACAGGAGGAAGGAAGTAATTCGCCCAAGTTACTCAAGGAGTTAAATGGCTGAGCAGGCTGGCTCCAGAGGTCAAGCTGCCTAATTGAGTGAACATTATGAAGGAAGAGTTTTTCCTATGAAATTAATTTCTCAGGTAACTGAAGGTTGCCATCCTGTCTCAGAATTGGGCTGGGGAATGACTCATTCCTGAGAGCAGTAGGGTGGCGGGGGGGGTGGTATGCTGGGATTGGAAAGACAGGCCCAAATCTGGTTCAGTCACTCAGAGAAACCTCCAAAGAGCTGCTAGCTGGTTGGCCTAACCTGGCCTAAAGGATCCAGGGAAATAGCAGGTCCTTCTCTAGAAAAGCAGCTGGGCCTGGGAGGGAGCACAGGGAGGAGTTGCAGCAGGGGAGCAGAGAATCCTGGGAAAAGAGATTGGGGGTTAGGGTTCAGGGTTCAGGTTAGGGTTAGGAGTTAGGGTTAGGACTGGGGGGTTAGGATTATGGGTATTAAAAAAAAACCCAGTGCCATGGTATTAGGGGTTAGAATTACATGTTAGGGATGGGTTTAGGGTTAGGGTTAGAGATTAGAGTTATGTGATAGTTTGGAGGGTTTGTGTTAGAGTTGGGAGTGGAGTTTGGTGTTTGGATTAGGGTTAAGTGTTTGAGTAATGATTAGGGTTAGGGCAGTATTACAGGTTTGGATTAGGGTTAGCAGTTAGGGGTTAAGATAGGTTTAGGGTTAGAGGTTAGGGAATAGGGTTATGAACATGGTTAGTGTTAGGGTTATGACAACATCCAGTTTTTCTGAGTGGCCAAAGCTGCTGGCCATTCTGTTGAGGTTTGGGAAAAGACATGAGAATCTGGGAGGGGATTTTTGCAAGGGCAAAGTGAGACCCCAGACCTAGGAGGGCCTATGGGTTACAGCCCCAGTGAGGTCTCCTGAACAGAAACTGAGAACAGGACCAAAGAAGACTCATGACAGGGAAAGGCTTGGGGGTCAGGGAGGGGAGATGCCCAGGAATCATAAATGGGACACAAGCACAGTCAGGTGACCTGCTTCAATAGCCACCTTGCCGGATTGGCCCTGGGAGCTGAAAGCAGGGCTGAACTCCAAGGTGAGATCCAGCAGCCCCAGGCATGGAGAGGCCAAGAGATGCCGTGGCTGGGATGCAGCCCAGTCCTGATGGAAAGCTAAGGATTTCCTGGAAATGGTAGCAGGATGTACTTGGAGATGTAGGCAATCAATATCCCCATATTACAGGAAAATGAAGTGCGGAAAAGTTAAGTAACTTTCCTAAGGTCACACAGCAAGCAATAATCATCATCCATACGTGGATTTGTGTGATTTAAAAACGGCTTTGAATTGGTTTGTTCTGGTTCGACTCCCTGCTGAGAATTTGCATTTCCAGTCCAGATATTGTGAATCAAAATCTACATTTTAAGAAGATCCCTGGGTGATTTTTTTTTTTATCATTTTAGCAAGACCCCCAGGTGATTCTTATTTGTACCTAAGGATTTGTAGCCAACCTTTGGTTGCAGTTGATGAATGAACCTGGTTTCTATAGAAGTGTTCGTAGCTATTTTTGTGTATTTTAACGAGGAAGACAAAGTGAGACAAAGAAGATGTAAGAACTTCAGTCATCCTTCGATGACCCAATGACTTCTTTGCTGAATCAAATAATGGTTTTCGAATGCCATAAAAATAGTTTCTTAATTTTTTTTATTGCTATTCACAATCTAATGGCCATAGACGTGACACACTTTGAAGTTTAATCTATGTTATTGACATTTTCTCCATCAATTTCCTAAGGCTAGAGCTATAAATACTCCCGCCCATACTGAATCTAAAGTTACCAACATGACGTCACTGAACTCATAGATGGGAAGAGATATGCAGTCGCACCCCATTATTATGTATTTCCATCATACAGGTACAATAGACAGAAATAAGCTCAAGAAGGTAGATAAAAGTGAAATGTAGAATAATCAGGAAGCTATGCGTTTTGAGTGTTTATTACTTTTGTTTTGAATATAATTTATATAAAGGCAATTTTTTTGACTATTAAAAGCAATGGTTTAATGTTTTGTTACATGCCCTGAGAGCTTTACATATTGTTACTTGGTCCTTTAAGAATACAGCTTACAGTTGAAAGCCAAAGAATCGTGGTCACATAAAGCATGTTTTCACTGCCTAAGCCAACCAGAAAATGAACACAGTAACTTATTTTGACCTGAAATTATCCAGTGAAATTCTTATGTTTATTTTTGCAATTTTCTGCATAAAGTGGCCTCATGGTTTTCATAGCAAATTGATGGTGAATGTAGGAATGGAGTGCAGACCAAGATGTAGTGCTTTGTGTTTCACCATTAAAAGAGAGTTTAAGGTGGTCTTCAATCCTGGCCAATGTCGTAGAGTCATTTGCTTTTCCCACTTGCTTTTTTCTCAGTATTTCTCTCGAGAAAGCCAAGAGTTTAGTCAAATTACCTTCATTAACTGTACTTTCATTTAAGTGACATAGAGATGGAAAGAGATAATAGTTCTAGAAATACACGGCTACCTCATAATCCACATTGCTACCTGTGGAAATCTAACAGAAAACTATTAATAATTGGGTCTGACACTACAGCAGTAAAACTCACAGTATGTTCTTATTAGTTTTTTTATTCATGTTGCTTTCAATCACTATATTCTGTTCTCTGGGAATGTTCTTATTAACTTCTGTAATACAAAGCATTCATATATGTATGGTTTTAAAGAATAATACAAAAAATAGAGATGCTACGAATCAGGGCAAAAAGGAAAGTTAATTGGAATTTCAGTATTAAAAAAGAGGATGAAAAAGAGAAAGTTTTTTTTCCATTATTTTATATAAATAGCACACGGACATGATTTAGGGAAAGCTTACAGTTAGTGACCACAATTGTTATCGTATTAATTAAGGGCAAGTGGGATGGTCCATTTTCCTCTCTGTGATGCTCTATGCGTAAGTTTTGTCTTTGATTCAGTTCTCTGAGTTTTGGGCTTTGTTTTTGCCTAACCCACCCTACTTGGCTTAAAAAAAAATCTTTTGAAGAAAAAATGTAGGCTAAAGAATCTTAATTTCATGTTATATATGGTGTTTTGAAATATTGAGATTAAACTGCCTTTAAGAATCTGGCGATGTCTCTTTAATTTTGTCTTTATCATGTGAAAAATGAGTTGTATGAAAAATAAAGAAATTATATTGTGCCATTTATAGCATGATAAGAATTATTTCCAAAGTTAATTTTTCTAATTTTTGTGTGGCATCAGGTACGTAAGCAAGGCCAAGAGTATTAATTATAGACAAGATGCCAGAGTGGAATACTTATGCACCTTTCATTGTTATAGAACTTCGTATGCGAGTTAATATTAATATCAGCGCTGTCTCAAATACCGTTCATCTGACACTTGGCAAATGCGTTGTCACTAAAGGTGAAAAAATATTAATAGTTCAGTTCAGTTGAAATGGGTGTTCTTATGTGTTTTTCCAGAGAATTCTCCCTTTGATTAACTCGGTATCCTCTCTGACACATTTTTGTTGCACTAAAGTGTCTTTTATAGTGTGTCAAAGTTATGAATAATGATAGACCCTCTCTTAAATTGCCCCTCAAGTTCACTGCCATTTGCTCATTAGGTTTGCTTTTTTTTAAATAATTTTGATTGAGCTTTAAGTGAACGTTTACAAATCAAGTCAGTCTGTCACATATAAGCTTATATACACCTTACTCCATACTCCCACTTATTCTCCCCCTAATGAGTCAGCCCTTCCAGTCACTCCTTTCGTGACAATTTTGCCAGTTTCTAACCCTCTCTACCCTCCTATCTCCCCTCCAGAGAGGAGATGCCAACACAGTCTCAAGTGTCCACCTGATACAAGTAGCTCACTCTTCATCAGCATCTCTCTCCTACCCATTGTCCAGTCCCTTCCATGTCTGCTGAGTTGTCTTCGGGAATGGTTCCTGTCCTGGGCCAACAGAAGGTTTGGGGATCATGACTGCTGGGATTCCTCTAGTCTCAGTCAGACCATTAAGTCTGGCCTTTTTATGAGAATTTGGGGTCTGCATCCCACTGATCTCCTGCTCCCTCAGGGGTTCTCTGTTGTGCTCCCTGTCAGGGGAGTCACCGGTTGTGGCCAGGCACCATCTAGTTCTTCTGGTCTCAGGATGATGTAAGTCTCTAGTTCATGTGGCCCTTTCTGTCTCTTGGGCTCTTCGTTATCGTGTGACCTTGGTGTTCTTCATTCTCCTTTGCTCCAGGTGGGTTGAGACCAATTGATGCATCTTAGATGGCCGCTTGTTAGCATTTAAGACCCCAGACGCCACATTTCAAAGTGGGATGCAGAATGTTTTCATAATAGAATTGTTTTGATAAAGGCAATTTTATATAATTCAATTTTTTTACTAACTACTGTGTTTAAGAACTGGCTTGCAAAATTCCTGAAAATTTAACAGTCAGCTCTTGCAAGCTGGTGTGAGCCTGCCACAGTACACTGTTTGTCTGACCCCATATCCAGACCTTTTTTATACCCATCACAGCTGTCTCTACGTCATTGAGACTTACAGTTACACATGGGTATCCAGGAGGAAATTGGGTTCTTAGGCATCATCTATTGAGAAGGGTAACTTTAGAAGTATCCCAGTCACAACATTCCAATTATGGGCAATGTAGAAACAGTGTTCGATGGTTTACTGAAAAAGAAAAGGCAGTAGAAATTCCTTTGGCATTGGTATTCGTGTAAATGTTTGATCCTTTTTGGCTATGAAGATGATTCTCTCTAGTGCTCTGAAAGGAGTGTTGCATCTCCTCACAGCGTAGGATGCATGCTGAAACCTCTGTCAGGGGACATTCACACACGCACACCCATTAGATACTTATTGCCAGGTGCTGTTTATGTCTGTATATCCACGTGTATCATTCTGCTATTGCCACAATTATGATGTATAACGAGCCACCCCAAAACTCATTCATTGTGTTAAACCAGCAATCATTTATCCTCATCCACATATCTGGGGATTGGCTCATCTAGGCTTCTCTTGACTTGGCTTGATTCTAAGGTGCAGGTTGGGTCTATGTCTACTCCAAGTGTCTCTCATCCTCTTTGGACCAGCAGGCTACCTGGCCCATGTTCTGCTCATGACAGTGGCAGAAGCACAAGAGAACAAGTCCAACTGCAAAGGCACGTACATTTCAAGCCTCTGTTTGTATCGTACCTACTAACATCCCATTGGCCAGAGCATGTCACATGTCCAAACCAAATAGCAATGGGGTGGGGAAACATACTCTGCTAGTGGGAGGAATTGCAAAGTCTTAAGACAAAGGGTATAAATGTGGGGAAGGGTCAAGAACTGGAAGCAATAATGCAATCTGCCATGCCACATGTTTACCAAACTTAATTACCCAGGGATCAGCTTTTGACCCTGAACTCATTATTCAAAGCTGCTGAGCTGTGGACTATATAAGATGGAGAAGGGAAATAATTCCTATTCTAATATACGATACCACAGGAGACACAGTCCCTCAGATTGGGCATCTCAGAGCAAACCTTTTCCAGGTTTTTAAGGCTGTGCTATATCTGGGAATATGCTGGAGTTGACTCTTCTGCATTTCTCCATTGTATTGCTCAGCTATTCACTGATTTAGCCACTGTTCTGCCCATTTTCCCTGCCATACTTAGCCACATACACAGAGTACTAGTCATACATCTTTGGATGCCAGCTAGCTGCCACCTCCATCCCAAAGGGTCAAGGGAGAAAACAGAAAATTCTAGGTGCTACAGTATTGTGGTATAGTAGGCACATACGGGCTTAGCAGGCAAGGTAACTTGTTTGAAATCCACACCTTTCACTAAGTAGCCATGTAAATTTGGGGAAGCTTCTCTGAATTTCAGTTCCCTCATTCACGAAGGGAAGATAATTCTACATTTCTCACAGGGTGTTATGTGGTTTAAATGACATGAAGTTAACACCTGCTGTGGAACCTAGCACATAGAAGGCAATCGATAAATGTTTTTGGTTGGGAGACACTGTCATTGAATATCTTGAATGGATTTTTAACTCTAGATTTTAAATCTAGACTGCAACTTCAAAACTTATAGAGACACATTAGACTGTAAGCTATTTTCTGTCTCTGGGGAAATGCCCATTGTCTTCCAGGAAGGTATAGAGTATCAGCCAGTTGTCAGGGTAACCTTGGAATGCTCTGTGGCAAACTCTGAGAAGTGCTTCCTTTGCACCTGGAGGCCACCCAAGGGTCACTCCATCCCCAACCTAGTTCTCAGCCTCTGCATTCTTCTTCTTGCCCACTGCTGGGTTGTGAGCACCCACCTGCAATACACACACACGCCCCTCCTGCAAATGGCTACAACTGTTCCAAAATGGAGCACATTCTTTGCCAAGGCCCAGTCAAGAAATTCTGGTGGCGATGGCCTTATGGGCTTAAGGTGACTCTCACTGCCAAACCTGGAACTAGCCCAGCCTTCCTCTGCCTTTGGAACAATTGTGCCTTATTAAAATGCACTGACAGTGGATCCAAGCGGAGGAAGCGTGCTTGTTTGAAATAAACTCCTGTCTCACTTACCTCGCCTGCAATTCAACTCAATGAACACTTATAGGAAGTCTTTGAAGAAGGAATTGACCCTCCAAGGAAAGACGTAGGGGTGAGAAAGATTGGAGTATTGAATGAAGGTCATTGGGCTTTTCAGCAGTAGTAAACCCAATGCCATATAAGGAGCCCTGGTGGTGCAATGGTTAAGCCCTCAGTAGCTAACCCACTCTGTGTGAGAAAGATGCGGCAGTCTGTTTCTGTGAACATTTGTAAATCTGCAGCCTTGAAACCTTATGAGGGCAGTTCTACTCTGTTCTACAGGGTTGCTATGAGTCAGAATCAACTTGATGGCAATGGCAATTTTTTTTTCTTATTCCTCCTTCAGCAAACTCATGATATGCAGAGTTTGAAGATCGTGGGCAAGGGGGTGGGAAATTTTGCATTAGAAGGACCAGAGTCTTCTGGAAGGGAAGACACTGTCAGCACCAAGCCTTCTCTCTGAGATTCAGAGGTGAAATCTGTTTAGGTGGACCTGGGCAACACAGAGCAACAAGGTAGGGAATAGCAACAAGGCCCCTGCAATGCAGTTGCTATGGGGGGATAAGGGAGACTGGAACCATGGGCTAGCCACAGCTCTGAATCAAGAGCAGTGTTCCTGGGTCTGGGGTGTGGAGTGCCAATTAACTTGTCCCAGTGCAGTCCTCCTGAGGACAGGCCTAGCCTGGTAAATCGGCTGTGTGGATGGGTCCAAAAAGCCCTAGCCACTAGGTTTGTTCTTTCCCACATCACATGGCTTCTTAGTCTACACCTCTTCCTTGGTAGCTGTAGTTGGGACAAGTAGTGCCATCAGTTGCAATGTTACCCTGGCCTGGCGGTCTGGTGGTGGTTGTAGTATGCTCCAGTGTCAAGATGGTGCTGTGAGTTCTGGCTCCCACAAAAGAAGCAAGAATTTGCAGGCCAGGAAACTAAAAATCCTTAGGAATTCCTGTCATATAAGGTGACAGCAAGAGAGAGGGAATAGATGGATTTCTACTAGTCTGCGTGGGTAAGGGCTTAAGTATTGCATTCTGGACAATACTAGGGGGCCCTCGCTGAATTGGAAACCAAAATCTGACCTTCCAGTTGCAGAGCAAATAATGGGACAAGAAGAAACATCAATATGGAAATGTCTTTGCGGATGCATTCTTAAGTGTCAGTGGGATAAACTCTTGTGGTAGAGGTCTCTGGATTTGACAAATATAACATGATTAAATATAAAAATTTTTTTTATATTTAATCATGTTATATTTTTTGATTAAATATAAAAAAATTTTTTTTTATATTTAATCATGTTATATTTTTTTGAAGTACAGAATTTTTTTAAGGCAATCTCAGTGTAAGAAGAAAATATTAATGTATGAGTGAAATTATGAGTCTCTAAGAAATAAAAGTAAGTTGAAACTTCATTAGAGAGTTTGTCCAGATTCTAGTAACCCTGAAATTCATGGCACCATCTGTTTTCCCCCTTGAGATTAAAAAGAGTGGATTCACTGTGTAATAGTTACCACTGTCCATCATGTAATAGAAGGAGGTGGGCAGACTTTGTCAGTTAAATCTGCATATTCATAAATATTCATATGCATAAATATTCATGCATGTGACGTTTTCCTTTTCAATGGCATTTCTATTCCCTTATCTTTCTAGGGAGATTTCTCTCTCTCTCTTTTTTTAATTGTACTTTAGATGAAGGTTTACGGAACAAACTATAGTTTCTCATTAAACAGTTAGTACACATATTGTTTTATGACATTGGTTAACAACCACATAGCATGTCAACACTCTCCCTTCTCAACCCTGGGCTCCCTATTACTAGCTTTTCTGTCCCCTCCTGCCTTCTAGTCCTTGCCCCTGGGTTCGTGTGCCCCTTTAGTCTTGTTTTGTTTTATGGGCCTGTTCTAGAGGGATCTCTGATAACCATAAATAGTTTTCATCATGCCAGTCTAGGATATAAAACTCCAGATCTTCTGGAGATTTCTGATCACAGAAAGTAGATTGTACACGATGTTTCAGCCTCAGAATTACAAAGTTGATAATAAGAGACAGTGATATTAACAAAGGGGAAGGACACTGCTGATTGTCTACCCAACATCCATTTCCCTTTTTGTTATGGTTCTGCCCCATCCTCAGCTCAAGAGGGGAATCCTGATTAATCTAAGCCAAACAGCACATGGCAATGACTCAAGCTGGCCTAGTCAGGGTGAAGGAAAGCCCTCCATGCTTCCTTTCCTTTTCCCACCCTACATTAACAAGGAAGCCTGTAGCCCAAAGTGTTGTCCAGGCAGCCGTCTTGTGACCATGAGAGGAATCAGCCTCAGGATAAGTCAACACCAAATATAGCAAAGTAGGGAAATGGAGAGAGACTGCACCACACCTGTCTCTGTCCTAGATGGACTTCTAGCTATGTAAGGTAAGATATTTCCTTACTCAAGGTCGTGGAAGCTCCGTAGACACAGCCAAACTCCCTGAGGGACCGAATTGCTGGGCTGAGGGCTGTGGGGACCATGGTCTCAGGGAACATCTAGCTCAATTGGCATAACATAGTTTATAAAGAAAATGTTCTACATTCTACTTTGGTGAGTAGTGTTCTGGGGTCTTAAAAGCCTGTGAGTAGCCATCTAGGATACTCCACTGGTCTTACCCCTTTGGAAGCAAGGAAAAATGAAGAAAACTAGAGATACAAGGGAAAGATTGATCCAAAGGACTAATGGACCACATCTACCATATTCTGCACCAGACTGAGTCCAGTACAACTAGATGGTGCCTGGCTACCACTGAATGCTCTGACAGGGATCACAATAGAGGGTCCTGGACAGAGCTAGAGAAAAATGTAGAACAAAATTCTTACTCAAAAAGAAAGACCAGGCTTGCTGGCCTGACAGAGACTGGAGAAACCTTGAGAGTGTGGCCCCCGGCCACCCTTTCAGCTCAGTAATGAAGTCACTCCTGAGGTTCACCCTTCAGCCAAAGAGTGGACAGGCCCATAAAACAAAATGAGACTAAAGGGGCACACTAGCCCAGGGGCAAGGACTAGAAGGCAGGAGGGGACAGAAAAGCTGGTAATAGGGAACCCAAGGTGGAGAAGAGTGTTGACAGGTCATGGGGTTGTTAACCAATGTCATAAAACAACATGTGTACTAACTGTTTAATGAGAAACTAGTTTGTTCTGTAAACCTTCATCTAAAGTACAATTAAAAAAAAAAATCCAAACATGAAAAAAAAGAAAAATATTTCCTTACTGATGAAGTCAGTTTGAGTCAGGGTTTTCTGACTTGCAGCCAAATTGATCCAAACTGGCAGGCATCCTAGCCCATGTCAGTCTCCCTGCCTTTCTTCATGACCGAGAGTGGCAAGCAGAGCCTAGAGTTGAGCCACACCCCAAAGACACTCATGGAAGCTCTGTGGGCAGAGGAATCTTATAAGGAGCCCTCCCTCCCCCAAAAGGGACTGTGCCTGAGAGCTGGTACTCCCTCACTGGTTTGAGTTTGAGGTTGTTTATGGCCACACCCATGCCCTGAGGTACTGCTCTCTGAGGGAAATAACAACTCAAGACTGGAACCAAAGCTGTCTGAGGAAAGGGTAAGGGGTCAAAAATCACCTTGGAGCTGATCCAAAGACAAATCAGACACATCCTTTCCAGAAAAGAAACAGCTATACACACTGTTCATTTTCTATTTCTTCGTATAGTCACAGAAGTTACTGCTTGTGTCATTTAAAATACAAGTACCACAAACATCTGCTAATCTGACTGTGGAAACATCAAGTCGAATGCCACGCAGCACCTTGGAAAGAGAAGTAGGATTAGATTCCAAATTTAAGCCTTCCAAGTCAGTCATCCGTGCCCTCTGTTGTTTCCATGGAAATTGAGTTTGGGTTAAGAGTAGTTTAGAGGTACCCATTCATGATGTTTGTGATATCACTACCACCAGTTACCGTACAGTCGATTTCGACTCATGACGACCCCATGCGTGTGACAGTAGAACTGTACTCCATAGGGTTTTCATGGCTGTGATCTTTTGGAAGCAGATCACCAGGCCTTTCTTCCAAGCACCTCTGGGTGGGTTGGAACCAACAACCTTTCAGTTAGTAGCCTAGTATTGAACCATGTACGCTACCCAGGGACTCCTCACTGATACATCTCCCTTATCAAAGACTTGCTGTCAATGAAATAATGGACCTTTGTGAGACAGCACCTGGTACCTGGTAACACACCACTCTGGTAAACGATGAAGTCTTCTGGCATTTGACCAAACAGCCCTTCTTTCCATGATGATCAGAGATAACTGCCTTTCATTTGGTTCCAAAAAGTATGGAAAATGAAGTATTTGAGTGGTGGCCACGGAGATGCACCGCCCAGATCTCTCTTCAGGAAAGAACTTGCCACTCAGCTGTCAAGACTACGATTAGCTGTTAGCACCTTCAGGCAATGACTGAGCATGGGGCCCGGGTGGTGGGGTTTGAGGGGCTGTGGTATTAGGGCCTGGACATTTCTGCCCAGTGCAGGACTCCTGTAATGGACAACCCTGTTCCAGGGGTTGGCTGAGACTGTCTCAGACCTACACCATGGTCTGAAGCTCTCCCTGCCCAATTCTGCTTTCCATGCCCCACCCCCACCTTTTTTTTCTCAGGTGTCAGAGCTGCACTGTGGTCTGAAGATTTCCTCTGCCTGATCCTGTTCTTTCCCTTGTCTTTTTCACAGGTGTTACCCGCCCGCCCCCAATAAACCTCTGGCACTCCTAACTCTGTGTCACCATCTGCTTCCTCCAGGTTCCAGCTGACATAATTTGCATTATCCATTTTCTCCTTGTTCCCAGATAAAATTATTCAGACTATTTTTTCCATTCACTTACATCAAGATAGGAAACTTAATTTTTCTTATTTCCTAAAACCCTCACTATTACTTTATCCCTCCATTTCAAGGAGTGCAGAGGTCTGCGTTCGCTACTTTTCTCTGCATTGCAAGTTATATACAGTGGAGCCAGAATGTCTGCCTTGGGTTTTATTGTGAAATAATATGTGGTATGCTTTGACAATGTACAACACTGAAAAAGATTGTTGCTCAGGAAACAGGCATGTTCAGTAAAGACAGCCCAACTGGGCCATTATTGACCCTCAAACCCATTGCCATTGGGTCGATGCTGTGATCTTTATGGAAACAGATCGCCAGGCCTTTTCTTCCATGGTGCTGCTGGGTGAGTTCGACCCACCAACCTTTAGGTTAGTAGTAGAGTGCAAACTATTTGCAGCACCTGGGGACCTTATCAACCCTTGTTGTTGTTAGTTGCTGTTGAGTGGATTCCAGCTTATAGCAACCCCATGTGTGCAGAGTAGAACTGTTCCATAGGGCTTTCAAGGCTGTGACCTTTTGGAAACAGGTCACCAGGACTGTCTTCTGAGGTGCTTCTGGGTAGGTTCAAACCACCAGCCTTTTGGTTAATAGTCTAGCGCTTAACCATTTGTGCCAGCCAGGGCTTTCCTATTGACCCTCAAAGTCACAGAATTCCACAACCAGAGAGACCTGAGAATTTTGTACTGGTTTTGATTTTCTTTGGATCTCAGAGCCTATGATGAAAGTCAAGGATCCTCTTCACCCAAGTTTGCAGGCGTGGACCCAGATTAAGCCCCCTGACTTCTAGCCAAGCCAAATCCTCATTTTCAAGAGGAGGAATGGAGGCCTGACAAGATGAGAGGATTTGTTCAAGGTCTTCTGTCTCCTAGCCCAGGACAAAGGGTGGGATGGGCAGAGGGTTGGCTCTGCCCAAGTCTTTCAAGCAGCATTTAGGGCTTCTTTGTTGAATTAAGAAGATATTGCTAACACAGAAGAAAACATTCTTTGATGGTTACGAAGGAGGGGAGGGAGGGAGAGGGGTATTCACTAACTAGATAAAAAAAATAGTAGACAAGAATTATTTTAGGTGAAGGGAAGAACAACACACAATACAGGGGAAGTCAGCACAATTGGACTAAACCAAAAGCTAAGAAGTTTCCTGAATATAACCAAACACTTCTAGGGACAATGTAGCAGGGGTGGGGGTCTGGGGACCATGGTTTCAGGGGACGCCTAGGTCAATTGCCATGACAAAGTTTATTAAGAAAACGTTCTGCATCCCACTTTGGTGAGTGGTGTCTGGGATCTTAAAAGCTACCAAGTGGCCATCTAAGAGGCATCAATTGGTCCCAACCTACCTGGAGCAAAGGAGAGTGAAGAATACTAAAGACACAAGGAAAATATGAGCCCTTGAGACAGAAAGGGCCACATAAACCAGAGACTCCATCAGCCTGAGACTGGAAGAACTAAATGGTGCCTGGGTACCACCAATGACTGCCCTAACAGGGAACACAACAGAGAGTCCCTGATGGAACAGGAGAAAAGTGGGGTGTAGAACTCAAATTCTGGTAAAAAGACCAGACTTAATGGTCTGACTGAGATTGGAGGAACCCCAGAAGACACAGCCCCTAGACTTTCTGTTAACCCAAAACTGAACTATTCCTGAAGCCAACTCTTCAGACAGGAATTGGACTGGGTTATAGGATAGAAAATGATACTGGTGAGGAGTGAGCTTCTAAGCTCAAGTAGACACAGGAAACTATGTGGGCAGCTCCTGTCTGGAGGCAACATGAAAAGGCAGAGGGGGACAGGAGCTGGTTGAATGGACGCGGGAAATACAGGGTGGAAAGAAAGAGTATGCTGTCACATTGTAGGGAGAGAAACTAGGGTCACATAACAATGTGTGGATAAGTTTTTGTATGAGAAACTAACTGGAGCTGTAAACTTTCAGTTAAACCACAATGAAAATAATTAAAGAAAAGAAGATATTGCTGGCCATTGCCATCAATAGCATCACTGGACTCCCTTTGCTAATTTGTCACTTGAAGGATAAGGTTTAGATTCTCTGCCCGATTTTAACGTGTCCCTAACTAACTCTGGGACCTTGGGAAAATCACACATCCTCTCTGGCTTTGGTATCTTCATCGCTAAAATTCCTGGGGATTTGAACTTGATCCTAACAATAAGGCAACATTTATTGAGCATTTTGCTAAGTGCTTTATGTGCACTATCTCATTTAATCTTCACAGCCATACTATGAAGCAGATACTTTCCTTAGTTCTATTTTATGGATGAGGAAACTGGGCCTTAAAGGGTTTAGAACCTTGCCCAAGGTGGTAAAAATCAGAGCTTCCTTTTGAGTGGTGCTCTGGCCAACTCCAGTGTACTTGTTCCTAAACCGTGCCTCTCGGTCTTTATGGAAAATTCCAGCTTTAATCCGCTATTATTCTGTGATTCAACCTTGATACTTCAGTGAGAATTGAGTGCCCTGTTTGTTCCTGTAAAGCCCTGTAATTGCACACTGAACTGCACTCTTTCTGATCTTGGCCCAGTGTGGCATAATGACACTTGTCCCTGTTGAACAAGGAAGACTGTGAGGATTAACAAGGTGATGATTGGTGAATGTTTTGAGCCTGTTTTTAATAAAAGCTTGGTCTCATGGGCTTCCATATGGGAAAAGAATTATTTTTAATAGGAGCGAGGAACTGATGAATACTCAATAGCAAGAAGCATTTGGTTTTTAGATGGCGGTCTCTTAAATCAAGAGCTATCATTTTGTTTAATGATTTCCAACCTGAATAAGCAGTATAACAAGAGAGCATCAAAATCTCTTAGCCAACCAAAAGACAAACGTTTTTGTAACCAGGAGATAGGGGCGCTTTACAGCCTTTAAACAATATAATCTGAGAGCACCCCCTGCCATCTTACCAAGTGGCAGCATAAAATATGTGGGTTTTAATCATTATACTGTGATAGTTGGAACAGCCAGCTGATAGAAAGCTTAAATCGAGTTTATTCCCAGGGGGAAAAATAAGCTTAGAACCATGTGGTGTGTTTATTTTATTTATATGTTTTCAACTTAACTGCCAAAGATTAAGAATTCAAACTCTATAAACATCTCAGTCAAATAATACCCTCTCCTGGCTTCCAGCTCTTACGCTCCAAGGAGCCAAGAACACATATGTTAGGCTAGACTCTAGGTCTACTAAGCCCAATGAGTCAGAATTGACTCGATGGCAACAGGGATTCCTCCCTGGGACATTCATTGCTTTAGACATTTTGACTTTCCTCATACCCCTGCTTTCTTTCACAAGGCTCCTTGAATTTCTCTCATAACCTTATCCGTTATTTTCCATTATTATTTTTTAATGTCTGCCTCTCCTGCCATACTGTAAATTTCAGTACCCAGTACCTAATGCAAAGCCAAGCACATAGTAGGTGCTCAATAAATACTTTGTGGATTTGTGTGCTTTAGGGGATGGGAAGGAATGGGCAAGAAGAGAAAAAGCAATTTTAATAGGGTTCAAGATCTTGTCTCATCTTCTATTCCCTCCATAAAAACACATGTTTCTGAGCTAGATTCTGATTTTAGAAATTTGTGCTGGGGGAGTCTGTGTGGCTTCTGGACATGATTTGAGAAAACTCAGAATACGTTTCGGTGGCTCTTTTGTCAACACTGTACCTACCCCTTGGCATGCTGGGAGCCTTTAGCAAAGCTGAGAAGCATGCAAAGTTAGCCTTTAGTCCTCTGATTCCACTTAGTTCATGCCCAAGACCACAGGCATATAATGGAGTGGCAAAAAGTGGGATTTAGAGTTAGAAAGGTCTCAACTCAAATCCTAATACCACTATTTACTGGCCGTGTGATTTTTGGCTATTGTGGCAGCCAGGAAAGTGTGCCACTCAGATCTCTGGCTTCGGGAGCGTAATCGACTGAAGGTCCAGCTCCTGCCCCTCTGGATCCATCTCTGCATTCGCCCTGAGGCTGTGCTTCCCGTGGGCTGCTTGCTCCCAGCCAATGATGGTTCTAGTGCAGGCCTCTAGAGGGAGAGGTGGGACTCTTCCAGTAGGGGACTTTGACGCTAGTACTCCCCACCGTCCTGGCTGGGACTTCCCCAGAACTGCTATGCAGCCCAAGACTCTTCCTTCTCAATCCTGCCTCCTTCCCTCTCTCCTCCACAGGGGTCAGACCTCCACTGCCATCTGAAGGCACTCCCTGCCCTCTCCTGCTCCTGCCCACTGTACCCTTCATAGGCATTCCCTCTTCCCACTGGCACCCTGTCTCTATCAAAGCATCTCGTAGCTCTTTCCTTGAAGTACCAAGGTATCAGCTAACTAGATCCCCCGCTTTACCTGTGCTAATAATATGCTAATGATAGTAGCATTTTCCTCAGGTCCCTTGTGGCATAACCTGTAAGTCATTCTAACAATGGAACAACTAAAGTGCAATCATGCAATGGTGGCGTTTCCTTGGCACCCTCCTAAATTCCCTTTCTGCATCTCTTTCTGTTCCTGCCTCCTCAAGGATGGGGGGAATAGTCTTCAGCCATCTCTTCCCCACCCCCAATAAAAACCTGCTGTCAGGGAGGACATACCAATTGGGACTCCTGTTCTACTGTGTATCTAGCTGCCTATTCCTCCTGCCCGTAGGATGGGCCGACCCTGGGCATTTGGGGGTAGAGGCAGTGAGGCTCCTAGCTCCATTAGCTGTGGCTGCCTCTCCACTCTGCTCTGGTGCTTTTTATTTTATTATTGTGCTTTAGATGAAAGTTTACAGCTCAAGTTAATTTCTCATTCAAAAATTTATACACATATTGTTTTGTGTGGTAAAGAATACTGAATATACCATGGACTGCCAAAAAAAAAATGAACAAGTCTGTCTTGGAAGAAGTACAGCCAGAATGCTCCTTAAAAGCAAGGATGGCGAGACTACATTTCACATACTTCAGACATATTATCAAGAGGGATCAGTCCCTGGGGAAGGACATCATGCTTGGCAAAGTAGAGGGTCAGCAAAAAAGGAAGATCTTCAATGAGATGGATTGATACAGTGGCTGCAACAATGGGCTCAAGCATAACAACGATTGTGAGCATGGCACAGGACCGGGCAGTGTTTCGTTCTGTTGTACATAGGGTCTTTATGAGTGGGAATAGACTCGATGGAACCTAACAGCAACTACATTGTTTCGTGACACTGGTTGCACTCCCCACAATGTGACAGCACCCTCCCCCTTTCCACCCTGGGTTCCCTGTGTCCATTTGTTCTATTCCTGTCCCCTCCTGCCTTCTCACCCTGCTTTTGGACAGGAGCTGCCCATTTGGTCTTGTATATCTGATTGAACTAAGAAGAACATTCCTCACGTGTATTATTTTTTGTTTTATAGTCCTGTCTAATCTTTGTCTTAAGAGTGGGCTTTGGGAAAGGTTTCAGTTCTGGGTCAACAGAGCTTCTGGGGGCCATAGTTTCAGGGGTTCCTCCAGTCTCTGTCAGACTATTAAGTCTGGTCTTTTTACGTGAATTTGAATTCTGTTCTACATTTTTCTCATACTCTCTCTGGGACTCTCTGTTGTGGAACTTCCTCGTAAGCACTCCATTCCCAAATGGCAGTCTCTCCCTTCTAGCTTGGGCCTTAGGCTCTACTCCTCGTACCAAACTAGTTGACCAAATAGAGTGGGACTTCCGTATCCCTCCAAGCACACACACTTCAAGCACAGTGCATAGAAGGACCCTGTTTCATAGACGGATGGCCTTAGTATAGGCAGGTGATGAACAAAACCACCCTTTCCTCTGGTGCTGGAGCCCCTCAAAGTATCTCCTTTGCTGCCCAGACCTCTCTGGGCTGGCCCACAGCAACTCACAGTGGCCTGATCCTCTAGGACAGATCTGGCATTAATACAGTTTGACTTTTGGACTGGGGCTAAACTGGGTGTCTTGGCTTCATTCCTGACTGAATTGAACTTCCTGAACCTTCTGGAATCTAAGAACCCCCAACCCTAACTCTTCCTTTCAATATTTGCTGTTGCATTGTTACATGTTTAAGCCCCAAATAACGTTTTACAAGAACCACCTTCCTGTGTATAGCCCAGTAGCCCAGGAACTCCTTCACAATGGGTTAGAAGAAGCAGGGACGGCCCCAAAGAATGCAAAAGAGGCTGCCTGGGCTGTTTCTCTGCCTTCGTTAACACACTGTTTCCATCGCTTTCAGGACCTCCATGGATAGGCTCACTTCCCCTACCCAGGGTTTGACAAGTGAAGGTTTAAAAATGAAGAGTGAGACAGAGAATAATGCCAATTATTTCTTACAGTTCAAACCATAAACAAACCTCAGTAGCAGACACCCATATCCCTTGGTCTTCATCATTCCATGCACTCCAGTGGCTTCCTCCTCCAAGCCCCTGTGACTCTCAGCCTGGGGGCTTTCTTGGGCTTGCCCAAGCACAGGGTAGGCTGGAGATTAAATGCCCTGGAGTGACTCTCAACCAATGATGGCGAGAGTTGATGTATAACTGCTCCTTCTTCCTTTTCCCTAGAGTGGGACAACTCTAAGGCATGTTCTACATGATTTTCCACTTGATCCATTTGCTTAGAGTGGTAACCTACTCATTAACACACCCTATATTGGTTTTCTTCCCTTCCCTGTTTCACATCCCCACTTCCCTCCCAGTGCTTCCTGGGTCTCTCTCTCAATTAAACGAATTGCACTCAAATCCTTGTCTCCAGGTCTGCTTCTAGGGGAACCCAACCTAGCACAGCCCACAAACCCAGCAATATTCTCTGAAATAAGGCCTTCCCATTGCTTACAGCAATGAACTACAAACTTTTATGCTTGTGTACCTTCTCTCCATCATATGCATACTTGTTTATTTATAAATGATATACAATCATTGGAAACCCTGGTGGTGTAGTGGTTAAGAGCTACAGCTGCTAACCAAAACGTCTGCAGTTTGAATCCACCAGATGCTTCTTGGAAACCGTATGGGGCAGTTCTACTCTGTCCTATAGGGCCGCTATGAGTTGGAATCAACTCGACAGCAATGGGTTTGGTTTGGTTTTGGTTTTATACAATCACTAATTAATATATTATGTCATAGGCTGCAACTTGGACAAGCTATACATACATATTTTAATAGATACTGGAGTAATTTTGAGTTCTTTGGGCAACCTCTTTTCAGATCTGAATAGATGGTCGTTGCTTCGATTTCAACTGTGGCTGACAAAGAAGGTCCTGGAAGGAGGAAATATGCAACCATTGACATTTTTTGGTTGTTTGATTCTGCTTGTCCTATTAATATTATTTTAACCAGGGATTCCTTTGTTACCTGTTCATTTTGTGAGGGCTGGTTTCATTATAATTAGGTACTAAAAATAATTAGGTACTAGAATCTGTAAACATACCCAGGCAGAAGAAAACTGTGATATGTTGCAAAATGCTGAAAGGGAGTGGACTGAACCACCAATGCCCACATACTACCTATTAGTTAAGTTTATTTTCTAATTCTTTGGATCAAAAATAATTATAATAGCTGACACAGATCACAATGGAGGGTCCTGGACACAGCTGGAAAAAAATGTAGAACAAAATTCTAACTCAAAAAGAAAGACCAGACTTGCTGGCCTGACAGAGTCTGGAGAAACCCAGAGACTGTGGCCACTGGACAGCCTTTCAGCTCAGTAATGAAGTCACTCCTGAGGTTCACCCTTCAGCCAAAGAGTGGACAGGCCCATAAAACAAAATGAGACTAAAGGACCACACCAGCCCAGGGGCAAGGACTAGAAGGCAGGAGGAGACAGGAAAGCTGGTAATACGGAACCCGAGATTGAGAAGGGAGAGTGTTGACATGTTGTGGGGTTGTTAACCAATGACATAAAACAATACGTGTACTGTTTAATGAGAAACTAGTTTGTTCTGTAAACCTTCATCTAAAGTACAATTAAAAAAAGAAAAAAATCATTATAGGTGTAATAATATTTTCTTCCTCCACCCCAATGGATTGTCTTGAACACACCTTGAGATGCGCACACCCTGCTTTGGAGGCCACTGGTTTGCTTACATCCAGTCTGCATTCCTCCTTGCCCTGTACCCACTTTCCTGTACCTGCTAAACCTCTCCAGGGCACTCTGCTCCAGTTGGCCCAGCCTCTTTCCTCCTCTAACCCTTTGTTTGTACCCTCCTGAGCTATCTGCATCCGCATTTTGTTCATCCTTCCTTTCCCAAGGGCCGCTTCTGAGCTATTCCAGCCCAAAACCATCTCACTCTGTCTAAATCCCTTGAACACATCTAGCCCTAGCCACACATATTTTTTAAACTCACCACCTACTTATTTGTTTCTGTAGCTGAGCTCTAACAGCTGCATGCAGGCCAGAGCTATGTGAGTGCAGAGAAGACAGAGAGTTAATTGGAGGTGACATGGTGTTTATTAGGTGGCCCCAGGTCTTACAACACAAAATCAGCGCATGGCCCAAGGAATCTCCTGGGCCCTTAGCACAGACTGTGCTCTTCAGCTCTCCCGGAATCTGTCTGCTCCAGTGACTGGCTGAGGACTGTAAACATTAATTGGTCTATGGCACAGAGGCAGTAATGAAGCCATGGAAAAATTGCTCCGACTTCTAGCTGAGAGGACAAAACTGTGCCAGGCTCAGGGTGAGTTAGCACCATGTTTTTCATGCGTTGCAGCTTCTCTTCTGCCTTCCCAGGCTTAGTCAAACACATTCCTAATATGACTTTTTTTTAAAAGAAGCCCACATCAATGTTTCTAAAAATTAGATCTTCCAAAGTATAGAATTAGCCCACTTTTTAAAACTAGCTTTATTGAGATGTATTGTAGGTACCATAAACTTCCCCATTTAAAGTGTACAGTTCAATGATTTTAAGTATATCCACAGAGTTGTGCAATCTAACTCCGTGATGGTCTTTTGATTTGTCAATGTGGCTACAGTTCCCAGTTATTCAGTTAAACACTAATGTAGGTGTCACTGTGAAGGTATTTTACAGATGTGATTAAAGTCCATAATCAGTTGACTTTAAGTAAGCGAAATTATCCTAGATAATCTAGGGCGGCCTGATTCAATCAATTAAAAGGCCTTAAGAGCAGAGCTGAGGCTTCTCTGATGAAGAAGAAATTCCGCCCGTGGACTGAAGCTTCCTTTTTTTGGAGCAATCTTCCACGTCATGACACAGTCATTACTACAACATAAAATTTTAATAGCTATGTAGTATTCCATTGCATGGCTGAACCTTAATTTATTTGACTAAATCCTTGTTATTTGGATTGTTTCTAATTTGGGACTATTATCAAACTCACTGCTATAAACAAGCTAATAGGCTTTTAAATTTGACAGCAGCTATGTCCTTTTCTGAATTGTTATGGATCAAATTGTATCCCCCTCAAAAAAGTGGGTGTCAACTTGGCTAGGCCATGGTTGCCTCCATTTTGTGATCTGATGTACTTATCCTATGTGTTGTAAATCTTAATTCTGTGATATTAATCAGGCAAGATTGGAGGCAGTTATGTTAATGAGGCAGGACTCAGGCTGCAAGATTAGGTTGTACCTTGAGTCAGTCTCTTTTGTTGTATAAAAGAGAGAATCAAGCAGAGAGGAGAGGTATTTCATTACCACCAAGCAAGAAGAGCCAAGAGTGGAGCGCATCCTTCGTGCCTGGGTTCCCTGCACTGAGAAGCTCCTAGACCAGGGAAAGATTGATGACAAAGACCTTCCCCCAGAGCCGACAGAGACAGAAAGCCTTCCCCAGGAGCTGGAGCCCTGAATTCAGACTTGTAGCCTCCTAGACTGTGAGAGAATAAATTTCTGTTTGTTAAAGCCAGCCACTTGTGGTATTTCTTTTATAGCAGCATTAGATAACTAAGACCATGATCAGTGTAGGATCTCTTTCTTTTTTTTTAACTTTTTAGGCATGCACAATGTATACATATAGAAGTGCATATATTGTAAGTATGTGGGTGAATATCTTCACAAACTGAACATACCTATGTAACCAGTACCCAGATCAAGTAACAGAATATGACCAGCACTTCAGGAGAGCCCCTTTTGTGACTCCTGCCTGCCAGGTCTTTTTTCTTTTTCAACTGAATAGCAGCTGACAATACATCAAACTGGCAAATCCAACACCCCCTTTGTTTTTTTAATATTATTTTTATTGTTATTGAAAATATACTCTGCAAAACATACACCAATTCAATAATTTCTACATGTACAGTTCAGTGACGTTGATTACATTCTTCAAGTTGTACAACCATTCTCACCTTCCTTTTCCTAATTGTTCTACCCCCATTAACATAAACTCATAGCTGCCCCCCCCAAGCCTCCTATCTAACTTTTCTAGTTGCCATTGTAATTTGATTCCATATAGTTAGTTCTTTAAAAGAGCACAATGCTGAAGGCAGACATTCTTTACTAATTAAGCTAAACTATTGTTTGGTTTTAAGAAGACTTCAGGGAATATTTTTGTTTTAAGGTTTTCTCAGGGCAATAGTTTCAGGGCTTCTTCCAGCCTCTATGGCTCCAGAAAGTCTGGATTCTATGAGAATTTGAAATTCTGTTCTACATTTTTACCCCTTTTGATCAGAATTCTTCTACAGAATCTTTGATCAAACCATTCAGTTATGGTACCCAGGCACCACCCAGTTCTGGTGTTATGGTGAAGGTGGCAGTTGTTCACGGAGGCAATTAGCCACACATTCCATTTTGTCCTCGTATTCCTGACTCTCCTTCTTCCTCTGTTGCTCTAGGCAGAAAGAGACCAATTGTTGTGCCTTGGATGGCCACTTGCAAGCTTTTAAGACCCCAGACACTACACAACAAACTAGGAGGTTCAACAGAAGCACTAAAAACGATATTAGACCAGTAAACTGGGATGTCCCATGAAACCATGACCCTAAACCTCCAAACCAAGAAATCAAATCCCATGAGATGCTTGGTCTTACTTAAGAGCCTCAGCAACTACCCTTCTTCTTCTTTTTTTTTTGCATTGTTGTAGTAAAAATAATATCTCACACCACATGCCAATTCAGCTTTTTGCAGGTGTACAACTTAGTGATATCAATTACACCAATTGGCTGTGCACCCATTACCCAGCACCCCCTTTGGAGCAGGGCAAGTAAAGACATCACAGATTGCCACTTAGTGTGCACTCATGTCTCTCTGTTCTCTGTACCTCGAATCTCTGCTTTCAGCACTCTCTATAGTAACCTTAACCCTCACCTCAGCATCAACTCTATTTTCAGTGTCTACCTTTAGTGTAGCTTCAATAACTGAGTGGATGGCTGGAGAGTTGGGTTGGCATGGTGAGTGAGCAGCATGACCAGGCATGTGGTACCCTCCTCCCTGCCCTACACCCAGGCTGAGGCCGATATGGAAAGCCTAAACAGTTGTGAGCAAGGGCCAGGCTTTCTAAACTAGTGGGTCTCAAACTTGGCTGCATATTGGAATCCCTGGGGAGCTTTAAAATTGAGTGATACCCAAGACCTGCACTCAGAAGTTCTGATTTAAATGACTTGGGGTGAGGCCTGGGCATCAAGATTTACAAAAAATACCTAGGTGATTCCAATGTGCAACCAAGGCTGAGAACCAGTACTTCAAACTCAGATTCTCTTTGGCTTTTGTGGCTTTTGTGGGTGTGTGGCTAAGGATTAAATGCCACTTCTCATTGATGCTGTAATGTTTTTGTAACTTACACTGACATTTTATTTTATTTTTGGCTTTCCTTGGAGGGCTTGTGCAACACTGTTTTGACAACGTCCCACCCTCTCCACAGACTGAATTGACAGTCTCTAATTTTTTTTTTTAAGATGGTGTGGATACACTGGGTCATTTAGCCTGAATGGGAATTAAGATGTTTTAAAACAATAATGAGTTAGAAAAGTCATTCTTTAAGCATATTTGATGTGCTTTCTTACCTCTCCTGCAGATAATGCGCCTTGATAAAATAACATTGTTACTAGAAGAAATTATGGTTTTTAGATGTGTAAATTACACAAGACAGATTTGCAAAACCATCATGCCTGACCCAGCTGAATTGTTCCCTGGTTGTTTACTGTAGAGGAATTTCCCACACAGGGGCCCAGACAGCATACTTGAAAGATGATTTAAAAAGAATTCTTTTATAAGTTACTTTAAGAAGGAGAAAGATCCTAGGTATGTACCCAGAAGACTTGAGACTAGGGACTCAAACATACTTGTACACCAATGTTCATAGCAACATTATCCAGGATAGTCAAAAGGCGGAATCAACCTAAGAGTCCATCAACGGATGAGTGGATAAACAAAATGTGGCACATCATACAATGGAGTATTACTCCGCCATAAAGAGAAATGAAGTCCTGATACATGCTATGACATGGGTGAACCTTGAAAACATTATGCTGAGTGAAATAATTCAGACACAAATAGACAAATATTGTATGATCCCACTTGTATGAAGTATCTAGAGTAGGCAAATGTATAGAGAACAGAAAGCAGATTAGAAGTTACTAGCGGCTGAGGGGAGGGGGAAATAGGGAATTATTGCTTAAGGAGTAGTGAGTGTCTGTTTGGGGTGATGAAAACGCTTTGGAAATAGTGGTGATTATTGCACAACACGGTGAATGTAATTAATGTCACTGAATGACACACTTGGAAATGGTTAAAATGGCAATTTTTTGTTTTATATATGTGTGTGTGTACATATATATGCATATTTGCACTACAATATAATAAAAAGGGAGAAGGGAGGAAACGTCTGGTATATGAGCCCAAACATATGGGTTGACCAGACATCAGACATTTAAGGTAAAAAGGAGAAAGGAATTTGAGCAAAGGAAGAAGAGAGATGAGTCTCGGGTAAATTGGTGCTTCTGGGATGTAAAGGAGCCCTGGTGGCGCAGTGGTTAAGAGCTCAGCTGCTAATGGGCGGTTCAAATCCACCAGTCGCTCCTTGGAATCCCTATGGGGCAGTTCTACTCTGTCCTATAGCGTCGCTATGAGTTGGAAACAAATGGACCGCAGTGGGTTTGACTTTGGTTTGGGGGTATAAAAGGTGTATAGCTGACAACCAGTAGAGGGATGACCAGCTGGCTTACCTAGTAAGGATGTTGGCAAGTGTGAGCAGAGCCTCCGAGGTACTGAGGCAAAGGAAACAAGTGTCATCTGTGTTAGACAGGCAGGGTAATTAACCAGGAAGGCAAAGGCACAGATATGAAAACACATCCTGGTGAATGGAGGGAAATGTCATGCCATCCCCAAATTCACTTTTCTTAATGTTCACATGAGAATGCTGGTGCATAGGCGGGTGTTCACAGGAACCCCATCCTTTCCTGAGGAGTGCTCAGTGGCTCCTGGCCAGGAGGTCTGCTCTGGCAGAGCTTGGAGCTGATGATACACTGTCCCACATGATTTCAAAGCAGTGGTGGGTTCTGTCTTATATTTATACAACCAACAGAAAGAACCTATTTTAGAGAAAACAGGCAAAGAAGGGAGCTGAGGGTAGCAATTTTATAGCCTGCCCTGTAATTTAGTCTGGTATTCTCTGTTGAAGGAGAAAATAGTCCTGGTGTTAACAGACAGTAGAGGATGAGAGAATGAAGGATCAAGCAATTTGAGCCCTGGTCCTAGAATTTTCAGTGTATTGGTAAGGGAGGAAAAACTTTTGACCTTTTCCCCTCATTTTAGCATCATAGAAAGACATTGGTCATTTGTGGAGGAGACAGATTCACAAATTAAAATATCTATATCCAGAGAGAGAGAGAGATAGGAGGACATGAAATAATAGAATGAGAGGAAATGAAATATTGGCCAAGAGCATGGGCTCTGGAGTCAGGCTTCCTGGGACTGCATCCCAGCTCCGCCACTGACCTGGGGCAGTGCCCAAGGTGACCTTGGGTGGGTTATGACCTTGGATAGGTTATGCAACCTCTCTCTGCCCCAGTGTCCTTGTCTGTAAAGTGGAGTAATAAGAGTACATACATCTCATGGGGGCCTGGCACAAAATAAGTCAATAAAAGTTATCATTATCATAAAACTTCCCAGGATATTACAAGAGATGAGAATTATCTACTCTAGCCTGAGGGAGCCAGATAGAATCATGTCCCAAGCTAGGGGAGGTGGTAGCCTAAGCTAAGTCTTAAACAATGAAAAGAAATTGGCAAGAGAGGAGGGAGATGGTATTCCCATTCTTGGCAGAGGAAAATGATATGTGGGCAAGAAACAGGGTGTTCGTAAGGAAGTCTTTTTTAAAAATAATATTTTATCGTGTTTAAGGTGAAAGTTTACGCAGCAAATTAGGTTCCACTTTAACAATTTCTATACAAATTATTCAGCTGTACTGGTTACATTTTTCACAATGAGTCATCATTCATTCCTTTTTGGCTGTACCATTTCCAGTGCACTAGTTTTCCTGCCCCCTTATCTTCTCTTCTTCGCTTTGGAGTAATTTTTGACCATTTGGTCTCATATAGATGATTTTTTAAAGGAGCTCATTACTCACAGGTGATATTCTTTATTTTATGAGTCAATCTGGGTTTTTTTTTTTTAATCTGTTTTTTTATCTAAAAGGTGACCTTGGGGAAAAGTTTGGTTTAAAGTTTAAAGAGTATCTCAGGGCAATAGTCTTGGGGAGTCCTCTAGTCTCAACTGGTCCAGTAAGTCTGAACTTTTATAAAATTTTAGTTTTGTTCCACAGGTTTCTCCTGTTCTATCAGGATCCGTCTATAGTGGCCCTGATCAGAACGGTTGGTTGTGGTAGCCCGGCACCATCTAGTTCTTCTGGTCTCAGGGTAGATGAGCCCGTGGTTCATGTATACTATTAGTCCTATAGACTACTTTCTTCTCTAAGTCTTTTGTTTCCTTTTTTTCTTTTGTTCCTGATGGGTAGAGACCAATAGTTGTATCTTAGATGGCACAACATGATGAATGTAATAATGAAGAAGAGTGAACTGTAGCACCAACTTGGGTTGGGATGGTCTATGATGGGCATGGGGGAGTTTCCACCAGTCCTAAACAGGATCTCCAGATGCTGCATTGTGGGGGCTGTGCCCTGCACATGGTCACCTGGCAGATAGTGGGAGCTGAAGTCCAGCCCATGCCCCACTTGCCAAGCTGCGGGCCTCAGCATGAAGCTGCATGCTTTTGGAGGAACAGGTGTCTTGTAAAATCCATACTGAGGTGTTGTATGGGCAGTTCTGGTGCTAGGCAATAGGATAGAGAGGAGGGGCTGAGAGGCAGCCCATTTTCAAGCCTTCTGACACCCAGAAGGATGTTGCCTCCCTGCCCTCCAAGCTACCAAGGGTACAGACGCTAGTAGAGCTGTTTGCCTAATCTTCTCCCAGCTCTGCATGAGAGAGCAGTTTGGTCTTTTCTTATATAACCACACAGAACAGGCAAGGTGGCATTCACTTTGTTATTGTTTCCTCTGCCAAATGTTTTTATGCCACAAACGTCATGTTAGGAACCCTGTAGCCATTCTCTGGATTTTGAAAATTGCATAGGGAAGAATACTTCATTTCAGGAAAGGGTCTGGGGAGAAGAGGGAAGGAAGGAAAGAGGAGGAGGCAAAGTCCTCTTGAAATGCAGACTGTCAGTTTCCCTTCCAGAATAACTAACTGCATTTGGTCTTTTGTTCCCTGCCCTGG
Source organism: Loxodonta africana (assembly GCF_030014295.1). Taxonomy (NCBI): domain Eukaryota; kingdom Metazoa; phylum Chordata; class Mammalia; order Proboscidea; family Elephantidae; genus Loxodonta; species Loxodonta africana. The sequence goes on from NC_087369.1 coordinate 26,463,901, forward strand.
GGAACATGTTTCTCAAGTATAAAACTGGATCAGGCTGTTCATAGAAATGCTTTGAAGGTACCAAGCCCTTCTACTGTAATAGCAGCCCAGGCTGTGTTTTCTACTCTTCTAAACCACATCTGCCAAAAACAGACAACAGGTCATACTGGAATAAGCTGCTTGGCCACTGAGGCCTTCACCCTGCTATTAATCAGGCCCAACCTCCAGGAAGGAGGAGGGAAAGAAGGATGTGCCAGCAGCAACGTGGGCATAGCTCTTGTGCATACTGGGGAAAGAAAAAGGAAAAGTGCCCACAAGGGAATATAGTAGATTTAAAGTCAGCTTTAAGGAGAATTTTGATCATAAATATAAATTACTAAAACCACTAGAGAACGAAAATCACCAAAGAAAACTAAAACACCATGCTCAAGCCTGTTTCCTCCACCTGTAGCAGATGTTTTGATGTCCCACTCACAGCCCCCAGCATTTCCCATTTTCATGCATACTGGCCCAGTTTCCAACAGTCAGCACCTGCTACTCTTTGGAGGCTCCCTCTGGCCACTACAGCAGCCTTCAAACAGCGCCCTTGCTTCTCAGGTAGGGTAACTCTGATGCATATATTCTACCATGTCACCCAGAGTTCCCCAGCAGGATTAAGCTCCAGTTGCCCACAATGTAACTTGCTTGATAACATACCATTAACTGGCTTCCTTTCCTTCCCTCCTCTTACTGCCCCACCGCCCTATCAGTGTTTCCTGAAGTCTCTTCCCAAATAAATGGCTTGTACTCGAATCCTTCCATTACGGCCCACTTCGGGGCAACCCAAACTAAAACATCCTTTAACCTTCATCCATTTTGTTAAAATTTACTCCCTTCCCCTATTTAACAAGTTTAACTTTCCCTTAAATTGTTCATTCTGAAATTCAACACAGAGCTGTGATGGCTCTTTCATCCAAACAATGTGTCCAGTACAAGACATGTTGTTGTTGTTAGTTGCCATTGAGTCGATTCCAGCTCACGGTGACCCCAGGTGTCAGAACAGAACTGTTCCGTAGGGTTTTTAAGGCTGTGACCTTTTGGAAACTGATTGCCAGGGCTTCCTTCTGCCTCTGGGTGTGTTCGAACTGCCAACCTTTTGACTAGTAGTTGAGTGCTTAATCATTTGTGCCACCCAGGGACTCCAATACAAGGCATATCCAAATTTTAAAAACTGTTTTGTAAATCTAAGGAACTTTCCCAATTTTTTTTGGTAGACTGGAATCTTTTGTATTAAATATTTGTTCTGATATCCGAATTATAGACCAGATCTAGGCAAGCTTTCACTTGGTAAATGTATTCTCTGGTAAATTATAGGAGTAGCGTCATATTTTCAACGTATTAGGGGGATTTAGAAGTCGAACTAATTGTCTTCTGAATCATTTTATAAAACAGGCCCAAATTTATGAATTTTCGTGTATTTTGTTTCCTGAAAGTGAACTGTACCCATCTTGGTATTTCATTGTTGCGTCTCATATTTGAATGGAATTTCAACTATGGTTCCCCCCGCCACTTTTTAATGCTATTTCTACTAGTACTACTTAGACTATTACCAAAGTCCTAATACAAAACTATCTGAAATATCATATTGATGGTACACAGATACAGGAAGTTAGTTTTATCCTCCAACATCCTCTTGGGACTACCACAATATTTCTTTTTCTGTCATTAATTTGTTAAGAGGTGCTAGATAAATCACCCTGACTCTTCGTTCTTCAATTTTTCCAGGTATTGAGCAATAAATTAATATTTGAAGTTGTATGAACTAAAAAGGAAATGGGTCAATATCCTTTTCTTGGAAATAAAATGTCAGGGCTTATTTCAGTATAAAAGCAATGTATACACAGAGAAAACTACAGGAATTCAGAAAAGCAGAATAAGAGAAAAGCACCTATATTTCTATTGTATAAAGAGGCCCAGTATTACATTTTAATTTATTTTCTTCCAATTTTCTTACTATATACAGGTTTTGTGTATTATCATCATCATGACATAAGCATTTTCTGTTATTATCTCTTGTTGGGCATCAGATAACATCTTGCTGTTGTTGTTAGGTGAGGTGAGTCAGTTCCAACTCATAGGAACCCTATGTACAACAGAACTAAACACTGCCTGGTCCTGCACCATCTTAACAATTGTTGCTATATTTAAGCCCATTGTTGCATCGGTGGCAAGAGAAAGGAAAAGTAACATACCATTATACCATACCATCTTTCTGGTATTCTCTGCTTCCAGCCAGGATCCATCTAATGTCAGCGATAATATCCCTTGTTCCATATCCACTTCTGAATCCTGCTTGAATTTCTGGCAGTGCCCTGTCAATGTATTGGTGTAGCCGCTCTTGAATGATCTTCAGCAAAATTTTACTTGACTGTGATATTAATGATATTGTTTGATAATTTCTGCATTCTGTTAGATCCTTTCTTTGGAATGGGTAGAGATAGGGATCTCTTTCTTTTTTTTTATTATGGTTTAGGTGCGAGTTTATAGCTCAAGTTAGTGTCTCATACAAAAATTTATACACACATTGTTATGTGACCCCAGTTGCTACCCCTGTAATGTGACCATACATTCTGCCTTCCCACCCTGGATTTCCCATGTCCATTCAACCAGTTCCTGTCCTTTTCTGCCTTCTCATCCCCCCTACGGGCAGGAGCTGCCCATTTAGTCTCGTGTATCTACTTGAACTAAGAAGCACTCTCTTCACGAGCATCATTTTATGTCTTACAGTCCAGTCTAACCATTGTCTAGAGAGTTGGCTTCGGGAGTGGTTTTAGTTCTGGGTTTTAGTTTAGAGTCCGGGGACCATGTCTTCTGGAGTTCCTCCAGTCTCAGTCAGACCATTAAGTCTGGTCTTTTAACTAGAATTTGAGTTCTGCACCCCACTTTTCTTTTGCTCCATCAGGAACTCTCTGTTGTGTTCCCTGTCAGGGTGATCATTGGTGGTAGCTGGGCACCATCTAGTTCTTCTGGCCTCGGGCTGATGGAATCTCTGGTTTATGTGGCCCCTTTTGTCTTTTGGGCTCATATTTTCCTTGTGTCTTTGGTGTTCTTCATTCACCTTTGCTCCAGGTGGGTTGGGACCAATTGATGCATCTTAGATGGCCACTTGCCAGCTTTTAAGACCCCAGATGCCACTCACCAAAGTGGGAAGCAGAACATTTTCTTAATGAACTTTGTTATGCCAATTGACCTAGATGTCTCCTGAAACCATGGTCCCCAGACCCCTGCCCCTGCTACACTGTCACTTGAAGTGTTTGGTTGTGTTCAGCAAACTTCTTAGCTTTTGGTTTAGTCCAATTGTGCTGATTTCCCCTGTATTGTGTGTTATCCTTCCCTTCATATGAACAGGGATCTCTTCCAGTCGGTTGGCCAGGTAGCTGTATTCCAAATATCTTAGCATAGATGATTGAGCACTTCCAGTGGTGCATCACTTTGTTAAACATCTCAACTGGTAACCTGTCAATTCCTGGAGACTTGTTTTTTGCCAATGTTTTTAGTGCAGCTTGGACCTCTTCCTTCAGTACCATCGGCTCTTGACCATATACTACCTCCTGAAATGGTTGAATGTCAACCAATTCTTTTTGGTGTAGTGACTCAGTGTATTTCTTCCATCTTCTTTCCATGCTTCCTGCGTTGTTTAGTATTTTCCTCATAGAATTCTTCAATATTCCAACTCGAGACTTAATTTTTTTCTTCAGTTCTTTCAGCTTAAGAAATGCCAAAAGTGTTCTTCCCTTTTGGTTTTCTATCTCCAGGTCTTTGCACATTTCATTATAATACTTTACTTTGTCTTCTCTAGCCACCCTTTGAAATCTTCTGTCTCTTTTACTTCATCAGTTCTTCTTTCGCTTTAGATAATCTGCTTTCAACAGCAACTTTCAGAGTCTCTTCTGACATCCATTTTGGTCTTTTCTTTCTTTCCTATCTTTTTAATGACCTCTTGCTTTCTTCATGTATGATGGTCTTGATGTCATTCCACAACTCCCTTGGTCTTTGGTTATCAGTGTTCAAGGTGTCAAATCTATTCTTGAAATGGCCTCTAAATTCAGGTTTAGAGCTCAGGCTGCTAACCAAAAAGTTGGCAGTTTGAGTCCACCAGCTGCTCCTTGGAAACCCTACGGAGCAGTTCTACTCTGTCCTATAGGGTCACTAGGATTTGGAATCAACTCAATAGCAACAGGTTTGGTTTTTTTTTTTTTTTTGAAAATATATATACTCACGGTCATAGTTTGACTCTTGTGGACCTGTTTTAATTTTCTTCAACTTCAACTTGAATTTGCATATGAACAGTTGATGGTCTGTTCCACAGTTGGCCCCTGGCCTTGTTCTGACTGATGATACTGAGCTTTTCCATTGTCTCTTTCCACAGATGTAGCCAATTTGATTCCTGTGCATTCCGTCTGGTGAGGTCCACGTGTATAGTCACTGTTTATGTTGTTGAAAAAAGGTATTTACAATGGCCTTGCAAAATTGTAATGTGATCTCCAGCATTGTTTCTATCACCAAGGCCATTATTTTCTAACTACCAATCCTTTTTCTTTGTTTCCAACTTTTGCATTCCAATTACCAGTAATTATCAATGCATCTTGACTGTATGTCTGATCAATTTCAGACTGCAGAAGTTGATAAAAATCTTCAACTTTGGCCTTAGTGACTGGTGTGTAAATTTGAATAATAGTCTTATTAACTGGTGCTCTTTGTAGGCGTATGGATATTATCCTATCACTGACAGTGTTGTACTTCAGGATAGATCTGAAAGTGCTCTTTTTGGCGATGAACGCGATGCCATTCCTCTTCAATTTGTCATTCCCAGCATAGTAGACCATATGATTGTCTGATTCAAGATGACCAATACCAGTCTATTTCAGTTGACTAATGCCTAAGATATTGATGTTTATCTGTTCCATTTCATTTTTGGCGACTTCCAATTTTTCTAGACTCATACTTCGTACATTCCAGGTTCTGAGTATTAATGGATATTTGCGGCAATTTCATATGGTTCAACCGAATAATTACCTTACAGGGTGGTTGTGAGAATCAAACACGATAATATTTGTTTAAGACCTTGCATGATGGTTATTAAATGTTAATATCCCCTTTGATAAAAGTGAAAAATATCTGCATCAATGTTTAATCTCTTTTAAACTGGCAGAATATACACCAATATATTGCACATTATATACTTATTTATTTTATATCTTGCCTTTCTCCAGAAGGAATTTAAGGAGTCTGTTTTGCACAAAGCTGGTAATAAATAAATCTTTGAATTGATAAATGAATGAATGTTTCTGCTTAGTTTTGGCTCTTTGGTCATTTCTGAGCCATACTTTGGCAAACGCTAAAACCAAAAACCAAACCAGTTGCCGTGGAGTCAATTCTAACTCATGGCATCCTCGTGTGTAACACAGTAGAACTGCTCCATAAGGTTTTCTTGGCTGTAATCTTTACAGATGCAGATTGCCAGGCTTTTTTTTCTGCCTCTGGGTGGGTTAAAACCACCTTTAGGTTAGTATTTGAGCGCAAACCGTTTCTGCCACCCAGGGACTTGCTCAAACACTAGACAGCCCAATTTGGACAGATCTTTTCCAAAAGAGTTTGTAACAAAGTTTGTGCATGTGTCCTTTTCTAGCAGGTTGCTCTTTCCTACAAGCCAGGCCCATGCAGTGGTATCTGGTAAATATCTAACAACCTGCTCTCCAGATCTGTGATGGGGTGGAACAGATCAGCAGCGTTTGCCCATTTCCGTGGTGTGAATACTCACTCCTTTTACAGTCAATTTCAGGCTACCAACTTGACGTCACCAAATGCAGAGTTGGGAAGAGATATGGGTACTGGCCGGCAGCAGCCCACCACTGGCTCCACCAAACAAGAAACCCGAGGCCAGTGATCCATAGACTGGCACTGATAGTGTTTATAATATATGATTTTGTATTTATGTTGCTAATTTTCACACTTACCAAATATTTTTGAAAAACTACAACAGAATAACTTCAAAAATGGAACAAAACAATAATTACAGTATTTATTGCTATCCTAAATCTGTATGACACCTTCTTATTAAATTGCTCTTCTTGATGAGACAACCTGCAGGGTTTAGTTCTTCGTTTTTCCTTTTGTGAACCTGTTATTTTAATGAAAAAGACACTCAGTCAGTAATTCCAAGAAAAAAGCACTATGTAATTTTGTTTGTTGACCCTCTTGACGATCTTAATGACTCAGATCTTGGGAAATACCTTTTTGGTGGGATTGCAAAACCAAAGATCAAAATTTTATTTTAAATGCAAAGGAATGTGAATCACAAATGGGGTAATCACTGAGGATATGGATTTTTTTTTAATCAAAGATGTGTTTTAAGCTTCTAAAAACACTTCTGCAAATAAAATATTTTACTCTAAACCAGAGATTCTACATGGAAGAGAGTATTGTCTGGAAGGTGAAGGGTATTTTAGAAATCAATGGGGGCATTTTTTTGTTTGTCACCATGATTAGGGGACACTATTTTAAGGGTGGGATCTGGGGTTGCTAGGATTGGAAATTGCCCCGTTTTCCAAATGACCTTCAAATGTCCTGTTGGACCTTTAAAAAAAAAAAAAACCAAACTCGTTGCTGTTGAGTCGATTCCAACTTATAGAGACCCTATAGGACAGAGTAGAACTGCTCCGTAGGGTTTCCAAGGAGCGGCTGGTAGATTCCAACTGCTGATCTTTTGGTTGGCAGCCATAGCTCTTAACCACTGTGCAACCAGGGCTCTGCTGGACCTTTATGTAGGTGAAAATATGTACTTAATTTTCCAAGAATGCAACTACTATATAAATTGGGTGCTTGCATTTAATTTTGCTCAGAATTGGCCAAGAGTTGTTCACCATCTTGGGAAGTCATAGAAATATAGGCAGCACTGCTTTGGTTGTTTGAGTTGCCAATAAAGCACTCCTGCATTTCTAGCTGTTGCAATCACAGTGATGCTATGATTAGTAGCATCTGGCTAATTTATTATGTCTTCTAGTGTTGCCAGGCCTGAGGGTTTATATTTTGAGGTGCATGTTATTTTATTAAGGAGCCCTGGAGCCCTGGTGCACAGTGGTTAAGAGCTTGGCTGCTAACCGAAAGGTCTGCCATTCAAACCCTCCAGCTTCTCTGTAGGAAAAATATGTGGCAGTCTGCCTTTGTAAGGATTACAGCCTTGGAAACCCTATGGGGCAGTTCTACTCTGCCCTACAGGGTCTCTACGAGTCAGAATCGATGCGACAGTGTGGTTTTAATGGGTTAGTTTACTATAAATTACTTTTACTTCTCCTTTCTACTTGGGCATTATATTGATTTTTAAAATTATGTGTTGGGGTAAGTGATAAAGAAAAAAAAAAGAAAGTGATATCACCTATAAATTTCATAGCAGGTTAGTACAGGGGACAACATATGAATATGTGTAATAAAAGGGATCATTGGGTCTGATAGGGTTGAGACCACTGATATAAATAAACAATCCTTAGCATAATATGACAATACCTTTTCTGTTTTCGAGGCACCCAGCATATCTGCCTACCATCTGTCATCAAAGAGTGGCATATCATATTCCCTTGGCTTCAAGACTGTAAAAAGATTGTTCAACCCTGCCTTAGTCCATTTGTGGTTTAAAATAACAATTGTATCCATTCCCTTAATCACAATGCTTACGGCTTTGTCATTTGTTCTTGGGAACATTGGTTGCCCTTTGGAAAAGTGCATAATCAAAAAGTCCAGTGGATCAAATCTTTAAGGCAATTTTAAAGTGAAATGAGCCTAAATTTCCTTGAGTTTAGAATTTTCCCCTGAGGAAGTCAGAAGCAAGCATTAACAAGCACATCTGTTTAGTCTCATGCCATATGTATTGGCAATAAACACCCTGGTAGGAAAATAAGCAGTTAGTGCTATGCACACAGTAACAAAAAATAAATATATACCTTGAGCTGGATTCAAATATGAACCTACAGATCATGTTGTCAACACAGGGAAAAAGAAAAAAAATGCATCATCAATGCAAAAAACTGTAATAAATATGCAGGGTTAACCTCTGGCAAGATTGCAAAGTAGCTAGTGTTTGCTTCCAGCACTTCCACACTTCTTTATTCCGTGCCTTTTTCTTTACTCAGCACCTCCCACAGCTGCAAGCCTAAGGGCCTCAGTTAACTCCAAAGCAGCAAGCATTGTTGAGCTATTTCTGCTGTATGCCAGGCACTGTAATAGGCACTATTAAATTATTTTTCTTATTTAAAGGCTACAAACTGTAGAAGGAAAGGGATCTGATAAACTTGTTTTTCTTAATTTACTCTAGAAACTTTTTCCAAGCAGATGGGCTATTGGTGTGTGTGTGTGTTTTAGGTGAAGGTTTACAGAGCAAATTAATTTCTCATTAAACAATTAATACACATATTGTTTTATGACATTGGTCGTCAACCCCATGACATGTTGACACTCTCTGCTTCTCAACCTTGGGTTCCCCATTTCCATTCATCCAGCTTTCCTGTGCCCTCCTGCCTTCTTGTCCTTGCCCCTGGGCTGCTGTGTTCATTTAATCTCGTATACGTAGTTAAGCTACGTGTATTATTGTTTGTTTTATGGGCCTCTCTAATCTTTGGCTGAAGGGTGAACCTCAGGAGTGACTTCAGTACTGAGTTAAAAGGGTGTACAGGGGCCATACTCTTGGGGTTTCTTCAGTCTCTGTCAGACCAGTAAGTCTGGTCTTTTTTTGTGAGTTTGAATTTTGTTCTACTTTTTTCTCCAGCTCTGTCTGAGACCCTCTACTGTGATCTCTGTCAGAGCAGTCGGTGGTGGTAGCCGGACACCATCTAGTTGTGCTGGTCTCAGTCTGTTGGAGGCTGTCGTAGTTGCGGTCCCTTAGTCCTTTGGACTGATCTTTCCCTTGTCTCTTTCGTTTTCTTCATTCTCCCTTGCTCCAGATGGGGTGGGACCAGTGGAGTATCTAAATGGTCACTCACAAGCTTTTAAGACCCCAGATGCTACTCATCAAAGTAGGATGTAAAACATTTTCTTCATAAACTATGTTATGCCACTTGAGCTAGAGGTCCCCCAAGACCATGGTCCCCAGGCACATGGGCTATTTTTTTTATTCACTTTTATTGAGCTTCAAGTGAACATTTACAAATCAAGTCGGACTGTCACATATAAGTTTATATACACCTTACTCCATACTCCCACTTGCTCTCCCCCTAATGAGTCAGCCCTTCCAGTCTCTCCTTTCGTGACATTTTTGCCAGCTTCCAACTCTCTCTATCCTCCCATCCTCCCTCCAGACAGGAGATGCCAACACAGTCTCAAGTGTCCACCTGATACAAGTAGCTCAGTCTTCATCAGCACCTCTCTCCTACTCACTGTCCAGTCCCTTTCATGTCTGATGAGTTGTCTTCGGGAATGGTTCCTGTCCTGGGCCAACAGAAGGTTTGGGGACCATGACCGCCGGGATTCCTCTAGCCTCAGTCAGACCATTAAGTATGGTCTTTTTGTGAGAATTTGGGGTCTGCATCCCACTGATCTCCTGCTCCCTCAGGGGTTCTCTGTTGTGCTCCCTGTCAGGGGAGTCATCGGTTGTGGCCAGGCACCAACTAGTTCTTCTGGTCTCAGGATGATGTAGGTCTCTGGTTCATGTGGCCCTTTCTGTCTCTTGGGCTCTTCGTTATCGTGTGACCTTGGTGTTCTTCATTCTCCTTTCATCCAGGTGGGTTGAGACCAATTGATGCATCTTAGATGGCCGCTTGTTAGCATTTAAGACCCCAGACGCCACATTTCAAAGTGGGATGCAGAATGTTCTCATAATAGAATTATTTTGCCAATTGACCTAGAAGTCCCCTTAAATCATGGTCCCCAAACCCCCGCCCTTGCTCCGCTGACCTTTGAAGCATTCATTTTATCCCGGAAACTTCTTTGCTTTTGGTCCAGTCCAGTTGAGCTGACCTTCCATGTATTGAGTATTGTCCTTTTTTTTTTCACCTAAAGTAGTTCTTATCTACTAACTAATCAGTAAAAAACCCTCTCCCACCCTTCCTCCCTCCTCCCCCCCATAACCACAAAAGTATGTGGTCTTCTCAGTTTATACTATTTCTCAAGATCTTATAATAGTGGTCTTATAAATATTTGTCCTTTTGCCTCTGACTAATTTCGCTCAGCATAATGCCTTCCAGGTTCCTCCATGTTATGAAATGTTTCACAGATTTGTCACTGTTCTTTATCGATGCGTAGTATTCCATTGTGTGAATATACCACAATTTATTTAGCCATTCATCCGTTGATGGGCACCTTGGTTGCTTCCAGCTTTTTGCTATTGTAAACAGAGCTGCAATAAACATGGGCGTGCATATATCTGTTTGTGTGAAGGCTCTTATTTCTCTAGGGTATATTCCAAGGAGTGGGATTTCAGGGTTGTATGGTAGTTCTATTTCTAACTGTTTAAGATAACGCCAGATAGATTTCCAAAGTGGTTGTATCATTTTACATTCCCACCAGCAGTGTATAGAGTTCCAATCTCTCCGCAGCCTCTCCAACTTTTATTATTTTGTGTTTTTTGGATTAATGCCAGCCTTGTTGGAGATGGAATCTCTTCGTAGTTTTTTTTTTTATTAACTTTTATTGAGCTTCAAGTGAACATTTACAAATCAAGTCGGACTGTCACATATAAGTTTATATACACCTTACTCCATACTCCCACTTGCTCTTCCCCGAATGAGTCAGCCCTTCCAGTCTCTCCTTTCGTGACAATTTTGCCAGCTTCCAACTCTCTCTATCCTCCCATCCTCCCTCCAGACAGGAGATGCCAGCACAGTCTCAAGTGAACACTTGATATAATTAGCTCACTCTTCATCAGCATCTCTCACCTACCCACTATCCAGTCCCTTTCATGTCTGATGAGTTGTCTTCGGGGATGGTTCCTGTCCTGTGCAAACAGAAGGTTTGGGGACCATGACTGCCGGGATTCCTCTAGTCTCAGTCAGACCACTAAGTATGGTCTTTATATGGGAATTTGGGGCCTGCATCCGGCTGATCTCCTGCTCCCTCAGGGGTTCTCTGTTGTGCTCCCTGTCAGGGCAGTCGTCCCTTGTGGCTGGGCACCAACTAGTTCTTCTGGTCTCAGGATGATGTAGGTCTCTGGTTCATGTGGCCCTTTCTGTCTCTTGGGCTCTTAGTTGTCGTGTGGCCTTGGTGTTCTTCATTCTCCTTTGCTCCAGGTGGGTTGAGACCAATTGATGCATCTTAGATGGCCGCTTGTTAGCATTTAAGACCCCAGACGCCACATTTCAAAGTGGGATGCAGAATGTTTTCATAATAGAATTATTTTGCCAATTGACCTAGAAGTCCCTTTAAACCATGGTCCCAAAACCCCGCCCTTGCTCCGCTGACCTTTGAAGCATTCATTTTATCCCGGAAACTTCTTTGCTTTTGGTCCAGTCCAGTTGAGCTGACCTTCCGTGTATTGAATATTGTCCTTCCCTTCACCTAAAGCAGTTCTTATCTACTAATTAACCAGTAAAAAACCCTCTCCCACCCTTCCTCCCTCCCCTCCTTGTAACCACAGAAGTATGTGTTCTTCTCAGTTTATACTATTTCTCAAGAACTTATAATAGTGGTCTTATACAATATTTGTCCTTTTGCCTCTGACTAATTTCACTCAGCATAATGCCTTCCAGGTTCCTCCATGTTATGAAATGTTTCATAGAATCGTCACTATTCTTTATCGATGGGTAGTATTCCATTGTGTGAATATACCACAATTTATTTAGCCATTCATCCGTTGATGGACACCTTGGTTGCTTCCAGCTTTTTGCTATTGTAAACGGAGCTGCAATAAACATGGGTGTGCATATATCTGTTTGTGTGAAGGGTCTTATTTCTCTAGGGTATATTCCGAGGAGTGGGATTTCAGGGTTGTATGGTAGTTCTATTTCTAACTGTTTAAGATATCGCCAGATAGATTTCCAAAGTGGTTGTACCATTTTACATTCCCACCAGCAGTGTATAAGAGTTCCAATCTCTCCACAGCCTCTCCAACATTTATTATTTTGTGTTTTTTGGATTAATGCCAGCCTTGTTGGAGTGAGATGGAATCTCATCGTGGTTTTAATTTGCATTTCTCTAATGGCTAATGATCGAGAGCATTTTCTCATGTATCTGTTAGCTGCCTGAATATCTTCTTTAGTGAAGTGTGTGTTCATATCCTTTGCCCACTTCTTGATTGGGTTGTTTGTCTTTTGTGGTTGAGTTTTGACAGAATCATATAGATTTAGAGATCAGGCACTGGTTGGAGATGTCATAGCTGAAAATTCTTTCCCAGTCTGTAGGTAGTCTTTTTACTCTTTTGGTGAAGTCTTTAGATGAGCATAGGTGTTTGATTTTTAGGAGGTCCCAGTTATCTGGTTTCTCTTCATCATTTTTGGTAATGTTTTGTATTCTGTTTATGCCTTGTATTAGGGCTCCTAGGGTTGTCCCTATTTTTTCTTCCATGATCTTTATCGTTTTAGTCTTTATGTTTAGGTCTTTGATCCACTTGGAGTTAATTTTTGTGCATGGTGTGAGGTATGGGTCCTGTTTCATTTTTTTTGCAAATGGATATCCAGTTATGCCAGCACCATTTGTTAAAAAGACTATCTTTTCCCCAATTAACTGACACTGGGCCTTTGCCAAATATCATCTGCTCATATGTGAATGGATTTATATCTGGGTTCTCAATTCTGTTCCATTGGTCTATGTGTCTGTTGTTGTACCAGTACCAGGCTGCTTTGACTACTGTGGCTGTATAATAGGTTCTGAAATCAGGTAGAGTGAGGCCTCCCACTTTCTTCTTCTTTTTCAGTAATGCTTTGCTTATCCAAGGCTTCTTTCCCTTCCATATGAAGTTTGTGATTTTTTTCTCTATCACATTAAAAGATGACATTGGAATTTGGATCGGAAGTGCATTGTATGTATAGATGGCTTTTGGTAGAATAGACATTTTTACTATGTTATGTCTTCCTATCCATGAGCAAGGTATGTTTTTCCACTTAAGTATGTCTTTTTTAATTTCTTGTAGTAGTACTTTGTAGTTTTCTTTGTATAGGTCTTTTACATCTTTGGTAAGATTTATTCCTAAGTATTTTATCTTCTTGGGGGCTACTGTGAATGGTATTGATTTGGTTATTTCCTCTTCGATGTTCTTTTTGTTGATATAGAGGAATCCAAGTGATTTTTGTATGTTTATCTTATAACCTGAGACTCTGCCAAACTCTTCTATTAGTTTCAGTAGTTTTCTGGAGGATTCCTTGGGGTTTTCTGTGTATAAGATCATGTCATCTGCAAATAGAGATAATTTTACTTCCTCCTTGGCAATCCGGATGCCCTTTATTTCTTTGTCTAGCCTAATTGCTCTGGCTAGGACCTCTAGCACAATGTTGAATAAGAGCGGTGATAAAGGGCATCCTTGTCTGGTTCCCGTTCTCAAGGGAAATGCTTTCATGCTCTCTCCATTTAGAGTGATATTGGCTGTTGGCTTTGCATAGATGCCCTTTATTATGTTGAGGAATTTTCCTTCAATTCCTATTTTGGTGAGAGTTTTTATCATAAATGGGTGTTGGACTTTGTCAAATGCCTTTTCTGCATCAATTGATAAGATCATGTGGTTTTTGTCTTTTGTTTTATTTATATGGTGGATTACATTAATGGTTTTTCTGATATTAAACCAGCCCTGCATACCTGGTATAAATCCCACTTGGTCATGATGGATTAATTTTTTGATATGTTGTTGAATTCTATTGGCTAGAATTTTGTTGAGGATTTTTGCATCTATGTTCATGAGGGATATAGGTCTGTAATTTTCTTTTTTTGTGATGTCTTTACGTGGTTTTGGTATCAGGGAGATGGTGGCTTCATAGAATGAGTTGGGTAGTATTCTGTCATTTTCTATGCTTTGAAATACCTTTAGTAGTAGTGGTGTTAACTCTTCTCTGAAAGTTTGGTGGACAGATGGGCTATTTTTTAAAATAATTTATTTTACTTTTGTTGTTGTTGAGAATATACACAGCAGAACATACACCAATTCAACAATTTTACATGTACAATTCAGTGACGTTGATTATATTCTTTGAGTTGCAACCATTCTCATCCTCCTTTTCTGAGTTGTTCCTCACCCTTTTAACATAAACCCACAGCCCCCTAAGTTTCCTATCTACTCTTTTGAGTTGCCATCATCAGTTTGATCCCAGATAGAGAGATCTTAAAAGAACACAGTGTTCAAAGCAGATATTCTTTACTAGTTAAGCTAAAGTGCTGTTTGGTTTTAAGAAGACTTTGAGGGTTATTTTTGGTTTAAAAAGTTCATGCAGCCTCCATGGCTCCAGAAAGTCTAGATTCCATGAGCACTTGAAATTCTGTTAGCAGATGGGTTATTTTGAGAGATCAAGGTAGTGGTTATCTTGAACAAGGGGGAGTGATGGGGAAAAGGCATGAGGAGCTTCTGGGAGCCAGTAATGTTGTATTTCTTTATCTGGGTGGTGGTTACCCAGATACGTTCACTTTGTGAAATTTCAACCAGCTATGTGCATTGGTTAAGAGCTTGGCTGCTAACTAAGAGGTTGGCAGTTAGAATCCACGTCATTCCTTGGAAACCCTGTGGAGCAGTTCTACTCTCTCCTGTAGGGTTGCTTGCTATTGTCAGAATTGACTCAATGGCAACAGGTTTGGTGTTTTTTTTTTTTTTTTTGGTTTGGTGTGCTTATTAATTAGGCATACTTCTGTATGCATGTTACACTTCAAAAAAAAGTTTACTTTTTCAAAAAAGGAGATGGAGATGAAATTTTGAAATCATCGCTACCATTTTTAATAAGGTATCCATAACTTGCTGCATTGATGTCTCCCAGGGGGTGTTTTAGATGTACCATGGAGGAGACAGTGCTTAACTTAAAGGTGCAAATTGCTGAGGGTAGAACGTCAGTGAAGAGGTGGCATCAGACAGGCCCCCGTCAAATCTCACCTGATCTATGGCCCTGAGCCCCTTTATCCAGAAGCCTGATGCTGCCCATTATGATCCCAGATTATTAAACATTAAGCAGAAGATAAAGAAAAAACTATCCTTAAAGAGGAGAATGAAGTTGAAAAAGGGGCCCATTAAAATAAAATTTTAGGAGAAAGAACCAAACAAAGTTGGAAGAAAAAATTCAAGTAGAGTTGCCAGATTAAGCAAAAAATCAATCAGTCCATCCATACAAGATGCCCAATTAAATTTGAGTTTCAGATAATCAACAAATGATTTTTTTCTTAGCTTAAGTTTGTCCCATATAGTGCATGGGACATACTTATACTAAAAAAAAAAAGTATTTGTTGTTTATTTGAAATTCAAATTTAACTGAGTGTCATGTATTTTAATTGGCAACCCTAGATTCGAGGGAAGGAGGGAGATCAAATCATAGGCAACATGAAAAATGTGTTTTCAAAGTGGGGAACCACTTCAAAGTAAGATTCTCTGAAAACTACCTAATATTAAATAATAACAATCCCTGCCCTAAATAAGGGAAAGAACTTTCCACAAGAAATTAAAAAATATGTATATTTTTTGCAATTGATAAAAGATTAGAGGCCTTTCTTAAATGTCTTGCTAGAGGTTCAGCATTTAAACCAAATCTTGTCACAGTCACTATTTCTTGTCACATTCACTGGGACATTCACTGTTTCCCAGAGATCTGGGTGGTAGAAACTGCCTAGGACAAAGGTGGGCAGGAAGGACAAAGAGCTTCTTCTGAAAGATCCTTTTTCAGTTTTCATCTGATGAAATCCTCGTTGCCTATAAAAAGAGTTTGCCATTAAAAGTACTACATTAGTATCTGGGTCGAAAAACAAATTTCTAAATACTCTGTTCCCATCTACTCATCAAAGCAAAAGCATCTGAGAGTCACTCGAGGTGAATGAGGTCAGTTCTTCTGGGAGAGGTAGCCCAATCACACAACTGCTGATTCTCTTTTGAAGCGCTGTAGTTTACCCACTCTAATTTCCAAGTGTATAATGAGGATGAAATAATTAACAAAATTATTCTAAATTGAAGTTTTTTTTCTTATTTTAATAATCCCCCACGTGTCTGTTTGTCATACTGTGGGGGCTTGCATGTTGCTATGATGCTGGAAGCTACACCACTGGTATTCAAATACCAGCAGGATTACTCATGGTGGACAGGTTTCACTGAGCTTCTAGACTAAAACTGACTAGGAAGAAGGACCCGGCGGTCTACTTCTGAAAAGAATTAGCCAGTGAAAACCTTATGAATAGCAGTGGAACATTGTCTGATATAGTTCCGGAAGATGAGCCCCTCAGGTTGGAAGGCACCGTGGCTGCAACAATGGGCTCAAGCATAACAAAGATTGTGATGATGGAGCAGGACCAGGCAGTGTTTTGTTCTGTTGTACATAGAGTCCCTACAAGTCAGAATCAACTCAGCGACACCCAACAACAACAACAACATTTCAATAATCACAGTAACTCCAAAGCCACCACAGTGTGACAAACTGACAGACTCGTGCTGGGTTTTATTAATTTATTTTAAAATCAGAAGTATAGTTGCATGTAGTTAAAGGTACATGTCCTTTAAACAGTTTGCTCTTAGAAATAGGTACACTATATACTGTATAATTTTTATACTATTAATTGTTAAGTAAACTTTTCTTTCATGGAGTGCTTAAAGTAAACTTTGGCCTAGCTCACAAAACCTTAAAACAGCGCAGGTTAAATTTATTGTGGGTAAACTCTATGAATGAATGTTGCCAACTGGCTGCGTAGAGTCTTTGTTGATATTTTTTATGGCCTTACAAAACTGTCAACAGCAATGACCTGCATGTCCTTGGATGAGTTACTTGGCTGTCTAGGCCACAGCTTCCTCATCTACAAAATGAAGATGAGTGCTGTTCCCTCCAATCTTTAAAATGTTATGACTAGATTAGACTAAGGGTGTGTTCGTCTCTCGGGAATAGAGGACTCAGAACAACTTACCTAGAGCTGTTGTTGGTAGTGATGTTTTTATTTTAATAAATAAAGGTAAGAAGAGTGTAGAAAAATGGTTTCAATTCCCTCTGGCCCCTGTGGAAACCTTTCACAGGTAAAATAAGCAGGATTTAGGAAAAGATAGACTATCAATAAAGTGATAACCTAGAGATGGGAGTAAGGATTAAAGATTGAAAGTTGGTAACTGCAAGGGGAGAAGATGCCATGAGAACAAAAGCACACCTGTCTTCCCTCCCACAGAAGGCCAGTTGGTGCCTGTTGGAAACAAGAGATTCACCCCCAGTGACTACATTCAGTGTTGCCAGAAACAATGGCTTCTAGTTGATTTCCATAACTATCAGGAAAAGCGTATCATGGCAGCTATAATGCAAGGCAATGCCCAGTGCTGAGTATTTCCTCCTGCCTCAACTCTGAGGTGGATGTGCACAGCAGTCAGAACGCAGGATTTGGAGAATCAGAGTTTCTTCAACCTTCAGAGTGTTCATGCGAACTAAACCAAGTGTTTAAGATGAAAATTATTTGTGTTAAGAAACATTTGTGCTTCCACATTCATTACCAAAGATATACTTGAGCACTTTTTGGAAAGTTGTTTTATAAATTATAAATTTATCTAAAAATGTTCAGCCACGGCTTCTTGCTAAGACTCTTCGACCTTAGACACTTTGTGACAGAGTTGAGAAAGAGCTGACAGCTCAGGTGGAAGAATTGGAGTGGGCATGGCAGAGCAGAGCCTGGCATCAAACAAGGTGAGGTAGCTTCAACAGCTTTACTGGGCCCTATTCTTTTACTGATGAAGATCAAAGACTACAGCCTTCAGTGCGGATTACATCTCAACATAAAGAAAACAAAAATCCTCACAACTGGACCAATAAGCAATGTCATGATAAACGGAGAAAAGATTGAAGTTGTCAAGGATTTCGTTTTACTTGGATCCACAATCAACACCCACGGAAGCAGCAGTCAAGAAATCAATCGACATATTGCATTGGGCAAATCTGCTGCAAAAGATCTCTTTAAAGTGTTGAAAATTTTCAATTGCCTCCTACGCATGTGAAAGCTGGACAATGAATAAGGAAGACCAAAAAAGAACTGATACCTTTGAATTATGGTGTTGTTGAAGAATACTGAATATACCATGGAATGCCAGAAGAACAAACAAATCTTGTCTTGGAAGAAGTACAGCCACAATGCTCTTTAGAAGTGAGAATGGTGAGACTTTGTCTCCCATACTTTGCACATGTTATCAGGAGGGACTGGTGCCTGGAGAAGGACATCATGCCTGGCAGAGTAGAAGGTTATTGGAAAAAGAGGAAGACCCTCAATGAGATAGATTGACACAGTGGCTGCAACAATCGGCTCAAACATAGCAATGATTGTGAGGATGGCAGTGTTTCGTTCTGTTGTACATAGGGTCGCTATGAGTCGGAACCAACTCGATGGCACCGAACAACTACAACATTTCCTTCCCGCTCCATAGCTCTGCCCTCCTCACCAAAGGGGGAATATTTTAAATGCATCTGAGGATTGTGTATATGTGGACACTATGGAGTACTCACTTGAGGAAAAGCTAATCAAACATAATTACAAGAGAATCCAGGAGAAAGAGTTATAATGTAAGCAATACCATGATGTGCGTAGAATATGTATGATGTATGATATTTTGTAGCAAAGCTCAGAATTTGTTCTAGAAAACTACAAAAAAATTACCCTCTGGGGAATGGGAGGTGGGTAGCCTGAATAATAGCGCTTCAAAGATGTCCGCGTACTAATCTCTTGAACCTGTGAATATCTTACCTTACGCAGCAAAAGGGACCTTGCAGACGTGATTAAGGTTCAGGATCTTGAGGTGAGGAGATTATCCTAGACTATCAAGGTTTCTTGTAAGAGCGAAGCAGGAAGGTCGGAACGAGATGAGAGTCAGAGAAGAAAATGTGATGACAGAAGCTGAGATTGGAGTGATGTGAGTCCATAAGCCAAGGAATGCAGGAAGCCTCTAGAAGCCAGAAAAGACAAGGAAATAGATTCTCTCCTAGAGCCTTCAGAAAGAACACAGTCTTGCCAACTCCTTGATTTTAGGACTTCTGATTTTCAGAACTGTAAAAGAATAAATTTGTGTTGTTTTAAGACAGTAAATTTGTGGTAATTTGTTAAAGCAGCAATAGGAAACTAATACAGGAGGACTCGACAGGATGTTTTCAATTCAATAAGCATGGTTTGGTGAGAGTGTTGGGGTAATGGCTGGTGGGAATGTGCACAGTTAGTCACTGTACAGATTTTTATTGAGAGCCTGTGATCAGCTATACACTGTGCTTGAAACTGAAACAAACAGACGTGGACTCTGTCATTATGGAACTTACAGCCATGAGAGAAAGACTGGCATTAAACCAAAAATTGTTATTAAACAACTTCAAGTGTGCAATGTACTAAGAAGTACCACATGGTGCTGGGGTGATTAAAAGGAGACCTAGTCGTTCTGGATGGTCTGAGAAGGTTTTCCTGGGAAGTGATATTTAAGACAGATTACAAGGATGAGTAAGAGTTAGCTATTAGGTCAGTTATTTCAGGCCAGTGGAGGTGAAATGATCATTTTGGAAAGAAGGTAGAGTATAGCCAAAAGCTATAGGCAGGCAAAGCATTATATGTTAAGGAATTGAAATAAATCCAGTATTGCTGGAGCAGACAGAATAAGAGCTAGAGTTGTACAATAGGAGATGGAAGGGTAAATAGGGGCTAGACCATGCAGGGCCTTATAAGCCACTGAAGAGGCTTGGCATGACCATATTTACGTTTTTAAGGATCACACAGACTGCAGTGGATGAAAGAATGGAGTGTGGGTCAAGAGAAAATGATGGAAGACTAGTTTTAAGGATATTACAGTAGTCCAGGTGAGAAGTAAGGGTAGCCCTGCCCAGGATGGTGGCAGTTGAGATGATGAGAAGCAGGATTCAAGAGATATATAGGACATAGACTCAAAAGACTTGATGACTGATAGATGTGCGAGGTGACAGAGAGGAAGGTGTCAAAGATGACTCCTAGGTTTAAGCAACCTGGTTAGCAGATCCATCATTTTCTAAGGAGAGGAACAATGCTGGAAGAGATTTTTTTGGGGGGGAAGATTATGAGTACACTTTTGGACATGTAGAGTTTGAGGGGTCACTGAGACATTCAAGCAGAAATGTGGAGTAGGCACCAAAAAAAAAAAAAAAACCCAGACTTACTGGTCTGACAGAGACTGGAGAAAGCCCGAGAGTATGACCCCCAGACACGCTTTTAACTCAGTGCTGAAGTCACTCCTGAGGTTCACCCTTCAGCCAAAGATTAGACAGGCCCATAAAACAAAAAATAACTCAACCACGTATATGAGATTAAATGGGCACACCAGCCCAGGGGCAAGGACGAGAAGGCAGGAAGGCACAGGAAAGCCGGCAACAGAGAACTCAAGGTTGAAGAAGGGGAGAGTGTTGACATGTTGTGGGGCTGGCAACCAATGTCACAAAACAATATGTGTATTGTTTAATGAGAAAATGATTTGCTCTGTAAACCTTTATCTGGAGTACAATTTAAAAAATGTGGATTAGGCATTTGGATATGTAAGAGCAGATTTAAATTTGGGAGTTGGAATTTAAATGGTAAATGAAGCCATGGGAACAGTGGAGATTGCCCAGGGAGAGAGAGAAAAGTAAGAAGAGGGCCTAGGGAGGAGCTCTGAGGAACTCTAAGATGAAGCAGAGCAGCTGAAGTCAGAAAAAGAAACCCAGATGTAGCCAGCAACCATGGGAAAAAAGTAGGAGGCTGTGGAGTAACTCAGTGCAAGGAAAGAGAGTTTTCCACAGAAGCAGTGACGATGAGGTCAAGAAAAATAAGGACTAAAATGTATACCTTGGACATAATGGTCACTGGTGACCTTCCCATGAATTTGCTGTGACAGGGGAATGGAAGCACAACCTAGGAATTGTCATCTCCTCTGAGTGTTTCCGGCAGATGTTGTAATAACGAGGTCTTCAGGAAGAGCTACATGGTGAGAAGTCCAATGGGAAACTGCTGTTGTATGTGTGCCAACAACAACAGCATACATACAGTCACATACATACTGTGCCTTCCCAGAAAGACAAAAATGTAGGGTGGTGGTCAGGACTCCAGGCCCCCTGGGCCTTAACCACACCGCCTTGTACACTTATTACCTTTGGCTGGCATCACTCCATCACTTGCTCTTCCTTTTAGCTCTAGATCTTGCTAGCTACCATCCTTGTCTCAGGTCTTTGTCATTCTTGAACTTGAACAAGGAAATCACTATCTCTTTTCTTCCTTTCATTCTCCCAGTGTTGTTTGAGAGGTTAATTCAAGGAGTCCAATTTAATCAACATTTCATTCCAACTGCTTCTCGTCCAATATGTACGAAGTGGTTCTTCATCAGGGACGTGGCTAGTTCTGTGAACGGACAAAGGACAATAGTATATTAGGGAAGTGGGTTGATGGAGAAGTACAAGGGGGATTACAGGTAAGTCTCCTACCTTATGAGAGGCCAGGAAGGCTATCAGAAGAGCCAAAAAATTTGATCCAGGTTGAAGGTTTAAATAATGGGAAGAGAAAATGTTCCTGTATTTTATCGATTGTCTACTAAAATTCAGCTTATGCCTAATTCAGATGCGGTTCTTTGACTGTAATAACTATGAGGCATACATAGGAGTCCAGCCTTCCCCACCCTATGAGGCAACATGGCATACGAATGGGAGCAAGTGCTCCTTGGGTTATGCCGCCAAATAAATCTTACCAAAGATAACAGTGACTTTCTCACTGAAACCAGAACACCAACAGGAATGTTGAGGAGGAAAAAAAAAAATGCAGTGAAAGAATGAAGCCATTTTGAGGGAAAGGACTAAAAGAAGAAAAGAGTTTTACAAGGAGAAACAGGATACAACTCTGACTTATGCAATAAGTTTGCTTTGTAAGGGTGGTGAAAAAATGGAGTAACCGTAGAGTAGAATCAGAGTTCTTTATAACGTTTTGAACACAAACATAGCTTTTATTTGTAAATTTTGGGGCAGTTATTTTTCCCTCTCTCTTCATTACTCTCTTTGCCCTTCAAATTTGGAAATTATTCCCTCAGGTAAAATAAAATTATTTCCTCTTGTTCCCTGGGAAAGTATTTGTCCTGACTCTACCCTCAAGATCTACTAAATAAGTTAGTACTTGAGAATGATAGCAGTGGCTGCCTACATTGGCTTTGATAAATAATTCAGTATTGTAGTCAGAGCTCTTCTCAGGCACTCATGATCTGCCTTTGAGAGATCAGCTGAAGCCCAGCCCTCTCATTTTACAAATGAGGAACTTGGTGTGGAAAGGTGAAGCAATTTTCTCAAATTTTCACAGAGCTAGTTAGTGACAGATGCAGGCCTGGAACTTTGAGGTCAGGTGTCTACCTATGCTATGCTGTCACACTTGAATATATTGAAACCACAATGAAACCAAACTTGTTGCTATCAAGTTGAATCTGACTTATGGAGACTCCATGTATTACAGAGTAGAACTGAGCTCCATAAGGTTTTCTTGGCTGCAATCTTTTTGGAAACAGATCACCAGGCTTTTTTTCCGCTGTGCCACTGAGCAGATTCTATCCCCCAACCTTTAGGTTAGTAGTTGAGTGTAAACAATTTGTACCACCCAGGGACCTGAAACCACAACAGTGACCCCTATAGTTGAAAGCTTATGGAAGCTAGGAGGATACCATCTCCAGTTCTCACAACAAATCATTAAAGGAAGCTTCATCATTCTCATTTTCCAGATGAGAAAACCAAAGCTCAGAGAGGTTAGATAACTTGCCTAAAATCACAGTCAGTAAATAGCAGAACCGCTTAATCTTACAGGATGGCCAAATAGGGATTGGCAGTGTTTAGGTCTGATACTACACCTCAGTGGGGACAGGTGATGGCCTGCCTGGTGGCACAAGGAATGCCAAAAGGCTAACTAAAATTACTGACCCAACTTCTTTGCTGTGGTGTCTACAGATTGCGCTTGGAGTCAGTCGTAGACAAGACCAGGGAATGGGACACTGAAGAGTTATGTTTTGTTGGGAAGTGAGAAGGGAAACCACCAGAAACAAGAACTTTTTGACCTAGTAGGATGACACTGGTACGATGAAGGCAGCCTGAAGGAAAAGGGGTCTCTGGAGAAAGAATGAAAGCTGGTGATGCCCAGCTCAGACTTGTATCTAAAATGAGGCCAGCTCTTGAGCCCCTAAGTGGACTGCAGTGCTTTAGGAATTTGATAGCACGTATTTATAGAGCTGAATCAGTCTGCTCTGACTGCACTATTTGGGAAGGAGGTCCATAGTTGCATAGAAGTGAATTAATAACAATTCTGGGTTCAGGATACACAGGTCCATGCTTGGCCCTCTTTTCAATTAATGAATTAATTACTCAAGAACACGCATGAACCTAACACCCAAACCAAGAATTAGAGCATTAGATGAAGCCGTCTGACAATGCCAAGTTTTTAAGAGGATTTGGATTACTAACAAAACCTCTTTATTATTTGTGGGAGTGTAAATTGATTTAATCAGTTTAGAAAACAATTTGCATTATCTTCTGGAGTTAAACATTCTCACGCCTTATGATCCAACCATTCATTTCCTAAGTATATAAACCTGCCCAAAAATGTTCAGAGCAGCACTGTTTACTGTTTGTAGGAGAGAATGAGTTTTTCTAACATAACACTGAGTCAAAAAACTAATTCCAGAAGCCTTCCTGCAGCATGATACTCATTGTATGAAGTTTAAAGCAACTGAAATGAAAGAATATAAGCACAGCATTATTCACAATAGCCAAAAGGTGGAACTAACCCAAGTGTCCATCAACAGATGAATGGATAAACAAAATGTGGTATACACATACAATGTAATATTATTCAGCCATAAAGAGAAATGAAGTCCTGAGACATTCTGCAACACGGATGAACCTTGAAAACATTATGCTGAGTGAAATAATTCAGACACAAAAAAGACAAATACTGTATGAGCCCATTTATATGAAATATCTGGAATAGGCAAGTGCATACAGACAAAAGTTTGTTATAGGTTACCAGCGCCTGAGGGGAGGGGAAAATGGGGAGTGATCGCTTAAAGGGTACTGAGTGCCTGTTTGGAGTGACGTAAAACATTTGGAAATGGATCATGGCCATGGTTGCCCAACATGGTGGATGAAATTAATATCACGGAATTATACACTTAAAAATGGTTAAAATGGCAAATGTTTTGTTATATATATTTTAGTACAATAAATTTTTAAAAGGAGAATAACAATACATATATGTGTGATAAAATTATTTTTCATAATCCAAAACAAAACAAACAAAAAACAAACCCACTGCCATCAAGTCATTCGGACTCATAGGACAGAGTAGAACTGCCCCATAGGGTTTCCAAGGCTATAAATCTTTATGGAAGCAGACTGCCACACCTTTCTCCTGTGGAGCGGCTAGTGGGTTCCAACCACTGACCTTTCGGTTAGCAGCTGAGCGCTTTAACCAATATGCTACCAGGGCTCCTTATTTTTCATAAAATACATGATGAAATTCAGAGTACTACACACAGCAGGCCAGTACAAGAAGAAAAAAAAAAACCCAAACCTGTTGCCATCGAGTCAATTCTGACTATAGGGTTGCTATGAACAGGCCAGTAATGCTAGGGAATTACCTCCCACTCCCCCAAGAGCAGCCCTTAGGCAATGGCCAACAGGAATTAGTGTACAAATATCCCAACTCCCTCACCTCTCAGGTAGGCAGGAATGAATTATCCAATAGGCAAGGTAAGCATTGTGCTTACCTTGCCTATTGTGGGTAGGATACTCTGAGATTTGTGTCTATGCTGTTTCCAGTGGTTCCCCAGTTGCCCATGGTAACTTGCATTATAAGCCCTTTGTCACCAGTCTCCCCTACTCCCCTTTCCCCTGAAGATATTTTTGAGCACTGCCTCTCAAAACACGGTCTGTTTTAGGGAAAAAACAATCCAAGACACGCTCATATCTATGATCCTAATGGCAGCACTTTCATTTTGACACACAGAACTCTGGAAATGTTAATGGAAGAGTCAGTTTTAAGCATTAAAGTCGGAGCTCACGTAGGTGCTTTCACCAGTAACTCAGTATTCTATGTCATCCAGATGTTAGCTAGAGGTTCTCATTCCCCATGGGACTGAGGCAGAAGTGCCCCATCTTACTCCCATTCACTTCTTTGCCTTTCCCCACCCTACCCTCAAATCCCAAAGCTTATCACAGTCCAAAGCCCTCTTCAGGATCTTGCTCTTCTATGTTCTACTGGCCTCCTCTACTCCTTGGTTCTTTCTTCCGCGTAGCTGCTGCTGAACCGTACAACTCCTTCACCAGACTTCATCAGAAAAACAAAACAAAAATCACCTCAAAGAAAGCATTTGTGAATTGAATAACTGTGATGAAATTGGTGAGGAGAGCGGTGACATGGGCTGTACAAACTCAGCCCTTCTTAAAATCCCTCCATCTGATTTTCCCTCCATTCTCTACTTCTCCCCTCTCTCTCCAGGATAGCCCTGGTGGAGGAGGGGGCACTACAAATTCTTCTGTCCAGAGCTCCAACCTCAAACTTGCATATCTAAACCCATCAAGGGGCTCTTCAAGAAAAAGGAAATTATAGGTCTAGCTAGCAAACTTGTCTCCCTGCTATACCTAAAACTATAGACAAACACAGGAGTCTTTCTGTTTCAAATGGGGGAAACCTAGATCTTCAACAGCACCCACGCAAAAACTCTTTCCAAGTTATGGTTAGATAAAAAGGAAGGCAATGCTAGATCACTCATCACCTGTCATGTGTTTGTAGACTTGGCATTAATAACTAGGGAGGTGTAATTTTATTTTCTTAATAAGTCGTGTCCATGCAAAACAATTTCGATGTTTTTTGGGCTTCACTTCCTACGCTTATATAGGTCTTCAAGTCACGGCAGAGTGCAAAAGTTTTGGCAACTGAATAACACCAATGTTGAATTTCCTGGCTCTACCATACTTTTACCATACTTCAGTGGCTGACCTTGGGCAAGTTACTTAACTTCTTTGAGCCTCAGTGTTCTCATCTGTAAAAGGGTACGCTAATGTGTGCTTTACAGAATTGATCTGAGGATTAAAAGAGGTAACTGCACCTAACACAGCCCTGGTACAAAGAGGCCAAGCAACGAATGTTAGTTACCTTACCACATAAGGAGGAGTATAAGGGACACCCCACAATATATCTAGCACAGCATTGTCCAATAGAAATATGTAAGCCCCAAATATGAGCCATAGATGTAATTTTTCATTTTCCAGAAGCAATACTTAAAAAAGGTAAAAGAAACAAATGGAATTAATAATATATTACATTTAACAAAAATATCCAAAATGTTATCATTTTAACATGGAATCAATATAAAAAAGTATTGAGATAGTTTACATTCCTTTTTTTCCTTTTTTCATATTCAGTCCTCGAATTCTGATGTGGATTTTACACTTACGACGTATCTCAATTTGGACCCCGTTTCAAGTGCTCAATGGCCGCATGTGGCTATTGTTGTTGTTGGTTGCTATTGAGTGGGTTTGGACTCATGGTGACCCCATGTATTACAGAATAGAACTGCTCCATAGGGTTTTCTTGTTTGTAATCTTAACGGAAGCAAATCTCCAGGCCTTTTCTTCCACAGTACCACTGGGTGGGCTCAAACTGCCAACCTTTAGGTTAGCAGTCGAGCGTACACTGTGTACCTTATTGGGCAAAATGAGATTGAAACTCCTCAGATTTTGAAACCTGGCCTTTTCTATTGTATTCTATGACACATTTCAAACTGTTGGAGGCATTTGGGTCCAGTCCTGTTCCTTTAATATCATTAATTTAGAGTTGTTGCAAACATCAGATGATATAAGGGATGGATTATCCAAAAGCAGGAATCTCCAAACTCTTTGTGAGGAATTACTGTTTTTCTTTTCCCCGAAACTTTCAACCCTGCAGAAAATTGGAGTAAATGGAAGGATGGGGGTGGTGAAAAGAGCTGGGCCTGACAATAAGACACTAGTGGCTTAGGGAAGAGGCCCTCCTGGTAACTACACAACCCTCTCTGATGGACATCTTAGCAAACCTTGGCAACTGACCTATGCCAAGTCGGTGGTCTTGATGGTCAGGGGTGGGGAGGGATGGGGGTGAGGCTGCACTGCATCTTAAATGGGCAAAGACCTTACTAGATTTGCTGTTGTAAGAAATGCCAAGTTTTCAAAAGATATGAACAGATGCTTCACTAAAGAAGACATTCAGGCAGCTAACAGATACATGAGGAAATGTTCACAATCATTAGCTGTTAGAGAAATGCAAACCAAAACTACAATGAGATTCCATCTCACTCCAACAAGGCTGGCATTAATCCAAAAAACACAAAATAATCAATGTTGGAGAGGTTGTGGATAGACTGCAACACTTATACACTGCTGGTGGGAAGGTAAAATGGTACAACCACTTTGGAAATCAATTTGGCACTTCCTTAAAAAGCTAGAAATAGAACTACCATACGATCCAGCAATACCACTTCTGGGAATATATCTAGAGAAATAAAAACCTTTACACAAACAGATATACGCACACTCATGCTCATGGCAGCACTGTTTACAACAGAAAAAAGACGGAAGCAACCAAGATGCCCAGCAACGGATGAATGGATAAATAAATTATGGTATACTCACACAATGGAATACTACACATCAGTAAAGAACAGTGAGGAATATGTGAAACATTTCATAACACGGAGGAATCTGGAAGGCATTATGCTGAGTGAAATCAGTCAGCTGCAAAAGGACAAATATTGTATGAGACCACTATTATAAGAATTTGAGAAACAGTTTAAACAGAGAAGAAAATATTCTTTGATGGTTACAAGAGGAGGGAGGGAGAGGGGTATTCACTAATTAGATAGTAGATAAGAACTACTTTAGGTGAAGGGAAAGACAACACACAATACAGGAGAGGTCAGCACAACTGGACTAAACCAAAAGCAAAGAAGTTTCCTGAATAAACTGAATGCTTTGAAGGCCAGTGTAGTAGGGGCAGGGGGTTGGGGACCATGGTTTCAGGGGACATCTAAGTCAATTGGCATAATAAAATCTATTAAGAAAACATTCTGCATCCCTCTGTGGAGAGTGGTGTCTGGGGTCTTAAATGCTAGCAAGCAGCCATCTAAGATGCATCAACTAGTCTCAGCCCACCTGGACCAAAGGAGAATGAAGAACACCAAGGACACAAGAAAAATACGAGCCCTCGAGACAGAAAGGGCCACATAAACCAGAGACTACATCAGCCTGAGACCAGAAGAACTAGATGGTGCCCAGCTACAACCGATGACTGCCCTGAGGGGGAACACGACAGAGAACCCCTGTGGGAGCAGGAGAGCAGTGGGATGCAGACCTCAAATTCTTATAAAAAGACCAGACTTAATGGTCTGACTGAGACTAGAAGGGCCCTAGAGGTCATGGCCCCAGACCTTCTGTTGGCCCAGGACAGGAACCATTCCCAAAGCCAATTCTTCTGACAGGGATTGGACTGGAAAATGGGATGGAGAGTGATGTCTGTGAGGAGTAAGCTTCTCAGATTAGGTGACACTTGAGACTATGTTGGCATCTCCTGTCTAGAGGGGAGATGAGAGGGTAGAGGGGGTTAGAAGCTGACAGAATGGACACAAAAAGAAAGAGTGGAGGGAGGGAGTGGGCTGTCTCATTAGGGGGAGAGCAACTGGGAGTATGTAGCAAGGTGTATATAAGTTTGTGTGTGAGAGACTGACTTGACTTGTGTACTTTCACTTAAAGCACAATAAAAATAATGAAAAAAAGAAATGCCAAGTTTTCCAGATAATAGGTGGCAGCTTAGAAGTCAGAGTCCACTACAAATAATGGTTTGTGCTCAGTTAATTATGGGGACTAAGTAAACATTAATAGAAATTGATAAGATCAAGTTTTGGATAAAAATAGAGAAGCAGTTGATTCTGACAACTTTTGGGGCAAAGGAGAACTGAATAAGACCACTTATGTACCAATCCTGGTTTCATATTTTTGGAAAACTTTCCCACTTCGAGGATTTCCTAAATGTCAGTCTAACCATAATATCACTCAAAGCACTCTTTCGTGGTTGTTGCGTTGTTGGCATTTTGCTCTGTTTCCTTCCACACTTTTTTCTATGAAGGAGTTTTTGTAATCTCTTCATAGTTGAGTTCAAATCAATACATAATTTGGTATCTTGCTTTTTTCCCACTTACTATAATGTCTGCATTTTCCATGTTCTCATATAGGCTTCATACAACAAATTTTTAATGACAGTCAAATGGTCCATTAAGCATACGTGCCATGATTTACTTAACTATACTCTATTATTATTTTCCTCTTTCTGGATATTATAAGATGTGCTTTTGTTCCACTTGGGTACAAGAAGCATTGCCCAAGCCTGTTGCTGTCAAGTTGATTCAGATGCATACAGATGCTATAAGACAGAATAGAACTGCCCCATAGGGTTTCCAAGGAGTGGCTGGTGGATTTGAACTACTGACCCTTTGGTTAGCAGCTGTAGCTCTCAACCACTGGGCCATCAGGGCTCCACAAGAAGCATTAACTTAAAAAAAAATTTTTTTTTAATGAAATTAAATCTGGATTTGAGTCCCCATGTTCAGAGCTGGCAAGACACCCAACAGCAGCCATTGTTGGAAGTTTCTCCCCATCTGAGAAATGGGTATGTATGAGGTCTCTTGACAATGCTTGGTGTGAAAGTTAGGATGCTTTTGACTCTAAAGAACACAAATCCACTCAAACTTGCCTTAGCCATAAAGGGGATTTACCAACCTGGGTAACTGGAAGTCCAGGGGAAGCTTCAGGGTTGGTTTGATTTAGTCGCCTAAAAGTGTTATCTAACACTCAGTTTCTTCCCATTTCTGCTGTTTTCTGCAAAGCCGGCTTCACCCTGGTCACAAGATGGCTATTGGCTACTCCTGGTGCTACATGCTTCTTTTTGTGCGCTGAGATGGGGAGGAGATAGAAAGAGAAGAGAGAGAGAGAGATGTGTTCCAGAAACTTCCTCAGAATAGCAAGCAAGTTTCTTCCACAGAGCCCTCAGGAAATGTCTCCTCCTTTCCCATTGGTCTGAACTGGGTCATGTGTCCAACCCTGAACTAACAGCCATGGCCAGCAGTCAGAATAAAGCTCATTAGTTTTTAGATTGAGCCATATATCTCAGCATTACAACCAGGCTGGGCTTTTTTTTTTTCCCATCAAAGTACAAATGCGCTGCATGTGGAAGTGAACAAAAGCGCGGGTGATTACAAATAGAAGAAGGAATGAATTTAGGGAGACTTTCATAATGTTTCCTATATCTTCCAACTTCTGTTTTCAGCCTTAGAAACCAAAACACCCTGCTACACAAAAAACAAAATCCCCAGGCCACAGGAGCCCAAAGCCTGGACCCAAAGAGGGGGAAGACAAGCTCCTCTTAATTCTTTTGCACCCCCAAGAGCAACAAAAACAAAACACATTTAATTTCTCAATAGATTATTCTGCCACAACACCCTGTACTTCAAACTCTTTTCTGTCCTCTTTTGGGGAAGGAAAAAGTTCTAAGAAGGGTGAAAACCCTCCTTCATTGGAAACCAAAGGACCAAGATAAATGACCTTCAAGAGGGTTTGGACCATCCAAAATAGTTTGTCAAAAAAAACAAGAATCTAATCACTTGGGATAATAGAGCTACCGCTTTAAATCACACACATATTTGATTAAACACACCCATTTAAGTAAAGCTTTATTAAGTAACACTCTCTCTTCTAGTTCCCTCAACTTCACGCTCTCACTTCCCAAGTCACTCACTCTAAAAGTCAAAAGGTGGGCTGGTATTATGAAAGAATGTAGAATTGAGAGTCAGGAAACCTGGATTCGAACTCAGGCTTTGCCATTTAAAAGCTGTGTAACTTTAAACAAATTATTTTAACCTTTCTGTCTTAGTTTACTCACCTTTAAGATAAGGATAATATTGAGTCATCAGATTTACTGAAAAGAAGCAACACAGGTACTTTTACAAAGCACACAGTTGGCGCTGAAGAAATGTTAGTTGAGAATGAAGAGAGAAGGAGGGGGAAAAGACAGGGAGACCAGGATTTCATAGCCAAGTCAAGTGATGATGGAAGCACTTTATAACAACATCCACGAACTAGTGATCAACAATGATGTGGATAATTAGAGGTTATTATTTTTCTCTCTCTCATCTGTTCCACTCCACTTCAAACTTTTGATTTTGGCTCTATCATATGCATGATTTGATAAAATGTCCATCATTGCTTGAATTACTCAGAAAACTTCCCTTATCTTTGTTTCTCACTGAAAGCTGGTAAGAAGGAATGTGACTTGGAGTAGGTTTTGTTGGTTTTCATTCATTTAATAAATATTTATTGTGCCTCTAAAATGTGACTGGTACTTATGCTGGGCACTGGGGATAAAAGCAGTGAGTAAGACAGATGCAGTCCCAGCCCCCACAGGCTTAATTCTAGTGAGAGGATAGGCATTGTCTTAGTCTGGGTTCTCTAGAGGAGCAAAACCAGTGAAGTGCATATATAAATGTATAGAGAGAGATTTACTTCAAGAAAATGGCTCATGAAACTGTGAGGAAATGACTCACGCAATTCTGGGGGCTAGCAAGTCCCAAATCCATGGGTCAGGTGGCAGGCTCAAGATCTCTGCTGGCTCACATGTTTGCAGAGGCTGATGACCCCAAAATCTGCAGGTCAGGTGGCAGACTGGAGGCCTCTGCTGGCTAACGGGATTGTGCGGGCTGGCAAATCTAAAATCTGCTGGTTAGGGGGCAGACTGAAGACTTCTGCAGCCTTACATTCCAAGAACCAGAGGTCAGGCAATGAAAAGAGTGGAGGATCGAGAGACAGCACTTTGCCTGAACATCCATTTATATATTGGAGGCAGGCCATACCCCCAAGGAAACTTCCCTTTCAACTGATTGACTGCTCACATCAGATCACAAAATGGAAGGTGATTATATTATGGAAGAACACATGCCAAACCCCTGAGAATCATAGCCTAGCCAAGTTGATACATAACATTAAGCATCACAGGCATTAATCAAATGATAATGGTGTTTTGAGTGTTACCATAGGAAGTACATAGCTAGGCCCCACCCACAGTTTCTGATTCAGTAGGTCTGAGGTGAGGTTCAAGAATTTGCATTTATAACAAGTTCTCAGGTGATACTGATGGTACTGGTCCAGGCCTTCACTTTGAGAACCACTGGGGATGGGGCCTGTGCAAGACCATGGTGTGTACAAGGAACTGAAAAAAGTTCATCAAAATCAATTTCTCTCAAGGTACCTTCTTGTACAACTACACTCAACACTGAAATCGACCCACTTGATTCAGCTTCTGGACTTCGACAGTTAACATGCAACTATTGGGTAAAAGTATATGTATTGCTGAACAAAAGAGGCTTAACAATACCTTGGGTTTATATTAAATACGCTTAATTTCATTGGAGGAGTCCCTGGGTGGCTCAAACAGTTAAATGCTCCACTACCAGCTAAAAGGTTGGCTGTTTCAAACCCACTCAGAGGTGCCTTGGAAGACAAGCCTGGTGATCTGCTTCCTTAAAAACCCTATGGAGCAGTTCTACTCTGTAACACATGGGGTCACCATGAGTTGGAATTGGCTCAACACCAACGAACAATAACTAACGTATTTTATTTGATTGTCACAAATGCCAGTGAGAGAAATCAGATGTTTCCATGTGCTATAAGTAGTAACTGGAACACAGAAGGGCCAAGTGACTTGTCTAAGGACAGACAGCTAGTTGATAATAGAACCAAGCCTAGGACTGGGCTGTCTGAGCACTGGGCCAGCAGTTTTCATTACACCAGGCTCTTTCATATTGTTCCCAACCTCTGGGACTTTGCCACCTTTTGGAGAAGCAGCAATGAAATTCGGCAAATGAAAGTTCAAGTAATCCAATCAACAGAATGCATAGATTTAAACGAGCATTTTGTGCAGTGGAAAATGAAGGAGTAAAACAAGTGTCATGGGTTGAATTATGTCCCCCCCAAAATGTGTGTATCAACTTAGTTAGGCCATGATTCCCAGTATTGGGTGGTTGCCCTCCATTTTGTGATTGTAATTTTATGTTGAGAGGATCAGGGTGGGATTGTAACACCACTCTCACTCAGGTCACCTCCCTGATCCAAGGTAAAGGGAGTTTCCCTGGGGTGTGGCCTGTACCACCTTCTATAGCTAAAGAAATAAAAGGAAAGGGAAGCGAGCAGAGAGTTGGGGACCTCACACCACAAACAAAGCAGCACCAGGAGCAGAGTGCGTCCTTCGGACCCGGGGTGCCTGTGCCTGAGAAGCTCCTCTGCCAGGGGAAGATTGAGGACAAGGACCTTCCTCCGGAGCCGACAGAGAAAGCCTTCCCCTGGAGCTGACGCCTTGAATTTGGACTTTTGGTCTACTTTACTGTGAGGAAATAGATTTCTCTTCGTTGAAGCCATCTACTTGTGGTATTTCTGTCATAGCAGCACTAGATGACTAAGACAAGTGATTTGTAAACTCCAAAAAATCAGCAGCACTTTGCCACTTAGGTTAGGTAAGCCTTCCTCTCCGCCAATGTCCATCTTCTCTTCCTGCTCACTGACTACCACAACTGTCTCCAGTTACACTCTGCCTATGGGTAGCACCTCAGAAAATCAGGAGGCACCACAGGCCACAGCTGTACCTTTTCTCGGCTCATATACACCTATTGGACAGCTTAGCTCTGCTGGCAAAGCTCCCGGTTAAAGTGGTTATTAGTATGTCTTTTTTAGGCTTTGATTTGAAAGGAGAAGACATAGTAGTCTATATACCACCACCAAGATGGCTGAGATGTACTTGAAAATCCAGAAGTGAGGGACAACCACTGGATGTCTTTGAGTGTACGTGCTACTTTTCTCTAAATCCAGACAGTAGAGATGCAATTATTTTATTAACCAAAGAATTGGATGCATGACCACTCAATAAAGGCTCAAAAGCTAAATAGCTACACGCCAAAAAGCTCATTCAGTAAGAAAACCAGTTCAATCAGACCAAAGGAGTGGTTTCTAGTAACATTTTTACCTTTCCTTCAAAAACAGTCTACCCTTCCTCTTTTAGGTGATGTTTACACACGGCCAAAAGTAAAGCCAAGGTTTGGCGGAAATGGTTAAAGCAAGCAGTACTTCATATGTTCATACCAGAAAATCAAGGTTTCATATGCTGAGCCCTGAGTTCTGGTTCACTCTTAGGAAGACAAAGAATACCCAACACAGTGTAAACACAAAATTCTGTCCAAAGATGGTGGTGATGGTGGTGAAGCATGAATAGGGTCCTATGTTGGGGTGTGGGGGGGCATGGAAGAATGTCAGTGATCTTACATTTAATCCTTTCCAATGGTAGTGGAAAGGAGCCCTGGCAGCACAGTGGTTAAGTGCTGGGATGCTAAACAAAAGGTCAGCAGTTCGAACCCACCAGCTGCTCTGCAGGAGAAAGATGTGGCAGTCTGCTTCTATAAAGATTTACAGCCTTGGAAACCCTATGGAACAATTCTATTCTGTCTCATAGGGTTGCTATGAGTCCGAATCTACTCAATGGCAACGAGTTTAATGGTAGTTGTGGTGGTGGCAGGATTTGAAGTAGTCAGTGACTTTAAAACTGATCCTGGTTAATGGCTGTGGGGAAACCCTGGTGACATAGTGGTTAAGTGCTACAACTGTTAACCAAAAGGTCAGTAGTTCGAATCCACCAGGTGCTATTGGGGCAGTTCTACTCTGTCCTGTAGGGTCACTATGAGTCAGGGATCTACTCGACTTTTAATGGCGGTGGGGGGGGCATCAAACAGACCCAGTGACCTAACATTTAATCCTGTCCAAATGTGTTGGGGGTGGGGGATGGGTAGACAGTAGGGAGGTGGGAGTGGTGGTGGGTAGAGGGGGTTGGTCCTGTCCAATGGTGGTAGAGAGCCCTGGTGGTGCAGTGGTTAAGCGTTTGGCCACTAACTAAGAGGTCAGCAGTTTAAACCCACCAGTTGCTCCTTGTAAACCCTATGGGGCAGTTCTACTCTGTCCTATAAGGTTGCTATGAGTTAGAATCGACTAAACGGCAATGGGTTTGGTTTTGGTTTTTTTTTTAATGGTGGTGGGGGGCATGACACAGTGTTAGTGACCTAAGAATTTGTCCTGTCCTATGGTGGTGGGGGGGGCAGGGTACAGAGTTGGTGACCTAAGAATTGCTCCTGTCCAACGGTGGTGGTGCTGGGGCAGAGCACGGAGTCAGTGATGTAAGAATTGGTCCTGCCCAATGGTGGGGGGGGGAGGGCAGGGCACAGAGTCAGTGACCTAAGAATTAGGTTCTGTCCAATGGCGGGGAGGGGCAGAACACAGAGCCAGTGACCTAAGAATTGGTTCTATCCAATGGTGGTGGGGGGAGGGTGAGGCACGAGACAGAGTCACTGACCTAAGAATTGATCCTGTTCAATGGTGGTGGAGGGGGCAGGACACAGACTCAGTGACCTAAGATTTGGTCCTGTCCAATGGTGACATGAAGGCATGGAATAGTCAGTGAGTTTACATTTAATTCTGTCCAGAGGTGGTGGTAGAAGTGAAGGGGCATGAAAAAGCCAATATAATTCAGTAATAAATGGACCACAAAAATCGAAGTGTCAAGATGCAGCTAAGACCTTGAAGTGCAACAGTCGGCCGGCGTAGGAAGAACTCCCGAAAGAGTTGCCTCGGCTTGCGAAGGGCCTAGTGCGGCGCGTAGGCATCGATTCCGGGCGTGGGCTCCCGGCCTCCTCTCGGGCCCCCTGCACCTCGGCCACCTTTCGCCCACGGAGGACCTAGCCGAGGGTGCGGCTGGAGGCGGCTACACTTGCAGGGCAGAGTACAGGGGCAAGGAGCAAGACGCCGGAGGCGCTGCGCACCGCGGCCCGGAAAGCGGCGACGGCCAACCAGCGGCGAGCGAGTACAGCCCCGCGCCCCGAGCGCCCTCGCTCCCTCGCGCACTGCGTACGTGCGAAGGCCGGCTCCGCCCCCGGGGCGGGGTCTGGGGAAGCCGCGAGCGGCCGGCCGCGGCCCCGAGCTGGTGCGGCGGCTGCACCCGCGGTGCCGAGGCCGAGGCGGAGGCCGGGGTGCGCGCCTGGCGGACGTGCTTGACCCGCGCGGCTCGGCTGCGCCGGCCCTTGTGGCAGGCCGGGGGTCTCGGCGGGTCTGCGCGGCGCTCCAGCCAGGATGCGGTTGTTCCGGTGGCTGCTGAAGCAGCCGGTGCCCAAGCAGATCGAGCGCTACTCCCGCTTCTCGCCGTCGCCGCTCTCCATCAAGCAGTTCCTGGACTTTGGTGAGTGCCAGCCGGGCCCCCGCGGCCTCGGGGCTCTCGGGCAAGCCAGCCGGGGTGCGGGGCCTCCGCCGGTCCCGCAGGCTCGGTGCAAAGGCCGTGGGAAACGCGGGCGGGGCTGGGGATGCCCGGCGGCGCGGAGAGACAGGCCTGGCACCCTCACAGCGACCGGGGGCCAACCAGAAGAACCAGAAGGTGCGTCCGAGGACCCTCATCTCAGGCGGGACTCCCCAAACCATCGTCACTGGCTTAAGATCTACCTGACACAAACATGACTACCGTTAAAACTTCAGAGGAAAATGGGAATGATGATGGCTGTTTCATGTATTCGTACTTCGATATTTTTGGTTGGGTAAGAGCTGTTTAGAAACAACTTGAGGCCGAAGAAATTATGCAATGGCATTTTGCCCCTTTTCTGAGGTGCCTGCTGTGCCTGAGTGGTGGGACTCGAACTGTTGTCTTCATGACGTTATGGGAATGCAGTTAGAGTCCTGGACTGCCAGCGCCTTAGATGCTGGGTAGAGCCGACGTGTGGGCACGTAGCGTCAGAGCAGGGGCTGATACCACCTTGGCCTGGGTGTCAGCACCTTTTGTCATGCCTCTCTTTTTGTGTACCTCGCACCTTCACCTTGTTGGGTAGGCTGGTGGGCAGCTCCCATGGATTGAGGTGGGAGTGCAGAAGACCCAGGTCCCCTGAGGCCTAGCTGAGATAGGAATAGGTTCCACCACTCCATGTTCAAACTGGATCATATTTCTCCTAGTGGTGCCTTTTGAGCCATGGGTTGAATGCTCGCAGTGCCGAATGCGAGGGAGTTGGTTGTGAAACACCCATAAAACAAAAGTGGGCATCCAGGTATCAGAATGGAACTCGACTTCCCTGAAGGAAAATTAAATCGATCTGCAAAGATGTTCTAAGCTCTCAGAAAATAACGGGTGTATGTTTGATTCGGAGACCCTGGTGCCATAGTGGTTAAGTGCTACGGCCGCTAACCAAAGGGTCAGCAGTTCGAATCCGCCAGGCGCTCCTTGGAAACTTTATGGGGCAGTTCTACTCTGCCCTGTAGGGTCGCTATGAGTGGGAATCGACTCGACGGCACTGGGTTTGGTTTTGGTTTTTCATGTTTGATTAAGGAGCCCTGGTGGCGAAGTGGTTAAGCGTTGGGCTGCTAACCAAATCTCAGCAGTTGGAATCCACCAGCTGCTCCTTGGAAACCCTATGGGGCAATTCTACTCTGTCCTATAGGGTCACTGTGAGTCTGAATCAACTCCACAGCCAACAGTTTTTTGGGTTTTTTTTTTTAATGTTTAATTAAAGGACCCCTGGGGGTGCAGTGGCTAAGCGCGCAGCTGCTAACCAAAAGGTCAGTGGTTCGAACCCACCAGCCGCTCTGTGGGAGAAAGATGTGGCAGTCTGCTTCCATAAAGATTACAGCCTTGGAAATCATATGAGGCAGTTCTACTCTGTCCTCTAGAGTCACTGTGAGGTGGAATCCACTCAGTGGCACCGGGTTTGGTTTGGTTTTATGTTTAGTTAAGGAATTTTATGTAAATATCAAAGGAGGGTGTCAGCTGGGCATAAAAACTAAAGTGCAGAGTAGGTAGAATGTTCCGGGAGGACCTGATATGCACAATGCGATGTTGTCCACACCTAAAACAAGTTGGGATGGGAAGAGAGAAATAGATTAAATTTGAGACCGGATTAAATTTCAGAACACTAATTTGCCAAAGGATGATGATAAAAATCAAAGTTCAGTAAGATGTTGATCTTTGCATCTTAAACTTCACCCCCAAAAGCTCTTCAGTAGTTTTATTATCCCATTCCTGGCCACTTGTGAGAATTTTATCAGTTTGAGGCAACTCCTGGCTTCAGAGTTCAGAAAGAAAATGTTGATGTTGCTATAAATGGACATGTTTTCCATCTCTAATTTATGGTTTTAGAGAAGAATCTGATGGTACCAACCTTTCATTAGGGTAAACTGAGACAGGCTAAATCACACTAAAAGGAACAAAAGGAATTCAGAAACTCCCAACTCCTTCCTCCCACCCTTAAAGTTGAAGTGATGGTTCTAATAGTTTGGCTGAATTTTCAGTTGATTTATTTCTATAGCAGCTAATGTCTGTCCATGTTAATAGGTGTCTTGGCAAGGATGTTATTTGAGTGGAAAACCACAGTAGAGGTTAGTGTTACCATGGAAAACCTATGGGACCTGTAACTGGAAACAAATATTCTAATTCAGACTCTGTTCTAACTCTCTGTGTGACCTTGGACAAGTGACTTAACCACACTGGGGTTCATTTTCTTCATTAATAAAATGTGTGGATTGTCTCAGGTAATCTCTAAAGTACAGTTCCAAAATGAAATGATTGTAATTTCAAAGAAAAAAAGATGAGCTTTTTGGAAAAGAAAAAAAAAAAAGAAACTAAATCTTTGATAGATATTTTCCATAAAACACTTATGACCTATTTGGATAGGAGTGGAGAGATACAGTAATCTAGGATAATGGGAGAAGCATATGTTTTTTCCTTATAGGGAAGCTCACAGAAGCATTATATATAATTTAGTGGAATTTGCTGGAAATCACAGGCCTAGCTTGTAACACCCAGAGATGAATCAGATGGCAATCAGCCTGTCTTTAATGGCATGACAACTAAAAGAAGGGAGTTGTCATGTGAAGACCATCTCTACCTCTACTCTTCTCTGAGTTCTTCCATCTCTTGAGAGAAGTTCTATTTTGGCGAGTGATGTGGAACTTTGAGAATTTTGAATGGATGTGAGAATATTTTTAAGGTGAGGAGGAAGAAGAGTAAAGAGACTGTATGCCCATGTATGGTTGTAGAAGAGGAGCCCTGGTGGTGCAGTGGTTAAAGCACTCAGCTGCTGACCTAAAGGCTGGCAGTTCAAACCCACCAGATGGCAGTGGGTTTGGTTTTTTTGGTATGGTTGTAGAAAATGGCAAGGGAGGGCCAACTCAGATGTTTAAAGGACCAGATGGGGTGCAGCAAATGAGTACATGAAACCAGCCAGGTGGGGACTGTGGCAAAGTCCCACTCCTCAGCTGCAGCTGATTAGCACAAATTCATCCTACAGGTAGTCTCCGACTTGCAACATATCAAAGTTATGATGAACTGCACTTACGACTGTCTTTTTTTAAATTTTTTGTACATCTTATCGTTAGTAAGATGTACAACATACAATGTTGTAGTATGTGAAAGGACCATACAGACAGCTGTCATTAATTTTCTAACTAGAAATGCAATCCCCATTCCCAGGGGTAATCGAGATGACCCAGAACCTTCCACAAGTGGGGTTCTTACTGCAGTTGACAAAATGCCAACGTTGTCCTTTTTTTTACAGACGTGTTTTTTTTAAATGTGCATATGTATTAAAGTATATGTTTGTATGTAATATTTCTAACCCCCAAAGACAAAGATTGGACTTACAAAGATAAAATTAAAGCCATTACCACTGAGTCAATTCTAAATCATAGCGACCCTATAGGAAAGAGTAGAACTTCCTCGCAGGGTTTCCAAGGAGCGGCTGGTAGATTTGAACTGCCAACCTTTTGGTTAGCAGCCAAGCCCTTAAACACTGCTCCACCAGGGCTCTGAAAAAGGCAATAATAAGGAAAACTAAAAAAAAAAAAAAAAAAAAGAGGTATTCAACTTACGTTGGAGTCGTCGGAATGGAACCCTGTTGTAAATTGGGGACTACGTATATTTTCAGGATGTGTGACTTAAGCAAAATGGATGGATGGACCACGTTGGCTCACAGGCTGCTACCTTGGGCACTTTACAAAAGAGACATAATTTTTTTGACTAGAGTAAAAGTAGTTAAAGGATCAGCGAAAAGATATACATAGAGTTTTATGCTTACAGTATTTGTTATAACCATGTCAACGAATTGTAGTTTCTGTAGCCACTGAAATAGCTTTATTATGCTAATGGTATCCCACAGAAGTAAATAAGATCATTTTCCTTGTTTGAGAGTGAAAACTAAAACTGGTTGTTACTTCAGAAGCAGTGATTCTATTTTAAAGCAGGGTTTCTCAACCTCAGCACTATCGATATTATGGGCTGGATAATTCTTAGTTGCTAGGGGCTGTCCTGTGTGTTGTATGACGTTTAACAGCATCCCTGGCCTCTTCCCACTAGATGCCAGTAGCACACCCCTACCTTCGAGTTGTGACAACCAAACATGTTTCCAGACATTGCCAAATATCCCTTGAGGGGACAAAATCACCCGCTGTTGAGAATCATTGTTTTAAAGCATTTAGATCAGTGATTTTCATGCCTGGGCCCTAGCCCGCAAATTTCTGATGTAAATGGTCAAGGGTTGGGGTGCATGGCCTTGGTGTTTTTAGAGGATCCCCAGGTTATTTTAAAGCATAAGCAGGGTTGAGAATCCTTACTCAGGTAAGGAGCTTCTGAGTCTAGAGTACCCTCCTCTTTCTGTGTATAGTATTTCTCTGTGCCTTTAATAAAACAGTCTCTTGGATTCAATCCTTACTTGAAATATATCCTTCCACACTGTCATTGTCAGTTGCCACTGAGTCAGTTCCAACTCATGTGACCCCATGGGTGCAGAGTGGAACTGAGCTCAGTGGGGTTTTCATGGCTGTCACCTTTCAGAAGCAGTTCACCAGGCCTTTCTTCCTAGGTGTCTCTGGGTAGGTTTGAACCGCCAACCTTTCTGTTGGTAGCCCAGTGCTTAACTATTTGCACCACGAGGGGACTCCATCCCCACACTGTTAGGGAATAGCAAGTGTTCTAAATGGATTATGACTTTATAATGGTGATAGCGCATTCCAAAGGGTGGGCAACTTTTTTTTTAGTCAGTTTTTTAAAATCTGAGATTATAGTTTCATGGTTCAAAATTCAAAAGGTACAAAAGGACATAGAATAAAAAAGCTGCTTCCTGCTTCTGTCCACGAGCCTCCCCTTTTTTATGTAAACAGCAGCTTACAATTTTGTCTGTACCTTGCTTTTTAAACGTAATACTTTAGAGAGCTTTCCACATCTGTACCTACAGAACTTCCTTTTTTTTTTTTTTTATGGTTTCTGAGAATTTGGTTATGTGGACGTACTGTAATTTATTAGCCAATTCCCTATTGATGGATAGTGG
Organism: Loxodonta africana; assembly: GCF_030014295.1. NCBI lineage: Eukaryota > Metazoa > Chordata > Mammalia > Proboscidea > Elephantidae > Loxodonta > Loxodonta africana. The sequence continues at coordinate 26,505,440 of NC_087369.1, forward strand.
GCTCTTTCTAATCTTTACTATGACAACTAGTGCTACAGTGAATTATTGGGTGCATTTTAATTTCATGCATGTGTGAGTGTATCTGTAGGACAATTTCCTAAACATAGGATTACTGCATCAAAGGGTATGTGCCTTTGCAATTTTCATAAACGTTGTCAAATTGCTTTCCATAGAGGCTGCCTGTTTACCCTCTCACTGGAAGTTTTTGAGAGTGCCTGTTTTCCTCCACTTTTTCACCAACGCTGTTGTCAGACTTTTGGTAGGTGAGAAATAGTGTTGACATAGAATTTTTTCTCTTTGAGTAAACATTTTTTTAATTTAGCTTTTTATTATGGAAAAATTTTGAATATATACAGAAGTAGAGAAAATAGTATAATGAACTACTAACCGCCCCCCCCCAAAAAAAACCAAACCCATTGCCATTGAGTTGATTCCGACTCATAGCAACCCTAGAGGACAGAATAGAACTGCCCCATGGGGTTTCCAAGGAGCAGCTCGTAGAGTCGAACTGCCGACCTCTGGGTTAGCAGCTAAGCTCTTAACCACTGCGCCACCAGGGCTCTGAGTTTGAAGACTAGAAGCCAAATATTCAGAATTAAAGGAGAAAAGAACAATTAGTTTAGGTAAAGATATATTGGTTTATTACAGGTTGATCAATATTTCAATTCAAAGAGAGAATTGGCTTTGGGGGCCTTTAAGATCTGATAGGAGTCCCTGGGTGGTGTGTGGATGTGTGTATGTGCAATCTTTGTTAGGTTTCCTTATCAATGTTATGCTGGTTTCAGAAAAAAAATTTTTTTTTCTGTGCTAAGACCAGTTTATTTTTTGACTCCTCTGTTCTGTAAAGGTTTGGTAGAATCCCCCATGAAACCTTTTAAGCCTTGTGTTTTTTTTGGTAAAACTGTTCTTTGACAACTTTCTCTATTCTGTAGTATTGATCTGTATAGATTTTCTATCTCTTCTAGAATCTGTTTTGATGTATTTTTCTAGAAAATTACCCTAATCATCAAGGTTAAGTCAATTTGTATAGCAGAGACAGTAGTCTCTTATCAGTCTTCATTTCCTCTGTGGTTGTTTCCCCTTTATTTCTTAGTTTTGCATTTCTGGTCCTCCTTTCTTTTTTGATTAGGGTTAGCTAATGGATTTATTTATTAGTTTTTAACTTTTGTTCTCTAGTTCATTGTCTACTTTTATTTTACTAATTCCTGCTGACACCCTCAGGTTTATTTTGTTGATTCCCTCCCCCGCAAGGTTTTGAATTGGATACTTCATTTCTTTTTTGTTGTTTATTTCAGTATTTAGGGCTCTAGTTACTCCTCCCAACACTGTTCTAGCAGCTCATGTGCAGTGTTTGATCCTCCTTCCACCCCAGCTCTTCTGCCTCTTCAGATTTGTATTCTAATATGAGCTAAGAGTGGTCTGATTTTTTAAATTTCGAGTGTAGGTGCTTTGTGTGTTTTAATTGACATGAATAGTCAGGGTTTGTTGCATTGTGATCAGAAAAGTTGTCTGAATTGTTATTATTTTTTAATTGGTTGATGGTTTCTTTGACCATTTCCTGTGCATGTTCCTTGGGCAGCTAAAAAGAAGGATGTGCTTTCTCCTCAGGTTACAGAGTTTGATATATCAAATTACTGTATTAATGATGTTATTTAGGTTTTTTTTTATACCTTTACTTTTTTTATATCCACTTAATTAGTCGTGCCTTAGAGAAGTTCAAGTCTCCTAATCATATGAGTCAGCCCCTGGGTGGTGCAAATGGTGAAGTCCTCGAAGTACTAACTGAAAGGTTGGCAGTTCAAACCCACCCAGAGGCACCTCAGAAGATAGGCCTGGCAATCTGCTCCCTAAAGGTCACAGCCTTGAAAACCCTACTCTGCACACATGGAGTCACCATGAGTCAGAATTGACTATGCAGCAGCTAACAACAATAGTGTGACTCGATTTCTCCATTTATCTCCTATTAAAAACAAACACCAAACCCACTGCTGTGGAGTGGATTCTGACTCACAGCGACCCTCTAGGACAGAGTAGAACTGCCCCGTAGGGTTTTTGAGGCTGTCACCTTGACAAAAGCAAACTGCCACATCTTTCTCCCCCAGAGTGGCTGGTGGCCAAGTGCTTAACCATTTTGCCACCAGGGCTCCTTTCGTAAAATACAGACTAGATTTAAGAGACTTAGTCCAAAAAAAAAGGTAGAATGCCTTAATACTTTTTTATATTGATTACGTGTTGAAATGATATTTTCTATATGTTTGGTTAAATAAAATATTGTCAAAGTGAATTTCAGCTGCTTTTTATATTAACGTGGCTACTAGAAAATTTAAAATTACATATGTGGCTTGCATTAAATTTCTGTAGGATGTGCAGTTTTAAATACTATTTCCCTACTGGGAGCAGTGGGGAGCCCTGGTGGCGTAGTGGTTAAGAGCTCGGCTGCTAACCAAAAGGTCAGCAGTTCACACCCGCCAACCATGCCTTGGAAACCCCGTGGGGCAGTTCTGCTCTGTCCTATAGGGTTGCTATGAGTCGGATTCGACGTGATGGCAGTGGGTTTGGGGTTTATTTATTGTTTATTTTTTGGAGCAATGGGAACATTACATTTCACCATTTAGAAGAAACATTTATGATTTGTTTTTATGTCTTACTATAACTTGTACCTGTCTAGCTCCATTTTTTTTTTCCTGTAAATCTGTTACTCAGGATTTTTGGAGCAATGTATTGACTTTGAATGGCAGTGAATGTATTCTGGTTCCTTGTATATTTGCAAAATTTTGAATTGTCTCTTCAACAGTTGTGACGAATTGAAAGTTCTCTTCGTGATATAAGGCAAGGAGCATTTGGACTGTTAGGAGGTAAAGATAGAACCTTGTGAATGTTGAATGAGTTGATAGGCAGTGATGCCTATTTTCATTTGGACTTGCTTTTCATCTTTCAGGCTCAGCCTCTCCAATTCTGGTCCCTGCATTAGCCACTTTTATCCCCTCCCTGCAGACTGTCTTCTGGCTGGCTTTATGTCCCAGTTACTTTGCGCTTGTCCTTTGCTCAGCTGCACTTGTATTAATGATATTTGGTCCTGCCTCCTTGTATTTTATTTTATTCTGAATTGTCTCTTTCCAGAGGTGAGTGCTTGCCTCTTCTTTGTAACTCCCCCAGCTTCCTCAGCTTAGTCTGAGGCTCTTTGCACAGAATGGGTGCCCCACAGATGTTGAGAACTGACAGCATGCTTGATTGATTCCACGTAAAGCTCATTAAGCACTGTATCATTTTAATTTAATGTCCCCACATTTACATATAGCCTCTTCCAAACAGAACCACCAGCAAGCATGTTGTCTGACAACCATGCCTTCTTTTCACAGAACCTCATATTTTGATTTCTACCATAGTCACACTGGCTCTGTGAACCTCAGAGCCTTTAGCATTTAGAAGGCAGCAGCCAGTTTCCCTGGTTTTACTATTTTTGAGGCTTAAGGGCCCAGCTGCCTTCTGTTTTCCTTTAGAAAGTATCTTAGGATTCCAGTATATACTGAGATGTTGACTTTGGTTCTGCATGATTGCACATCACAAAGTCTCAGTTTTTTGAAAGTCATCTTTCTTCCTGGAGTCGGGCTACCACTGGGAAGAGCAGTGATTTTGTTCCTGGAGAAGATGAAAAGATTTTTTTTAACTGATAGGAAAAAGATGAAAACTATCGCATTCTTTTTCCAAGTGTGTTTATTTTGAACTTTTACATATGTACATGACACACCTTTTCTGTAAGCAGTAAGGTTTTTCTACTGTTAGGCGTTACCAAAAATTGTACTAACCAATTTGAAGACTACCAAAACCCTGTTACCGTCAAGTTGATTCCAACTCATAGCGACCCTGTATCTCAAAAGAGATTGACTCAAGATACAGCCTAATCTTGTAGGTTGAGTCCTGTCTCATTGACATAACTGCCTCTAATCCTGCCTCATTAACATCATCCAAAAAAACCAAACCCATTGCCGCCAAGTCAATTCTGACTCATAGTGACCCTGTAGGACAAAGTAGAACTGCCTCGTACTGTTTCCAAGGAGCACCTGGTGGATTCAAACTGCCGACCTTTTGGTTAGCAGCCATAGCTCTTAACCACTATGCCACCAGCGTTTCCATTATAGACGTTAGGATTTACAGCACGTAGGGAAATCACATCAGATCACAAAATGGTAGACAACCTCGCAAGACTGGTAATCATGGCCTAGCCAAGTTGACACACATTTTAAGGGGACTCAGCTCAATCCATAACACTGACCTGTTGATGGCTGGAGAGTTCTCACCCATTAAACTTTTGGGAAATTGATCAGACTGTTGGCAAGATTTGGGAAACCGTGGTTTTGTTACTAGGTGAAATCGGAAAATGTCACTCCTTTTCGTTTTTCTTTATGTTATACGAGCATTCAGTTATTTTACTTCTGTGGTAATCTGATTTCAGAGTTGGGCAGATCCTTTATCTTGGGAATACTGTGATCTAAGACAGGACCCCTGGTGGCGCAGTGGTTAAAGTGCTCAGCTGCCAACCAAAAGGTTGGCGGTTGGAAGCCACCAGCTGCTCCGTGGGAGAAAGATGTGGCAGTCAGCTTCTGTAAAGATTTGTAGCCTCAGAAACCCTGTGGGGCAGTTCTACTCTGTCCTATTGGGTTGCTGTGAGTCAGAATCGACTCCATGGCAATGGTTTTTTTTTTTCTTTTTTGTGGTCTAAGACACGTTGTCAAACTGTAGTCATAGGGCCAGCTGACTGTTTTGGTAAATAAAGTTTTAGTGGAACACAGCCACACCTATTCATTTACTGTTGTCTGTGGCTTCTGCGGCTCTAGGACAGCAAGCTTGAGTTGTTACGCAGATTGTACAGCCTGCAGAGTCTGAAATGTAACTTTCTGGACTTTTACAGAAGAAGTTTGTCGACCTCTGATCTAAGATATTTTTATTCCCTGTTTAAAGAAGTGAGCAGTGATTAATCCTGATTTGTATTTAAATGTTAAAACTGTTTCTCCTCTGTGCTACTAATGCTATACCTTGGTTATCTGAAGTGTGACTTTTGGGGTAGCTAAGACTTTTCCCAGAGGGCAGTAATGGTCCAGCGATAGAATTCTCGCCTTCCATGCCGACCCAGGTTCAATTCCCAGCTAGTGCACCTCATGCGTAGCCACCGTCAGTCTGTCAGTGCAGGTTTGCGTGTTGCCATGATGCTAAACGGGTTTTAGTGGAGCTTCCAAACTAAGACGCACTAGGAAAAAGGCCTGGTGATCTATTTCTGAAAAGCGGCCATTGAAAACCCTGTGGATCACAACGGTCTGATCATAGTCGATTGTAGGGATGGCATGGGACCGGGCAGGATTTCGTTCTGTTGTCATAGGTTCACCATGAGTGGGGGCCGACTCCCTGGCAGCTAACAAGAGCAACAAGACTTTTCCAGGTAATAGGTGGTTTACCCAAGGATACAGGTAGTTCTTGACTTACGGCGTGTTCGAGTTGTGACCAACTGCACTTAGGACCCTCTGTTTTTGTTTTGTACATCTTATTTTTTATGGTTAGTAATGTGTACTACAACAATGCTGCAGCGTCTAATTTGCTGGTATTATTCTCAGATGTTCATTCATAGATCTTCATTGTTATCACTTACTGTTCAAAACACTGCCGTATAGCAGGCAATAATGAAAACTTAAAAAAAAGTATTCAACTTATGTCAGAACCGACTTAAGACGGTGTCATGGATTGAATTGTGTCCCCCCAAAAATGTGTGTATCAACTTCGTTAGGCCATGATTCCCAGTATTGTGTGGTTGTCTTCCATTTTGTAATTGTAATTTTATTTTAAGAGGATTAGGGTGGGATTGTAACACCACCCTTACTCAGGTCACCTCCCTGATCCAAGGTAAAGGGAGTTTCCCTGGGGTGGGGCCTGGACTACCTTTTATCTCTCAAGAAATAAAAGGAAAGGGAAGCAAGCAGAGAGTGGGGGACCTCATACCACCAACAGAACAGCACCAGGAGCTGAGCATGTCCTTTGGACCTGAAGTTCCTGTATCTGAGAAGCTCCTTGACCAGGGAAAGATTGAGGACAAAGACCTTCCTCCAGAGCCAACAGAGAGAGAAAGCCTTCCCCTGGAGCCGACACCCTGAATGTGGACTTTTAGCCCACTTTACTGTGAGGAAATAAATTTCTCTTTGTTAAAGCCATCCACTTGTATTTCTGTTATAGCAGCACTAGATGACTAAAACAGACGGAGTCGTTGGAAAAGAACCCTGTCCTAAGTCCAGGACTACCTGTATATGTCCCTGAGTGAATTACCAGGTGAAAGGCTTTGAGGGATTTTATAGCTTTAATTTCCAGAGCTATCAGCAAAGTTTAAGTATACCCGTTTCTCCACAACCCTGCCAAAATGAGGTTTTATGATTTTAATTGTATAATAGGTATCATAGAAGCTGAAAGCTTGTGCTGTTTTTCCATGTAGGTTTATTCTCTCTGCATTCTGTTGTGTGTAAAGTGCCTTTGATCACTTAGTAACAGAATCCAAAGTTTAAATATTTGTTTGACTTCTTCTGTGCATTTTGCATATTAAGCTATTGTGCTTTGTAAATATTGCCTCCGGATTTTGCCCCCTTCTTTGGTAAAGTAATTATCAAAGTGTACTTTTAAAATCATTTGGAAAGACCCCCATTGCTGTAGGGTCGATTCTGACTCTTAGCGACCCTATAGGACAGAGTTGAGCTGCCCCATAGGGTTTCCAAGGAGCACCTGGTGGATTCAAACCGTTGACCTCTTGGTTAGCAGCTGTAGCTCTTAACCACTACGCCACCAGGGATTCCTTGGAAAGACTAGCACCTATAATTTTACCATCCATCTTTTGTGGTAGCCCTTCCAGTTTCTGCCCATATATATACATATGTTAACATCATATATTGGTTTCCTTTTTATTTAGTCCACAGTCTGATTTTTTATATACCGAATATTACATATCTTATTTGCAGTACTGTCTTTTATCATAGTCAGATTTATCACTTATAGCAGATGTCATGGATTGAATTGTGTCCCCCCCAAAATATGTGTCAACTTGGCTAGGCCATGATTTCCAGTATTGTGTGGTTGTCCTCCATTTTGTAATCTGATTATCCTCCATTTTGTGACGTGTTTTAAATCCTAGCCTCTAAGGCTGTGGTTATGGTCCCATTTGGGAGTGAGCTGTCTGTTATGTTAATAAGGCAGGATTGTTGTTGGGTGCTGTCCAGTCAATTCCGACTCATAATGACCCTATAGAACTGCTGCACAGGGTTTCCAAGGAGTGGCTGGTAGATTCGAACTACCGATCTTTTGGTTAATAGCTGTAGCTCTTTACCGTTGTACCACCAGGGCTCCAAAGCATGTTAATGAGGATTAGGGTGGGATAGAACACCCTTACTCAGATCACAGCCCTGACCTGATGTAAGGGGGTTTTCCCCAGGGTGTGGCCTGCATCACATTTTATCTTACAAGAGATGAAAGGAGAGAGAAACAAGCAGAAAGTGAGGGACCTACTACCACCAAGAAAGGACAGCTAGGAGTGGACCCAGGATCCCTGTGCTGAGAACCTCCTAGATCTAGGGGAAGAGTGATGCCAGTACACACAGAAATCTCCAAGGGATACTGAACCCACAGATGTTTAAAGGAGAAAAGGACCTTTCCCCAGGGCTGACAGAGAGAGAAAGCCTTCCTGTAGAGCCGGTGCCATGAATTTGGACTTCCAGCCTCCTGAACTGTGAGAGAATAAATTTGTGTTTGTTAAAGCGATCCTCTTGTGATATTCCTGTTATAGCAGCACTAGATAACTAAGACAGTAGAGTTTGTGAATTATTAAATCTATCTGGAATTTATTGCCATTTCTGATGTGAGATTTGTAGCTAACTCATTTTTGCTCTGTTCTGTCCAGTTGCACAACAACAATTCACAACAACTGTTATTAAGACCTCAGTTTTTTCTCTGTTGTTGTTTCTGGGCTTATCATACATAAAGTTCACAGAGAGAGTAGTTTGTTACAAGTTTGTAGACTTTATCCAACTGGACAACTTTTCTGATTATAAGTAAACATCATATGTTAACTTTTACCTGTTATTTATGTTGAAATTTGGTGAGGGAACTTCCTTATTACCTTAAATTAGAAAAACAAAACAAAACTTTCCTTTTCTTGTGCAATTATTCTTTTTGATAAATTGGTCAACTTACATAAAATGTGCTAAGGAGACTGTGGATGGGTTACCTGGTGTTTGCAGGCTTCCTGCCGTTGTCATGTAAGTTGTGAAATCATTGAAGCACCTTCAGTTAGCCAATTTCACTTTTATGCCAGGGAGAACTAACTTACCACCATATTTCCCTTTGTGGCAGAGCTGGATTTGACTGTCACCCATGGTGGGTCTCGTTTATATCCCTCAAGGAGAATGCCTTTCCTGGTCAGTGTCTCATTTATACTGAGATTATACCTTCTGCCATACATGAATGGCAGAACTTTACAGGAAACTATTAAGTTTATATGGGTTGATGTTTATATTCCCTCTAATTGACTTTTTTTAATTGACTACTCAGGGTTCTAACTTGGTAATATGTTACTTCCCTAAGCAGCGCCCAAGCAGTCACTATTTTATTTTCATTCTTAGAGTTGATCTGTGATGCCTGCCAGTCAACTGTTTGAGTTGTACCAGTGTTGCTTTCTTACTTACTAGGGCATGGAGGTCAGTACAGAGTAGTCTCACTACTGCAAATAAATTATTGAATATATCTCTTATAATATTTTCTCAGACCATGAAGTTAAATATTTCCCCATGTGTTGTTAGCCAGATTAGGGCCCTTTGAAATTTGTAATATATGTATCTTTTCCCAAAAATCATGACATTTTTATAGACCATATTCGGCTTCTTCTATCTGAACCCTTTCTTGGATCTGTTCTAATAGAGTGCAAATGTTTCCTTAAGCTTGGTAGCAGATATTCCTTAATACCTGACTTTGTACTTTGTATAAGTTTGGTTAAATTCTCCTCTTGATTCCAAGTTTAAATAGAAAGCAAAGTGTAATTGCTTTGCTACTATTCCTATCCTGATCATGTAGTGTGCTCATGTGGGCGCTTTGCTTGTAATAAGCCCCTCTGAGAGGAAGGTGCTTGGCTCACGATGAGTCTCCTATTCCCTAGAAACTGACCCTCCTACCCAGGGCTACTGCTTCTTTGGTTAGTGCTCTTTGCACTTTCTCCCCCATCTCTTTTCTAGCCTACGTACTCATATTCCTCCTTCTTTAACCTGAAGTGGCCTTCGGTAAAGCTGTTCAAGAAGAAACTAAAATGAACTAAATGGAAACTACAAAAGATTCAGTAGACTCACCTATCATTTACTGAGTACTTACCAACTCTTGCTATAAAATATGGTACTACTTAATTCTCACAGCAATCACGTCCATTTTATAAGTTAGGAAGCTTAGGTGTGGAGCAGGTAAAAAAAATCACCCACGCATACTGGAGGAGGTAGAGCCAGGTCTCTGACCACATGATATTCCTACCACTACCATAGCTGAGAAAGTAGGTATTGGATTGGATGCCATGTGTGAACAAAACAAACTGGAGTTGAGGATTGACAAGGGCACTGTCACTGCTCGTTAAGACTTTCCACATCCTGAGGTGTGGTCTTGCGGTCTTTTCCTTCATGAATTCGTTCAGCAGTTTTTATCATCCCCATTTAGGAGCATCTAAAAGAGAATTTTTTTTTTTTTAAAGAGAAAGGAGAAAAAAAATATGTTGGTAATGTGGAAAAGTCTCTTACAGACTATGACAATGTTTGTGGTCAGTTTCCTAAGAGACGAATAAAACAGAGATGGAAACTAAAATAAATGGGTAAATAGAAAAGTTTTGTATGCTTAGTAGCCACTGTCTAAGGAGTTCCGTGATTCATTTTCCTCCATAGAATTTCCTATGATTACATGCTAGTTACTGGTTCTCAGCCCTGCCTGCTCATGATAATCTTCTGGGAAGCTCCTAAAAACAATGACATCTGTACCTGACACAAGCCAGTCTCTGGGAGTGGGGCCTAGGCACTGGTATTTTCTAGTTACTCAGGTGGTGATGTGCTTCTACAGTTAAGAACCATTGTGTTAGATCTGGAAAAAAATTTTTTTTCCCCAAACACAAGAGATATGAACCACATTAGGGGATAGAATTCATGAGATGCTGAAGGTACCACGTAGGTAGTTTTGAGTCCATCAGCATTAGTTGAATGTCCTGGATTTGGAATGAAGTGGAAACTGAGGAGCACTGGATTTGGTCAAGGCATAGTCACTGCCTTTGAGGAGCTTATAGATAAGTAAGAAGCTTGGACAAATGCATAAATGTATATTTGCTAGCCAGACTTTATGACTCCTGTGAGTTTGTGATATGCTTTCCTGCTGTCCCTCCCTCTCCCTTAAAGGGTTTTGTAATAGGTATGGTTTCTTTAAGGTGGTTTCTGGGAATGTGTAAAGTGTTAACCCAATTGTCCTTCTTCCAGAATGTCTTCAGAGTCTTTCTGAATGGAAAGCACAAACAGAAGAACAAATGTAATTGTGTGTACTCTTGCTCTTGGTTTCTAGCTCCTAGCAGCACTCTCCAGAGTGGTTCCAGAAGTTACATTATTAGGCAAGGTTGCTATAGGTAAGTAGCTAAAGTGTAGAGCCACAAAACAAAACCTTATCCCATTAGGTTCATTCAGTGGGAGTTTGAGCTTAGAGTCACCTGTCCAACCTCCCCAACTTTACACATGAGAAAATAGAGGCCCCAAGGAATGAAGAGACTGTCCAAACCATCAGCTCGTTGTTGGCATACATCTTGGCTGCCTCTTCCAAAGTGAGCCAGAAATTATTCTTTCTAGGAGGTGGAGGGAACTTAAATTTGTGTACCGCTGTATTCCGGACTTAATACTAGAAGTTAGCTGTAGTTCTCACTACATCCATTTCATGGGTGCTTCCATTTCATGGATGAAGAAGCGAAAGCCTAGATGGTTTAAATATCTTGCCCAAGCGAAGTTAGGGACAAAACCATGGTTAAAATTGAGGTAGGTTGACCTTTAAAATCTATGCTGTTTTCAGTTCAGTGTAATATATCATTATGCAGTTCTTTATAGCAAACAGTCTCTATTACTAATGCTGAGCTTTTGTCTGTGTTTGTTCTGTTAGACAATCAGGAAATTACATAAGCTAATGCTCATCTAGTCTTAAAATTTCAGAACTATTAGGTTGATACCCACTGCATTTACTTCAACGTTAAAAAAGATGGTCCTTCATGTCTAGAGTTTATCTAATCCTCAGATGGTGAAAGAAACCATTATTCTCGGACTAGCGCAGAGTGAAACCTCAGAGTGTTCTTATTCTAATGGCCAGTACTTGTTAGTCTGTCTTATTACCTCTGGGAATATGAGAAGTAGTATGGACTTGTATTCACGTCTTAATTTCTGGTGCCTACCAGCAATGTGAGCTTGGGCAAATCACTTCATCTCATTGTGCTTCAGTGTCCTGATCTATAAACTTGAGATGATAGCATCTGCTCAGAGGGTTGTTTCAATGATGAATTTGAGAATGTACAACACACTGCATGGCACAAGCTCAGTAAATGTTGGTCATGGTTTTATTATGGGAAGTTAGTGACACAGAACTTCTTGGATGAAATCAGCTTCCTGCTATAAGAAGAGAAGCTAGGTAGGGGGCTCTTAACCTTGAACTTAATGATCTTAAAAGTTTGTTGGCCGAAGGTCTTGAACTATATAAATTGATTATTTTTGCAAGAAACATAGCACCTTCAGCTCATTTGTGCTTTGAACATGACTGGCTTTGGACTCCATTCACTTTAATGGTTAACTGAACATTTCGTCTCTATTAACCTCAAAGACTGGTAGAATGTGGCTTTTACTTAACTGTTGCTGCTTCCATGACAACGAGGCATCCTGTAACTCACCAATCTGTACTTAGGACTGGATCCCAGTCCCCCTTCTGGAATTAGGTTGACATGAATCTGAGCGACGACCTTGACTATGACTGTTATTTGCATGATCTAGCTGGTCAAAGCTCTGTTTATGATGTCAGCTCTCAACACATCCATACCTCTTCTTTCCATTTTCTGGCCTGACACACTGTGGAATGTTTGACCCCTGGTGGATCTCTTTTTAAATTCAGCCACAAGTTTTTCCAAACGAAGAAAAACTCAAATTTATCAGGCAGTGAAATGCTGCTTCTGGACATGAAGTAAAACAAACCCTTTGAAACTATAAATGAAACTAAAAAAATAAGTGATTCTTTTGAAGTCCATTCACAATAACTTGGTAGCTCTGTAGTTACACTTCAAGTTGTTCTTTTGAAGGACTATTTAATTAGTCACTGTTTAGCCCTGGTAAATGCAAGCATTAATTACTCAGGATTCCAAAATTCAGTGTTTTCAAGAGATTAAAATCATAAACAACTGGAGGGAAAAAGTCAAAGAGCTACCCTAAAATAATATTCTCTCAATTATAATATTTTTACCATTTTAACATGGTTAATGGTAAAAATAAATTGCAAACTCATTTAATTTTTAGAAAAAGTAGAATTATCAGAATGAGCTACTCATTCTGTTGGATTTTGGTGGCTTGCTAGTAATTTCTCCATTTATTGCTCTCCTTTTCCAGTCCCTGACCCCATTACTACCACCCGCAAACCACCCTCCACCAAGTGCTAAAGCTGAAAGATGTGGGCAAAGCTAGCCTTCAAGTAACGCACATTAAGAGTCTACATTTTAGGCAGCGTAGCCTCTATTGATAGAAGAGAGTACAAGATATGCCCACAACCTTCTGCTTTAATTATAAGATACTTATTATCAGGTGGCTTCATTAACCAAAGAATTAGTTACTTTTTCTGCCTTCTGTCATTTAGTCCAAAAGAGGATTAAAGACTCACCAGAAATACAGGCCACTATGAAAACTAGGTATAAAGGATCACAAGTCTGGGTGATTCTGAAGGCTGATCAAATGCTCCTTACCCGTGGCCCTCTGTGGTCGCTCCTCAGGGAGGGCTGCCTGAAACTGAAAGTCATTTGTATTTCTGTTTATGAATAGACCAGAACATGCCTCTTATGTCTAGTGAGTGTAAAGCTGTACAGAACCTTTCTAGAGAACCTTTTGCAAATATAGTAATTGCCTTCAACTTTTCAGTGACAGGGCCAAGTATAAAAAACAAACAGAAGACAGAAAAGAATTGAAGGGTCCTCAAATTAGGAAGAAAAACTAAAAAAAATACACATGAGTGCATTTAAGCCAGTGCCTTATTTGCATTTGCCTGAGTTGGAATTTTCCAAGCCCCCTCACACGCTCCCTTTTTGTCTTCTTGTCTGCTGAACTGGAACTAGAGAAAAATTTAATTTAAACCGAATATCTGGCATTAATGCATAGGATAAAATACTTTCAACCTATAAGAAATGAGGAGAGCCACAGAAAGGTTAAAATATCAGGCATTTCATATTTATTTTTAGGCTCTCTAATTAACTAAAAAAGACTTATCCCCTGCTTTCACTGATGTATAATTAAGGTATCTGAGTACAAAGAATTTGTCCCTAAAGCTAAATTAGAATGTAGGAGACAAAAAAAAAAAAAGGAAAATTTCCCAGCTATTCTTTTTTAAAAAAATACAAACTTCTGAAAGCATTATCTCTTCTTCCAGTAAATAATTGAGAAGTTACTATATGTGAGGCACAATAATAAGGGCTGTGGGGGATATGGAGACAGATAAAATCAAGTTTCTTTCCACACTTTTTTAAATAAAAAGTTGATAATCCAAGAAGGCTAGAATAAAATGCTTCCCAAAACTTGGCCTTGGCTATCTGAAACTAGGCCTCATAGTTGAGTTTTCCAGTGGGTGCATCAAGCCCTTTTATCTTAAACTGTTAGATGGTAGGGACACAGCATACTTTGCTCCAATTATGAGAATCATGAAGTGAGTGCAGATGTCTGTACTGAACGAGAAGGCACTCATGCACTCAGATCTTACCAAGTATCAGAACTATTTGATCTTGTACTACATGGCCTCGGGCTCTTCTGCTTTGTTATCCTCATCGTTAGTAGTGATTGCTACTTAACGGGAGTAGTAATTGCTACTTAATGGGCTCTTTCTTCCCAGCTTTAAGAATGTGATAATGTTAAATGTTAAGCACATTTTAATCTTCACCCCAACCTCTATGAAGAAGGTACTATCATTCTTATAGATGGCTACACTGGGGCATAGAAGTGATAAGAAACTTACCCAAGTTCATAAAGCTTGTAAGTGCTTGAGTCGAAATTCAAACCCAAGTGTGTCTAACTCTAGCACTTGATCTGGTCATTACCATCCAACAGGACCACAATCCTTACTCTGAATTCTGAAGGCCAAAAAGCTCTACAAACGAATTTCTAAGTATGGTGCCAAAACGAAGCCCGTGGCAAAAACCTGGACTTGAACTGGCTTGAGGCTCTAGTCCTTATCCTACTTAATGTGAATGTTGATATACAGTAAGTCCCTGAGTTAAGAACATCCGAGGGATACTTAAGGACTGTCATAAAGCCTATTGAAAATTTGAGTTAAATACAGTGGTTTGTAATAACAATTACAGGCACTACTCTGTGATGCTTATGAAAGCATTGCTTGGTTTCAGTGGTTCTTCCCCCCGCCATCTAAACTGTTTTAAGAACTGCTTTTCTAATTTTTTTTTTACAGTACTGTATACCTACACACAGAAACACACACTGATTCTCTCTCGGTAGTACAGTACTGTATGTAGTTATTATTACTGTATTATCATTACTGTATTATTATGTTTAAGATGTTTTAGAGTGTTTGGAAGTATTTCTTAAGTGTTTTATATGCATACCAAAAAATCAAACCCATTGCTGTCGAGTCAATTCCGACTCATAGCGACCCTCTAGGACAGAGTAGAACTGCCCCATAGGGTTTCCGAGGAGTGCCTGGTGGATTTGAACTGCTGACCTTTTGGTTAGCAGCTGCAGCACTTAACCACTATGCCACCAGCGTTTACTTTATATGCATAGAAAGGTAAAATACATAACTGTATGCTAAGACAAAAATTTGACTGACACTAAAAAGAACCATATGTACCTGTTCCAACTTACCTACAAATTCAACTTAAAGACAGACTCAGGAACAATCTTGTTCGTAACCCAGGGACTACCTGTATTTCACTCCAGATATATTGTGTTTATATAATATATGGAGCTCTGGTGGCGTAGTGGTTAAGAGCTTGGCTGCTAACCAAAAGGTCGGCAGTTTGAATCCGTCAGCCACTCCTTGGAAACTCAGTGGGGCAGTTCTACTCTGTCCTATAGGGTCGCTATGAGTCAGAATCCACGCGGCGGCAATGGGTTTGGTTTTGGTTTATATTATATATATATATACACACAGATATATATACACCTTTTTACCTTCCTGAAATCTGAAAATCTTTAAATTCTGAAATGGCCTAGCCCCATGAGTTTCAGGAAGGAAACAGTGGACCTGGCACTTGCCATCTTGCCCCTGCAAGCCAGTTGTTACTTTTCATGGTTCTCCTTCACCCTACCCCCAGGCTTCTGGTTTGCTGCTTCTGATATGCTGTGTACTTGGAAATTGGAAACATGTGAATTTTAACTCCCCCCAAAACTCAAGATAACTTTTTTAAAATCATGACTTCATACTGATACTCCCAGTTGCAATTCAACACCACAGGGTTCTTCTGCTTCTTCTTGTTCTTTAACTCCCTTCTCCCACAGTGAGAACCTTCAACATTTGTGCTTTAGAATTTTTTTTCTTTTGTATTTAAGCAGGATACAAAGTCTTTCTCCTGGTATGGGAAGATCTCAAAGTATCATTTAAATTGGACAATAGGTCCTTCATTTTATAATGGGACTCACTATGAGATTCTTTTTCAATATCAACATTTTTAGTGCATTTAAAATGATTCTATCTATAAAAATTATATATATGGAACTTTTTAGGAATAATGTATTTTATCTGAAGCAAAATCACCATAGTAATTTTAAATGTTAATAGTCTAAGGCCAAATGAAAGCACCTAGAGTAAATGTTGAAAGGTCGTTGCTGGAGATTATGTCCTTCCCCGCTTCCTGGGAGTGGGGATTTTGTGGGTTAAAAGTATTCATCACAGTGAAGGTGCTAAGAGGAAAAAGTGAAAGACAAGAATCATCGATTAGTTAAAGGTTTACCGCAGGCCTTCAGCCTACTCACTTAGAATGAGGAATGGATTGTTTAACCAGTTATCCTGACTTTTTTGAAAATGGTGAAGAGGGGGTTAAAGGTCAGTAGGAGAGAAAGTTTCTGCAGATAACTTTCGAGAGTGGTTTCCTTTACTTCAAGTCTTATTCGGTGGTGAGAGGAAAGGAATAAACCAGAACTTGGCTGGAAGTGTTAGAAAATCTGATTTATTTCTAAAACTTTGAATTTACTGCCTTAAAAAAAATTTTTTTTTTTATCACAGGTGGAAGAATAAGGCAGGTTTACCCACAGGGCTTCAGACCTATTTGGGTCTGGCTAGAACCCCTGCTGAGAATTTGCATTTCTAAGAAGTTCCCAGGCAATGAGGCTAATGCTGCTTGGCTAGGGACCAATTCTGAGGACCACTAGTAGAGCAGTGGGTCTCAGAATTTTTTAAGAGTCACCTGGCGATCTTGTTAAACTGTAGGTTCTGATTCAGTATATCTGGGGTAGAATTGCAAATTCTCAGCAGACTTTCGAATCAGAACAAACCATTCGAAGGTCTGGTTTAGAGGAGGAAATTGTTAGATGAACCGTGCTGCCCCCTCTCTGGGCTGGCCCTGCCCCAGTGTTGCCCGTTTCAGAACAATGTTCACGGAATATGGAGCATCAAGAAGGTCTATCCAATGCAAAGGAGATGGGATGGACCCCTAAGTATCATGGAGTGCAGAAGAAGGACTACTAATGTATATTGAACACTTGCTCTGTGTCAGGCTCCATATAGGTTTCCACGTTTAGCGTTTACAAAAACTGTTTAAAGTTTTATATTCATTTTACAGATAAGGCAACTGAAACTCAGGAGGTAAAGAAGGTTACGAAAGATCTCACGACTCCAAAATGGAGAAAATGGTCCTGGAACACAATTCTGATCCCGAAACTCGTGTCCTTTCTGCCACGTCCTCAGCCATTATCAGGTTTAAAGCAGGGCTGGGGATTGAGGGACTAGATTAGTTCTAGAATTATTCTATTCACATGGCAATAGGGAAAGAGGCTGGGGTTTCTCCTTTTAGGTGGCCAGGTACCTTTTTTTTTTTTTTAATGAGCTTCAAGTGAACGTTTACAAATCAAGTCAGTCTGTCACATATAAATTTATATACACCTTACTCCATACTCCCACTTGCTCTCCCCCTAATGAGTCAGCCCTTCCAGTCTCTCCTTTCGTGACAATTTTGCCAGCTTCCAACCCTCCCTACACTTCCATCCCCCCTCCAGAGAGGAGATGCCAACACAGTCTCAAGTGTCCACCTGATACAAATAGCTCACTCTTCATCAGCGTCTCTCCCCTACCCACTGTCCAGTCCCTTCCGTGTCTGCTGAGTTGTCTTCGGGAATGGTTCCTGCCCTGGGCCAACAGAAGGTTTGGGGACCATGACTGCCGGGATTCCTCTAGTCTCAGTCAGACCATTAAGTCTGGTCTTTTTATGAGAATTTGGGGTCTGCATCCCACTGATCTCCTGCTCCCTCAGGGGTTCTCTGTTGTGCTCCCTGTCAGGGGAGTCATCAGTTGTGGCCAGGCACTAACTAGTTCTTCTGGTCTCTGGATGATGTAAGTCTCTGGTTCATGTGGCCCTTTCTGTTTCTTGGGCTCTTCGTTATCGTGTGACCTTGGTGTTCTTCATTCTCCTTTGCTCCAGGTGGGTTGAGACCAATTGATGCATCTTAGATGGCCGCTTGTTAGCATTTAAGACCCCAGACGCCACATTTCAAAGTGGGATGCAGAATGTTTTCATAATAGAATTATTTTGCCAGTTGACTTAGAAGTCCCCTTAAACCATAGTCCCCAAACCCCCGCCCTTGCTCCGCTGACCTTAAGCATTCCGTTTATCCCGGAAACTTCTTTGCTTTTGGTCCAGTCCAGTCCAGTTGAGCTGACCTTCCATGTATTGAGTATTGTCCTTCCCTTCACCTAAAGTAGTTCTTATCTACTAATTAATCAGTAAAAAACCCTCTCCCACCCTCCCTCCCTCCCCGCCTCGTAACCACAAAAGTATGTGTTCTTCTCAGTTTATACTGTTTCTCAAGATCTTATAATAGTGGTCTTATACAATATTTGTCCTTTTGCCTCTGAGTAATTTTGCTCAGCATAATGCCTTCCAGGTTCCTCCATGTCATGAAATGTTTCACAGATTCGTCACTGTTCTTTATCGATGCGTAGTATTCCATTGTGTGAATATACCACAATTTATTTAGCCATTCATCCGTTGATGGACACCTTGGTTGCTTCCAGCTTTTTGCTATTGTAAACAGAGCTGCAATAAACATGGGTGTGCATATATCTGTTTGTGTGAAGGCTTTTATTTCTCTAGGGTATATTCTGAGGAGTGGGATTTCTGGGTTGTATGGTAGTTCTATTTCTAACTGTTTAAGATAACGCCAGATAGATTTCCAGAGTGGTTGTACCATTTTACATTCCTACCAGCAGTGTATAAGAGTTCCAATCTCTCCGCAGCCTCTCCAACTTTTATTATTTTGTGTTTTTTGGATTAATGCCAGCCTTGTTGGAGTGAGATGGAATCTCTTCGTAGTTTTAATTTGCATTTCTCTAATGGCTAATGATCAAGAGCATTTTCTCATGTATCTGTTAGCTGCCTGAATATCTTCTTTAGTGAAGTGCGTGTTTATATCCTTTGCCCACTTCTTGATTGGTTGTTTGTCTTTTTGTGGTTGAGTTTTGACAGAATCATAGATTTTAGAGATCAGGCGCTGGTCGGAGATGTCATAGCTGCAAATTCTTTCCCAGTCTGTCGGTGGTCTTTTTACTCTTTTGGTGAAGTCTTTAGATGAGCATAGGTGTTTGATTTTTAGGAGGTCCCAGTTATCTGGTTTCTCTTTGTCATTTTTGGTAATGTTTTGTATTCTGTTTATGCCTTGTATTAGGGCTCCTAACGTTATCCCTATTTTTTCTTCCATGATCTTTATCGTTTAGTCTTTATGTTTAGGTCTTTGATCC
Source organism: Loxodonta africana (assembly GCF_030014295.1). NCBI lineage: Eukaryota > Metazoa > Chordata > Mammalia > Proboscidea > Elephantidae > Loxodonta > Loxodonta africana. The sequence continues at coordinate 26,524,658 of NC_087369.1, forward strand.
ACTTGAAGTTAGTTTTTGTGCATGGTGTGAGGTATGGGTCCTGTTTCATTTTTTTGCAAATGGATATCCAGTTATGCCAGCACCATTTGTTAAAAAGACTATCTTTTCCCCAATTAACTGACACTGGGCCTTTGTCAAATATACCTTTTTTCTTATTGTGTTCTACTTATATAAACTTTATGCACAACCAGTGCAGGGCAACTTCCAGAAGACTCCATGACCTCCTCTTTTAGAGTCAACACTGTACTCTAGTCTTAGCCTCTTGAATGTGCCAGAGTAGATTCCTCCACTTCTCAGCACACCATGAGCTGGTTTCACTGGCACGTGCAAGTCCCATGTCTCAGTCAGAGTCCCTTCCTTGGAATCATCACCAGCAGAGCTACGGCCCCCAAAGAAACACATTTGAAGAGAATCTTAGGAAACACTTGGCAGCCAGTAGGTGAATACGTGTGGAGTGACTGGATCTGTTGCCTTCTGGGCACCCCTATGAACAGCAGTGAATTTGCACGTAGTACAGGAGCCCTGGTGGTTAGTACAGGAGCCCTGGTGGTGCAGTGCTTAAGAGCTTAGCTGTTGTCCAAAAGGTTGGCAGTTTGAATCTACCAGGTGCTCCTTGGAAACACTATGGGGCAGTTCTACTCTGTCCTATAGGGTCACTATGAGTTGAAATCGACTTGACAGCAATATGTTTGGTTTTTGTTTTTCTTTAGTACGTTTGTGCTTGGAAGTTTTCCCACAGTGTTTATTTGAAAACAACTTCAGATTGTATCTTAGGTCACTTTTATATTGCTGCTGGTAACACTAGGAACATATTTGTGTTCAGAAAAAAAAAGCTTTCAAGGTTGCCTCTTGGAATAAATATTCTTTTTCTATTATAATTATTTTCTTAAACTTGATATTTCACGAACTAGATGGTGCCCAGCTACCACTACCGACTGGTCCGACCAGGTACACAGTAGATGGTCCTGGGTAGAATGGGAGAAAAAAGTAGAACAAAACTCAAATTCCTAGAAAAGGCCAGACATACTGTACCAGTAGAGACTAGAGGAACCCCTGAGACTGTCGCCCTGGGGTGCCCTTTAAACTTGGAACTCAGACTACTCCCGGTGGTCACCTATCAGCCAAAAGGCAGTGGCTTATAAAATAAGTAATATCACCCATGAGCACTGTGCTTCTCTAAACAATCATCTAAATGACATCTAATGGTCAACATTTACCGTAGACCAAAGATGAGAAGGTAAGGGGGGGAAAGGAAGCTAGATTAATGGAAACAGAACAACCAGAATGGAAAAGATGAGAATGCTGATACATTGTGAAAAGTGTAATGAATGTCACAGAATACTATGTTTAGAAAATAAGTTAGAAGCTAATTTGCTGTGTAAATTTTCTCCAAAAAACGCAGTAAAATATTTTTGAAAAACTTGCTATTTCAGAGGATACAAGTTTAACTAGAGACTGCAGGATTATTAAATTTTCTCCCTCCAGCCAGTAACTATCATTAGAGTACTTCATTACTCTATCTGTTAGGTTGTGAAATCATGGAACCTTTGCCATCTCTTCACAGGGAGAGATAACGCGTGTGAGAAAACATCATATATGTTTCTCCGAAAGGAGCTTCCCGTGCGACTGGCTAACACAATGAGAGAAGTCAACCTTCTGCCAGACAACTTGCTAAACCGGCCTTCGGTGGGATTGGTTCAGAGTTGGTAAGTACACAGCATGGCTGAAAATGGTCAGTCTTCCTCCAGATGTGCTGAATGTGTTGGCATGGGAACCATTCTCCATAAAAGTACATGGACTGTCTGCCTGGGAGTGAGTCATTCGGGATAGCTGAGTTTTCCGGGCAATTAAAAGTTGCCACTTTTATTGCAGAACTGTTGAATTGAAAATTGTTTTGATGGAAAGTATTCCTAAACTGTACTAGACACTTTTCTTGATTTCTCTGTCTACTTTTCTAGTTGGAAATGTGATGTATGCTTATTGAAAAAAAATTGGAAAGTACAGAAAAATGGAAAGGAAAAGCAATGCAGTAACCCAGGCGAGTGGGTCTGTATGTAATCCTTTGGATGAGAAGATGTTTGCCACTTGTTATCAAGTCTCAGTTACTTCTTTTGTTTTCCTTGTTAAGAAGTTCCTTGAAGGCAATGCTATTTTGAAAATCACATTAAGTCATTTAAAACGGAACCTCAAATTGCAAAAACCTTCAGCTACCTGGTGTGCTTCATCTGCCCTGTTCCAAGTGTGACAGACCTTAACTGAGTGTAACTTGAAGTTAAATCGATTGTAGCTCTGAGGCTTAGAGCTTGTGCTATGGAATTGAGGATGTTGGATTTGTGAGTGAGGAGCCCGGGTCACGCAGTGGTTAAAGTGCTTGGCTGCCAACCGAAAGGGTAGGTGGTTGGAACCCACCAGCCGCTCCGAGGGAGACCGATGTGGCAGTCTGCTTCCTTAAAGATGTACAGCCTTGGAAACCCTGTGGGGCAGTTCTGTTTTGTCCTATAGGGTCGCTGTGAGTTGGAATCGACTGGACGGCAGTGGGGTTTTGGTTAAATTTGTGGATACACTAGCCACTAGGTAAGCAGGGTGAGATCACTGAGTGGCAGGATGGGAGAGCTGCTCGCAAGGGCATTTTGCGTACATTGGAGAACAATTTGCATGCCTACTCTGTATTATAAAAGCAAGATAGAAGTCACTGTGAAGAAAACAGATTAATAAAACCTTGCTGTGGACCCGAGGAATTTGGGAGGCCAGATGTGACTGAGATGGTGCTATGGGAGCACAGAGGAGAGGGGGAGGAGGCCAGCTATGGTTGGGCCCTGCCCTTAGATGGGTGGGCAGAATTGGCAGGTACAGGTGACAGAGAGCATTCTAGGGGACGGGAACACTGTGAACAAACAGAGAATGGAACTATTAATTAGATTGCATTTAGAGGGTTAGTGGAAGCCAGGCTTCTGAAAGAGAGTGGACATTAACAATCATTCCTCAATAGTATTAATTGTGATAAATTCTTAGGGCTAAGGATGAATCCTCTGAGAAACACTGTAGTGGGTGGTCTCAGATAGTGTCCAGTCTCTTTCCCAGGCAAGCAGCAGCTCCTCCCTGGGTGAGGCGCAGGGTCCTTGGAACCCAGGAGAGATCAGACAGACAGTGACGGTGACCATGGTTTTGATAGTGCAGTCAGTTACGCTCTGCCCTGAATTGATAGTTTGTTTCAGAAAGAGCAGAAAGTACTTTTTTGTATGAGACTTTTTATCATTTCAAGACCATCATTAGAAATTTTCCAGCAGAAAGTATATAATCACTATTGAGGGACACCGTGGTGGGGAGTCTAGGTAGGCTAGAGGACTCACATGTCCCCGGGTTCTGATAGCAGTGACAATCAAACATTTACTCCTGCCAATAACTTATGTGAAAGTTACTTCAGGGACCTCAAAGTGAACTGCTGGCACCGTATAGACTGAAACGAATTACTGTGTCAACTGTTCTTTGTCTATTCACCACCCTTCTTCCATATCCATTCCAAACGTATGCGTGCCATGTCTTCCTTTTCTTTTCCGAACGTTTTATTTTGAAATCATTTCATATTTAATATTTAAATCATTTCATATGTAATTTTGGTAAGAATAGTAGAAAGAATTCCTGTATATGTATGTTGTTGTTAGGTGCCGTTGAGTCAGCTCCAACTCAGAGTGACCCTGTGTACAACAGAACGAAACACTGCCTGATCCGCGCCAACCTCGCCGTATATGTATGCCTTCAACTAAGTTCATCTGTTGGGTCTATCGTATTTGCTCTATCATATTCTCTCTATAGATGGGTATAGCTACATACACATGCATACATACCTATACATATAGTATCTATATATGTATACATAACGCGCATATGGTTTTTTCCCTCCTAAACCATTTGGGTTAATGCCTTTTATCACCTAATACTTAATGCCCCTTTATGGGTTAATAATGGGTTAATGCCCCTTTATCACCTAATATTTAGTATTTATCTCTCTAGAGCAACTCTTAGATAGCCACAGTCTGGTGATCCAATTTGGGAAATGTCACACTGATTCAGTAATATTTCACTAATTGTCCTGGTGATCTATTTAGCAACGCCCCCCCCCCACCTTGATTTGGGAATCCAATTCAGGATCATACATTGTGATGAGTTGTCATTTCCTTCTTTTTCAAGCGAGCCTGATTGTGTAATAGGCAGTGAATCCCACCTGTCCCCTCAGTCTGAATGTGTTCTTCTTGCCCTCTTCACTTTCAGGCGAGGAACCTCGGCATGAACTCTGACTCCTCTCCATTTGTGACTTGGCTCTTTAAATGAATTATCCTGCTCGGAAAGGACCATCCCTGAAAGGGATGAAGATGCCTGACTCAAATTTTGCTTGTGTGTGGCAGGGCAGAGGGACTCACGGGGGATTGCTGACTTTGGCCTCTGAGAGTGGTTTACTGGATGATTTTTAACAACATCTAACCCACAGCCCAGAGACTTTTTAAAAACTTACCTAGAGATGTGCATACTTTAGTATCACTTGCGTTGCCACAAAGTTCTTTACTATTTTTGTGTTTATATGAGTAACAGCCATTTTTTGTTACTGGAGTGCCCTTATCCTCTACCCAAAGCCAGATAGTAAGATTAATTATAATTGGCTGTTAGAAGTAATTAGAATAAAGGGATAATTCTTTCAGAACATGTTCAGGCCCAAAGCAGCAATCACACATGTCTAAGTAATTGGGAGATGTGAATCTTCACCAGATTCAGCCGGTCCTGTCTAGACAGAGCTGCTGCAGTAATGAGCCTCTCTGAATCCCACTTTCCTTTGTTCTCTAGATCTTTATGTTGGAGACCTTGTTTCTTGTACTGGTCCTGATTGAGACCTGTAGCTGTTCTCCAACCACAGCCTGGTTTTGAGGGCTTAGGAGACATTCCTTCTCCTCCATTATGTTGGGGAAATTAGTTGAACTTTGTCAAGGCACCTACTTTTTTTTTCTAGTTTCTAAGTTCTTAGAGTGCACTTCAGTGTCACAATACGCTTCTTAAAATTTATATGTACTTTTTTTGTATTCAAACTATAGACTTGCTATGTCTATTAGGAATATTTGGTTGCAAGTAATAGAAAATCCAAGTAACCCTGACTTAAAGAATAATTTGGGTCCAGCCATAGGGTGAGCTTTTAGTGTTCGTTTCATGAGGTTATCAAGACTCTGATTTCCATGGTGTCAGCTTCATTTTAAGGCAGAATTTCCTCCTGGTGGCAGAATAGCTGCAGTAGTTCCAGACTTCACATCCATATAACAGACTGTACAGAAGCAGAGCAAGTTGATTTCTCTCCCAGAGACCTCCAGGAAGTCTTCTCTCTTATTTTACTGACCTAAACTGAAGCATATGCCCATTCCTGAGCCAATCCCAGTGTTCAGGGGGAATTAGAGGCAGTGATAGACTTAGACCTGGACTATTGGACTGATTAGTGGCAAGAGAAATGGAATTACCCATAGTAAAATCAGGCTTACCCAAGGGCTTTGTTTGGCATCAGCTTCCCCTGAAGCACTTCGGGTAAGAGAGGCATGTATGCTGGTTAGGCAGCTAACACAGTAACTCTGTTTTGTGTTGTTTTTTTCTTTTTTAGGTATATGCAGAGCTTTCTTGAACTGTTAGAATATGAAAATAAGAGCCCTGAGGATCCACAGGTCTTGGATAAGTAAGTATAGGGCCAAACTTACCTGAAAGTAAAAACATATAGGTAAAAAAAAATTTTTTTTTTAATAAGTAGAATTCATGCCAGTAAGAACCAGGAAGTATAATTTGGACAAAGTCATTAGGTTTCTTTATGGACGATGACTTAATATTGGATTTTTTTTAATTGAGTTTAAGATTTTAGCATAGTAGAAAAGGAATAATGACATTTCAAATTATGCTTCATGATCTTTTGCATTTCCTCAGGGTGAACTGGGCACTCACTATAAATACTTCAGTAAATGTTCCACCTAGTGGTAGTTTTAAGAATGCAGGGTCCTCAACATAGCACATGAATTTATTTTCTGTCTTTTACAATTAAAAAAAAACTCAGTGGGATATTATACATGAACTCAGAAAACTATAATGGTTTTATTTTGGAGAGGCATGAAAGCTTGTGTTTTTTATATAGCAACCTGAATTCTATTACTGCCGTTATGCACAAAGACTAAATTCTCATGCCAATACAAAATACTTGATTTTCACTTTCATTAATAAGTCTTTGGAGATATTTTTGGTGTGTCCCCATGTCAGAAGTATTGATATATTCCACAAATTATTTATTTAACAAACATTTATAGAGTCTGTATTATATGTATTCACTTATTCAAAAAGTCATAGGGTTCCTAAAAAAGGTGTTTGAACATTTTTTTTTTCTTTACTAGAACTTTTTACATTTTGCATCTCTGAAAGGAGAGATTTTGTAGAAAGTTTCAAGCAAAAACTTGGGGTAATAATTAGACATAACCAATCACCTCATGGAATTAGTTCTCTTGCTTGCTTTGGTGCTTAGGGCCGTGATGTCATGGGACAGTCTAGTCAGTTGGCATAATATAGTTCTTAAAGTTTCTGTACTACCTCCCAGTATGGTGAGTAGTGTCTGGGGTTTTAAAAGCTTACAAGTGGCCATTTAAGGTATAACTATTGGTCTTTATTCGTTTGGAATAAAAGAGAAAGAAAAAAACCCAAGAATCAGAGAAGGAGCTGGACTACAAGACTGTCTATGACCGACTGCCTCCGCCACCTTGAGACCAGGAGAACTAGATGATGTCTAGCTACCACTACTGAATGTTCTGATCAGGAACACAGTAGATGAGTCCTCATAAAAAGGGAGAAAAACACAGAACAGAACTTCAAATTCGTAAAGAATCCAGATTTACTGGACCTATTGAGGCTGGAGGAGTCCCGGAGACTATGGTCCTGAGTTGCTCTTGAAACCTTGAATTGAAACTATCCCCTGGTGTCCCCTTTAAACTAAATAACAGTTTAGCCCGAAGAGTAAAGATTTTCACCCTCTGAGAATTGTGTTACTTTAAAAAAAATTATATAAGACCCAAGGGTCAACAGATATCTTAAAACATAGATGAGAAGGTTGGAGGGCAGGGAGAATGAAGTAAATGGAACGGAAACAACTAGGACAGAAATAACAAGAATGTTGATACAATGTAAAGAATGTAACCGATGTCACCAATCATTATGTCTAGAAACTGGAATGGTAGTGGGTTTGGCTGTGTATATTAAAATAATTTTTTAAAAAGTTGGGGCTATACTTTAGTTCCTTGTACTTTCTAGCATGTATGTAATGATAATGATGGCTCTACCTATAGAGATGCCAACAGATAAATAGTCCAGTGGTGGGATTGGGAAGTCTATACATCAGCCCATAAGATAGAAAGACGGACCACTTTTTGTCCCCTCCCCCACAGCTTTCTACAAGTCCTGCTTAAAGTCCGAAACAGACACAACGATGTGGTTCCTACAATGGCCCAAGGGGTGATTGAGTACAAGGAGAAGTTTGGGTTTGATCCTTTCATTAGCAGCAACATCCAATATTTTCTGGATCGGTTCTACACCAACCGCATCTCTTTCCGCATGCTTATTAACCAGCACAGTAAGTTGCTTTTGTTTTTCCATTTGAAACTTAACGGGAGTGATTTCTCCAGAATGTGTTCCTGTTGCGTCACTTCTCCTTCACTGGCCTGTGTTTGGGGCTCTATAGAAGTTTCATTTCTAGTTCAGTTTATTCTCAGTGAATCCCTTGTATTGAAAAGCTGTTCATTAGTTTTTGTTGTTAAGAGAAATCCCTGAAAGGCTAAGGATGGAGGTTTCTTCAACTAAGTCATATTGGGTGGGGACAAAGGGATCGGGCACCTGGCAAGTGTCACCGCTTTAGAACATGCTGACTGCAACTGTCTTAAAGCATGTCCCTCTTCCTTCATTGTCTGAGAGAGCTGATCTCCTGTAAATTGTATTGCTCTCAATTGCTGTATGCTAAGATGATTCTTGGAAACCCTGGTGGCGTAGTGGTTAAGTGCTACAGCTGCTAACCAAGAAGCTGGCAGTTCAAACCCGCAAGGTGCTCCTTGGAAACTCTATGGGGCAGTTCTACTTTGTCCTATAGGGTCACTGTGAGTTGGAATCGACTCGACAGCAGTGAGTTTAGTATTTTTGTTTGTTTGTTTTAAGATGATTCTTACAAATAAGAGAATCCTTTTCAGAACTCATAAACCCCTATATTTCTCTTCTATTTTTTTAATCCTCTCCCTTTTGTGTTTTTTGTAGCGCTTCTGTTCGGCGGTGACGCTAATCCTGCTCAGCCTAAACATATAGGGAGCATTGATCCCACCTGTAACGTGGCCGAAGTAGTGAAAGGTAAAGAGACTAATGTAGTTCAAATAGGATTGTCTTTTTGAGGCAGCTCGACTATAGGATTATGTTGCTTAGATTGTTTGCCGATTCATCAGGCTACTGTGGCCCCAAGTCACTCGATCCAAATATGAAATGCCCTTTCTAGGAAGTTCAGGGAGAAGATATATAATTAGTAATGCTAAAAATATGAGTTTCTACTTCATTGATTAGGGTTTTGCTTGGAGTTCTATCTTAAACAGTAAACATTCGTTAGCTTAAGTATGATTCTAAGTTTTGATTGCTGTGAGTCCTTCTGATAAAATGAAGCTGAATTCACATGTTTATAAAATGTAAACATCTTTCTGATGCACAACCGTTGTTTTGTAGTATACTTGGCATGTGGGCTTCATGGGTTCATTGGCCATCCAGCTAGATGGTGTTCCAGTAGCTTCCCGATAGAATAGCGCCCTATAGCCGTAAGTCCCTCATAGCCAGGCGCTTTGAAATTGAACAGAAGTTCTCTCATTTTTCATTTAAGATTAATGCTATCTCCAGAAATCCTTCTGGTTGTAAGTGAGCCCCCTCTTAAGTTTTCTTCAATGTTAAGGTTACTGTATGCGGCCTCAGACCCCGAAACTCTCTCCTTCCCCAGATCGTATCTCCTGCTGTTGCCCTTATCGCCCTCTAGACACACGCCCATACAAGTTTTCATGACCACTGATCTCTCTGGTCTTTAGTAAGGACCTTTGTTGCTCTCACTCTTTCTGAACTGTGCAGCTGAATAAGTGAAGGGGGCCTTGTCTCCTTGGCAAAGCTCTCAAGCCCACCAAAAGCAGAGCGACCTTTGCTATTGCAGTTTTGAGGACCAAGGAAGGTGGCCCAGTGCATATAGCTTACCCAGTGGTTTAACAGACCAGACCTTCAGCAACCATGGCCAAGGAAAACCTGTGCTATTTGTTTACTCTGGGCATTGCTAATCCCAGGGAGGAGGACCCATACTTTAGCTTTGCCTAGGATTGTCAAGCTGTCGTGGCCTCTTTAGTTAGAAAACATTTACCCGAATTCTTTCAGTTATAAGGTGAATAGGCCCAGCCTCAGCTCTGTAAGCATTCTGTAAGTTGCCCTCGTACAAGCTAACCCTGTAGTTGATCATAACCCCTGCCTGCCTCCAGGGTGGGCAGGAGAGCAGGATCAGGCGTACAGTAAAGACATGTTCATTAGGCACTAGCCTAATGGCTTTTATGAATAAGAAAACTTGGTTCAGACAGTCGACTACCCTTTAGAGAAAAAAGCACAAAGTCATAAGACTAAAGTGTGTTATTCTATGTTATATATTTTACGTGTGCCTTTTTTCTTTAACTCTAAGCAGTTTGAGGTCAAGGTTTGTGTCTTAAACACTTGCTTGGTAATTATCATAGAACTTAGTATGGTACGTGACTGAGAAATATTCCTTCGTTTAAACCTTTTGATAATTTACTTTTTTACAAAAACAGTTTTATTGAGATATAATTCACATAACATACAATTTGCCCGTTTAAAGTATACAAGTCAATAGTTTTTAGTATAATCACAGAGTTGTGCAACCATCACCACAGTCAATTTTAGAATATTTTCATCACCTCCAATTAAACCCTGTATCCTTTCACCCTTGCCCCCCATTTCCCCGTCCCCTTCCATCCCCTGCCAACCACTAATCTACATTCTGTTTCTAGATTTGCCTATCCTGGAACTTTCGATGCAATCTTACAATATGTGGTGTTTTACAACTGGCTTCTTTCACTTAGCGTGATGTTTTCAAGGTTCATCCATGTTGTAGAATGTATTAGTAGTTCATTCCTTTTTGTTGCTGGATGATATTCCATTGTGTGGATACACCAAATTTTATTTATCCATTCATCAGCTGAGGGACATTGGGTTAGCTGGGTGACCTTGGGCATGTTATGTAACCTTTGTGCCTCAGTTTCCTCATCTGTAAAATGGTGCTATTGGTTATTTCACCTATATCATAGGGTTATATGAGTAACCAGATAGAACCCCTAAAGCAATGCTAGCACATAGTAAGAGCTGTAGAGGTGTTTACTAACGGTGGTCTTTAGGCCTTGTGCAAGTCATTTTGCTTCGTTTTTATACCATTGATTATAATAGGTTGATGCCTTTACTTTTGTTTCTGGCTTAAATTGTAAATTATTTTACAAAGCCATTTAGGATATGTATAAAACAATTGAAAATTTGAACACTGCGTTTTTAAAATTGTGATTAAAAATATATGTAACAAAACATTTGTCATTTCAACATTTTTTTACATGTAGAATTCAGTGGCATTAATTATATTCATCATATTGTACAGCCATCACCACTGTTCCCAAATGGTTCTATCACCATTAACAGAAACTCGGTGCCCCCTAGGCAATGATTCCCCCTTGCCCTCCCTCCCACCTCTGGTAACCACTGATAAACTTTGGTGTCTATACATTTGCCAAATTCTAGATATTTCATATAAGTGAGATCATAGAATATTTGTTCCTTTGTGACTGGCTTATTTCACTTAGTATAATATTTGCAAGGTTCATCCATTTTGTGGCATGTATCAGGACTTCATTTCACTTTATGCTGAATAATATTCCATTGTGTGGATATACCACATTTTGTTCATTCATCTGTTGATGAGCATTTAGGATGTAAACACCTTTTGGCTATTGTGAATAGTGCTGCAGTAAACATTGGTGTACAAGTAGATGTTTGCGTTTCTCCTTTCGTTTCTTTCTTATATATGCCTAGGAATGGAATTGCTGGGTCATATAATTTAAACCAAAAAAAAAAAAAGAAAACTTTTTGATGAGCTGCCAAACTGTTTTCCACAATGGCTGTACCATTTTACAATTCCACCGGCAATGCATGAGGGTTCCAATTTCTCCATATCCTTGCCAACACTTGTTGTTTTCTGTTTTTCTGATATCTCATTGTGGTTTGATTTGCATATCCCTAATGACTCATGATGGCGTAGTGGTTAAGAGCTACGGCTGCTAACCAAAAGGTTGGCAGTTCAGATCCACCAGGTGCTCCTTGGAAACTGTATGGAGCAGCTCTGCTCTGTTTTATAGGGTCGCTATGAGTTGGAATCGACCCGACAGCAACGGGTTATTTTTTATTTTTGAATGACGCATGGCACTGAGCATCTTTTCCTGTGATTGTTGGCTTTTGTATACCTTCTTTGATGAAATGTCTATTCAGGTCTTTTTCTCATTTTTTGATTGGGTTTCTTTTTGTTGCTAAGTTGTAGGAGTTCTTTATATATTCTGGATATTAAACCCTTATCTGATACATGATTCTCCCAAATTTGACCCAGTCTGTAGGTTGTCTCTTCATTTTATTGATAAAGTCCTTTGGTGCACAAAAAGTTCTAATTTCTGTCAAGTCCAATTTTCTATTTTGTCTTTTGCTGCTCTTCCTTTTGGTGTCATCTAAGAATCAGTTCTTTAAAACTAGGTCCCGAAGCATTACTCCTGTGTTTTCTTCTAGGAGTTTTATGGTTTTAGTTTTTACATTTAGGTCCTTGATCCATTTTGAGTTAATTTTTGTGTATGGTGTGAGGTATGTGGTGAGGGTCCAGCTTCATCCTTTTGCATTTGGAAGTCCAGTTGTCCTAGCACCATTTGTTAAGAGACTCTTCTTTCCCCCATTGGATGGTATCTTAGTCATCTGGTGCTGCTATAACAGAACTACCACAAGTGATGGCTTTAACAAAGAGAAATTTGCTCTCTCACAGCCTAGTAGGCTAAAAGTCCAAATTCAGGCCATCAGCTCCAGGGGAAGGCTTTCTCTCTGTCGACTGTGGAGGAAAGTCCTTGTCATCAGTCTTCCCCTGGACCAGGAGCTTCTTAATGCAGGGACCCCAGGTCCAAAGGACACGCTATTCTCCTGGCTCTTGCTTCTTGGTGGTATGAGGTCCCCCTGTCTCTCTGCTTGCTTCTCTCTTTTATATCTCAAAAGAGATTGGCTTAAGATACTATCTAATCTTGTAGACCTCATCAATATAATTGCCACTAATCCATCTCATTAACATTATAGTGATAGGATTTACAGTATATAGGGAAATTACGTCAGATGACAAAACGGTAGACAATCATAACAATACTGGGAATCATGACCTCGCCAAGTTGACAGATATTTTTGGGGGACACAATTCATGACAGATGGACTTAGCGCCCTTGTCAAAAATCAATTAACCATAAATGTATGGGTTTATTTCTGGACTCTGAATTCTATTCTATTGGTCTATAATCCTGTCATTATACCAGTACCATACTGTTTTGATTACTGTAGCTTTATAGTATGCTTTGAAATCAGGAAATGTGAATCCCCCTACTTTGTTCTTTTTCAAGATTGCTTTGGCTTTTCAGGGCCCCTTGCAGTTCCATATAAATTTGAGGATTGGTTTTTCCATTTCTGCAAAGAAGGCTGTTGGACAGAGAACCCCTGAGGGAGCAGGAGAGCAGTGGGATGCAGACCCCAAATTCTCATAAGACCAGACTTAATGGTCTGACTGAGACTGGAAGGACCCAGGTGATCATGGCCCCCAGACCTTCTGTTGGCCCAGGACAGGAGCCATTCCTGAAGCCAACTCTTCAGACATGGATTGGACTGGACAATGGGTTGGAGAGCGATGCTGGTGAGGAGTGAGCTTCTTGGATCAGGTGGACACTTGAGACTATGTTGGCATCTCCTGCCTGGAGAGGAGATGAGAGGGTGGAGGGGGTTAGAAGCTGGTGAAATGGACACGAAAAGAGAGAGTGGTGGGAGAGAGCGGGCTGTCTCCCAATTGCTCTCATTAGGGGAGAGCAATTGGGAGTATGTAGCAAGGTGTATGTAAGTTTTTGTGTGAGAGACTGACTTGATTTGTAAACTTTCACTTAAAGCACAATAAAAATTATTTAAAAAAAAAAAAGAAAAACAGTTACTGCGGAGTCCACTCTGACTCGTGGCAACCCCCTGTGTGTGTCAGAGTAGAACTATGCTCAGTAGGGTTTTCAGAAATAGATTGCCAGGCTTTTCTTCCAAGCCACCTTTTGGTGGACTCAAGCTTTCAGTTAGCACCACCCAGGACTCATCCAAAGAAGAAAAACTACACAATTCCTCCCTTCTGCTATGAGTCAGACTCCATGGCACATAACAACAGAGCTCGGTCTGTTGGGGAAGTAGCCTGAACACTGTAGGGTCTTCCCAGAATCCATTTCTGCTTCTTCTAGTTACAGTATCCTGGATTTTCTCTGGGGGAACCGGCCTCGCCTTGACCCACAATGTTAGCTAGAGACAGGATCCATGTGACTCAAACCCACCAATCAGAACATGATGATCACCTGGCTGCCATGATTGGTTCAAGGATGAACACATTGTCCAGTCAGAGCCTATGAGCCACAATCTAGGGTCATCTGTGGAGAGAAAGGGTGCTCCCTCTTTCACTGGAGTTGGACCCAGTTGGCTTCCTTCTTGAACCATGGAAAGCACTTTGCTGCCCCCGTGGAGCCTTGTGAAAAGCCTCCAAAGAGGAGAGAGGAGCTGAGCGATGGAGAGAGACCAGGTCCTGATGTCACTGTTTGTGCGACTGATTCCACCCGTACCTGAAGTCCATCTACTCTTGTACTTTCCCACTTTATGAGACAATAAAGTACCTTTTTTTCCTTTAAAAAAAAAAAAAAGAAGGCTGTTGGAATTTTGATGGGTTTGTGTTGAATCTGTAGATTGCTCTGGGTAGTACTGACATCTTAACAATATTGAATCTTCTAATCCTACCCTTTTAACTCAGTACAGAAGTCACTCCTGAGGTTCACCCTTCAGTCAAAGATTAGACAGGCCCATAAACCAAAATGAAGCTAAATGGGTGCACCAGGCCAGGGACAAGGACGAGAAGACTGGAGGGGACAGGAAAGCTGGTAACAGGGAGCCCAGGGTCGAGAAGGGGAGAATGTTGACATGTCATGGGGTTGGCAACCAGTGTCACAAAACAATATGTGTATTGTTTAATGAGAAACAAATTTCCCTGTAAACCTTCATCTAATGTACAATTAAAAAAAAATTTCTAATCCATGAACACAGGATGTCTTTCCATTTATTTAGGTCGTCTTTAATTTCTTCAGGTAATATTTTATAGTTTTCAGTGCACAATTCTTTTACTTCCCTGGCTAAATTTATTCTTAGGTATTTTATTCTTTTAGATGCTATTGTAAATGGAATTGTCTCCTTAATTTCATTTTCTGAATGTTCATTGCTGATGTATAGAAGCTTGGCTGATTTTTGTGTGTTGACCTTGTATCCTGCCACTTTGCTGAATTCATTTATTATCTCTAGGAACTTTGTAGTAGAATCTTTTTGGTTTTCTATATAGGGGATCATGTCATCTGCGAAAGGGGTAGTTTTACTTCTTCCTTCCCGAGTATTTATTTTAAAAAATACTCTGACTGGGACTTCCAATACAATGTTGAATAGTAGTGGTGAGAGTGGGCATCCTTGTCTTTAAACACTGGTTATTTGACATTAAAGAAATATTGTTCATTTTTTTAGGCATGATATTAGTAATTGTGGTTGGTTTTTTTTTTTTTTTTTTTTTAAAGCAGTCCTAACTTCTAGAACGGCATTTTAAAATACAGGCAAAATGAGATGATGTGTGAGATTTGCTTCAGGATTAGAGAGAGGGAAGTAAAAATGATTTGGAATATGATGAAAATTGTTGAGGTTAGTTATGAGTAAGAGCCCTGGTGGCCCAGTGGTTAAGAGCTCGGCTGCTAACCAAAAAGTCGGCAGTTCGAATCCACCAGTTGCTCCTGGGAATCCCTGTGGGGCAGTTCTGCTCTGTCCTATAGGGTCGCTGTGAGTCGGAATCAACTTGATGGCAATGGGAGAGAAGGTTATGGGCATGGGAATTCATGCTATGCTTCCTACTTTTGTATCTATTTGAAATTCCTTGTAATAAAGTTTTAAAAAATAACACATTTTTTCATCTCATTGTTCCTTCAGAAATAAAATCTCCATCAGTTGTAGGGAGATCTTAACCAAGAATCAGAACAAGCAGATAAATAACAGGAGGTACTGTAAAGATGAGTGAAACTGTTACTACTTCCGTAGCACACAGAGATAAGAAGCACTGATAGTAGCAGAGTCTTTGGAGGATTCTGCTGTGACCTACTTGACCATTAAGGCAAAACAATCTGTGGCTTTGTGGCAGTTACTGTCTATATCGTTCTTGTTGTATTTATTACGTATTACCTGGTATTCTCGTTATTGTACTTGTGTTGGTCTGTCTAATGGAGTGTACGTAACTAAAGGTTTGGAATTACTCTTATATACTTTTATATGACTCCTCTTACAGAACTTGGTACCAAAAATGAGCCGAAGAACATATGCAAAATAGTTCAATACATATTTGAAAGAAGAAAACCTGGAAGTTTATGCCTACAGCCTACCTCATAGCCTCCTGCTTTCTTTGTCCTTTCTATTCACAATTAGGACCATGGGTGAAATCCCCTCCATTCTCTTCCCTCTTCCTGTACTCGCCTACAGCTTTATTTTCGTACTTTGTCCTGCCCTTTTTTACTTTACACCTAGTGGAATCACTGTTGTCCTGTGAACAAAGTTTACCACATCTTTATTTACTCACTCCTCACTTGTTTGGCATAAATAAAGCCTGAGTTCCAGGTGTAGCCTTATGCAGTAAAAATCACTCCCCGTGATCCTCTACCGCTCAAGATTCCACTTTGTCCAGTGTGCACACACACACTGTGTCTCTGCTGTCCCAACACTCATGGAATAAGGAGGAAAGGCTGGCACGCTTTCCATTCCCCACTGCATTCTTCAAGCAGTGTTTTTCATCTTTGAACAGTCTCTTCCCTCAAGGAAAAAAAAATAGTGGAGGTTGGCTTCAGATTCTCAGTGCATAAATGCTGTAAAGCAACATCCACGTAGCCAACTCTTCTGACAGCCTTCATTCCCTTCATAAATCATACTTATTGGTACCCACGGGGGAAACCCTGGCGGCGTAGTGGTTAAGTGCTACGGCTGCTAACCAAAAGGTCAGCAGTTTGAATCCACCAGGAGCTCCTTGGAAATTCTTTGGGGCAGTTCTACTCTGTCCTGTAGGGTCACTATGAGTTGGAATCGACTCGACGGCAGTGGGTTTGGTTTTTTGGTTTGGTACCCACAGGACACTAAATATTCTTAATTCATAGATGTTTTGTAGAATGCTTTTGTGCTTCTGCTTCTACCTGGAGAGGTCTATGATTACTCAGGATCACTTATTTGTACCCAAACCTTTCAAGTAAGTTATATCACCTGTTGTAACTGCTTAATTTGTTTAAATGTTATGTAAACTGAAGAAATATGAGTATCAAAAAGAGACTTATTTCCATTAAAATCAAGTTGGATGCTTTGGAAAGACTCAATGAAAGTCTCTTAAAAAGTGTAATCAAATTACTGTGAGCAAGATAACTATTAGATTACAGAGCAGCACAGTAAAAATCTTAGAAGGAATCAGTACTTAGTTGGCTTCACAAGTATCTTTAAGTTTTTTACACCTTAAGGAAATAGACATTTAAGTTCATAGATGCATGTGATATTGTTTCTCTAAGAAAGAGGACCTGAAATTCCAAACAGGTCCATATTCAAAGAAGAGGCTTTGGCTTTATATGAAAATACTGACAAAGGAATAAACTGCATTTTAAGTTAATGTTTATGGTTGTTGTTATTAGGTGCCCTCAAGTTGGTTCCAACTCATAGCGACGCTGTGCACAACAGAATGAAACACTGCCGGGTCTTGCTCCATCCTTACAATCGTTGTTATGCTTGAGCCCATTGCTGCAGCCAGTCCATCTCGTTGAGGGTCTTCCTTTTTTCTGCTGACCCTGTACTTTACCAAGCATGATATCTTTCTTCAGGGACTGATCCCTCCTGACAACCTGTCCAAAGTATGTAAAACGCAGCCTTGCCATCCTCGCTTCTAAGGAGCATTCTGGTTGCACTTCTTCTAAGACAGATTTGTTCATTCTTTTGCCAGCCCATGGTATATTCAGTGTTCAATGTTCTTTGCCAACACCACAATTCAAAGGCATCAGTTCTTCTTCAGTCTTCCTTATTCATTGTCCAGCTTTCACATGGGTATGATGCGATAGAAAATACCACGGCTTTTTTTTTTGGTTAGGCATACCTTGGTCTTCAAGGTGACATCTTTGTTTTTCAACACTTTAAAGAGGTCCTTTGCAGCAGATTTGCCCAATGCAATGCATTTTTTGATTTATCGACTGCTGCTTCCATGGGTGTTGATTGTGGATCCAAGTAAAATGAAACCCTTGACAATTTCAACCTTTTCTCCATTTATCATGATGTTGCTTATTGGTCCAGTTGTGAGGATTTTTGTTTTCTTTATGTTGAGGTGTAATCCATACCGAAGGCTGTGGTCTTTGATCTTCATCAGTAAGTGCTTCAAGTCCTCTTCACTTTCAGCAAGCAAGGTTGTGTCATCTGCATAACACAGGTTGTTAATGGGTCTTCCTCCAATCCTGATGCCCCATTCTTCTTTATGTAGTCCAGCTTCTCAGATTATTTGCTTTATGTTTATGGTAGTAATCACAGTGTATAGTTTCCCACTTTATCCAACATTTCTGTTCATCAGCCAACTCCTGTTCCCATTTGGGTCAGTTAAGAGAGGGAATACCATGCTTCCAAAATAATAAAAGTGCCCACTGGGAAAAAAAATTAAGAAAAGTAGGAAAAGAGAGAAGAGAATAATAATTCCTTGTTCTGATAACACAGTGAGAATATTGTTTTATACATTTGATTTCTTACCAAATGTATAAATCAGTGTTCAGCTCATTTGAATATTGTACATAAACCTTTGTCTCTACAAAATCCTTGATATTTGTGTATTTCCCCATCTCCGGCACTGATGCCCATCACATACTATCTTCTTGGAAGAATCCAGTGCCTGACAGTAGGAGCCCCTATCCTGCCTTCCTTATCAGTTTCTTTGGAGTTCTTCCCATGTCTGATCTGTTATGCTCATAATTTGTATATTCAAATGGTTTACCCACCAAGTTTATCTAATCTTTACTCTTCATTGGGGGATTGGGCCTAAATCAGTTACCTTCCCTACCATGGTGAAATGGGCTAGGCAACCTAAAAAGAAACACCAAGATCTCTTTTCTCTCTGTTGTTGTTAGGTGCCATTGAGTAAATTTTTGGCTCAAAAGAACCCAATGTGTCAGAGTAGAACTGCCCCAAAGTGTTTCCTAGGCTGTAACCTTTACAGGAGCTGATGGCCAGATCTTTTCTCCCAAGGAAGCACTGGGTGAGTTTGAGCCACCAACCTTTTGGCTGGCAGCCGAGCAATTAACCATTGTGCCAACAGGTCTCCTTTTTCCTCTGTGTAGCGTAAAGCAAATATCTAACTTTCTGCTTCATTCCTTGTCTTAGTCATCTAGCCCTAACAGAAATACCAGAAGTTGATGGCTTCAACAGACAGAAGTTTATTCTCTGACAGTCTAGGAGGCTAGAAGTCCAAATTCAGGGTGACAGCTCCAGGGGAAGGCTTTCTGTTTCTGTCAGCTCTGGAGGAAGGTCCTTGTCATCAGTCTTCTCCTGGACTAGGAGCTTCTCTGTGCAGGAAGCCCGGGTCCAAAGGACGTGCTCTGCCCCCAGCGCTGCTTTCTTGGTGGTATGAGGTCCTCATTTCTCTCTGCTCGTTTCTCTTTTTTATATTTCGAAAGAGATTGGCTTAAGATACAATCTAATCTTGTAGATCTCATCAACATAACGGCCGCTAATCCATCTCGTTAACATCATAGAGGTAGGATTTACAACACGTAGGGAAATCATATCAGATGACAAAATAGCAGACAATCATACAGTACTGGAAATCATGGCCTAGCCAAATTGATACACATATTTTTGGGGGACACAATTCAATCCATGACATTCCTTATGAGTTCTACTCTTAATTCTCTGTCAGAATACCCCAGCAGAAGTTTTTTCTAGGTTAAAATAAAACTAAGAGAAAAAGTAAGGCAGACAACACCAGAGTTCACCAGACGTCAAAAGACCTGAAAATTCTATGAGACCACTATTATAAAAACACATGAAAATGTTTCCACACAGAAAGAAACAATCTTTGATGGTTACAAGAGAGAGAAGTATTGGTGAGGGAAAAATACTAACTAGATAGTAGATAAGTAGTAACTTTGGTGAAGGGTGAGACAGTACACAATACTGGGGAAGTCAGCACAACTTGACCAGGGCAAAGTTATAGAAGCTTCACAGATACATCCAAATGCCCTGAGAGACCAAGCGACTAGGCTTTATAGTCTGTAAAAAAAATGTTCTATGTCTGACTGTGGTGAGTAGCGTCTGGGGTCTTAAAAATCTGCGAACAGCCATCTAAGATACATCTGCTAGTCCGATCCCAGCTGGAGCAAAGGAGAATGAAGAAGACCAAAGACACAAGGGAAAGATTAGTTCAGAGGACTAATGGACCACAACTACCATAACCTCCACCAAATTGAGCCCAGAACAACTAGATGGTGCCCGGTTACCACCACCAACTCCTCTGGCAGGGATCACAATAGAGGGTCCTAGACAGAGGTGGAGAAAATGTAGAACAAAATTCAGATTTACAAAAAAAGACCAGGCTTGCTGGTCTGACAGAGACTGGAGAAACCCTGAGAGTATGGCCCCCAGCCACCCTTTTATTTTTATCTTTTTTTTAAATAATTTTTATTGTGCTTTAAGTGAAAGTTTACAAATCAAGTCAGTCTCTCACGTATAAATTTATATACACCTTACTACATTTACTCTCCCCCTAATGAGTCAGCCCGCCCCCTCCTTCCAGTCTCTCCTTTTGTGACCGTTTTGCCAGTTTCTAACCCTCTCTAACCTCCCATCTCCCCTCCAGACAGGAGATGCCAACACAGTCTCAAGTGTCCACCTGATATAAGTAGCTCACTCCTCATCAGCATCTCTCTCCAACCCATTGTCCAGTCCCTTCCATGTCTGCTGAGTTGTCTTTGGGAATGGTTCCTGTCCTGGGCCAACAGAAGGTTTGGGGACCATGGCCGCCGGGATTCCTCTAGTCTCAGTCAGACCATTAAGTCTGGTCTTTTTATGAGAATTTGGGGTCTGCATCCCACTGTTCTCCTGCTCCCTCAGGGGTTCTCTGTTGTGCTCCCTGTCAGGGCAGTCATCGGTTGTGGCCGGGCACCATCTAGTTCTTCTGGTCTCAGGATGATATAAGTCTCTAGTTCATGTGGCCCTTTCTCAGACACCCTTTTAATTCAGTACTGAAGCCACTCCTGAGGTTCACCCTTCAGCCAAAAATTAGACAAGTCTATAGGGCCAGCAATAACACATGTGAGGAACATGCTTCATAGTTCAGTTCATTTATAGAGGACCATCGGGCACACCAGCCCAAAAGCAAAGATAAGAAGGCAGGAGGGAACAGGAAAACTGGACAAATGGAAACTGGGAACCTGGGGTGGAGAAGAGGAGAGTTGTAGACACATCACGAGGTTGGCAGCCAGTGTCACAAAACAATTTGTGTATGAACTGTTTAATGAGAAACTAATTTGCTCTGTAAACTTTCACCTAAAGCACAGTTAAAAAAAAAAAAAAAAAGAGACCTGAAAATTCTTCCATATCTTTTACCTAAAAGGTGCTGGAGTCTCCATCCCCAAGTGCCCCAGGGGCGGTGTTACGGATTGAATTGTGTCCCGAAAAAATATGTTATAAATCCTAACCCCTATACCTGTAGTTATAATGCCATTGGGAATGAGTTTTCTTTGTTAATGAGGCAGTATTAGAGTGTGTCTTAAATCGATCTGTTTTAAGATATAGAAGAGAAGATAAAGAAAGGAAGGAAGCAAGCAGAGATGGGGGAAGATAGGATGCCACGCCGCATGAGATCTCCAAGGAACCAAGAAACAGAAGCTGAAAAGAGACAAGGACCTTCCCCCAGCTGACAGAGAAAGCCTTCCCCTAGAGCCAGCACCCCGAATTTGGACATCTAGCCTTCTAAACTGGTTGTTAAAGCCACCCATTTGGCTACTTTGGTATTTCTGTTATATCAGCACTAGGTAACTAAGACAGACAATAATCGAAGTCTCTCAAAAGACCTAGGCCTCACCAGCTGTTCTTACCAATCCCCCTCAAGTGTTGTTGAAGAGAGGAAGAAATGGACCTCCTCTTCCCTTTTACCGGTGGAGTCTTACTGCTCCCTTCTCTTTAGAGCAGTTGGTATTCTTGCACTGACTTTTACCTTCTCTCTATATCCTCTGAGATTTCTCAGTTTTCTAACTTAGCGTCTCTATGTCTAACAATTTTCTTTTCTTTGTTTTAGGAAGCTTGATGTAGAGAGAGTGTGAGTTCTGGTTTTTAGTGACGGCGTCTTATTTTCTCAGTTGTGAAGATTCTGCATGGTTTCAATATAGTCAAATGTCCAGACCAAATGACGTGTGTGTGTGTGTGTGTTTGTTTTACAGCCCAGAGAAGCCTTGATGGACTAATAGTGATCTCATACTTAGATCTGTTGAGACACTACAGAAGAACTTTTATGTAGAAGGATAGGGACAATATTTTTATTTTTGACTAGACAGTTGTATAAATGTGTAAAGGTGGGGTGCATCCTGCAGAACATAAACCGAATGTGCAGAACACTGAAGCATGCTTCCTCGCTGCTTATTTAGCACTTTAATGTCTACCTTTACACATCTGCAAATTATAGACTCATGGTCGTGAATGCTGGAATTAGTGTTGCAGAGCTGTTCCTATTATCCTCTGGGAGGTGCCTTCCATTGTGACCCTTTTCCCTCCTTTCTTTGTAAGAAAGCAGGAAATAAAATGGAAGATCCTGTGGTAAGATAATTTTAAAGGTACAAACATAAATACTTGTTACAAAAGTCAGTTCTCACAGCAACATTAGCTTGCCTGTGTTGTTCCTATGTGCTATTATTGCTTAGCACGATGGCGTACAGATGGTATCCTGAGAGTGTGGCATTATTCTGCTTCAGAAACAACATCTTCTTGTGCTCTCAGGTTGTGAGTAACAGAAACCCACTCACGCTAGTTCAAGAAACAGATTTATCAAAAGGTCCTAGTAGGTCCCATGATAATCTCAGGACAGGAAGCATTTTACAGTTGGAGCTTGTAGAAACTGGAATTGGGAGACGGTAAACAAGATGGTTTTCTGTGTATCTTTGCAACTGGGGTTACCAAGTCATGGCCTCTCTGCCTCCCTCTGCCCGCTCCATTCCTCTTCTAAGCTGTAGACTGGCTGGCTCTGCTGCAGCTTGGTGATGGCCGTGATGGACACTCCCTCCAGTCCTTCCTAGATTATGTTAACTCTCAATGTGTCTTTTTGACTTCTTCCTTGCTGGATCATCCTGAGTGTCTCAATTCTAAATTCCCCCGAAATGAATTTAATTGCCTCATCCCATCTTTTTGCCCATGACCACAAGTTTTAGGGTTCTGGTCAACCTATAGATTGGTTGCCCTTATATATTCTGTCCTCCCCACTTTCTCAGTCTGCTTTGGTTTGAGGGGTGAGGGAGAGTCTACTGCCTCCCCCCCCCCGCCAAAAAAAAAAAAACCTGGTTGTTCGCACGTGGTATAGGTTTTAGGTAAGAAGAATGATGTATTGTGACCAAGGTGTTATGACATACAGTGGGAACTTATAGGTAAGAAATTATATGAACATAGATTTTACCATTTACTGCCTCCAGAATGTTTTTGACTGGTTGGTGTATGTGAGTCTGCTTTGTGATGTCTTGAGGTTTTCAAGGATCGTAATGCAATTTTCAATTGCAGCATTGACACACTGTAATTTATAGTGATACTTAAAAAATTCTCACTCACATGTTTTTTTAGGAACCATACTGGGTCTTTGAGTTGGCTGTTTCTATCCAGGCTCCATCATCCTCCACTTTTTACAGTGCTTTTTCTTAACACTACTATTAGAATCTCATGCTACTGGGCAAGCTAATACCGTGAGGAACTAGCACATTTAGTGGGTTTGAGTTATTTCCCTGTTTTATAATGAATGGAAGAGCAGTGTTTAAACACCTTTAAGGGTGTTTATAGGCAGAAGAGTTATTGTCTGGAGTGTTAATTGGTTTTGTATATGGCTAATGAAGCATCCTTATTAGATTTTAGCATTTGTTGATTTAAGTAAAGTAGCCTTGGAAGTTCTCGGCCAGCTTTGTGCTATCGTGTCACTAGGTGGAGATGTAGTAGCATTGTTCGGTGCTGTAGCTGAAGGAGAAAGAGTGCGTCTTGTTTTTTTTTTTTTTTTTCTTTTTCCTTTAAAAAAAGTATTCTACAGATATTTGACAGTGATGTAGTGGTTAAGAGCTACAGCTGCTAACCAAATGGTCAGCAGTTTGAATCCATCAGCTGCTCCTTGGAAACCCTATAGAGCACTTCTGCTCTGTCCTATAGGGTCGCTATGAGTTGGAATCAACTCCACAGCAACGGGTTTGGTTTTTTTTTAATTATTACCTAGAAAAAAAAATGTAAGTTTAGTATAATTCTAAATCTTAACTTTCTTGTTCAGTGTTTAAATTCAATCCTAATTTACTGTCTGCTTCCACACTGATCAATTCTTTTCTAAATCTTTTCCCCCTTCTTACTGCCATTTCGTTTTTGCTATCTCTCATTAAATCTTCTTGTCAGAGAGTCATTCTAACATCTCTATCGGTGGTTCTTTATAATGATTCAATTATAAGAGTTTACTAAGGTAATGAGAATATTTACTCTGAGGCCAAACAATCAATATAAAGTTTTAATTTGGTAGTTGTGTCAGATAAATGAACCAATACTTATAGTCTGAACTAATCTTATCTTTGTATTATTGTAGCTTGATAATGTCAAATGTTAACATTTAAATTCTATAGGGCTTGTATTTTTTTCCCTTTCTTCTTTCCCTCCTTTCCTTCTTTTCTTTCTCTTACCTCTTGAATCTTAAGCAAGTGTCTATATGTAGTTTTGATGTGGGGAACAAAAGAAGCATAAGCCTGTCTACAAAGAAGTGATATCCAGTTGAGAAAATTACAAATATGCCTATGAAGCATTTAAAAGTAATCTGATATCTGATCTTTAGAAAGTATAGAGGTGAAACTTAAAAAAAAAATCTTCTTGCTTTGGAAAACTGTCTGGTGGCAGTTCCTCAGTTAAACACAGAGTTACCACATGACCCAACAGTTCCACTCCTAGGTCTGTACCCAAGAGAAATGAAAACATGTTCACACAAAAACTTAGACATGAGTGTTCATAGTAGCATTATTCATAATAGCGGAAAAGTGGAAACAACCCAAATACCCATCAACTGATGAATGGATAAACAAAACGTGGTATATCTAGACAATGGAATATTATTCAGGAATAAAAAAGGCCTGAAATACTGACACGTTACCACATGGTTGAACCTCAAAAACATTACGCTAAGTGCAAGAAGCCAGACACAAAAAGCCACATATTATATGATTCCATTTATATGAAATTTCCAGAAATGAAAATCTGTAGACACAAAGTGGATCCGTGGTTGCCAGGGGCTAGAAGAGGGAGCAATGGGGAGTAACTGTGAAGTGTTGAAAATGTTGTAACATTGATTGTGGTGATGGATGTGCGACTGTGAATACGCTAAAAACCTTTGACTTGTATACTTTAAATGAATGAATTGTTTGGCATGTGAATTATATCTCAGTAAAACTATTTTTAAGAAGTGAATTATCATAAGAATTAAAATTTATTAAATCAAGGAATATTTATTGATCATCTTCACAGGCACCAAACTAAATTCTGTGAGTTGCCAAACGAGCATAAGACACAAACCCTGATCTCAAATTGCTTACAGTCAAGAGAAAAGCCCAAGTGAAATATATAGTACACTTTGCTTTATAATTTTTTCCCCATCCTTCTGAGCTAGTCCGGTATTTTAATACAGAGACAATATTGTGGTCATTAAAAATTTAAGGGAAGAAAAAATTAGGTTTAGTCAGTAATTCTGTCCAAGCCAAAAACAAGGCTTTAATTTTTAGGTGGTAGTTAATTAATTCTAAATCTATTAGTTTAGAAATTGTCCTTGTTTGTTTTTTCTATTAAATTTGTATGTTTATATATATAATATATACATACTTGTGCCTATGTTAAAGGAGCTCTGGTGGCACCGTGTTTAAGTACTCGGATGTTAACTGAAAGGTTGGAAGTTCCAACCCACCAGCCGCTCTGCGAGAGAAAGATGTGGCAGTCTGCTTCTGTATTGAGTTACAGCTTTGGAAACTGTGTAGAACTACCCCATAGGATGGCTATGAGTCAGAATTGACTCCATAGCCAGCTGCTCCATGGGAGAAAGATGTGGCAGTCAGCATTTGTAAAGATTTACAGCCTTGGAAACCCTATGGGGCCGTTCTCCTCTGTCCTGTAGGATTGCTATGAGTCCGAATCCACTCCACAGCAATGGGTTTGGTTTTTGGGTTTTGTGCCTGTTATTAGTACAGCGGCTAAAGTTTTTTCTTTCTTTGCAGATGCGTATGAAACAGCCAAGATGCTGTGTGAACAGTATTACTTGGTAGCTCCAGAGCTGGAAGTCGAAGAATTCAATGGTAAAAGAAAGATAATTTTAACCTTAAATGCAAAGAAGTTCACTAAAGAACTGATTATTGTACCTGAGGTATATTTTAGCGAGGTCCTAAAATTATGCTGCTTTTAAATCCCTTACGTCTTTTAAAAACTTTCTCTATAACCTTTGGTCAACCAGCTGTATTGTAAGGAGTTTTAGTACAGAAATATGTGACGTATTAGACCCCAAAGTTCTTGGAGCAGAAGTAATCAAGGTAGAAAACGCACCAAGGTAAAAACAGACAATTCTCAAAATAACAAATGCAAACAGTCAATGAACATATGGAAGAGTATTTAACTTTACTAATCAAGGAAGTACAACAACAATAAAAAACCACAGAGACATGCCATTTTTGTCTTTCAAAATGTCAGTGATTAAAACATCTTAAGGCTTTGAATTTGTGCCCAGAAAAATACTCTCTCGTGGACACCTCTACATTTCTGGCGTAAGTTTAAATTAGTACAGCCTTTCTCAAAAATACTAACAATGTTCTTTCTTCTTGGCCTAGTAAATTAAATTAACAGTGATTGTATTCTTTTGTCCACTGAATTAAACTTCAGCAAATTTATTATAAGAAAATAGATATGTGCAGAGATTTACGTACGAGAGTGATGATCACAGTGGTTTTCATATAGGGAAAAACTAGAAAACAACCCAAGTTTTTCACAACAGAGGATTATTTCAGTAAAGTATGCTACAGCCGTAAGATAGAATACTATGCAACCATTCAAAATAATGCTTTTTAAAAATAAATGCTGTAAAGGAATATTTAATGTATGAGGAAAGTTGAGTTTTTTTAAACACAGGCTGTAAAAGTTTACAATAGTGTAAGTTCTTTGGAAAATACTTTGAAGGATTTATACTACTAAAATGTAAACAATGGCTCTCTGGATAGTGGGGTTATAGCTGGTTTTTATATTATTCATATCATTCTATATTTGTATATGTTTTTTAAAAATTTATAAATTACAAGAAATATGCTCATTGTAAAAATATAGACAATACGGGAATGTAGAATCAAAAATGAAAGCCCCCCACCTCTCTCAGTCCCATACACAGCTTTGTCTTTTATATAAAAAAAAGTAGGGTTCAAACTATACATGTTCTGTAACTTGTGTTTTTTGCTTTACTTTGAAGATCTTTGCATGTGTTAACATCATTTACAGATTGGCCATAATGTTGTTGTTGTTATGTTGTTAATATGCTGTTGAGTGGATCCCAACTCATAGGGACCCTATAGGACAGAGTAGAAGTGCCCCATAGGGTTTCCAAGGCTGTAATCTTTACAGGAACAGATTGCCAGGTCTTTTCTCCCGTGGAGCAGCTGTTAGGTTTGAACCGCTAACCTTTTGGTTAGCAGCCAAGCGCTTAACCATTATGCTACCAGGGCTCCTCCATCCATGATGTAGATTACCATAATTTATTGAACCATTTCTCTGTGGGCAGACATGTAGGGCTTCAGATTTTTCCTATATTACATATAATGAGCAAAATGTTGCATATATGTCTGTGTGTGTTATTGTTGTTGGATGATCCCCTGTCAAATCTGACTCATAGCGACCCTATGTGACAGAGTAGAACTGCCTCATAGGGTTTTCTTGGCTGTAATCTTTACGGAAGCAGATTGCCAGGTCTTTCTCCCTCGGAGCCACTTGGTGGGTTTAGCTTTAACAAGTTCTGTTTTAGAGATATAGGCCGGAGATTGGTTCTGAACACTGTAAGTAGATGCTGCTGCTTTATAATGAGAGAGAGAGAGAGATTTTCCCACATTACAACAGCTGACTCCATTTTCAAGGCAGGAGTCAGATCCAGATTCTAAATGGATTCGGTCTCAGAGCCCGTCTAACCTAGCATAGTGTCTTTGACAGTCATCAGATAGAATGGTATCACTTGCTGCCTGCTGCTGTGGACTTCAGAGTGAGTAAGGCTACCAGTAACAAAAGAATCACTTGTTACTACCTGAGAATTTAATTGCATTAGTTCAACATATAATCTTTTGTTTCTGAGTTTTCCATTTTTTTCCCCAATCTAGGCCCCTGAGAGAGCATTAACTAGGATTACGTAGCACATACTGTGGGAACACCATCAATATTCACCAGTAATTACTAGAATTCTGAATCCTGGTGACAAGCTATAGTAAATTTCCTTTATTGTCCTTTCTGTAACACTTTTAACAGGAGTATTAAAATAACAGAATTTTATTTATTTTATATCAGGTTTCAAATCTTTCTGACTCACCAGACTTGGGAAAGCTAAGACTCATTAGCACTACTTGCATGTCTTCACCATTGCTAGATTAGTCTTTCCTGTCAAGAGGTGGTTCAGAGCTATGAGTTTGGTGGGAAGCATCAAAATTTTAAATCATAGTATATATATTTTGTTATAAGAGGGTTCGTGGAGAAGGTATCCTGGGATCTATGACCTCTAGTTTCCCCACACTGGGATACTTTATGGGCACTTTCAGTCAAGTGATTCCGGACAATAATTGAAAAAGCCATTACTGGTGGTAGCGGTGTTGTGTGCCATTGAGTCAACTCAGTGGCACTCATTCTGACTCATAGCGACCCCATGTGACAGAGTAGAATTTCCCCACAGGGTTTTCTAGACTGTAATCTTTATGGAAAGGAACCCTTTTGGCACAACAGTTAAGTGCTCGGCTGCTAATGGAAAGGTTGGTGGTTCAAACCCACCAGCCGCTCCTCAGGACAAAGATGTGGCAGTCTGCTCCCATAAAGATTACAGCCTTAGAAACCCTATGGGGCAGTTCGACTCTGTCCTACAGGGTTGCTGTGAGTCGGAGTTGAAATCGACTCGAAGGCAACAAGTAATCTTTACGGAAGCAGATCGCCAGTTCTTTCGCCTGCGGAGATACTAGGTGTCTTCAAACTGCTAACCTTTTGATTAGCAGCCAAGTGCTTAACCAGTGTGCCACCAGGGCTCCTTCCATTACTGGTAGCTCTGCTAATATTGTAGAAATTAATTTTTAGTAATAATATCCAACATTTATTGAGTGCTTACTGTGTGACAGGCTCTGTATAAAATAGTTTATCACCATTATCTCATTTAATCCTTATATTAACCCAGTGGGATATATACTATGCCCATTTTAGAGATGGGATGCTGAGTCCCAGATGGGTTAAATAACTATTAATATAGCCATTAAATGCCCAGCTACCTTTTCTCTTAAACGTATTTTTTTCTGTTCAGCCTTCATTTTTTTTCACTCTTATAGGAGAACTATCTGAAAATAAAATTCTTTTTATCCTAGGCAGAATTCTCTTGGTATTTATTAGATGTTGTTTTAACTAATGATATGTGGAGCGATGACTGTGCAAACCAGAGACTATTATTTATTGAGTCATGAGCATAAAAAACCTGGACCATTTTGTCCAGTGACTTTTTAAAATGTTCCGTTAGATAGGTAATTCATATTCCATTTGTGCCTAGTTACAGAAAGTCAGCAAACATCCAGTAAGGGTCTACTATTTAACAGCCACTAAACCCAGGATTAGGGAAGATTCACGGACAAAAATATCTGACATGGTCTTAAAAGGAATGAAAGAAATCTAAACTGTAATCTTCCCCCAAGAAAAGTATTAGTCATTGAGCAAGCCTTCAGATGGCTTCTAGAAAATGTCGAAGTGAAAAAAACGATAAAAGGTATTTTAAGATTACGTTTTCCCTGAAATTTGGAGTGAAAAAGTTGAATTCATAAAGATGTTTATGTAACTAATCCTGCATTTGGGTTCAAGATAGACTAAGCACTCAGCTTACTCCTCAGGCTCCATTAAAATAGCCGTAAAGAAATACAAAGAAAACCAGCAAAGGAAAAGGGAGAGGGGTGTAGGATGGTCACCAAGTGGACCAACACTCCCAACTCCTGAGCGAGGGTAACCAGATGGAGGTATGCTGATTACTGGAACAGAGCAGAAGACCACAAAGGGAGAGGCTACAGCAGAAATGGCACCTGATCTGTCAAAGATTAAACTGCGGAGAGACTCTGGGAGCAGAACTGGGAGGTGCCAAGGACTGGAATGAGAAGGTGGAGCCAAAAGGCAGGGGTTAATTGAGAGCTGGTCTGAGCAAGAGTATGGAGGGTTGATGGCGAGCTGGTTGACCCTGGCCGGCCTCTGCCTACAGCCAGACAGAGGCATTTTCCCCTGGGCAAAAATAAAAGTGCCCTCTTCAAAAGACTACCTGGGAAGAACTGGGATTGTTCACTTGAGTGTTGGTATCCCAAAGTAAAGCTGTCTTCGTTTAAGCATTTGGCGACCCTGCAATCAGAGACCCTGTGCTCATCCTAAAGCCTGTTGAAACATCTGGAGCATGTACACAGAGCCCCAAGTCAGCCTTCCTATTTAGGGGAAAGCCCCAGAGGGCAATGGAACACCAGTTACTTCTGATGATCCATCTGGTTCTTTATTCTTAAACAAAAATATCACAACCAAGGTATGTCACTGCCAGAAGATCTTCTTCTTAAATTCTGAGGGAAAATGATTTTGAACCCAGATTCTATACCTAGCCAAATCTCCAAGCAAGGGCATCAGATGTAAAAGGATTGAGAAATGTGTCTCTCATGCACACTTTTCTGAGGTAGGTTACCTGACTGACTTGACAGTATATATAATATGGATATAAGAAATAGTGAAAAGCATTCTAGATCTTCAGTAAAATATTTTAGGATGACTGTGAAGCACCTCTGGAAAGCAATCTATTCTAATGTGAAAAATCTTGAAGAATGGAATGGATACTATGCAATAGAGTAAGAAGCTGAATGATCTTAGAGATATGGTGAAGAAAGCATGTTTCTTGTCTCAGTTACCCCAAAAGAGGCTGTACTAGTTTCCTAGGGCTGCCGTACAAATTACCACAAACTGGGTGGCTTAGAGGAGCCCTGGTGGTGCAGTGGTTAAGCACTTGGCTGCTAATTGAAAGGTCTATGGTTGGAACCTACCAGCGGCTCTGTGGGAGAAAAGACCTGACCTGTTCCCATAAAGATTACAGCCTTGGAAACCCTATGGGGCAATTCTACTCTGTCATATAGGATCGCTATGAGTTGGAATCAACTTGATGGCAATGGATTTTGGGTGGCTTAAAACAACAGAAAGTTATTCTCTCATTGTTCTGGAGGCCAGGAGTCTGAAATCAAGGTGTCAGCAGTGTTAGTTCCTTCTGGAGGCTCTGAGGGAGAAAATTCCATGCCTCTCTTCTAGCTTCTGGTGACAGCCGGCCTTCTTAGGCTTGTAGACCCATCACTCCAATCTCTGCCTCCATCTTCACATGGCCTTGCCCTGTATCTCTGTGTCCTCAAGTTTCTGTCTCTGTTCTCTTATAAGGACACTAGTCATTGGTTTTAGGGCCCACCCTAAATACAGCATGACCCTTAACTTAATTACTTCTGCAAAGACTATTTCCAAATAAGGTCACATTCACAGGTACTGGGGAGTAGGGCTTGGGCATACCTTTTTAGGGCCACTCTTCAACCTATGAGTCGGAATTAACTCAACGGCAGTAGGTACAGGTATTCAACCTTCTGCAGTGAGGTAGCTAGAAACTCCAGGAAAAGTTGAAAACTGTGTAAGAAAGATACAGTCCAAATATTAAGCAACCTAAAAAGAGTACCATAATTTTGAGCAGTTGGAGGCATGTAACCAAAAACCAAACCCATTGCTGTTGAGCCAATTCCCACGCCTGACAACCCTATAGGAGGCGTATAAGGAGAATCTATTTCACCTTAAGGCTGAGAACATTCTCTTTCAAGCGACACATGCATTATGTCATCAGACTCATAGGAAAGGAAATGTCCTGGTACCTTGTGGTAGCCGCTCTGCAGTGACCAATATTTACCTAGTTATAATATCACCAACACTGACACTATTGATTTTCAACTTTTTGAAAGAATCTATAGGCAAAGCACAGAGAACTGAATTAATGTTACAGAGCAGGCTGTAAATATCATCAACCAGAAGAACTAAAGCGTAAATAGTCAAGATTTATGATTTACTGAAACGGGTCTGAGTGGTGAAATGGGAAAGGGTGGGGGGACTTTTGCTTTTTCCTTTTTAAAAACTTTTAAACCATTTGCATGTAATTTGAAAAAAGTAACTGATCATCAAAGGGTTTGGGATTCAGAACCAAAAGATCTTGCTTCAGATGTCCAGTTTCAGCACCCCTTCTATTACTGTGGGCAAGTCACATAGCCTCTCTAAAGCCTATTTCCTCACCTATATATGTATTCCTTCACCTACATTGGAAAGCCAGTTTCAGCTGGCTTTGTAATAATGGCCACCCTTACGAACCACACGGTATTGTCATAAGGATTAAATTGGATAATGTATCGTGAAAGCTTTGCAAACAGGTATGTATCAAACATGTTAGCTCTATATTGTGAATTTATTAGAGGAAGTAGTTGAAATTATAACATGTTTGGGTATATCTGCATTCTAGTTGAGAAAGCTCTTGTAGTTTCAATCTCTTAAGTGACTTGGGGTCACGAGGAAGAGGAAGGACTGAACTTTTGAGCACCTACTCCATACCCAATGCTGTTCTTAGTGATTGACATGGAATTCAGTGTTTCTCAGATTTTCCTCAGGGGATCCCTTATGCAAGGAGAAAGGACCCTAGGTCACGGGGGCTTTGTCTGCTAGTTGCTAACAGAAAAAGTTATGTGAACCTTACATTCTGCTGTGTAATATGCCTTGTTTGTCATAATTTATTGTTTTGTCATTTCTAGTTAGTCCAGTTCACCAAGAAGCTGTGCCCCATTTCTCCTGTGGCTTCACAGTCCCTAAGCTTCATGCTAGGGTCAGTCGTGGAAAGTATCCCTCATCTTGAGAAACATTGAGTGACATTTGGGTGATCTAACATAATTCCCAGAATGTTATGACATAGGTGACAATATTCCAGTTCTGCCCAGGAGGAAACCGAGCTTCAAAGAGATTGAGTCATTTGCCCAGTCATATAGCTGGTAAGCGAAAGAACTAGAGTTTCAACCCAAGTTTGTTCGATTCCAAAGCATGTGCTTTTTATCAGCCCTGCCTTTAGGAGTAGAAACGGAAGTTAACCTTTCATAGAGTTCTTTTTTTATGTACTTGGGAAATGAAATGCCAAAGTCATTCTTGACTTCTAGTTTGAGACCTTATTCATTGATGGCTTTGTCTCTGTTTTCAGCCAAAGCTCCAGACAAACCTATTCAGGTAGTTTATGTGCCCTCACATCTGTTTCACATGCTATTTGAGTTGTTCAAGGTAAGTGGAATTTAAAAACATGGAAAGAAGTCTTCATTTTAAATTACTTTGATTCAGGGCATAATGGATTCATTAGATTAGCATAAGAAAAAGGTTTTGCATAACCATTTTAAAAACGCTATTTCTGATATCCTCTGGGTTTTATAATTTGTACACTGTGAGATGAAAAATTGCTGTGTACAATATAGTTTTGGTGAATATTAGTACATATTGATCTCGAGACTTAATTGTGCTTTACTGATTTTTTTTGTAAAATCCATACTGTTTTTTCTTCAGTTATGAGATTAGAGATGCTTTTTATTTTATTTATTCATTTTTTATTAACTTTTATTGAGCTTCAAGTGAACGTTTATAAATCAAGTCAGACTATCACATACAAGTTTATATACACCTTACTCCATTTTTTTTTTACTCCATACTCCCACTTGCTCTCCCCCTAATGAGTCAACCCTTCCAGTCTCTCCTTTTGTGACAATTTTGCCAGCTTCCAACTCTCTCTATCCTCCCATCCCCCCTCCAGACAGGAGATGCCAACACAGTCTCAAGTGTCCACCTGATACAAGTAGCTCACTCTTCGTCAGCATAGAGATGCTTTTTAGTTTCCAAACCTGCAAAGGCTTTATTGTTGGTAGCCAGATCAAAATAAAAAACATGTTTATGCGTATTTATGCTATGAACATTAAGCATGTAGATGCATTAGT
The DNA here is from genome assembly GCF_030014295.1 of Loxodonta africana. NCBI lineage: Eukaryota > Metazoa > Chordata > Mammalia > Proboscidea > Elephantidae > Loxodonta > Loxodonta africana. The sequence continues at coordinate 26,558,620 of NC_087369.1, forward strand.
AATCGTTCCTGTCCTGAGAGATACCATAAAGCCCTTTATGTATTTCCGTCAATCCAGAAGAACTGACAGAGGCAGAGAGGAAAGATGTGGAAGAACTGGACCAAAAAGGACAAAGAGAAGGCTCTTTAGACTCTGCAGCTTAAGCCGTTGCTTTCGTTAACCAGTAGTTAATGGCCTTTACCGTAGCGGCCCAGTAGTTATTGGCCTTTACCGTAGCGGTATTGCAGGCACAAGGCATTTCAGCTGAAATTTCATTCCTTCCAATGCGTAAAACTCAGAACTGAGCACCTGAAAAATCAGTTATGCTGATTTGCTTCCAAAAATTATAATGTTAATGATGTAACACTTTAAGGTTGAGATGGGCATTCAATTGTGAAATTTCTCTTCAACAGCTGTGGCTTTCTCAGAATTCCTTTTTAACTGGAATTTCATCTTTTTCAGCCAAATGATTAATTTTTCTGGGAAGCATGCATCTTTTCAGGCTTTCTGCCTCCTTTAGAGGAAAGGTACTCTATAAAATGCAGGCTGATAAATAGGATTTAAAGTGCAAAAATCAGCTTCTGCAGCCTCATTACATGTGATAAAAACATTCCTCTCGGGTATAAAGTTGAATAATTCCAATACTGTAAAGCAAAAAAAAAAAAAATTTAGTGTGGTGGTTGGGGCTAAAACTAGATGAAAAACAAAATGAAGTGTCAGGAATTTTGCCTTGATCTTAAGATATGTTTAGCTAAGCTTTTTGGAGGGGGGGAAATGCCGTAGAACTCCAACTAATATTTGCCCCATAAAAGAACTGTTGTGTATAAGTAATCTTATGCTATTTTCTTTTTAAAAATTATGTGAGTCAGTGATACGCTAAAAAAAAAGGTCTTATCATTTTAGAACTCAATGAGAGCAACAGTAGAATTATATGAAGATAGAAAAGAGGGCTACCCAGCTGTTAAAACCCTTGTTACTTTGGGTAAAGAAGACTTATCCATTAAGGTAACTGCTTTATTTGCATTTATCCTTTAATTATCGGTTAATTTAATACAGAGCCCTGGTGGCGTAGTAGTTAAGAGATCGGCTGCTAACCAAAAGGTCAGCAGTTCGAATCCACCAGCTGCTCCTTGGAAACCCTACAGGGCAGTTCTACTCTGTCCTATAGGGTCACTATGAGTCAGAATTGACTCGATGGCAACAGGTTTGGCTTAAAGGGTAAAAAAAAAAAGAGACAAGAGAAGAAAACTGACGTTTATTTATTGTCTTATTTGTAAGTACCATGCTAGATCCTTGACTTACATCACCTCACTTCAACCTCATTGTTGTTATATTGTTAGATGCCATGGTTTTGGCCTCCGACTCATGGTGACTCCACGTACTATGGGACGAAACACTGCCTGGTCCTGCGCCGTTCCCATGACCGGTTGCGGATTGGACCGTTGTGATCCATAGGGTTTTCATTGGCTGATGTTCCAAAGTAGATTACCAGGCCTTTCTTACTAGTCCAGCTTGGTCTGGATGCTATGCAGAAATGTGTTCATTATCATAGCAGCATGCACGTCTTCACTGGCAGATGGGTGGTAGCTTGCATGATGCGCATTGGCTAGGAACTGAACCTGGGTCTCCTTCATGGAAGGCGAGAATTTTACCACAGAACCACCCATGTCCCTTCAAGTCCATTAGAACTCCATTATTCAGGGCACTAAGGTTGAGACTTTAAATCCAAGCCTATCTGAGTCTACTGTAGTACTCTGCCTCCTTGTTTAACGTGGTTCACAAAGGAGCCATATTTGCATTGGGAGTTCAGAGCCCTTGTAGGTTTTTAGAGCTATCTGGTGTCTACCTTATTTAATGAACTCATTGTCTCCTACTAAGTATAAATTGACTTTATTTTTTTTTTAACATTTTGTATATTGCAGATAAGTGACCAAGGTGGTGGTGTCCCACTCCGAAAAATAGATCGTCTTTTTAACTATATGTATTCAACTGCTCCCAGACCTAGCCTGGAGCCTACAAGAGCTGCCCCTTTGGTAAGCATTTTAAACTGCTGCTTAAGAGAATATCAGTAACATGCAAAGGGACTTGCAGAGAGCTGGCTGTTTCCCCAGGTTGTTACGCTGTCCTCGTTGAATTACAGTATTTCCTGTATAGTTTGGAGGAGGGGCAATTTTATGCCTCTGCCACTTTTCTTGGTGGCTCCTTTGGACTTAGATTTCTTCTCTAATTCCTAGCTAAGAAACACTCACAGCTGAGTGCATCATCCCTAAATACAGAGAGACAGCACTTCACTGTGGTAAAACAGCTACCGGAACACCATTTACCACTTAGTGCTACCCTTGGGGGAGGAGGCAGTGGAAGTTTAATAAACTAAAAAATATAAACCCATTGCCATTGATTCTGACTCATGGTGACCCCATGTGTGTCAGAGTAGAACTGTTCCATAGGCTTTTCAAGGCTGTGACCGTCCTTCCAAGATGTCTCTGGGTGGGTTCGAACCGCCAACCTTTTGGCTAGCAGTCAATTGCTTCTTCCTTTGCGCCACCCAGGGACTCCTAGAAGTTTAATAGCAGATGAGAAAAGGAACAGGATGTGGCGCGTAGCTGCAGCTTGGTCCTGGGCGCTTGGGTAAAGCGTATCATAGAGGCCAGTATCACCCACAGTCTTTGAACTTCCCCCATCAAATGTGTTGTTAGGTGCCGTTGAGTCGGTCCCGACTCGTAGTGACCCTGTGCACAACAAAACAAAACACTGCCGTGTCCTGAGCCATCCTCACAATCGTTGTTATGCTTGAGCTCATTGTTGCAAATGTGTTAATATAATTAAAATGTTAAATTAGGAAAACTTAAAAATTTTATATTAAATGGCATGAGCACAAAACGTATAGGTGGGGCATGCGTTTTCAGACTCTTTTCCATCTCACCCTTGATGTCACTTTCAGCCCTCTTAAGGCAGTGGAAAAGCCTCTTGTTACCATGGTAGCATTTAGAGCCTGGTAGGGCCCCGTTTTCTTCCCGTACTGAGTGTTTCTAATTGACGAACAACAAGTGAACCCTTTGTCATTAAACACAACAACATATATATGAGTCTGCAGAATGGTTCGGGGTATAAACTAAGTTCCATTTTAAAGTCCTACCTGAGTGATAGCACCTAAGAGTAGATTTTATTTGTATGAATAAAAATCAAACACTTCGCATTATTTATTCGAGACAGAGTTGGTTAGCTCCAAACAAACAATGCTCAGCATGTTCAAAATGGAGGGGAAGCCATTTATATAGTATTCAGGAAAATTTATGAAAGATCAATTTCGAAAGGCATTGCATTGACCAGGATCTGGTCAAGTAAACATAAAAATAAACTTAAACATCAAAATAAAAAAAGACACTACACTGGGGTCTTAAAAGCTTTTGAGCAGCCATCTAAGATATTCCACTGGTCCCACCCCGTTTGAAGCAAGGGAGAATGAAGAAAACCAAACAACAGAAAGGTTAGTCCAAAGGACTAACGGACCACAGGCACTGCAGCCTCCACCAGACTGAGTCCAGCACAATTAGATGGTGCCCACCTACTACCACCAACTGCTCTGCCCGGGATCAGAGTAGAGGGTCCCAGACAGAGCTGGAGAACAAAATCCTAGCTCACGGAACAAGACCAGACTCACTGGTCTGACAGAGACTGGAGAAACCCTGAGAGTATGACCCCTGGACACCATTTTAACTCAGTACTGAAGTCACTCCTGAGGTTCACACTTCAGCCAAAGATTAGACAGGCCCATAAAACAAAACGAGACTAAATGGGCACACCAGCCCAGGGGCAAGGACTAGAAAGAAGACAGGAGGGGTCAGGAAAGCTGGAAATGGGGAATGCAGGATCAAGAAGGGAGAGTATTGGCATGTCGTGGGGTTGGAAATCAATGTCACAAAACAATATGTGTACTAACTGTTTAATGAGAAACTAGTTTGCTCTGTAAACTTTCATCTAAAGCACAACAAAAATAAAATCAAAACAGGTGCCAAAAAGGAAAAAAAAAAAAGGAACAAAGAAAATAAGACACTACATATCTAGAGCCTTCTCCAGTTGTCTAATAGGAATATGGATTATCTATTCTGGGTCTCAAACTAGCCTCCTGAGGATAGCTGTTATGTCACACTGGTTTTTGTTGTTGTTGTTGCTGTTTGTTTTTTTAATGAAACAGGAATTGAAGTAAGGAACCTTAAAAAATTATGTATCCATCCTCCCATTTTATAGACGAGTAAGTGAAATGGAAGCCTAGAGAGGTTAGTATCTTGCCCAAGGTTGTTGGGCTAATAAATGGCGCAGCCAGTACTGGCCAGCTCTGTGTTCTGTCCACAGTACCATGTGGTCTCTCCTTTTGAAGGAATGCTTCCACTAGCGTCTTTTCCAGTTAGTAATCTGTCTCAGCTTTAAAGTGGGCACGCAGATATGTGCTCCTAGAAAACATAATCTCACCAAGCAAATTACTCTTTTACACCTCTGTGCCACTCTGAGTCGGAATTGACTCGACGGCAACGGGTTTGCTTTTGCTTTGGGGCCTTGACACATCCATTTATTTCTTTTTTGGGGGAATGTTCACCTAGCTAACTCTTGTTGATCCCTGGACACTGGGGAAATGCTCCTGAACTCACCAAGTCTAAGCTAGAGGTCAGTCACTCCTCCCTGTTCCACAGCTCCTTGGGATTCCTGGAAGCTTACCTGTCTCCTCACACCCTTACTGCATTGAGCTGAGGTCTGCTCTGCTCTTCCTGTTAGACCTGGGGGCAGGCTCTGTGCCTTGCTTGAAGGTAGGAGGCAGATGTCCTCAGGTCTCTTCCTGGAGTACGCCATTTTCTTGCCTGTGGTTACCTCAGTCACTACTGTGAACATCTCGTCTTTAGTACTGGCCACATTCAGCCAGTACTAAAGCCCTTAAATGGCAGGTTGTACTCTGTCACACCCAGCCCTTTGGGTTAGGTCCTACCTTATGGAAAGCGTCGATGAGAGATCTTAGAAAATGGCAGAAATCCATGTAGCTTGGTAAAACTGCTGCTCTGAGTAACTGTAATATCAGCTTTCATTTATTTATTTATTGTAATCTTATGGTGCTTTTGGTGGAAGTTTACAGTGCAAATTAGTTTCTCATTCAAAAATGTATACACAAATTGTTTTGTGACATTGATTACAATTCCTGCATTGTGTTAGCACTCTCCCCCTTTCCCTTTCCACCCCAGCTTCCCCGTGTCCATTTGTCCAGTTTTCCTGTCCCTTTCTGCCTTCTCATCTTTGCTTTTGGGCAGGTGTTGCCCATTTGGTCTCCTATAGTTGATTGAAGTAAAAATCACGTTCCTCACATGTGTTACTGTTTGTTTTATAGACCTGCCTAATCTTTGGCCTGAAAGGTAGACTTCGGGTATGACTCCAGTTCTGAGTTAGCAGGGTGTCTGGGGGCGGTCAGACCACTAAGTCTGGTCTTTTTTGTGCATGTGAATTTAATCTTTGGCCTGAAAGGTAGACTTCGGGTATGACTCCAGTTCTGAGTTAGCAGGGTGTCTGGGGGCGGTCAGACCACTAAGTCTGGTCTTTTTTGTGCATGTGAATTTGAATTACATTTTTTCTCCAGCTGTGTCTGGGACCCTCTATTGTGATCCCTGTCAAAGCAGTTAGTGGTGGTAGCTGGGCACCGTTTAGTTCTTCTGGGCTCAGGCTGGCGGAGGCTGTGGTTTGTGTGGTCCATTAGTGCTTTGGACTAATATTTTCCTTCTGTCTTTGATTTTCTTCATTCTCCTTTGCTCCTGACAGTGTGGGACCAATAGATGTATCTTAGATGACTGCTCCCAAGCTTTTAAGACCCTAGACACTACTCACCAGAGTAGGGTATAGAACATTTTCTTTATGAACTGTGTTATGCCAATTGACCTAGATGTCCCCCAAGACAGTGGTACCTAGCCCTAAGCCAGCTTTCATTTAGTTTTACTATATGTTAAAAAACAAAACCAAACCTGTTGCTGTGGAGTCAATTCCGACTCATAGAGACCCTATAGGAAAGAGTAGAACTCCTCCGTAGGGCTTCCAAGACTGCAAGTCTTTACAGAAGCAGCTACCACATCTTTCTTCCACAGAGCGGCTGGTGGGTTTGAACTGCCGACTTTTCACTGTGCAGCTAAGTGCTTAACCACTGTACCACCAGGGCTCCCTTAACTATGTGTTAGGTACTATGCTAAGACTTTATACTTATTATATCCATTTAATCCTTATAACAGCTCTGAGGTAAACATTTAATTAGATTTTTAGATGAGAAAATAGTCTCAACGAGGTTGAATAAACTGCTGAGCCACACAGAACATGGATTTGAACTTAGGTCTATCTGAATCCAAAGCCCATGCAACTACCCCTCTGTGTGTGCCTGGCTCAGACTACTGCCCTCCTCCCTTAACCTTGTTCATAGATTAATCAGAGGTGACCATGCCTGGAAGCTTGGCAGTATCACATATTTTCCCCCAAAAGTTGTTGACATTAGTCTCAGTTATTCTTCTCCATATCTGAGAAATTTTTTTTTTAACAACCTGTTATTAACAGTCAGGGGTTCTGTGATATAGAGATATAGGAGGGTACTGGGATGTTTTTACTTGTCTCTAGACTCTGTGGACTACAATATATCAACATATTGATATAAAATTCCCAGAACCCTAGGAAGTAGCTTCTTAGGAAATTTTCTTTTCAATGTTTCAGCCTTCTTACTGGTAGATTTGAACTCCTGTGCTAATTTTAGTTTTCACTTCCAAGAACAAGGCAATCTGATTATGAAACTTGGAAGTGATGTGGTTTGAGTTTTGGTACCAGATCAAATCCCCCTTGATAAAAACAGTCAAAATTTGGACTATTCTTATTTTCCGAACATATGAGAAATGTTTTGCAGGGTGAAAATTAAGGGGTTGTTCTCCATAGATGTACATATCTATCATCATAAAGGCAGAATCAGTAATTTATTTGATGTAAATCTGAGTCAAGCTTTTTTTTTAAGTCTTCTCGGAATAGCCGTCATGCCAAACGTGGGGGTGTTTGCACCAGTCTTACTGTATGAATTTTCTTTTCTCCATAGGCTGGATTTGGTTATGGTTTGCCGATTTCACGTCTGTATGCTAGGTATTTTCAAGGAGACCTAAAACTCTATTCCATGGAAGGAGTGGGCACTGATGCTGTCATTTACTTGAAGGTACTGTGTTCTGTTTCTGTTAATATGAAGGCACCTTTACTTTTTTTGCTTTTTTTAATTGTACTGTAGATGAAGGTGTACAGAGCAAATTAGTTTCTCATTAAACAATTAATACCCACATTGTTCTGTGACATTGGTTGCCAACCCCACAACATGGCAACACTTTCCCCTTCTTGACCTTGGGTTGCTTGTGGCATCTTTCCCTTTTGAAGCTATGAGTCCTAAGAAGTGAGAATGCCACTCTGTCTTCTCTTACGTTCAGCTCAGATTTACTTCAGTTTTGTGTGAGAACCATGTTGTCTCCTTCATTTTATGCTCAGATGTAGCAAAACAAAGCATATTTAATAAATTATTAAAATGTTGATTTTAAAACCATAGTGCTAAATTGTGATTTTTTAAAAATTGCACGTCCATTAAAAGGACTAATCTAAAAAGACACAGGCTTTTATAAACTGAAATCTTTAGTCTTTTGCTTGAAAAACTTGCTGGCTTTCCCACAGTTACAAAAATTCAGTGATCATGATATATAAAAGATTGATCTAATTGATCTCACTTTGTTATTAAACAGAGTTCTCTGTAACCGTTTTTCTCATTCATTGGTGGTGTTAAACTTCTATTTCTGAACTCTAGAATATTTGGCATATTTTGAATAGGTAATATAGGCACCAAAAACTGTTGCCGTTGAGTCAGTTCCGACTCATAGCAACCCTATAGGGCAGAGCAGAACAGCCCTGTAGGGTTTCCAAGGAGCGGCTGGTGGACTCAAACTGCCGACCTTTTGGTTAGCAGCCTAGCTCTTAACCACCGTGCCACCAGGGCTCCAATATAGGCACATAATAGACCTTTAAAAACTACAAAAGGGACAACTTAAGTCTCTAATTTCTTTTGCACAAATGTTAGTGTCAGCACCTGGTTTTTGCTTTTAACTTGCCAATATATCTTGGCCCTCTTTCCATATCAGCTGATACAGAACTGACTAGTTCTTTTTAACAGCTGCATAGTATGTTATGTATCACATTTTAGCCAGTTATTTGGAGCATGTATTTTAAATGCCAATGCTTCTAGATGATATGATAGTCGATCTCACTTGATGGTCTTATGTTTATAAGTCTGATATGTATAAAACTTTATTTCTTCCTGGGCCTTTTGGGAGAGTAATTGCTCAGTGAATAATGGTGCCTGGTCCAAGACCATATAGTCAAGACAGCTGAGTATCTCAAAGCAGTATTAACTGAATTAAAATGCATTTTTTTCTGGTGATGTGTACTTCATTGCTGGATTTAAATTAGTGCATGTTTTTATTCCTTTAAAAAATGCTTTAATTTTCTCCTGGCTAGTCTAGGTAAACTACTAAAATATAATTTTGATAAAAGTTCAAAGGTATGCATTAAGGTTTCTAATTTTTTATAAAGGAGCCCTGGTGGTGCAGTAGTTAAGCACTGGGCTGCTAACCAAAAGGTTAGCGCTTCAAACCCACCAGCTGCTCTGCGGTAGAAAGATATAGCAGTCTGCTTCTGTAAAGATTAAAAAGAACCAAAAACCAAACCCATTGCTGTTGAGTCAATTCCAACTCATGGTGGCCCTATAGGACAGAGTAGAACTGCCCCATGGAGTTTCCAAGAAGCACCTGGTGGATTCAAACTGCTGACCCTTTGGTTAGCAGCCGTTTCACTTAACCACTATGCCATCAGGATTTCCCTCTAAAGATTACAGCCTTGGAAATCCTATGGGGCAGCTCTTCTTTGTCCTACAGGGTTGCTATGAGTCAGAATTGACTTGGCAACAACAGGTTTGGTTTTGGGTTCTTAACTTTTTAAATAGTAAAATTTGGGTTAGTGTTTTACATGAGGGAAAATAACACCGAACCTTTCGTGTATGTTTTTGTTTTTCCAATAGGCTCTTTCAAGTGAATCATTTGAGAGACTCCCAGTTTTTAATAAGTCAGCATGGCGCCATTACAAGACCACACCTGAAGCTGATGATTGGAGCAATCCTAGCAGTGAACCCAGAGATGCTTCAAAATACAAGGCTAAACAGTAATTTACCATTTTGATTTTCATAATAAAATATCTGATTTTCCTCCAGAACATACCAGCCAGATGATCGATATCTTTCAGCCACATCTTCTTTGCAGTTATCACTGGAAAAGCAAAGTGATCCTAGAGAAAGAAAGATCGGAGCAGACTTTTCACCCAAGAAAGGAAGGATAGCAAGAGTTGGATAGCCAGAGTAGCAACATAGAGGTGCTCTGTTCTAGAATCCTCGCACCAAAGAGCTGTTAAAGGTATTAGCAGTGAGCAAGGGTTTGTCCTGCCATCAATTTTATATAAGAAGTTATCAACTTTGCCATTTGTCACCATCCATAGAGGTTTACAGAAGAATGCATAGAGAAATTTTGTGGTTTGAAGCTGAAAAAATAAAGACGTTAAAATCAGCAGTTAATCGCAAAATAATGAGTTTCACTATTTTATAGTAATAAGGAAAATAATCCAGTCTTTGGTTTCCAACTTTTTTTCTTCTGACAACCCTTAAGCTCCAACTCTACTAGCAACAGTGAGGATTTTGTTTATTCGTTAAATTAAAAATAAATTTATTAATATAAAAGTAGTATATGTGAATTGTAAATAATTAGAAGATACAAACCAGCAAAAGAGAAAAATCTCCATAGTCCCACAACCCAGAGATTACCACTGTTAACAGCTTTGTTACGTGAATATATACAAATAGCAGCGTATCTGGGAGAACACTTTGCTATTTGTACATATTTTTTTCAAAATGAGACCATACCATTCATACTTTATAAACTGCTTTTTTTTTCATTTTACCATCTCTACCTTTCCATGTCAGTATATTTGCATCTGATATTTTTAATTCTATTTCAGTGTTGCAGTGTTTCTTCTTAATATATTTTAATTGAAACCCTGGTGGCGTAGTGGTTAAGTGCTACAGCTGCTAACCAAAGGGTCGGTCGGCAGTTGGAACCTGCCAGGTGCTCCCTGGGAACTCTATGGAGCAGCTCTACTCTGTCCTATAGGGTCACTATGAGTCGCAATCGACTCGACAGCACTGAGTTTGGTTTTGTTTTTTGGTTTTTATATTTCTCCATACCCTGAAAACATTGATTCTTAACATCCCTAACATAATGCAATAGAAAGGTATTTGTATTGCAATTAATAATTTTTGCTTCTTTTAATTTTAACTTCCCCTGATTTTTCCAAACTAGGGTTTATTACAGGACCATATAACACATTTGGTAATGTTTCAGAGCTCTGGTGGCACAGTGTTTAAGCATTGGGCTGCTAACCAGAAGGTCAGGAGTTCAAATCTACCAGCCACTCTGGAAACCCCATGAGGCAGTTCTACCCTGTCCATTGGTGGCAGTGGGTTTGTTTTTTTTTTGGGGGGGGTTTATGTCTCAAGTTATTTTTAATCTAGAACAATTCTTCTTTGTTGAGAGACCATGCCAGTTGTCCTGCAAATGTCCCACCTTGGTTGACTTGATTTCTTCTTTGAAATTTCACTTCACTTGTTCCCCATTCCCTCTATTGCCTGTAAACCGGAAGTTGAGCTAAAGGCTTGATGGATTCAAATGAAGTGTTTTGGGTTTTTTTTTGCTAGACTATTTTATAAGTGCCATTTCAGAATTACACTGATATCTGGTTGATGGCAACATTAGTGATGTTAAGACTGACTGTAGTTTAGGTCTCTGTTCCCTCCATGGTATTTTCCCTTGTCAACCAGAAAGTAATCTGAATGGTGTTACTTTGGCACTGTATGAATGTACAGTTACCCAACAACCACGCACCTAATGTTTTTTTATACCAATTGATACATTTAGCCTGAATCAATAATTTTATTAGAGTTTGTAAATGATTTAAAAAATATATCATTCCTTTGACAATTATTAGCTGACACTTCCCTGTAAAGTAGAGCTCTTCCTCATCAACCAAACCAAACCTGTTGCCTTCAAGTCAATTCCGACTCATAGCAACCACGAAGGACAGAGCAGAACTGCCCCATAGGGTTTCCAAGGAGTGGCTGGTGGATTCAAACTGCTGACCTTTTGGTTAGCAGCCATAGCTCTTAACCACTGCGCTACCAGGGCTCCGAAGACCATTTAGGTACCTTGAATTACAGTTCCTCCTGGCAAGACCGTATGAGCATTTAAATCTTTCCCTTTAATTACCAATTTTCAAGATGAGAAATTGGCTTAAAAGCCACCTTAAACCAACCAAACCAAACCCAGTGCCGTCGAGTCGATTCTGACTCGTAGCGACCCTGTAGGACAGAATAGAGCTGCCCCATAGAGTTTCCAAGGAGCACCTGGCGGATTCAAACTGCTGACCCTTTGGTTAGCAGCTGTAGCACTTAACCACTATGCCACCAGGGTTTCCAAAAGCCACCTTAAATGGTGACAAATGAGTCTGGCTTTCTCTTTTCTGAGTATTGTAGATTTTTATTACTTTGATATGTTTCAGTCAGTACTTCTTTTTATTGAACTATAACGTGTGTAAAGTGTACAAATCTTAAGTTTATAGCTTGATGACTTTTTACTATATTTCTGGCATCCCAAAAAGCCCCTTCTTTCTGAAACTTCCCACACCCCTCCCCCACACGTAACCATTATTCTGACTTCTATCACCAGAGGTAAGTTTTGCCTCTTGAACACAACATAAAAGGAATATATAGTATGTACTCTTTTTGTGTCTAGCTTTCTGTGATATTCATCCTTGTTATTGTCCATAGTGGTCATTATTCTTTTGATGCTAAAATTGGCACACCTTTGGCCAATGAGGGCTATTTCAAGCTGGATCCTGTGTCTTTCATTGACAAAAATCCTTAATCTTTGAAAGCTTCCATGCTTTCTGGCCCACAGCAATATCCTAAAAAAAAAATAATAATAATCCTAGACTCATGTTATATACCTTTCCTGCTCCTGTCCTGGAAATCAGCCATTTCCTCCAAGGAGCCCTGTTTCCTCTTATTGAGTGTTAGAGATCCTCATCTGGACGTTGGGAGTGCTCACTATACCTTTTCTAGGTCCTTTTTCTAAACAGAGCTGTAAAAATTATATACAGGCAGTCTCCGGGTTATGAACATTCAACTTAAGAATAACTCCTGTTTGCCTTTTAATGTTATATAAATTTACCCTCACTTTGATACCGCGGAACCAACCCCTACTCACAACAAATTCTTTATCACAATCGTCTTCACTTGCCGCACGTGCAGCTTTTAAATCATTGAAAAGGCTTTGAACCTTTCTTGCACAAAAGTACGGCTAAATAAGAACCATATGCACCTATTCCAACTTACCTACAAATTCTTAAAGACAGTCAGGAATGGATCTTGTTCATAACCCAGGGACTGCCTTATTTAAATGTTAAGTTCATACTGATATTTTTAATTCTATTTTAACATTGCAGAGTTTCTTCTTCATATATTTTAATTGAGTTTTTTTCTCCTTATCCTGAAAACCTTGATTCTTAACATCTCTAACATAATGCAATAGAAAGGTATTTGTATGCAAATATATTTTATACAGCACTGCAGTTTTGTGTCAGTTCAGTAGTATTGGTCTTTTCTGATGAATGCTATAAAGGGCATCTGTACTGACGGGGGAGCCCTCGTAGCACAGGGGTTAAGGATTTTGGCTGCTAACTAAAAGGTCAGCAGTTCGAATCCTTGGAAACCCTATTGGGCAGTTCTGTTCTGTCCTATATGGTCCCTGTAACTGAGAATCGACCCGAGGGTAACAGGTTCAGTTGTTTTGGTTTATACTGATGGGTTGTTTTTTTTTTTGCTATGAAGTGTTGTGATGGACTTATATGCAATATTGCTAGGCTGGCCACCCCTCTCAGATGATGAAATTTTAAAAAGTTTGGTTTGTGTGAGCAACCCCCGCCCCTCTCCCCAGCCAAGATTAAGTGAAATCTCCTGGAAACACCTGGATCCGTTTCTCTTGATTCCATTTTTGGTTTTAGGTAAGTGAAGTAGCATGTTGGGTATTAGTGTGACCAGTTAATTCAAACTAATGCTCTGATAGGTAGAATAATTGGGTAGTGCAGAAGCACTTTTTATAAAGAATAAAATCCATTTGAGTTGTAAAAAGGCTGCTTTAATTGAATATTGTTTTAAAGGACATTTAAAAACTCTGACTAGTTTAGTAGGTTGTATACAAGCTTCCAACAGGTTTGTTCTGGTTAGAACCCCTGCTGAGAATTTGCATTTCTGACAGGTTTCCAGGTGATGCCAAGCTGGTGGTTCGGGACCAATTCTGAGAACCACTAGTAGGGCCAAAACCAAAAAACCAAACCCAGTGCCGTCGAGTCGATTCCGAGTCATAGCGACCGTACAGGACAGAGTAGAACCACCCCCATAGAGTTTCCAAGGAGCGCCCGGCGGATTCGAACTGCCGACCCTTTGGTTCCCAGCTGTAGCACTTAACCACTATGCCACCAGGGTTTCCACTAGTAGAGCAGTGGTTCTCAAAATTTATTATACATAAGAATCACCTGGGGATCTTGTTAAACTGTAGATTCTGATACAGTATATCTGGGGTGGAACAAACCGGTCTGAAGCCCTGGTTGTAAACTACTGTAATTAGGTATGAATCTTAATTTCTGATATGTTATTAGACAAACAAATTTTAGCAGAAAGTAATTTTTAAAATTCTGAAATTGTTAAATTATACAAATGGGATATTGATGGAGATTTGGGGGAAATACTTAGTAGGTATAATAAATTCACTAGATGGTTATACGTGATTCTAAGACAATTTATTCTCTAATCAGGGTTTTTAAAAAAATAACAGTTTTATTGAGATACAATTCACATACATAAAATTCACTCTTAAAGCGTAGAATTCAGTGATCTTTGGTATCTTCAGGAGCTCTGGTGGAACAGTGGTTAAAGTGCTCGGCTGCTGACCAAAAGGTTGGCAGTTCGAACCCACCAGCTGCTCCATGGGAGAAGGATATGGCAGTCTGCTTCTGTAAAGATTTACAACCTTGGAAACCCTATGAGGCAGTTCTGCTGTGTCCTGTAGGGTTGCTATGAGTCAGAATAGACTCAACAGCAGTGGGATTTTTTTTTGTTGTTTAGTATATTCACAGAGTTGTTCAACCCTCACTACTACCTAATTTTAGAACATTTTCATCACCTCAAAAAGAAACCTCATACCCATAAGCAGTCATTCCCCATTTCTAATTAGGTTTTTAACTGAGAGTAAAGAACTGTTTTAAAGTATATGTAAGTAATTAAATGGTAGTTCTCTTTCTGTAGGAACTCTAGAAGATAATCCTGCGATCAGGCAAGAGTTTTTGAAATATCACTCTGACCAAATGCTCTGAGTAGGCTCTGGTTAAACCAGAGGAGGCTGTACTCATAAACTCATTGTGGATATTGCTGTTATTTCTTTGTAGGGACAAGATCAAGACTAACAGAACTTTCTAGAGAACTGAATGCTCTGATCCTCTCTGTGAAGAAAGATCGTCTTCTGCAAGTCAACCAGAGAGAACTCCTTTCCTCTACCAACTTTGAGCGCAGAACCATAGTTATTCCAGTGCTTGAATGTGTATTTTCTCCATACCAGCTGGACCTTTTCCATGGAGCCTTTCCTGTAGCTACTCCAGCTCTTCCACAGAAACTAGTAATTTTGTAAACTGAGTAATTATCCGTAGTATTTTGCTGTGTTGTGATTGGCGCCTGGCACACAGGAACATAGAGCCTCCAGAGGGTCTTAATGCCCTCATAGCCTCCACCTCATTATCATAGAGTCAAGTGTCTACAGTCTTCCCGAGATTCCAAGCTCCTTCCCCTTCCTGACGCAGCAGATACCTACTGCTACTGTTTGTGACCGAATACCATGTTTGTCCCAAACCACCGACCAGGGCCTGGGGAATCTGGAAGTTGAAGACATCAGCTGAGCGTGTCTTGATAATTCAGTCCCAGAGCCTTCTTCCTTCATATGCATTTCTCTTCCATTATTTGATTTAAACTCTTGCCTTCCTCCATCTGATCGTATTCTCTTTGTGAGACGTGG
Organism: Loxodonta africana; assembly: GCF_030014295.1. NCBI lineage: Eukaryota > Metazoa > Chordata > Mammalia > Proboscidea > Elephantidae > Loxodonta > Loxodonta africana. The sequence continues at coordinate 26,573,850 of NC_087369.1, forward strand.
GTACTTTCGTGTTAGATCTTACTCATCAGTGCATTGATTTTACTTTAAAATTCATTTGTATATTTCCATTCTGTTGATTAAAGTGATCCAAAAGTTGTCTTGGACTTTTTCACTTAACTGCTTGGTTTCAAAGATCTTAAGTGAAAAACTGCCTTCTGATCAATAGCAAGTTTGTAAAGAATGGAAAAGTAGACTTTTATTGCTTATGTAAAGACTTAACCAATCTTGTAATGTACCTTTGTCATATTCTATTCCTTTGTAGTCTTCTAGTCTCTGTGTGGATGCACTTTACTAGTGGTAAAATGGACTATTGAAGGGAAAAAGTTCTGTCTAGTTTATTTTGAATTTTAGCCAGTTTTAGAATAGTCAACTCAATCTGATTTTCACAGTCCTTTTTTTTTTTTTACTTTTTTGCTGACTGTTGGAAGTGGAAGTTGGCAGAGGACTTGGAGTAAGGAAAGAGGAGTCATATTTACCTTTAGAAATAGAAGCTGTCTGAGGGTCTGTATTAAAATCAGCGTGTTCCACAGCTCCACAGGATGTTTCTCTTCACTATAATCTTTCATATGTATTATCTACCCTGACTTCTCCCCTCTTTTAATGTCCGTATAAATGTGTTCAGTCCTGTGTTTAAGTCTTGAGTCTCACTGATTTAAAACTTTTAACTTGAATTCTTCATTCTTTTGTCATAAAATTGTGTCAGTGTGGCTATCTCCATAGTTACTGTGGTGGGAGATTTTGCCCTGGGAGAAGTTGTGCTCTGACCAGCTGCACCTGGGTTGATTACATCGTTTCTCTTAGTTCCACTGAATCTGATTTTTCTTTCATATCATTATATTACCTGAGATCATGGTAGTTCCCCTTCACCTTTCGAAAGCTCTCATCTATCTCTTCCATACTTTGAAGCATCTCATCAGAGAACTCATATCTAATCAGTCAGGTAAAAGGAATATCAACATACTTTCTGATGGTAAGGCAGTCTATATGGGGGCCATTGCTTTGAGAACTAAGTCAGTGTCATAGAGATGAGGCTGTCTCATATGATTATTTTCTTGTAGTGTAAACGATGTAAAAATAATGGTCCTTCACATTTAAAGACCCTGTCTTCCTTATAAACATTAGGTAGTATATTGGTGCCTTCCTTACTAGGCCTCTGTTTCAGAACATACTCATTTATACTTCCAAGTATGATATACCCTAGAGGTGGAGGGTCAGCAGATTCTGTCATTGTTTTTCTGTCATTGTTTTTGTTGTGTGATTGAAAAATGCTCATGGATCATTATGCCCTCACAACACCACCATGTAAAGGTCGAATATGGAAAAAATGGGGTGGAAAAAATCCTATTACATTCCTGCCTTTACAAATCTTTTTCAGGTAAAGATTATTTCAGTGTTTTAATAACTTAATTGGTAACCCTTTTCTCATATACTCTTCTTATTTGTACCCATCTGACCCCAGTACTTACCGCTTCTCCTGTCTTTGTTTTCTGTATTTAACTTTGCTCTTAAAGCAACCGCAAGAAGAGTTCCAGAAACATCTTGCATTCTCACAGTTCTGCTAGCCCTTTTACCCAAGTATTCATCTGTCCTTTTTGTTGGCTGTACATAATTATCTGATCTTAAGCACATCCTTCTGGCTGTTTGCTGGCTTTGTCCATAAGAAAATGGCCAGATTTCTACATATGGGTTATAATATAAATAGACATTGCCCCCTTGTCAGCTAAATTTGACTAGTTCTCTTCCTTCCTCTTATTTCCCTCTCATTTATTTTATACTCAGTATTTGGGGACCATGCTTGCTGTTTGGATTAGCACCTGGCACATAGTAGGTTTCCCTATTCCCTATTCCCATCAGAGATCATTCTAAATATTAGTTGAATCAAAGAATGAAAATTGACAGATGTTTATTTAGCTTGGGCGATCGGGCAACCTCTTTCAAAGTTCTTAAACTGTTCTTCTTTGCAATATAAAAATAATTCAGGTAAAGAGCTGTGGAAGTAATGAATTTCCTTCTTATCATACCAAGAAATGATTTTAAAATGTAGAGAAATGGAAGGAAGTAGGGATTGGTCCACGGGGGCCATCAGACCTTTTCTTTGTCTCTGAATATCTGATTTTGGCTCCTTAATATATTGGGTTCTTTCCATCCAAATAGAGACATAGTTTTATAGCCTTGCTTATAGATTACAAAGATCTTTCATGTGGACCGTGCAGGTATTCTTTCTCTTTTTCATATGAGTCCCAAAGCAGTTAAGGGCTTTTCCAAGGTGGCAGGGTAAATAAATAGCCGAACCAAAGTGGGTAGTTTGGGTCTTCTCCTTTCTAGGCTGGTGCTTTCAACAGTACACCAGGTAATTAGCATTAGCTCTTTTGAGGAATTTCTTGGGTATATTAGCCCTCAAGGGTAAGATACAAACCAAAACTTTTATATAGTACAAGATAATTCCATTCAGGAAAGATGTTCTTTTGTGTGTTTTCGTTTTGGCATAGTTAGTAAGAGGAGCTAATTGAATGGATTTGGCAGCTTTTACCTAGAAAGACAGGCAACTTAAAGTGTATAGCTGTAGGTAATTACTATAGTTATTTAGGCTTAATTCTATGTTTGAATGAATTCAGTGCTCAGTGCCAGCCCTTTGATACAAAGACTCCACATTCAAGAGTTGATGCATTTATCTTTGGGTGGACTAGATTACGGCTTCAGTTAGATTTTCTTGCGTATTTACAGATGTATTTCTCTTGCTGTTACGTGTGAACAACAACTTGGCTGGCTGTTGGATTCTTGGATCACATCCCTTCTCCCTCAATTCTTTGGAGATACTGCTTTATCGTCTTCCCGTGTCTGGTGGTGTTGGGTGGTAACCTGCTTGTTTGCCCTGGATACTTGTGATTCTTTGTCCTTGAAATTCAGTAACTTCATCCAAGTATGTCTCAGGGTTGACAGTTGTCTGTTGGCTTTTCGTGGCACACAGGAAATGTGCCCATCTAGAGTCTACTCAGCTTCTCCTGCTGCCAAGTTAAGAAATTATTGGTAGAGTCCTTTAGAGCCCTCTTATTAACTGCCCAGTAATTATGACCTGTTTGAGACTAGGAGAAAATCCTGGCAAATGTGAGAATCCTTCTTTGATTAGGAGCAGCTTCATTGTATCTGTCAGATACTCCCCTACAGCCCATGGTATGGGGTTAGAGCTTCTACTGGCTTCATAATAGACAGCTTCTTTTTCAATTTTGGGGTGTATGTGTTGGAGAGCAGGAGTAGTTACATAAACATGCATTTATTCTGCCATCTTTCCCAGCAGTCCAGGTGCTTAAACATTGACTTTGAAGATAATGTCCTTCATAATCTATATGTTAGTAAACAGAGGGAACCAATATTGCTAGCAGGAAGGAACCATTAACTACTTAATCAATACAGGATTTTTGTTTATTGTTCTGTGTAGAAAGATAACTTTTAACTCAGGTTCCTGTTCCCTTGATTAGAGATATCAGTACCTTCTGGTTTGAAAATAGGGATCATATGAAATTTTAATGATTTTTGAAGCTATCAACCATGGGCAGTTATTAATTCGTTAATTAAATATGATAGCATATTTCAAAATAGCACATAATCAGAGTCGTCAAGAAGTATGAGCTATTTTTTGTTAGGTTGTTCTTTTAACTGTCCAACTGAGGGTGTTAACCCCTCTGAGAGCTTTACTGTGACATGTTTTCTTTTCTGTCTTTTCAGTCAGACCATTTTATTGTTGCTGTCAAGCCAGTTCCTACTCATGGCGACCTCACGTGTGTCAGAGTAGAACTGTGCTCCATAGGGCTTTCAATGGCTGATTTCTTCTGAGGCACATCTGGGTGGACTCCAATCTTTTGCTTAGCATCTGAGCACATTAGCTATTTGCACCACCCAGGGATAGAAAGGTGTGAAGTCCACATCAGGATTGCTTTTCTTATTCATGACTATATGTTGAAATGGTCTGTTGGTCTGGGGCCTGCTATAGCAGCACACAGATTAATGTATAGAAAGTGCATTTACAGGCAGAGCACAGGGAATGCAGCTTCGTTCAGATTGGGGGTTTGATTCATCTGTTTGTAGGATTTAAGCTTCCTTTCCTCAGGGGCCCGCCCATTCCACTAGACAACCATCAGCAAACTGCTCCCCTTCAGAGCTCCAGCAGAATGGCCAAGGAGCATGTGTGACTGCTTGCTCGATGCCCCAAACCTTCCTGCCCGTGTCTCTGTCCTCATGTGAGATGCAGAATCGAACACGGGCACCCACGTGCAAGAGAGACTGAAGAAGCAAAGGTGGGAGACAGGGGTGTCATGGAAAGCTATGTTCATTCCTCCATTTAAAAAACAGAGTGTCTCCTGTGTGCTAGAAACCACTAGATGCTGGGAATCTGACAGTAATAAAAGCTGATAGAAATCCCTGTGTGGTGAAGCTCACATTCTAGGTAGGGGAGACAGACTAGAAACAAAGACATTCGATAGTACAATTGGGAGATAAAAGCGATGGAGAAAAAGAAAGCCAGGCTGTGGGGTGAGGGGGGTAGGTGGCACCAGGCCTTCTAAATGTTCTTATCCTGGACAGGTGTTCCCCTTAGACGAGGAGGTGGTAGTGACTCCTCAGCTCTTTTTGCCTTTGTCCCTACTGATCTGAATTTGGAGCTGTCCTGCTCGGCGCTCGGCTCTGTGAGTAACTCTGTGTGGCCCCTGCACCGCAGCTCTGGGCAGACAGAGCCAACCGTGCCCATTTCATCAGCTCCCTGACCAGCAGAGAACAGTGGTAAGGGGAGAGGAGCCGGCTTAACAGCCAAATCTCATAAAAAGGAACCCTGGTAGCACAATGACTAAGCGCTCAGCTGCTAACCAGAAGGTTGGCGGTTTGAACCCACCAGTGGCCCTGCAGGAGGAAGACCTGGCAATCTGGTCCCATAAAGATTAAAAAAAAAAATTAGAGCCTGGGAAACCCGATGGGGCAGTTCTACTCTGTCACATGAGGTTGCTGTGAGTTAAAGTTGACTCAACAGCGCTCAACAACAACAACAACTCATCATGAAAACACAATGATAGCAGGCTCAGGATGTAGCTTTTCGGATGGACTTCAGAACTCATTATTTAAATAAAAGTTTCCCACTTGGAAGCTATGTTCATCCCTAAAATGAAAGAATTAAATGACAACGATGTTTTGGTGACAAAATTCTTGAGAAAACTTTGTTTCTGCCTTTGCACCTGTCTTGAAAATAGGGACATGAATTCCCCCACAATCCCAATGATAGGATCCTATGGGTCTTTGGGTTGTGACGCAGGCACCACCAGCTCTCCTTGCTCCCTGCTCAATGCCCTGGAGGGAACACCTTCGGGCCTTGGCACCCGCCCTGTCTGGTCTATGGAGAGAGCTAGAGCTGAGTAGTCTGGAGGCTGTGGGGGTGGATTTAACTGACTAGGGAAGGAGATCTGATTTTCATTTAAAACAAAAAAATCAATACCCATAGCAACCCTGTTGGACAGAGTAGAAGTGCCTCATGGGGTTTGCAAGCCTGTAATCTTTACAGAAGCAGGCTGCCACATCTTTCTCCCACAGAGCAGCTGCTGGGTTCAAACCCCTGACCTTTCGGTTGGCAGCTAAGTGCTTGACCACAGCGTCACCATTTAAAGTACTTATTTGGATGTAAATAAAAGCACTTTAGGACATCTTACTGAAAGTCTCCACACAGGTGTCTCTGTCAGTTATGTGCCTGCATTAAAAGAAAGCCCACCCCTTTATCTCATTAATATCCTTTCAGTGTTTAACAAGTCCATAATGGTACAGTAAAACCTGCTAAAGCCAGAACCTGTGTAAGGTGGAAACTAGTCAGAGAAGGAAGACTCAGGTATTTTCCACAAAAATGGGCAATAGAAAAGTGTTAAGACTGCACCCTGTCAAAGGCAGAAAACTTGTGAGACCCGGAAAAGCAAGGCAGTCCTGTTGAGTTCTGGCTTTCCTCCATCCTATAGGGTTGCTATGAGTTGGAATCGACTCGAGGGCACTGGGTTTTTTTTTTTTGGGACTGTAACATCTTCACATCCAAGGTGGAGAACTGACTTCCTGTCTCTCCATTCTTCTCCCTTCAGTACTGTTGACTCTGAAGGGACAGCGCACCTCCTGATGTGAAGGGGTACCTGATTTCTTTTACGGAGGGCTGCATAGTTCTCGAAAATGAGAAGAAACAGAGTTTGATGTCTGGAGGCCTGTGGTCCAGTTTGGTCTATTGGGAATATGTTTTGTGGTTTTTTTTGGTTTTTTTTTTTAATGCTAGAGAATTAAGGTGTTAAATTTGTGGTAATACAAAATCCAGGAAGCTTAGAGTGCAAAGAGTGTGAACTTAACCTGAAAAATATTTCTCTGTTCTATAAATCTCTCAGTGACATTTGGATTAATCAAGCATAATCAAATGTAGTTAGATTTTTGTCAGATTGTAGTTCAAAATAATACTCATCTATGGAAAAAAAAAAGAGGGTAATATATTCTGCAGAAATTTTATTAAGCACTTTAGTTAAGCAAACACTAAGGAGAACAAAATCAGCCTTAGGAAGGTTAATTACTAAAAAAACACAAAGTATAGTAGATTATGGAAATCATTTTAATTTTGAATACCATGGCTTAAGCTTTAATTTACATAGAGAAGTAGTTTGGATTTGTTTTCCACATTATAGTTTTCAAAAGTACAGAATTGCACCCTTTTACAAGCTCTGATCATTTGTAGGATTCTATTAAGCCCACTCAGCTTTTTCATGCTAGTCGTTTCCGAAAGTAAAGAATCAGAGCTGCAGTCTTAAAATGCAACGAATTATTTTAGGGTTCCACTGGGTTTGTTTAAATTATAAGAACTGCACTTTCGATTTCTGGACCTTTTAAAGAAGTTAGCGTTCTAAGAGAAGCATTAGGAGAGAGAATGTAGGTGACAGCCTCTCGCTGGGGCCTGGCCTCTTAGTAAATGTTCAGTTTTAGAAAACGAACCTTTAAAAAAAGGTTAAACGTAAGAGTATAGATTCTAATGATGAATCTTTCTTTTATTTTAGTCATTTCTTAAGGGGAGAAGTAAAGCGATCAAATGGCTTTTGTATGTTTGTATATGTTTTGTACTGAGAATTAAAACGTTTTTCCCTACCCTTGCATGTCTCAGGGAATAGCCCATGATAAGGATCCCTCATGGAAATCTCTGGAACTCCAACCACATTGTATTCAGATTTAGTTCTTGTCTAAGTTTCCAGAGCTTGAGTTTCAGAAGTATTGTCATCTCAGGAGCACATGATGACCCAAGAGACCCGAACCTTGCCCTTATCCCTACTCAGAGTCTATGCACATTAGGCTTTCTCATGATAAATGACACCTGTGTTTCCTTTGTCTGGTGTCACTTCTCTGAGATTTTCATAGAGAACAAAACCCATGCAATTGCATTTTGTCCAATAACTTTGCTTCTTGGCTTTTCAGTGAGGGTTCTGTTTTCCATTGGAATTGAATTCTTTCAGGAAAGTAAAAGTTCACTTAAGAGAATATTTCATTAATGAATTCTAACTTCATTGACCTAAAAGTGGCCTGTTGATTTGAATTCCATGCATGACTTTTGCAAAACAGCACCAATGTCAAAGATTGAATCTGTACTAAGCAATATGTTTGCCATATTGAAAAGTGAGAAAAGTACGAAAAGTACATAAATATCTAAGTGTGGCACTTAGGACGGGCTTAGCTGCTCTCAGATTCAGCTTTCCCTTCTAAATTGGTTGAAAATGGCAAATTTAGAATGGAATGCATATTAATAACAACTACTTAATGTTTAAAAATATTCTTACCTTGAGATTCTTTTTGAGAGAAAAAAATGAATCTCGACATTTAGTTCTCTTTTTTGACTATTTGTATATGCTAGGCATTAAAAGGAGCCCTGGTGGTACACTGGTTAAGAGCTCAGCTGCTAACCAAAAGATTGGCAGTTCGACTCCACCAGCCACTCCTTGGAAACCCTGTGGGGCAGTTCTACTCTGTCCTATAGAGTCACTATAACTCGGAATCGACTAGACAGCAATGGGTTTTTTAGGTTTTGAGGCATTAAGAAAGGCAATTCCAAAAGTTTAATCTGAATGGAAGTCAGCAGGATTCACCGTTTAGCCATGCTGTTTTATAAAGTATAACAAAGGGTTTGTATAAACAGATAAATATGGGTATAAAATGTTATATTGTTTCTAATATATCATGGCACCGTTTTCTTACAAATTCCATTTTCCTTTTGCCCTTTGAACTGTTAGTTCTTATAACCATGTAACCTAAATTAGTATTCCCAAAGGCACTATAGTTACACCAAGAGCTGGCTTATGCCTTGATCTGAACTAAATGCCGAGGTTAGTATCCCACATGTTTAGTCTAAGAATACTTACAGCCAACTGTAAGGATCTGGAAACAGCTGGGACGGCCCAACACTGAAGTGTGAGCCAGCTTCTCAGGCCCATGTGCCGATGACCGTCAGGAGGCAGGTTTTGCCTGGCTGTCACAACCAGTGTAAACTGCAAAATAGAAGAGACTTTACGAGATCCAGTATCTGCTGTGTTTTTCTCTAGATGTGTTTGTGTAAGCCTTCCTGGGGAACACATCACAGAAAGTCCTTTGGTATCTTGCTTTTCACTTTTCAAAGTTCCTGTTAGAGCTGGCTTGTGAATTTGACCAATAAATTGTGCACATACTTAAAATCTTTTTGGACTAAGCCAAACTAAGTCTATTTTGACTTTCAATGGGCAACCAAGGCAAGGTTTATCTAAAAAATACAAAGTACCCTGGATTTTAAAATTTTAAATGGACTTTTTTCAGTGTTGGGGGAATCAAGGTATATTGGTGCCTTTGTTTTCATTCTGTTGATTGTGACAAATGATTTTTCCCCACACTCTAGAACTGAATGTTATTACCTTAGCGTCTGTCTAAGCCTAAGCTCTGCAGAGTTTCTTGCTAAAATCATTTGAGGCTGTAATTGCTGCTCAAGGTTTATGTACACATGACACCATCTGTTGCTTCTAGGTTCACATCCTCACAAAAAGGACGCAAGTGTGTGAAATTTAAATATTTCCCAGATTTAGAACGCAAGTGGTGAATACTTAAGAAATGCTTCAACCAAATAAGAAAAGCCCATGCAAAGTAAAAATACTATTGTGATCATATTGAATGCGGAGATTAAGTGTAAAGTTACTTTGCCAATTTTTTCCCCATAATCCCTTAACTCAAAAGCAGTGTCTAAACCAGAATGATACCTGATTTGATAAGAGAAAAATACTAACTTAAACATGAAATAAACGTTCGTTACAATACTTGTACCCGGAAGTCAGAAGAGGACCTGGTTCATTTGTGCATTGGTCAGCTTAGATACAGTGACAAGGGTAGGCATGTGTCCGGGGCTCACAAACAGCCTTGTGGATGTGGTGTGAACCCTGGCCCCTTATGCTCTGTTCCCACTTGCCTGGTACACACTGTCATGAATGAAAGATGACTTTGCCTTGAGGTAATTGGTCACTCCACTTTCCATGGAGAAGAGTGTTCTGTTGCTGTGATGGTTGACAAAACGTGACTAGAGAAGTGTGTGGCTTAGATACTACTGTTTTCTATAAGTTGCGGAGCCATCTGTGGCCAAACTAGGGCAGGAGCTGATGGACAATCCTGTACCACAATCATCCAACCAATAAAACGGTAGTCATGACTCCCCGCCCGTAAGTGTGGTGTTTTCTCATCGCTCCCACCTGCAAGCTTTGTCTTCTGCTCTCTCAGGTTCTGAAACTTAATAAATTAACGGCACCAAAGCACCTTTGTGAGTTGCTGGAAATGGACAAGGATGCTTAAATTCTTATTATCAATTGAAGGAGAAATCGGTTTTTAGATGCTCTATATCAGGACATTGTGCTCACCTTTTTTTGGAACCTGTTGTGGGCAAAATATAGGTGTTGCTTAACGGTAAACCCTTATAGGTATATTCTGCAAACTGTGATAGGGGAAAGTGGACCTGTATCGTCCAAACCAGGACACTTTTGAAAGTAAAAAGGAGCACTATTAATAACTATGCTGGGACAATGGGTGTAAACTGGGACCGTCCTGGGCACAATAGTCTAGCTGTGGTCCACCGACACCAGAGTTACCTGAAATGCTGGTGAAATGCAGATTCTGTTGTTGTTAGGTGCCGTCCCCTAGGAATCAATAATCTATAATAAATACCCCAGAGGAATTCTTATAAATGTGTGGGTTTGGGAACTGCTACCATACAGAATATGCACAAGAGGAAACTATTTGCATTTTTCACGTAAGGGCTCCTGGGCCCATGACCTCTTATGAGAAACTGGGGCAGCACCAACCCCAGAATCCACTGCCTCCGAGGACATTTGGCTACTCTTAGGCGCTTCCCGAATGATTAAGAGATATTAATCTTCATGTTATTCAGCAATGTGTCATACTTTTACAAAACATTTAATGGTGTGAGGGCGTCTTTATTATTATTTCGCGTAAGAGTCACATAGCTGCTACTTGCATATTTACCATTTAAAAAGTTCTAGAAACTTTCAGGCAAAAAACTTGGCTTTGAATGATTCTGGGGAGGGCTAGTGTCAAGAAAATCAGCATGTTTGCCTTTGTTCTACCAACCAGCGCTGTTAACAGAGCCTCACTTTCCTCATCTATAAAATTAGGGTGTTGGGCTACATGAATTCCAAGGTTCTTTCCAGGTCTAACATTTTGTGAAGCTTTCTCAAGCCTAAAATGAGAAGCAATTACTAATGTGCTGCTTTCACGTTGTGATATATTTTGCCCAAAGAATACAAAACCAGTGATTCTTGAAAGTGACAGTGGTTTTAGTCAGCATTTAAAAATGATCCATCAGTCTTTTACCAGAAGTCAGCCACTGTGCTACCATGTGATCCACGATTTGGGAATGGCCTTTTTGTAGCAGTTGCTCCTGCCCTGCTTTGATATTTGTAGAGTAGGTCCAGATTAGACTTTAAAGGGGCCTCCAGCCCAGATCCCCTGACTCCAGGAAGCTGCTGTAGAGCGTCACACTTCAGTGTACTTTTTTACTTCCTTGACTCTTTCCAAATGACTTAAGAATCCATGTTTCCCAATGATTATCTGCAGATAATATTTTCAGATGTTTACTTCATCATGGCATGTTGATGTATGCTGTGATCACATGAATAAATCATAAGGCAGCGAGCTGGAGGGGCTGCCCTCTGGAAAGGGCGTCTGTAGACCACCACCCTCCACTAGAACTGTCCCAGATGAAAGAGGTGTTCCATGGCTGCTGACCAGTATGGTTGCCACTAGGCGCCTGAACATTTGAAATGTGGCTAGTGCAGCCGAGGGATGAGATTTTTCATTTAATTGTTATTAAGTAGCTGCAAGTGGCTCCCATTAAACCCTTGCTGTCGAGTTGATTCGGACTCATAGCGACCCTATAGGACAGAGTAGAACTGCCCCATAGGGTTTCCAAGGCTGTCATCTTTATGGAAGCAGGCTGTCTTTCTCCCTCGGAGAGACTGGTGGATTTGAACCACTGACCTTTTGGTTAGCAGCTGAACACTTAAACACTGGGCCGCCAGGGTCCCTTCACATGTGGCTAATGCCAACTACATTGGGCAGCACAGCTATGTACAGCCATTTCACTCTGTTGGATGTTTCTTTGTTAAAGAACATTGAGCGCCCATGTTAAACAACACTGAGTACCCATTTTCACCAATCGCAGAGCTGGGTGCTTAACAGCAACCTTGTCATTTCGAAATGTTGGTCTGAAAATGAATCCTTTGCCCTCTGCCCATTGATCACACTTTCATCAATGTAATAGTCTCTCTTTGGATAAGGAAATAAAATGATACGTAGACCTGTTGTGGCCACGTGGCAGATCAATTCTTGTCTCCTCCGTGCTACACAAGCCATTGACCATTAACACTTTTGAATCCAGTTACTCTCCAAGCCACACTTGGTTCCCTGTGTTGGAGTATTACTATAGCCCAGAGGGGCTCAACCTGGCTCTACATCGAAATCTCCAAGTCCTGGGCTTCACTTCACAGCCATTCATTCCATCAGAGGGCCTCTGGAAGGTATTTAAGAGTTCACTAGGTGATTCTAACATGTGACAAGGTTGAAGACCCCTGATAAAGGCCAAACTATGCACTAGTCTTTGAGAAAAAGCTAGAGAGTAGGAAGCAGCAAATCCTGTCTCCCTGGCACAAAGTGGGCCTAGAATCCTTGCAATTTTATTGAAGTTCTGTTGAACGGGTAAATGGAAAACACTCCAAAAGGAAAAAAGGCCTTGTCGGTTTGGATTTGGGGCAGCCAGGCAGCCTTGCTGTTTCCTTCTGTGCAAGAAACTCTAAGCTAAGCTAATGCTACTCATATTATTCCCTGGCATTCTTGTCCAAACAGAATTTGCCAGTCCTCAAACACAATAAACATGTTAATGATTTCCACAACAGTGATGGGTGCAGAAGCTCTCGACAGTTCCTTGGTAACAGCCTAATATAATAGTGTAATTATTTCTTAAGTTAGAGATAATTATTGTCACCTTAGCACAATAATTGGAGCAGAGCTTCCTATATGACAACTCTTCTCCTAGAGCTTAAACTGGTAATGAAGTAACAGTTTATGAGAACAAATAAATGCCCCGTTATTCAGGTGAGAGAGGCCAGTCAGCTACCGTGCAACCAAAAAATCTAGGGTGAGACCTAGAACTACTATCTCATCCATAAAACAGCTTCTGTCCAATTGTTGTTGGGTACTGTCGAGTCTATTCTGACTAACAGTGACCTCCTGTGACAGAGTAGAACTGCCCCATAGGGTTTCCTACGCTGGAATCTAATGAAGGAGCCCTGGCAGTGCAGTGATGAAGCATTCAGCTGCTAACTTAAAGGTCGGCAGTTGGAACCCGCCAGCTACTTCTAGGGAGAGAAATGTAGCAGTCTGCTTCCATAAAGATTACAGCCTTGGAAACCCTATGGGGGCAGGTCTACGCTGTGTTGTAGGATCGCTGTGAGTCGGAATTAACTCAATGGCACACAGCCACAGATCTTTCCGGAAGCAGATCACGAGATAGTTCTATCACGAGATATTTCTACCACGGAGCTGCTGAATGGATTTGAACTGCCAACCTTTCGGTTAGCAGCCGAGTGCTTAACCATTGCACATCCAGGGCTCCTTTTCTGTCCAATTAGGAGAGTTTAAACTCTACTGTGTGAAGCCCCAAGCCTATTTGTCAAGGCCCTCGAGGACAGAGTATGTGTCCATGACTTTGATAGCTCACCCAGAGCCTTACTATCGTTCACTGGTCTAGCTAAGGGGTGACATCGTCAATCTCTTCTGTTCAGCACATCCAAAGAGTGGTTTCTAATAAATAGAAAATCTACTTTTTTTTTCATCTGATTATTCCATTTTCTCCCACTCTGAGTAAGAGATGGCAATCTTTGCACTGTGAAAAAGTCAGAGCACTCTTCCCCCAAAAGATTAGTAAAATAATTGTAAAATTCTGTTTGATGAAATCAGAAGTGTCTGTGGCCAGAAATACGGACTTTTTACCAAGAGTATAGTATAGTCAAAGGTAGGACCAGTCGGGAGAGACCAGAGCTGAGAGTCAGGCTATTCAACTGAAATGGGGGGTTGGAGGGGGAGTTGTGTCCTCCTTAGTCTTTATCTCCAGCACCTAGTGACTCACTCAAATGTTTATTGGATACTTTAGACAGGAATGTATGGCAGACCTTAAATTATAATGAAGATTCAAGCGTGTGACAGGAAAATAAGTTACTCTACAAAGGAGCATGGTTTACCTTGATACTGGATGGCTGGAAGTGAGCCCAGCTTCAACTGGCTGTGGTCAGCATCCAAAGAACGAGGGGGAAAAAAAAAGCCAGGAGGAGAATAGGCAAGAAACAGATTGTGCCTATTAGCCAGAAACAATATCCCTGGCCTTGTTTCAGTAGGAACTTCAAGTACCAAGGACTTTGGTCAGCTGCCCTTACACTTGTCTTCTTGGAATGGCCAAGTGTGGATTGGCAGATAGGTACAGGGAATGGGAGAAGGGGGTTATTAAACTTCCTTCCCTATCGGCCATAGCTCCATATTCATGAGTTGAGGATTCAACACTTTCTTCCCTCGCAAAGCAATCAGCATTTTTATTTGGGTCAGACATTTCCCATTATCTTGTGCTTCTCTTGTGGGGATCAAGACTCTAGAGAAACGTTTGAGCACATTCATCACTAGTAGATGTAGGAATGTTAAAAAGGACATCAGTCTTTCTATTTGCATGAAGGTTACTGTTCCTCAACTCTGTCAGGACCTGGAAAAGAATTCAAGGGCTGTGGCCGTTGTCCCCAATCACCTTGTGGTAGACAGAATAAATGACCCTCCTCCTTTTCTTTTTCCCAAAGATGTCCGTGTCCTAATCCCCAAACCAAAAAAACCCAGTGCCGCCGAGTCGATTCCGACTCATAGCGACCCTATAGGACAGAGTAGAACTGCCCCCATAGAGTTTCCAAGGAGCGCCTGGCAGATTCAAACTGCCGACCCTTTGGTTAGCAGCCAAAGCACTTAACCACTATGCCACCAGGGTTTCCAACCTCCTAATCCCCAGAACCTGGGAATATGCTGTGTTACATGGCAAGGGGGGATTAAGGTTGCTGATGGAATTAAGGTTGCGAATCAGCTGACCTTAAAATAGGAAGATTATCCTGGATTATCCAGATGAGCCCACTGTAATCACAAGGGTCCTTATATGTGGAAGAGGGAGGCAGAAGAGTGTCAGAGTGATGTAATATGAGAAAGACTGGATCAGCCATTGCTGGCTTTGAAGATGGAAGGGGCCACAAGCCAAAGAATGCGGACAGCCTCTAGAAGCTGGAAAAGCAAGAAAATGAATTTTCGCCTGGAGTCTCCAGAAGGAAAACAGCCCTGCCGACACCTTGACCTTAGCCCAGTGAGGCTCGTTTCAAACCTCTGACCTCCAGAACTATAAAATAATAAATTTGTTTTTAAGCCACTAAGCTTGTCATAATTTGTTACAGCAATTGGAAGCTAATACATACCTCTTCAACATCTTTCCTCTATCATTCATCCCTGGGTACCAGATAACAGAAACAAATGGAAAAAGAAGCAGTGCCTCAGTTGTGTTAATGTCAATTTGTGAGCAGGCATCTTGTCAACAAGTGTCTGGTGGGACATGACTACCAAACCAGTAAGAAAGACTGGTTATCTCCTCAAGCTGTCTAATGGGTCATGTCCTGCTCCATGCGTGGCAAGTGATGCCCATAGGTTTTCTTTTGGACTTGGAAATTTTAGGGTGACAGGTCATTTGCAAGTGTAGTAAGTTGAAAAGTTCCCTGTAAAAAAGTTTAAGTATCCCAACTCTTCCTGGAGGTATGGATTCACTAATTCTTTTAAAATGGAAGGTTACATAGCAAATCTTACAGTTGTGTCAAATCCCTTCATCAGAACTCTGCTTTTATGAATAGAGTAACCTTGAAGATAAACTCACCCCTCCCCAAAAGAAAAAAGATTGTGAAAGTGAGAAGACTAGAGATGGCATGTAGGAGACAGTACAAGTCAACCCTGCTTTGACCATTTCTCCTCTAGTTTCCCATATTTGGTCAACTGCAGCTGAGATTCAGCAGTATGGGTGTCTCTTCTAGAATACAAGTTATGGCAGTGCAGAAGAGCCTAGCATAAGGGTCAGTTAGCACCCACAGATATTTATGCTTTTAATGATACTTTCAGATTTTGTTGGTAATTTACTGGTTTTTACTTGATGTTTTCTTAAAGAATTTGATCACCGGGTATACTTTGGTGCTTAGGGACTGTCCAGCTCTGTCTGAAAAGCATCTCTGTGAGTCTTTCTATCTAATAGGCTGGTAAATACCTGGAATACCTGCTGAATATCTGGAGAACTCACTTAGACATTTAACTCCAATAACCAATAAGGACTTCAGTACAAGTGTGTATGTGTGTGTAAACACTATTGATATTGTACCTTTTTTCTGGGGCTCTGTTTATTAACAAAGGCTAATTCTCCTTGGGGGCAAATATCAGGGTCCTTAAATATTACACCTTGTTTTATTACTCATTGGGGCTGATTGTTTTTCCCTTGAGAATACTTCCTGAGGTATCATGGAAGTCAAGAAGAAATCTGTTAACTGTTGCTCTAAATACAACCTGTCAAGAATGTGTTTGATCCGTGTGGCAAAGCCAAGTAATGTGGTACTCCGTTTCTAAATTAATGCCCCTGCTGACTACGGGCCTGGCTCTATTTCTTCTAGAGTTTAGGCTAACGTCAGAACTGTTACCATTTCAAAGAGCTATACCACTCCAGATGGAGTTAATGGAAGCTCCTACACTCCGCTAGTGGAGGCTTGAGTGCAGTGATTCTACAGCTCTCAAGTCGTCGGCAGCTGCCTTCACTGTTGACATTTGGGATCCTGATTGAGCATCTCCACCTCCATCTCCCTCTCTGCCTCCAGCTGATCAGAAGAGCTTTTCCCAAGGATGGAAAAGTGGCCAAAATGGCTCCTTCCCAAAGTTTAAGTATGTTTGAAAAGCATTCTGTCAGGTAGCAAAAGTAGAAGGTGAATGGAACCCAAGAGGCTTGCATCTTGATGCTTGAGACGTGGAGGTTGAGGCATGAAACCAGTCACTGATCATGTCAGTTGTGGCAGCTCCAAGAGGTGAGAGACTCTCCAGCTTCCCACTTAGTGAGAGTTGAGCACTTTTCCTGGTTGCTCAGTGACAGCTTTAAGGCTGGGAGAAGCTTGGGGGAAATGCAGGCTACCTCAGAAAATCAGAGTCCTTCACAGGCAAAGGAGACCTCCGAAACCATTCAACCCGTCATTTTACAAAAGCAGCCACTAAGGCCAGAGACGTGGAGTGTTCTGTCTAAGGTCACAGAGCAAGTTCACGGTAGAGCCTATAGTTCAGTTTTCCTGACTGGCTACCACATGATCCCTAGTTAGTTTTTACCTCATGTGTAGATCCTTTGGCAACTCCAAGACTTTGGCCAGTTTGCACAGCACAGAGTCGGATCCTTCGGAAGTGCTAGGGCCATAGCTGTCAGAGCCATGGGCAGGGACAGCCAGTGGGCCGGAACAGCTGCTATAATGCCTGTGGTTTTCCATGACGTGCTAGAGCTTATAAATAGGAACACACAGAAGCACACTTTGAAGAAACACGACAAGCAAAAGTGCAATTCTGCATCCCTTTATTTATAAACAAGTTGGGAATGTTCCACTTGAGAGCAGGAGTAGGGCCGGAGTGGGGAGGGGCTGATTCCAGTAGTTTGCATTATTCAGCACCAGAGCAAATGCTTGGGTATAAGGTCGTGCTTTAACCCAGACACAGGGTTGTATTCTTGTCTTATATGTACAGCATATCTTTATGAATATATGCACTTTTATGGCTTTGTCCCTGGACACGTCGCAGTGACACAACAAAAAACTCAAGTTTAGAGAGTAGGATAAGTTGCAAATGCCTCATGACCTAATTCTTCTTCCAAAATCTGACAGCCAAGACTAGTGCTGAATGGATGCCTGAGAAACGGGAACATCTCTGCTAGACAGGAGCTCATCCGACTCAAGTGAGCCAGTGACGCCGTCTTGCACCTCTCCCTGGGATATGACTGGGGGCTAAAATCAACCTGTGCTCCTCCTGTCCCTCCCTCAAAAGATGAAATCATAGTAACTAGTAGCCTAAGGCATGGAGCTCTGGCTCTTCCACCCAGAGCAAGTCAGAAGCCAGATTTGTGTCTTGCTCCTCTTAAGGTTGTCTTTCCCTGGCCTTTGTAAGGTCCCAGCACACAGGAGTGGGGCTTGCCAAAATTAGGGCGTTCAATGTGACTATGACATTCCAATGCCACCCTCGTTTCTTAACTGGTAGTGGGGCAAACATTTGCTTTCAGGGTCCCCCTAAGGAGTATGTGGCAGCTAACGCTGAAGTGCTGAAATGAGGAAGCTAGAGAGGCAGGGAACCCTCATCCTGCAACCCTACCCACTAACCTTAAGTATAAAAAAAAAACCCAGTGCCTATAACCATAAGTATAGGTGATAGGAATCCTTCCTTCACTTGTTAGCCCTGCAGTGTTGATACTTAAAAAGGGAGCAGAAAACAGCTCCTCACCTACAGCCCACACGTGCTTCAGCCCCATTTTTCTCCCATCTTCATGACCTGCTTCCTTCCACAATCTTAAATTGCTGTCCTCTAGCCCTCCTTAGTCTGAAGCTTCCTTGCCTTTCCATGGCAAAAAGAATCTCTTTTCCATGCTTTTCATTTCTGTTTACCTCTCCAAGCTTGTATCATACTTTCTACATCTCCCATTCCAGCCTTAACTCTCGGCCATTACAATTGATTGACCAACCCAAACAAAGAGCAATCTTATCTCCTCCTGGGAACTGGGGGGGTGGTGGTAGGCGATCAGAGAAACTGGGAAATGACCAAGAAGTATCAAAAGTTGGGTTGGAGAATCCCCCCTGTTCCTTTTCAGTAAACTTGTAGCCTTAAGAGAGTGGGGAGGTATTGTTGGAGGTTGGGAAAGGATGGAGGGTGAGATTTAGAACTCACTTGCGGGTTGTTCTGGCTCATCCTCGGAATATCCCAGGTGTTGGTCATTTTCCATAATTGGCAACAATGGTGGCACTGAATCTGATAAGTCATGTAGGTGGCACCTGTCAGTATGGTATGTAAGGCCTGCAAATATTTAATCAGTCTGATACATAAACCCACACTATTTGCTCTAGAGCAAGAATCAGGTAAAAGTGGATCTGTCTGCCCTGGGCCATGGAGTAAGGGCATAAAAGGCCTCCCCAAGAAAGAGTTTGATCTACAAAGTGAGGTCCTGAAATGGCTTAAGAGAGAAGATTTTCTTTATCTCTCTTTCCTCTCTTCAGGCACCTCTTTTCCTTTGTTCTTACCACCTTCCCTTGCCTACTGGCCACCTCATCCTTTTACTGCTACAAGTGTAAACCAGCTAAAATGGGAGGCATATGTGCCCATTCATCCTGGATGCATAATAGAAGACAGAGACCAAATGGGCAGAATAGAAGAATAGGGTTCTTGCCTCTCTCTGGAGAGAGACTGCATTCTGGGCCTTGACTGCAAAAAAGTTTCTTCTCACATGCCAAGTTCCTGCCAGTCCTCTGCCCTGCATGAGTGCTATACAGAGGTCTGGAGAAAGTGCCAGGAACAAGGGGATTACAAGCCAACTTAACCTCACAGTTTTGCTTCCCAACAAACACCATTCATCTCCAGGTGGTCAGGGAGGTAGTTTGACCCCAACGCAAGGGGGAAAGATATGCCACCTTCCTTCATTGGGTGCCCCTCTTGTCACCTAGAAGGTTGGTTCCCAAAGCTTCTGAAAAGGGTGTTGCTGTCATAAGAGATGCTGGGCTCTGCCTACAAGTTGTTGCTTTGGGCCTGTGCTCAGGCCCCAGCTCTGTCTCTGGCTTTGCTAGGATAACCAGCCAATGCCTGTTTCTACCCAAGAGTCTGGCTCTAAACCTTGACTCACGTGAAAAGAAAGTCTTGCTCATTTCCTACATTAAGGAGGAGTAACTTCAAAATAACTCAGTAGGAATGCTTACAGTCTTCATCCCATTTGGCAAACCTGGGGCTGAGGAATAACTACAATACCACCTAGACTACTGAAATGCTGAGATTGTAACTGGTGTTCTCACAGTTCTGTGTAAAACTCTTCAGAGCCTCCTTTCACCCACAAGCGTTATGGGGAGGCCACGAGAACAACATACTAAACATTTCTATGGGAATCCAGGATGAGCTTTTGATAAAGTGCCCAAGTCACAAGGGAACCAGGTAGTTCACGGGTTTCAGCTGGGTATTAGGATGGAGAGCAGGAGAGGAGCATATCGTAAAATGCCATCACCATATATTCATATTGCATATTGTATACACCCCGGATGGCGTGTTTGGAGCATATATAGAACAGATACGTGCAGGTAGCACCCCCTATTGGCATACTATGTTGTTTGGTATGTCAAACTGTTACTTGAGGTCTATGAAACTGTTAAGTGATCAGAAATGGGAAAAGCCATCCCATAATAGCATCCTTTAAGGAGTAGCTTCAGGAGACATTTACCATTGGCCAAACTTGGGGCCAAAGCAAAGCAGCTCCTGTTTTTAAAATATATATAGGCTGTTTTTCTTGGTTGCGTTTTCCAGAGATTACTTTCTGGGAAACAGTGATGTCAAACCCATGACGAAAACGTACAACTAGGAGTGCATTAGGCCTTATGTAGAGTCCTCCTTGACAAAACTGTCCTGTGACTAAGAAGTGAAGCTTCACACTAGGTGACCTTTTATACCTGGCTGAAAGCAAGGCTTTTTGTCTACAGGCAACATTCCTGGAATTGGAAAGAGCTGATGCATTGAGACAGCAGGTCTCAGTGGCTCAACTGAGAAGGCTGGAATTTGTCTTTCACTTGACTATTTCAGAAGCACTTTGCCACCTGTATTAGAAAAAACTTTATTCTGGCAGAGCTGGGGTGGTGGGAGGCAACGTGCAGGGCCTTTATGTAGCCTGAAGTAGCAGGTTGAGGGAACAGCCGCTTCCACTGCTGGTTTACTTGGTGTGGATGGGTGTAAGGATCAAAGCAGAGAACACCCTACTTAGTGCATGGCTCCCTGTGGCACTCTTCTGCTTTTCTTAACAAGGTTAAAGTAGAGCGATTCTAGATGATGCTAAGAACGTTAGCATCACCTAGAACGGCGCTAGCTGGAGCCCTCCATGCTGAGCCCAAGTCTTGGGTTGTATGGAGAACTTCCTCACCAGAGTGGCCAGGATCTCCCTGCTGAGCTGCAGCTTCTGTGACTATTACCTTCCCAACACCACCCAGGCATCCCGCGTAACCCCACCCTCCTCCCACCCTGTGTGGCGTGCCTCTTGTCATCTGCCAGCAGCCTTTACTTCTCATCCTCGTCCCCCTCACTCATGCTGCTGATGGAGGCTGAGGCTGCTTTGGGTGAGGAGGGGGGCGAGGTTTTGTTTGGGAGCCACGGGAAGGTGGGTGATGGGGAGCGCGAAGGGGAGCGGCTCCTGGTTGGGCTGTTCATAGGGCTCTGCTTCGGGGATAAGGCCTGAAGCATCCGGCTACTCCGCTCCTGGAACATCTGCTTCTAGAGAGACATTGGAGAGAAGGTGCCTGTTAACAATCTGAGGTAACAGAGAAACAAAGTGGAAAGGCAGGAAGGTGAGCCACTACCCCAGAACAGTTCTAGAAGGGTGTGCGTGCACACCTGTGCCCACAAACACAGACCTGTATGACATTCCACATCTTCTAAGACCATCTATGCTGAGCAATTGAGTGAAATTCAGGGGCAGTGGGATGTCAATACGTTAAGATTACCGTCACTGCTGATTCTTGAGGCCCTTTCCTTCCCTTCTTTTCTTCCATCTATAAAATTTAACTGAGTGTCTATTATTTGCCAGGCAAATAATACTATACTAGGTACTGGAGGGGTACCAGTTGCTGTCAAGTTGATTCTGACTCACTGTGACCCCTGGTGCGTCAAAGTAGAGCTGTGCCCCATAGGGTTTTCAATGGCTGATTTTTCAGAAGTAGGTCACCAGGCCTTTCTTCCAAGGCGCCTCTGGGTGGACTCAAACCATCAACCTTTGGGTTAGCAGCCAAGCATGTTAACTGTTTGCACCACCCAGGGATGCCACTGGAGGGTTAGTAGCAAATAAAACAAAAACCCTTGTTCTCATGGATATGAGGAAGAATCAGACAACAAACTAAATCAATAAAATATGTGGTAGGGCAGGTGGAGACATGGAGATGTGAGAAAAATAAAACAAGGAGAGAGGAGAGTGAGTGGGGGCATGAAGGTGGGTGGCAGGTGGGCTGCAATTACAAATAGGATGCTCAGGGAAGGCCTCATTGAGAAAATGCTATTTGAGCAGACCTGAAAGTGAAGAGGGAGGGGACCAGGTGAATGGGAATCAGGAGGAAGGGCATTCTAGACAGAGGGCCTCAAGGAAGGAACATGCAAGGAAGAGCAAGGAGGCCACTGTGGCTGGGGTAGAGCAGGTGGGTAGGGAGAGAGCATTAGGAGATTACCAGAGAGGGAACTGTGTCATGTAGGTCTTGGCAGCTGTTTTGAGAACTTTGCCTTTTCCTCTGAGGAGAACGAGCGTGGCATGTTCAAGGAAGAGCCAGGAGGCCGTTGTGGCTGCAGTGGAGTGAAATGGTGGTGAGAGGAGTGTGGGACATATTAGGAGGAGGTCAGGCCAGAGAAATAACGGAAGGCTGTTTCACGTAGGGTCTTGGTGAACATGTAGGAATTTTGGCTTTTACACTGAGGAGAAGCAAAACCTCTGGAGAATTCTGAGCAAAGGAGTAACACAATCTGAAAATTTTTTTTTAAAGAACCACTCTGGCTGCTGCACTGGGAACAGGCTACAGTGAAGCAAGGGCAGGAACAGGGAAAACAGTGAAGAGCCCACTGCAATCAGAAGCCAGGATTATGACAGCAGCTTGGATGAGGTTGACAGCAGTGAAGATGGTGAGAAATTTTTGGATTCTGGGTTTATTTTTATCAAAAACCAAACCCATTGCCATCGAGTCAATTCTGACTCACATCGACCCTAAAGGACAGAGTAGAACTGCCCCATAGGGTTTCCAAGGAGTGGCTGGTGGATTCAAACTGCCAACCTTTTGGTTAGCAGGCATAGCTCTTAACCACCGTGCCACCAGGGCTCCATGTTTTTATTAAGGTGTGATTTAAAAGGTGTGATTTACTTACAGTAAAGTTTGCCCTTTTTAGTGGACAGTTCTGTGAGTTTTGACAAACACAGTTGTGTAACCATTACCATACTCAAGGTATAGGAGAGTTCCATCAGCCCCCAGATTCCTTCAGGACCCTTTGTAGTCACCCCTTCCTCAGCCTATGGCAACAGATCTGATTACTGCCCCTACAGTCTTGCCTTTTCCAGAATGTCATACAAATGGAATCATGCAGTGTGTGGTCTGGCTGTATTTTGAAGGCAGAGCTAACAGGCCTCACTGGCAGATGGGATGTGGGGGGAAGAGGAATCAAGTGATTCTAGGAGAAGGACTTAAGTGAGTCTAGTTTCTGGCCTAGGAAACTGGAAAGCCCACAATGCCATTCACTGGTGTGGGGAAGGCTGCCAGGGATGGGGGTGGAGGTGGCAGGCGGTTCTGATGGTAAAATTAGTTTTCCTGTTTGGGACCTCAGGTGACTGTTGCCCTGTGCTATCAGAAATAAGCCCTTCCCTGACGCTGCCCTTCACCTTCTGCGAAACCCTCATTCAGGCCCTGAGTCCCCAGCTACCAGGCCTCCCAGCTGACAGGGTCTTCTGCTCTTTGCTGGTTGCTTGGCTCCCAGATGCTCTGGTCCACCACTTCAGAGCACTCTGCCTTGGGGCTCAGCCCTCAATTCTTTTGATTTCTCAGTCCCCGGCAACTTGGTCCAGTCTTCTGATCCTAAACTGGTCCTAAGAGTCAATTCTAATACTAGCCATTTTGGACTTGGCTTGTTGTCTGGGTTATTTATTTTACAAACCATTACAGAGACTCTCTGGGTATCAGGTGCTGAGCAGGAGGGAGGGAAAGAAGAGGATCAAAGAGGTGGTGATGTCTGAGCTGAGTATTCCATATGCACAGGAGCAGGGAGTGGGAGATGGTGCGTGGGCCCACGCCAGCTGGTAGGGGACTTGCTTTCCAAGGAGGTGGACCTGAGTACAGAGTCCTAAGTGCAAGCAGCTTGGTGTGACTAGAACCTCGGGTGACTGTGGGGTTTCCAAGAGCCCTGGGAGGATTTTAATCAAAGGAAGAGTGTGACCAGATTTGTGTTTTAGAGGTATCTTTGGATAAGAGCATAAAAACAGAGAAAGAGACCATTAAGGAAAAGAATGATGTTTGGCTACATAAAAATTTAAAACTCCTGCACCTCAAAAAATATCATAAGATAAAAGGCAAAAAAAAAAAGGGGAGGTAAGTTTTACATTTAACTATAAATTATGGATCTTAGTATATAAACAGAGCTTATAAATTAAATAGGTAAGAGAGATGGAAACAACCTAAGTGCCTATCAAGAGATTAATGGACAAACAAAATGCGGTACCTAAATACAATGGAATACTACAAAACCGTAAAGAATAATGATGAGTTCTCAAAATATATTATAATGTGGATGAATCTGGAGGACATTATGCTGAGTTAAATAAGTCAATTATGAAAGGACAAATACTGTATGATCTCATTTTTATAAAAAAGACAAGAATAGATATACATACAGAAATCAACATTAATTGGTGGTTACCAGGGATGGGAGGAGGAATCACTTTCTAGATAGTAGACACTTGTTATATTCAGTAATGGGAAAGATAACACCAAATGTGGGTGAAGTGTGCACAGCTTGAGCAAACTAAACGATGTCACTAAGAAGTACACAAGAATAAGGGACTTTGTTGGTAAATGTTATAACATACAATTTTGAAACAACAGCAACAACAACCAAAAAATATGTGCATGGTTACATAGGTAGGTAGGTATATGTATGAATATGCGTGTGCATGTATAGGCTGCTAACCAAAAGATCGACAGTTCATGGCAGCATGTTGTCAAAAGATCGACAGTTCATGGCAGCATGTTGTCTGCTTCCCACTTTTGCCCTTTTGAACATAAGGCGAATAAGACTTTCTTTTTGCTTTAAAAAGGAAAAAAAAATAACAAAAGATCGACAGTTCAAATTCACCGGCTGCTCCTCGGAAATCCTATCAGGCAGTTCTACTCTGTCCTATAGGGTCGCTCTGGGTCAGAATCAACTTGATAGCAACAAGTAATGGGTATAACCAAACCAGACCCTTTGCCGTCAAGTCAATTTCAACTTAGAGCGACCCTATAGGACAGAGTAGAACTGCCCCGTAGAGTTTCCAAAGAGCGCCTGGCGAATTCGAACTGCCGACCTTTTGGTTAGCAGCCTTAGCACTTAATCACTACACCACCAGCGTTTCCGGTAATGGGTGTAGGCATATGTATATACATGTTTCTATGTGTTTTTTTTTTCATGTGTTGCATATAATTCATGTATAAGAAAGCACATAGGTGACACAGTTACGGATACTCCTTAAAAAACTCCTTAGACATAATCAAATACCTCTCGGGATTGATTTACTGGGTTTTTAGGCTTAGGACCATAGTCTCGTGGGACAACTCAGTCATTTGGCATAATATAGTTAATAAATTTTATGTTCTACACCCTAGTTGTGTGAGTAGCATCTGGGGTCTTAAAAGCCTGTGAGTGGCCATCTAATATACAACTATTGGTCTCTACTCATCTGGAGCAAAAGAGAAGAAGGAAACCAAAAGCGCAAAGAAGAAACTACGCTGTAGGACTAATAGCCTGCAGCAACCACAGCCTCATCCACCCTGAGACCAGAAGAGCTAGATGGTGCCCGGCTACCACTACTGACCATTCTGATTAGGGACACAGTAGATAGACCCTGATAGAACAGGAGAAAAATGTAGAACAAAATTCAAATTCTGAAGAAGTCCAGACTTACTGGGCTGGTTGAGACTAGAGGAATCCTCAAGACTATCACCCTGAGAGACCCTTGAAACTCTGAATTGAAACTACTCCCAGAGGTCACAATTCAGCCAAAGTAACAGATTGGCTCATAAAATAAACAGTATCACCCATAAGTGCTGTGCTCCTTTAAAAAATTATCTATATGAGCCAAGTGTTCAATATTTATTCTAAAACAAAGGTGAGAAGCGGGGGGAGGGAAGCTAGATTAATGGAAATAGAACAAACAGCAGGCACAGAAATGAGAATGTTGACACACTGTGAAAAATGTAACCAATGTCACTGAACAATTTGTACAGAAATGGTTAAATGGGACCCTAATTTGCTGTGTAAGCTTTCACTGAAAACACAATAAAATATTATTTAAAAAAATTAAAAAGGTAAGAAAACCTTCATAGAAAGTGGGCTATGAGTGATAGCTAAAGGACAAACAAACAACAACAACAAAAACCAAACCAGTTGCCATCGAGTAGGTTCTGACTCATGGTGACCCCATGTGTGCAGAGTAGAAATGTGCTCTACAGGGTTTTCAGTGGTTGATTTTTCAGAAGTAGATTGCCAGGCCTTTCTTCCAAGACAGCGCTTGATGGACTCAACTACCAACCTTTCAGTTAGCAGCTGAGTGTGTTAACCATTGGCACCACTCAGGGACTCCAGCTGAAGGACACAGGGTTTCTTTTTGACATGATGAAAATATTCTGCAATGACTGTGGTGACAGTTGCACATGTCTGGAATTATACTAAAAATCATTGAATCGTACACTTTAAATGGGTGGATTGTATGCAATGTGAATTAAATACCAATAAAACAGTTTTTAAAAAAGTACTATCCAAAGAAATGTTTTCCTGCTATTCATATTCATATACCAAAAAGAATTGGTCAATGTTCAACCATTTCAAAAGGTGGCATATGATCAGGAACCAATAGTACTGAAGGAAGAAGTCCAAGCTGCACTGAAGGCATTGGCAAAAAACAAGGCTCCGGGAATTGACAGAATATCAATTCAGATGTTTCAACAACCGGATGCAGCGCTGAAGGTGCTCACTCGTCCATGCCAAGAAATATGGAAGACAGCTAACTGGCCAACTGACTGGAAGAGATCCGTATTTATGCCTATTCCCAAGAAAGGTGATCCAACCAAATGTGGAAATTATAGAACAATATCATTAATATCACACGCAAGCAAAATTTTGCTGAAGATCATTCAAAAACGGCAGCAGCAGTATATCGACAGGGAACTGCCAGAAATTCAGGCCAGTTTCAGAAGGGGACGTGGAACCAGGGATATCATTGCTGACGTCAGATGGATCCTGGCTGAAAGCAGAGAATACCAGAAGGATGTTTACCTGTGTTTTATTGACTATGCAAAGGCATTCAACTGTGTGGATCATAACAAACTATGGGTAACGTTGCGAAGGATGGGAATTCCGGAACACTTAATTGTGCTCATGAGGAACCTTTACATAGATCAATAGGCAGTTGTTCGGACAGAACAAGAGGATACTGCGTGGTTTAAAGTCAGGAAAGGTGTGCATCAGGGTTGTATTCTTTCACCATACCTATTCAATCTGTATGCTGAGTAAATAATCCGAGAAGCTGTACTATATGAAGAAGAACAGGGCATCAGGATTGGAGGAAGACTCATTAACAACCTGTGTTATGCAGACGACACAACCTTGCTTGCTGAAAATAAAGAGGACCAACGAGCAACATCATGATAAATAGAGAAAAGAATGAAGTTGTCCAGGATTTCATTTTACTTGGATCCACAATCAATACCCATGGAAGCAGCAGTCAAAAAATCAAAAGACACGTTGCATTAGGCAAATTGGCTGCAAAGGACCTCTTTAAAGTGCTGAAGAGCAAAGATGTCACCTTGAAGACTAAGGTGTGCCTGACCCAAGCCATGGTATTTTCAATTGCATCATATGCATGGGAAACCTGGACAATAAATAAGGAAGACCAAAGAAGAATTGATGCCTTTGAATTATTCTGTTGGTGAAGAATATTGAATATACTGTGGCCTGCCAAAAGAATGAACGAATCTGTCTTGGAAGAAGTACAACCAGAATGCTCCTTAGAACCAAGGATGACGGGACTGTGTCTTACATATTTTGGACATGTTGTCAGGAGGGATCAGTCCCTGGAGAAGGACATCATACTTGGTAAAGTAGAGGGTCAGCGGAAAAAAGGAAGACCCTCAACGAGATGGATTGACACAGTGGCTCCAGCAATGGGCTCAGGCATAACAATGATTGTGAGCGTGACACAGGACCAGGCAGTGTTTCGTTCTGTGGTACATAGGGTCTCTATGAGACGGAGCTGACTCGAAGGCACCTAACAACAACAACAACATCCAAAGAAAAGTGGGCATGTGACATACAGGCAATTCACAAACACAGATATATAAATCAACTACAAAAAGTGTTCAGTACCTGAACATTTTGATCAAATAGTCTATAGAAGAATTCTGATCAAAAGGGGGAAAATGTAGAACAGAATTTAAAATTCTCATGCACCCCAGACTTCCTGGAGCCATGAAGCTTGGATGAACCCCTGAAACTACTGTCCTGAGATGATCTTTAAACTTTAAACCCAAAATATCCCCTGAAGTCTTCTTAAAACCACACAATAGTTTAGCTTAACTAGTAAAAAAGGTCTGCCTTGAGCATTATGCTCTTTTAAGAACTATCTATATGGGATCAAAGTGACAACAGCAACTCGAAAGATTACGTAAGAACCTTAGGGGGCAGTGAATTTATGTTAATGGGGGAGGAATAACTCAGCAAAGGAGGGTGAGAATGGTTGCACAACTCAAAGAATGTAATCAACGTCACTTGTACATGTAGAAACTGTTGGATTGGTGTATGTTTTGCTATATATATTCTCAACAACAACAAAATAAATAGAGAGAGAAGCTTTGGGTTGTGTATTACTCATCTATATTTTCTATTTAGCCAAATTTGTGGAATCTAAATGAGTAACACAGAGGTATGTACCGCCAGTCAGGATTCAGCATTATTCTTATTCTATAGAGTGTTGAGAAACCCCGATGGCATAGTGGTTAAGTGCTATGGCTGCTAACCAGCAGTTCAAATGCACCAGGTGCTCCCTGGAAACTCTATGGAACAGTTCTACTCTGGCCTATAGTGTCGCTATGAGTCGGAATCGACTTGACAGCAACGGGTTTGGTTTGGTTTTTTAATAGAGTGTTTCATTCTGTTGTACATAGGATCACTATGAGTCGGAACCAACTGGACGGCACCTAACAACAACAACAACATAGAGCCATACTTCTGAAATGGTATTCATTAAAAAAAGAATTCGCCTACAAAAAAAAGTGTTCAATACCAGTAGTAAACAAATGCAAATGATGGAAATGACGTAACCGTGTTATCAATCACATTGCTAAAGTCATTTTTTGTTTTTTAATTTGTAATGGCCAGTGTTGATGAGGGTGAAGAAAAAGGATCACACTCATGTACTGCTGGGAGGGGGAGATGGTAAAATAGTAGCACATTTGGTAAAAGGTACAAAAGCTGCTTTCTGGAGGAGATAATCAGCAATGTGAGTAAATATTTATTATGTCCACGGATGTTCATTGTACTGTCGTGACAGACGAAACTGCAAACTCCTGAAATAGGTTTGAGAAATCTTGTACGACTCTGAGACAATATAATACGCAGCTGATGAAAATCAGGTTCTTCAAGAATATTTAATAATGTGAGAAAATGCTCACGAGCTATTGCGAAGTAAAAATGATTTCTGAAAATGTTCTGCAGGGTCCCAATTTTGTAAGAGGAGCATATGACAATGAGGACGGAAAACAGTTTGGGGCGAGACCCCAAAATATTAACAGGGGCTGCTCTGAGCCATGAGGCTGCAGGTGATTTTTTATTCTTTTACTCACTTTCTAATATTTCTATCATGAACGTATATTACTTTTATCATCATAAAAGAGAAAGAAAGATAACTCGGGTAACCAAGGCAAGGAGATCAGGTGAGAAAATATTAAGGCCTGAGGTACGTCATCAACCCCCTCCTCCCAACATCCCACTCCACCCCTCACACCGCACTCATTTTCCATTTACAAGCTCTGTTGTTGTCGTTAGTTCCTGTTGAATCGATTCGGACTCACGGTGACTCATAATGCGTCCACGTGTGCAGAGTAGAACTGCTGCATAAGGTTTTCAAGGCCATGATCTTTCAGAAGCAGATCACCAGGCCTTTCTTCCGAGGTGCCTCTGGGTGGGCTTAAACCAATATCCATTTGTGCCACCCAGCCACCTTAATTCACAAGCTCTAGCCCATGACTTTGTAAAAGAGTCCCAAGCTTCCTCTAGCAGGTATAATAATATAGAGATGAGTTTCTGATCGTGAAGACTCTTTCCAGATTTAAAATTCCATAATTCTACAGGTACACCAATTATTTGCTTTCCATTAAGGGTACTGATAATTCTGCCAATAGACATCCAATCCTCCCCCAAAATAAAATAAAAAAAAAAAACGTACAGTACAACAGCATTACCTTAGATTGAGCCCATTTATGAGACAAAATCAGACACCAAAAGGATCAGGCGGCCTATTATTAACAGCCACATTTTAAAAAAATCCTTGAACTTCTAGCAGGGACTTTAAAATATGCGTTTTTATGACTGTAATCTTTGCATCTATTTTTAGTGGCAGCCATTATAGCCCTCCTGTTGTTAATCGTCAGCATTTCCATTAGAAGCCCACTTTCTAAGGAATCTACAACTCATCTATTGTAGTTGGGCTCAAGCTCATTGTGGAGAATATTTCGCCAAAGGGGATGAAAGGATTTGAATCTTTAATGATAAACAATGGTGTCACACTTCAGAAAATGTGATATCTATCCCAAACACCTCTGCCTGGGTTGGCAGCTCTCTGGTCTGTTTCTGGTGTCATTTGAAGGGTGGTTCCCCAGCAAAGAAGCTGAATTGAATAAGGTCAGGAGACAGTTTGTAATGAGCTTCCTGGGAAGAAAAGCACTTTAGAAATATAATAAATAATGAAGACCACGGCCTGGCATTTCCAAAGAGAAAATGTATTTAAAGTCCGTCTTTTCCCGTATTAAGGGGTTTCCATTTAGAAAGTTCCCCCCTCCCAAGAAAATAATCCCATTTATAGTCCTGTCCATATGAAAGTGATTTTCTATTTCCCTCCTACAAAGTTTTCCCTTTTAAGAAGTTTTTAATATTGAGCGAGGCAGTAAATGTCTTGACAGATGCCTTTGAAAGGTTTCAGTATTTGAGATATATTTTGGCATATCTGCCAAAAGAAAAATGAAAAAAAAAATCCTAATTTCATCTGGTTTGGGCCTCTGGTAAGCAAGATGTAAGGCAAGGGAGAATTTCTGTTTCTGTTCCGGCCATATCGATAACCAACAACAACTATCCCTTACACAGTGCCTGAAGCCTGCCAGAGTGCTTGTTCTAGGAGCTTTGAAACCGAGTTGTCAGAGAGTTGACTCTGACTCATGGTGACCCTGTGTGTGTCGGAGTACCACTGTGCTCCACAGGGTTTTCAATGGCTGATTTTTTTTTAGACGTACATCAGCAGGCCTTTCTTCTGAGGCACCTCTGGGTAGACTTGAACTTCCAAACTTTCAGTTAGCAGTCAAGCATGTTAACTTTTTGTACCACCCAGGGACTCAAGGGCTTTAAAGTATGAATCAATTTAATCCTCCCAACAACTGTAGGTGACAGCTATTCTTATCAACCGCCTTTACAGATGCCCTGACTGAGGACCAGAGGTGAAGGAACTTGCCCAAGGTCACCCAGCTAGGAAGTAAGCCCCTGGCCATGACCACCTCTCTCATAATTGCCCACTTTCACAGTAAGACGCTTTTCCTGCTTGCTCACATTTTACTTGTGCATTTGTTTAAAGACAAATTTCTGAACCCACTGCCAAGATGTCTCAAGTGGAAAGTCTAATTGAGATTCACAAACTTACATATCTTTTCTCAAAATCAAAACAGTCTTAAAATTGGGAGTGGACCTCACATTATGTAAATCTGTTCTTTCAAAAAACGAGCATACCGTATGTTTTTTTCAAAAAGGTAATCTCATATTGTTGCTGTTGTTAGGTACCTTCGAGTCGATTTCGACTCATAGCGACCCCATGTGACAGAGTAGAACTGCCCATAGGGTTTTTCTAGGCTGTAATCTTTACGGGAGCAGATCGCCAGGCCTCTCTCCCATGGAGCAGCTAGGTGGGTTTAAACCATCAACCTTTCAGTTAGCAACCAAGCGCTTAACCATTGTGCCACCAGGGCTCCTTATCAGATGGCAAATGCCTGTTTGGTTGGCACAGGCATTTACTAGACTGATTGGGGTAAGGGGTAGTCCATGGGTCCGAGGTAAAGCAAAAACTTGCACCTAACTTAAGATCATTCTCTCCTGGTGCTCAAGAAAAGGGTCTGCTTCCACATTGTAAAATAATATGGAGTCACTTCATTTCAAACCAAAAGGTTGGTGGTTCGAACCCACCAGCCACTCCTTGGAAACCCTAGGGGGCAGTTCTATGCTGCCCTATAGGGTCACTATGAGTCGGAATCGACTAGATGGCAATGGCTTGGTTTTTTTTGGCTTGTTTGTTTTTCCATTTCAAACAGGAAATGATTTTCTGTATTTGGAGTCAATGAAGAAATATAGTGGCAGATCATTCAAAATGATATATATTTTTTAAATCAGCATATATGGGTTTTTTTTTTATATATGGTTGGCGTTGGTTCTAATGTTTAAATAGAATGTGTCTGATTGGGAATTCAGAACCGCCAAACAAAAATAACAGTTTCACTAGGAAGGCTCTACCTGAAAACCAAACTGTGACAGCTGATCCAGCATCCCCTGACCTGGTTCCTTGACCCTCAAGCTCTGGATGGGTTGCAGACCACCTTCTGAGTATGAGTCAAGACTAGTTATACAAGTCAAGCAAGTAGTTAAATAATTAAAATAGCAGGGGATGACATTGCAAAACAGTATCTTGGGCTCTGACAATCCACCAAACAGACTGGATAAGTGGGAACAGAACAGCAAGTGAAAAGGAGACTGCTTGCTTCCAATTCTCAAACACCATCGTGGTAGGCAGCCTCCAGGATGGCCCCCAAAGGAATTGAGCAAATAGAAGCTAGAATTTCTGAACTTGAAGATAAATCACTTGGCACTAACATATTCGAAGAAAAATCAGATAAAAGAATTAAAAAAAATGAAGAAACCTTAAGAATCATGTGGGACTCTATCAAGAGAAATAACCTACGAGTGATTGGGGTACCAGAACAGGGAGGGATAACAGAAAATACAGAGAAAATTGTTGAGGATTTTTTGGCAGAAAACTTCCCTGACATCATGAAAGATGAGAAGATATCTATCCAAGATGCTCATCGAACTCCACATAAGGTAAATCTTAAAAGAAAGTCACCAAGACATACTATAATCACACTTGCCAAAACCAAAGATAAGGAGAGAATTATAAGAGCAGCGAGGGATAAAAGAAAAGTCACCTACAAGGGAGAACCAATAAAAATAAGCTCGGACTACTCAGCAGAAACCATGCAGGCAAGAAGGCAATGGGATGACATATTTAAAAAATGGAAGGAAAAAATTGCC
Source organism: Loxodonta africana (assembly GCF_030014295.1). NCBI lineage: Eukaryota > Metazoa > Chordata > Mammalia > Proboscidea > Elephantidae > Loxodonta > Loxodonta africana. Next base: position 26,607,054 of record NC_087369.1, read on the forward strand.
TGCCAAGAATCATATATCCATCAAAACTGTCTCTTAAATATGAAGGTGAAATTAAGACATTTCCAGATAAACACAAGTTGAGGGAATTCGTAAAAACCAAACCAAAACTACAAGAAATACTACAGGGAGTTCTTTGGTTAGAAAATCAATAATATCAGGTATCAACCCAAGACTAGAACACTGGGCAGAGCAACCAGAAGTCAGCCCAGACAGGGAAATCCAAAAAAAAAAAGCCCAACACAGGGTAACGGTGATGTTATTATACAAAAGAAGACAACATTAAAGTAATAAAGAGGGACTAAGAAATGTAATCATACACCTTCCACATGGAGAGGAAGATACGGCGATACAAAGAAATAAAAGTTAGTTATAAATTTAGAAAAATAAGGGTAAATAATAAGGTAACCACAAAGGAGACAAACTATCCTACTCAGCAAAGTAAAATACAAGGGAAAAATACAGACTCAGCAGAAACAAAATCCACAACAACAAATATGAGGAAAAGACAATATATAAAGAAAATCTACTCAGCACATAAAATCAAGTGGGAAAAACAAGCTGTCAACACACAAAAAAGAAGACATCAAAATGATGGCACTAAATTCATACCTATCCATAATTACCCTGAATGTAAATGGACTAAATGTACCAATAAAGAGACAGAGAGTGGTGGAATGGATTAAAAAACAAGATCCATCTATATGCTGCCTACAAGAGACACACCTTAGACTTAGAGACACAAACAAACTAAAAGTCAAAGGATGGAAAAAAATATATCAAGCAAACAACAATCAAGATGGCCCCCAATGGTTCCCACCTCCTTGATGGTCACACCCTTGTGTTGTTGTTAGGTGCTGTCGAGTCAGATCCGACTCCTAGTGACCCCATGTGCAACAAAACACTGCCCAGTCCTGTGCCATCCTCACAATCGTTGTTATGCTTAAGCCCATTGTTGCAGCCACTGTGTCAGTCCATCTCATTGAAGGTCTTCCTCTTTTTTGCTGACCCTCTGCTTTACGAAGCATGATATCCTTCTCCAGGCATTGATCCCTCCTGACAACATGTCCAAAGTATGTGAGACATAGCCTCGCCATCCTTGCTTCTAAGGAGCATTCTGGCCGCACTTCTTCCAAGGCAGATGTGTTCATTCTTTTGGCAGTCCATGGTATATTCTATATTCTTTGCCAACACCACAATTCGAAGGGATCAGTTCTTCGGTCTTCCTTATTCATTGTCCAGCTTTCCCATGCATAGGAGGTGACTGAAAAAGCCATGGGTTGGGTCAGAGGCACCCTAGTCTTCAAGGTAATATCTTTGCTTTTCAACACTTTAAAGAGGTCTTTTGCAGCAGATTGCTCAATGCAATGCGTCTTTGGATTTCCTGACTGCTGCTTCCATGAGTGTTGATTGTGGATCCAAGTAAAACGAAATCCTTGACAACTTCAATCTTTTCTCTGTTTATCATGATGTAGCTTATTGGTCCAGTTGTAAGGATTTTTGTTTTCTTTATGTTGAGGTGTAATTCATACTGGAGGCTGTGGTCTTTGATCTTCATCAGTAAGCGCTATAAGTCCTCTTCACTTTGAGCAAGGACGTCGTGTCATCTGCATAACGCAGGTTGTTAATGAGTCTTCCTCTAATCCTGATGCCCCGTTCTTCTTCATGTAGTCCAGCTTCTTGGATTATTTACTCAGCATACAGATTGAATAGCTATGGTGAAAGGATACAACCCTGACACACACCTTTCCTGAGTTTAAACCATGCAGTATCCCCTTGTTCTGTCCGATCAACTGCCTCTTGATCTATGTACAGGTTCCTCATGAGTACAATTAAGTGTTCTGGAATTCCCATTCTTTACAATGTTATCCATAATTTGTTATGATCCACACAGTCAAATGCCTTTGCATAGTTAATAAAACACAGGTAAACATCCTTCTGGTATTCTCTGCTTTCAGCCAGGATCTGACATCAGCAATGATATCCCTGGTTCCACGTCCTCTTTTGAATCCAGCTTGAATTTCTGGCAATTCCCTGTCGATATACTACTGCAGCCACCTTTGAATTATCTTCAGCAAAATTTTACTTCTGTGTGATGTTAATGATATTGTTCGATAATTTCCGCATTCAGTTGGATCACCTTTCTTGGGAATAGGCATAAATATGCATCTCTTCCAGTTGGTTGGCCAGGTAGCTGTCTTCCAAATTTCTTGGCATAGACGAGTGAGCACTTCCAGCTCTGCCCCTGTTTGTTGAAACACCTCAATTGGTATTCCGTCAAGTCCTGGAGTCCTATTTTTCGCCAATGTCTTCATTGCAGCTTGGACTTCTTCCTTCAGTGCCATCAGTTCCTGATCATATGCCACCTCCTGAAATGGTTGAATGTCAGCCAATTCTTTTTGGTACAGTCACTCTGGGTATTCCCTCCATCTTCTTTTGATGCTTCCTGTGTCATTTAATATTTTCCCCCATAGAATCCTTCACCTTTGTGTAGTCCCTATAATGTACTAGGGTTGGTGTGTGACCAATAGAATACAGCAGAAGTGATGGTAGGTCACTTCCAAGGTTAGGTTATAAAAGACTGTGGCTTTTGTTTTGGTCTCTCTTTCTCTATCACATGTTGAAGAACTGAGGTACCCAGCCAACAGCCAACAAGGAACTGAGGATTCCAGCCAACAGCCAGATGAGTGAGCTTGGAAGTGGATCTTCCAGCCCTGAATGACTACAGATCCAGCTGAGATCTTGAGTCATAACCACCCAGCTAAGCTGTTCCCAGACAACTGACCCTCAGAAACCGTGTGAGATAATCACTGTTTGTTGTTTTAAGTCACTATGTTTCAGGGTAATTTGTTACACACCAATAGGTAAGTAATATAGCCAAGGAAACCATGATTTCCACTTTCTTAGAAAGCCTGAAGACAGCAGTAGAATAGAAGGCAGAGAGTGCCTGCCCTGAATCTAGATGACCTGGCCTGAAGTGCCATTTTGGCCACTGGCTTTGTCACAAGGCCTTAGAGAGGTCTTGGTAGACCTGTTTCTCCACAATGTCATGCCCCAACCAAACCAGAGTGAATTACAGTGACTACAACCCATGGGAATTCTTATTGTGAAAAATACAGTGTTATCTGTGAGAAGGAAACCCTGTGGCAGAGTGGTTAAGAGCTATGGCTGCTAACCAAAAGATCGGCAATTCCACCAGGCGCTCCTTGGAAATTCTATGGGGCAGTTCTACTCTGTCCTATAGGGTCGCTATGAGTCAGAATTGACTCGACAGCAGTGGGTTTGGTTTTTGGTTTATCTGTGAGAAAGAAGCCTCCTCCTGGGCTCCTTCCCAGAGCTTCTAAACTCCTGTGAGATCATGGGACAATTTCATAATTCTTCTAGGCCTTTGTTTCTTCATAAAACAACTATGAAAAACCTTCTTGTGTGGCTAAAATAGATAGAGTAGATGTGAAAGGACTTTGGAAAAAGAGTTAAACCTGCTGCACAACTTCTAAACAATAAATCACCATCATCACCATCATCATCACCACTTTCTACTCAGAGATGGAGTGTAAGGGTTTGGATTTTACATCACAGTCCTTACTATCAAATATGAGGTCTTTTGGGGAGACATAGAGACTCTACAACACGAGGAGCAAATGCAAGTGCTCCCTGGGGCCAGGTGGGCAGCATAAATATGTGAATCAGGCTGGGTAAGGAAGGGATAGCGGGGAATGGTAGGACTGTGCCCTCCCTAAAAGAAAGTTAGAAACATTGTTGAGGGCCAAGCAAATCAAGTCAGCCTGCTGAATTTGATCCACCAAACACCAAGTTGCAACCAATCCCTTATATGCAGCAACACAAACAATAAAAGGCTAAGGATGTGTGTGTGTGTGTGTGTGTGTGTGTGTGGAGGATTTAGGCCTCACCATACATTTTTTATATATTTTGCAGATGCTGGAAGGTTCTGTGAATAGGTCTTCATCACACACCCATCCTTCCATTCATTCATACATTTATTTATGGAGAACCCACTATAAGCTACACACTATGCCACACATACCAACCCCCATTGTGCCAAAATTTGTACTTGAAATCCTATTTTGTGCCTTTCCAAGTTTGGCTTATTTGCATCAGTACTGTATTTGCAGGTAATGCAGACCCTCTATTTTAAGAAATGAGTTCCAGTCCCAAATCCACAAATAAAGAATTATTATAATAATAGCATATTCATGAAAAGCAAATTACTTATCTTGGCGTTTAACATCCTTGTAACTATTCCTGTACTTTTAATGTCAACAGAAAAAAAGTAATGTCTAAGTCTGGCTGATACAGTAAATTAATGTTAATAACAGTTTTGACACTAATAGCAAGTTTTAGAAAAGAAAAAACCTCCAGTCTCTAAGCTGGGTTTTCATTTCTTAAGACTCACCTCAGCTCACTGTCACCAAAGACTCCCCTAGAACAATTCTGGCTACTATTTCACCTTCACTGAGAGCCTGAAAAGACTAGAATCTGTAAAGGTTTTATGAAATTATATGTCTTCCCTGCCTTTGCTCACTCCCACTGGGGAAAATATCCACCCCTTTGAGTTATAACACCAGGGGCTTCTCAGCAGAGACACATTTCTGGACCCCTGTAAGCAGATGAGTGCCTATATGGGTTCATTAAAAATCACTGGCTGTTTCTTCAGAGCTTAAAAATTCATTGTAAGCAGTGTGGACTATTAAAATACACACTAGGTTGATGGGAAATTTCAGCCTTTATGTTATCAAGACCATGGAATCTCAGAGGATATGGCCTAGGCTTTATTTGTCTTTGTGTTCTTCCACAATGTCGTGTATAGAGTAGGTACTTAATAAATGAATTAAATTGACCTGAGCTGAAATTTTAACAGGCCCAGAGAAAATGAAAAGGAACCCAGTCCCTGGGCCTTACCCTTTTGCCAGCTCTTTCTAGTACTCATTGAAGACTCAAGCACACCCTTGCAAACCTCTCACCCTCCTTAGACAGCCAATAGGATATGATTGGTCTACAGCACCCACCTCCATAATCACTTAGAGGCCGCTAGGCTTTAAGCAAAGCATCTCTCCCAACTTCCAAACGTTGTTCTTTTTCTATTACTAATTGAGTGTTTTACCGTTAGATAATCCTATAATGAACGAGCTCAAACGAGCAGAGAGGCAGGAGTGACAACCCATCAATAAAAAAAAATTAACTCAAAGTAGATTTTGTTAGAGACTTCACATGTCATAATAGGAAATCTGGGCTACTTAAAATCAAGGAAATCAAATAGAATCATCTCTTTTTGTTTTAAAAGGAAAGTTAGCTTTAAAAGTATCTCTTCCATAGAGCCCCATCAACTCTGGTGAAAATACTGGTTATTTACTCTGGAAATGCATGCACAATAGGGATACCAAAGGGGTACATGATGATTGCTAGAATTTTCTTTTTCCTTTCCATAGTTATCACTCAGTTGTCTGTAGAATTTAGGCAAGGAGACCCCCAGTACATTTTATCTTTAATATTTAGATCATGGCTTCAGTCCCTAAGGCTTTTGTGTCTTATCCCAACACTTGCATGCCATGGAAAAGTAGGGGGAAATCAAGGCACAGATGCGGGGCAAAATCCCACCTCTTCTCTATCTTCCAACAAGTGAAAGAGAATGGTTCCTGACAACAGAAGAAGACCAAGGCAGCTACGTTTGTGTCTTCCTCCCCTAAACATAAATGCCAGTGGTTGGTCCAAGAGCCTGTTGTCCATGTCTTGCAACCCAAACTCCACACTGCCAGTGACCCATTTCACCCTTACCCCCATGCTCTGCATCACCTCCAACTGGGGAGATAGGTGTGATTTATGGAACCAACCCCTGTAATAATTGACATTCAATGAGGACCAAATTGGCTTCCAAGCTCTGGACAAGAACTAGGAAAAAAGACCAGAGCTGGCTTTGGGTTCTGCTGGGTGCAATATTGAGGGGGGAAAGCAGAAACTCAATAAGGAATTGACATGGACTTAAAGTCAGTCAGGCTTATGGCCAAAGCAGAGCCTGCACACCGGACTAAGATAAGTGACACCCTTGAGTGGCTCCCTGAAAAGGAAAAGAAATTGAAAACATTGTGGGGCCAAGTGAAATAATTACATACCCATGCTCCATCCGGTCCAAACAGTTCTAGGAAGTTGCCAATGAATTCCCTTGACTTTTCTTCCCACTTTTGAATTAGATCATGACTCTTTTCTTCCACTCTATTAACAAATTCCTTTGATCGTTCCTCCACGTTTTTTACCTTTTCCTTCATCTTATCTACCTGGTTCTGGAAACGGTACTTCTTCTCCTGGTCAAAAATTGAAGGAAAAAGAAATGGATTTATCCAAGAGGGCATGAGATCATTCATAATCATTCACACTAATGATCACATTTTATTTCAACTTGTATTTGTTCCTAACCTGAAGAGTCAGGATGTTGCCATTTCCTAATTAAGGGGAAGGCAATTTGTAGGGAAAGTCATTTGTCATTAGCTTATTTGGGTATAGAAGGGAAAGTACAAGTGGTTTTAATGTTCTCTTTCTTTTAAACCTCTATGAGTTGAATTCACTTATTTAAGAGAGGAATCAAAAATATGTATTTACCCTTTATTATGGGTAGATATTGGGCAAATATCTCCACTCAATCCTGCTGGGACCTGGACATAAGTGAATTTTACGCAGAATGGCCAGTCAGAGGCTACCTGAGTTGTCTCTTTATTGGAACACTGTTAAAACGAATATTGCTTGAAATAAGTGGGCCATTGGCTGGGCCTTAGAACCCATGTGTTAGACTGAAATTTTTATTTTAATGATATTTTCCATTAGAATAATTGAATTGCACCTATTTCCTTGGTGATCAAGAAAGCTTTTACTCTGATAGCATCTCTGGACTGGGATTTTGTTATTCTTATAGTCTTTATGCAGCACCTTCGTGCCTGGAAGCCATCATATGTTGAACAAGTCAGATGTCGCCTCTAAACCTCAGTTTCATCATTCATTAAACGGGGATAATTATCATAAAAAAAAAATTATCATACCTACCTCCAAAGGGGTGCTGTGACAATTAGATAATGCATGTAAAGTACTTGTCACAAAGCCTGGCATTTAGTAAACACTCGAGGTGTATTGACTGTTTCATTACTATTAAATGGCAGAGGCGTTTAGTCTGTGTCACCTAATAAGGGTTGTATCAAAACCATGAAAATAACATGAGACAAAGGGTCTTCCTCTGGGAAATCATGATTTTTTTTCCCCCTAAAGGGGTAAATAAAGCTTAACATTTTTCTTTACTTTATGGGACTAAAGTTCATCACAATTTTTGAGACATCTGGAATATTGTAAAACTGGGTCAGGATTCCTTGACTCAAACCTTCCAAATCTTACTGAGGCCTCAGTCAGGGTGGGATGTGAGCTATATGTGTTACCAACATGTTGTTGTATGCCATCGAGTCGATTCTGACTTATAACAACTTATGGGACAGAGTTAGAACTGTCCCATAGGATTTCCAAGGCTGTAATCTTTACGGAAGCAGATTGCCACATCTTTCTTCCACGGAGCAGCTGATGGGTTTGAACCACCGACCTTTTGGTTAGCAGTCAAGCGCTTAACCACTGCACCACCAGGGATCCTTGTTACCATGTATATATATATATATACACACACACACACAGGTGTGCTATGGGAAGTCACTCAGTCTTCCACAACTTACATGTGAACTTGGGTGAGTTGTTCAAGCTCTGTGTTTCCTCACCTATATGTTGGAAATAGTCATTACACCTACCCCATAACCTTACCATGAAGATTAAATGAGATAATCCAAGTAAAACACTTAGATCAGCGCGTGATAAGCTTTGATCAATGTTGGCTGTCGTCCTTATATTGTTCACTGCCATAGTTTATTCTGCACTGGAAATAGTTATGTACAGTTCTCAGGGGCAAGATTGAGTAGAATGAGCACTAGACTGAGGGTTGGGAGATTGGGAGGCTGCTGGTGCCTCCATCTCTATTTGACTTGAGGGATCTTGGCCAGCTGCCTTCTCTGAGCCCAGTTTTCCTCTTCTCTAAATCAAGGGAATTGGACTGGGTGACTGACCCCCATCAGGTCCCTGCCAACTCTAAGGTTCCATGATTCATATACACACCCATCCAACACATTTGATTTCATCCCTGAGCTGCAGCCAGGTTTGTTGTCACAAAAAGGCAACAAGCACATCCACACTGAATGACACGGTTCCTTGAGCTAAGTGGCTTATCTACAGACCGTTTAAAGAGAGTGAGCAATCACTTTTGGAAATGGCTCGCCATGCTTGGATGGTTGACTGAATTCAATTTAAAAAACAGACACTTTAATTTATTGAAATAACCAGGGCTTTATTCTCTATGAGATACCAAATAATCACGATGACTGAATTCTTTTCAGCCACTTGTTTGGGTGACACTCGAGCCCAGCATTTTCTGTTTTGTTGCCTGGCTGGTACGAAACCTCAAAGCCTGGAGTCTCAGGGCTCTCTGGCTCTCAAGGACAACTAATAACCACTGACTCTACAATTAATGGCCCCTTCCTATTTCGAAGTTTCCGATGATCAATTGTGTAAGCCGCTGGGTCATTATGGTTGCACATAATTGTAAGTGTCTGGTTTTCTAGACAAACCGCCCTTTGCACATACAGTATCCATTTTTTTCAGGTTGCAATTCTGTACGGGTGGAGAGTTCTTGTTTTAATCAAAGATAGCAGTACCTCGGCGCCCAGGCAAATACAGTCGTCCAGACTCACTAACATCACCTTCAGCAACTGCGGCTGCCCTTTTTGGTTTTTAACAGCTTGTTTTGCTTATTTTAAAGATTGTTTTAACAGTTACTCTATTATTAAACTAACAGCAGCTCTGTGGGAACAATATGGCAGAAATACAAAAGGAAGCCAAAGACTTTAGACTTTATTTAAGCAGCTGTAATTTCGCTTGGCAATAAAAAACGGCGGTTAAGGTTTCTCATGAGCATCTGTAAGGCCTTCATAAAATGAAATTGAAAAAAAAAACATTAAAACCAGAAAGCATTTTCTCTGATTTGAGCTTTTCATTACCTCTGCCCTTCTCTATTCCTTTTTGAGCAGAAGATAACTTTTGCCTTGCACAAGGCATAGATCTCCCAGAAACCCTTCATCTGAATCTTGAGAACTCTGAATAGGGAGGTTGGGGTAAGGGGAGGGGAGTGAGGCAGTTCCTTTATCAAATGTGAACCTCACAATTTGTGTTCCTTGGCTAACTTATGTTACCCCTTTGGACACTTGTTTACTCGTCTGTAAAATGGGGATAATAAAACATCATTGGGTTGTTATGTGGGTTAAAGGAAACAATAAATGGAACATGTTTAGAACACTGGATGGCATACAGTTTTTTTTTTTTTATTAGGCACTGGATAAGCGTCAGTGGTGGTGGTGATGGTGTGATGTGGTGGTCCTCAGAGGGTGTGGGGCGGCACACTTACATTTATAAAACTGACATTCAGCTCCTTGGCCGTGTACCCTCTCTGGAGATTGCGTCGAGCATAAACGTCATAGTCACGGACAATTCTGGTGATGATGTCTGATGTTGAGATGCCTTCTGTTCTCTGCGTTGGAACAAACATTCCTGTTCAAATAGGAAAGAGGAGATAAAAAGGGAAAAACTAAGATCGCCTGGGTTGAACCATTTCCTTAATGGCACCCCTTTCCAGGACAAAGTTGCAACCAAGTGCCAGTGAAGCCCCAGTTGATTCCACCCCTGGACCCAGCTGACTCTTTCAGCTTCAGTGCTGTACCCTCCTCCCTATGGAAGCACTGCGTGTTCACCATCCTGGACACGTTCCCCAGATACACCAGGCACTCTCCCAGCTCCTGACATTTGCTCATGCCAAGCCCTTCCTTTTCTGCCCTGGACACCCCTTCCTGCCCACATCAGCTGCAAAGTTCCTCCCATCCTGCAAGGTCCAACTTCAAGGTTATGCCTCTGGCAAGTCTTTCCTAATGTCACCAGGCAGAATCCACAACGTAGAGGACATAAATTTGTCTTCCATTAACCAAAGAATTTTTTATGTCTCTTTGCTTGTAGGAAGTGAAAGAATTTTTTATGTCTCTTTGCTTGTAGGAAGTGAACGTTTTGAAAGCACGGGTTATGCCTTAATTGCCTTTGCATCTCTAGCACCTAGCTCAGTGTCCCTGTGTCTAGCACATGGGCGGTGCTTGCTAAATGCAAATTGACTGAGCAAGTGAATGAAGGAGGGATAACAACTGAGTCAATGAGTCAGATCATGGCAATACCCCTTCTCCCCCCAAGGAAGTCTGTATCACATCATAGCAGGAAAAGAAGAAAACGTAGACCATTTTTGTTGCCCCTGATCTAAAAACATGCCAGTGGGGTGCTAGATGATTTTATCTCCCGAATTACAGTCTACTCTGCATGGTGATTTCACCACTCAAAGGCTCTTTCATCGAGAATATGTGGGGTTGAGTAAAAATAAACAAGCACAGAGAATCCCAAGTCCTAATAGAGCTTCTTTAAAGCCCTCAGACATGTATTTGGTGTACCAATATGGGGCTGTAAAGAAGTCACAAATATTAACAAAAACATGAATTGGGTTTATGCTCTTACGTCTGTTATCAACCGAAATACCACGTTGGTAATTGAGACCTTTCCGCCCCATATCATTACAGCCCCTCAGTCAGAGACACCAGGTATAGGTCAGTGTGATAGACAGACTGGGGACGAGGGAGCTGGGGTCTCTCTTTGGAGACTTGGGAAAGTCGCTCAAATAACTTAAGAAGGCAAGCTATTTAACCTCAGTTTCCTCAGCTGAGAAATGTTGTGGCTAAACAAAATGACCTGAGAATCATCCCTGCCACTTCCTTCTCCCTCACTCCCCACATCCAGTCAATTTCCAAATCACCAATCTACTTCTTAAGTGTCTCCCCAATTCATCCACTTTGCTCCATCCTCCATCCTAAACCAATCCAACACCATCTTGTTCAAAGATTACAGCAATAGCCTCAAAACCAGACTCCAGTGATGCCGTTTTTGTCCCCCTTCTGGCAGACAGTGGTCAGAGTGATTTTTCTAAATGCAACTCAGATGCCCTGCTTGGAACCCTCCACAGGGTTTCTACTGTCCTCTGGATTTAGATTCGAACCCTTAACTTCACTCTGCAACAGCTTGCATTAGTTCTTCCCTGTGCTTCTCTCTAGTCTCCTCTAAGACCCCATCCCCTTCACTCCCTAAACCAAGGCCCCTGTGCTGCATAACTGCAGAGGGCACCATTCTCATTGTTGCCCACTGGAACTAGGCAATAGGCTGGTCCTGCCTCGGCCCAGCCACCCTGGACTTCTGCAGTGTCCTGGAAGGGCTGCCTCCCGTCATCTCACTCTGCCACAGACACACATACTCTACCTGGTCAACTCTTGGTCATCCCTTGGGTTTCAGCTTTGGTGTCACTTCCTCAAGGAAATCTCTCAACTCCAGATGAAGTCTTCCTGTAAGTTATTCCCTCGCAATGGCCTACTGCTCTTTTCCTTCAAATACTCCAAGTCTTTATAAAACAACTTGTTCAATAACCATCTTCCCCATTTGACTACAAGCTGCATGAGGGAAGGAAATGGACCTGTCTTGTTCTCTTCTATATTCTCAGCACCAGATGACAAACAGGCACTATAGGAATGTTTATTGAATGAATGACTAGATGAATATTGATCTCTACGTGCCCTTTCAAATCCAGTTCTCTTTGATTCTATTGACATTTGTGAATTTTTCAGTCGTGTAGCCCCCACTAGGGTGTCCCTTTGGAGATTTATTTCGATCATCTGTACACTCACAGTTTGTGTCAGCAGCAGGGTGGTGGTACTGATGTTAAAGAAACAAAGCATCCAATTTCTACTGTTATGTGGCAAAAATTTCTTTTATCACCTTCTAGGAAGCCGGAATCAGACATGGGAAACCAAATGGAAGGCAAAGAATGCAAACATCCAAATGCATGGACATAAATAGCACCCAGACTGACCTAGCTGTGCAGGAGGCTCTGGTGAGTGTGGGAACCCTGAGTGATGGGCATGGGAACCCTGACAACACCCCACCTTGATGAGACCAGTGGGAAGCTTTCCAGGGGTAGGGGAACTCTATCCCATCTTTCAGCAGGCAGGTATTTCACCTGCACCCCTGCCTGCTGAAATATTAATAAGATTTTCTAGCTACTAACTAAATGGTTTTAACAAGTCATTTAGACACTTATGACATGAGCTTATCCTTTCTATGAAGTCAGGGAAGGTCTCCGTGACTGAATAACAAAGTGGAATTGGGGTTGGTGTTGGGGAGAGATTTGCTTTGGCTGGTTGGGAGGTAGGTCTCTGAAAGAAGCCAAGCCCTCTGCTGATATAATGAGGCACCCAGCTTCCTCCAAATCCTAATTATTGCTCTGCTAAAAATATTCAGTAATGAGCATGATCAGAGAACCTTTTTTATCATGCCTTTCAGAATTGCAGCATTTGGTTATGGAGCTATTTTAAGCAGCAGCAAAGCACATGTTAATGAAGGAAACTTTCAACAGTAGTAGGCAATATTAGAATGATGATGAGTAATGTGGACCTTACAGTCTATTTAATTTGAGCTCCAGCTTTTCATCTAGCTTTGCTAGAGGAGCTTGACATGTAGCTCTGACAAGTAGAACAGAGTGCTATAAAATTCACGCCCTTGATATCTCTGGCTTCATTTGAAGTGATTTTTGACTTTTGAAATAAATCACGATTAGAGTATAAAGCCAAATGCGGTTACTCAGGCAATTTCTGAGCATCTTTCTCCCACAATGAATACTCTGGCCTTCTCTACCTGGGCCCCAAACACATCTCCACTGTGAATCCCCCTCCTGGTGAGAAATCAGCAGAGCCAATTAAAGGACCACAAAGAAGTATCTTTGTGCCTATGATTAGTCATATATAGTAAGTAAAATACCAGCTGACTAATTCAATTTAGAAATGGGGACAGGGGTGGATTAAAGATGGCCACAATTCCCTTCCCCTTGAATCTGGGCTGGCCTTAGTGACTTGCTGGTAACAAACAGAATGTGGCATAAGTGACACTGCGTGACTTCCAAGTCTAGGTCAGAAGAAGCTTGCTCTCTGAAAGCTCCCTCTCAGGATGCTCCTTCTTGGAACCCAGTTGTCATGCTGTGAGAAGCCAAAGCCACATGGAGAGGCCATGTATAGATGCTCCAATGACAACCCCAACTGAGCTCCCTGCTGACAAAACACCATCAGCAGCCAGCCATGTAAATGTACCTTCCAGGACCCGCCAGCCCAGTCGAGCCTTCAGATGACTGCAGCCCCAGCCAGTATCTGACTATAATTGTTTGAGAAACCCCTAGCAAGAACTACCCAAGAACCTCAAACAAAGCCCTAGCTGGACTCTTGATGCATAAAATCATGAGCAAATGACGATGGCTCTTTTAAGTTGCTAAGTTTAGGAGTAATTTATCATGCAACAATAGGTTACCAGAATAGGGATGGTGGATTTCTTAGAGTTGGAAGAATGTTGGACCTGTTCCTATACCTAAACAACTGGAACCTGACATTTTGCTCCCTAAAATCAGGAAAGCAACTTATTCTTAGATCACCAGAGGCCACTCACCCAGAGATAAGATAACTACCAAACGCTTTGTTCCTATACTACAAGTTAGCTGAGGAATGATCACCCCAGGAAACACCCATTCAATTAACCCTGGGGGTACATCAGCTGAGCCAGGATCTCTGGTCTAGATCTTTACCATTCTGTATGAGGTCTAGGGACCTGCAGCATCTAACAACCTGGGAGTTTGTTAAATATGGGAATCTCGAATCCCACTAGACCTGCTAATCTGAATCTGCATTTTATCAAGACCCCAGAGGCAATCTGTCGTCCATTAAAGTTTGACAAGCACTGGTCTACACCAGCTCCTTCATGGCCATTTTAGGGAAGGAGCAGCTGACTCACCGCTCAGATTTTAGGAAGACTTAAAAGGATGTTAATCGCCCCATGCCATAACTCATCTCAACGTAGCTTACACCTCAGCTAGTTTTTTCACCCCCATCCCTCCCCTGACAGCGGTCCTCAGCAGCCTTCCAAGTCTGGAGTGTATGGGGTTTCCTTTCTTAGAACGCCTTCAAAAAACAAGATTGGAACTTGAGACTTACAGGCCTGCTATTCTTGTCTAACGCTCCTGACCCCTGAGGGGGGCCTTTCTAAGAGGATGGGACAGACTCAGCCACCAGCCCTGCTGGGGTAACATGGAGCTTCCCCAGCTAGCGCCAAAGGATGTGCATCAACAAAACCATCATCAGGGATAATAAGTACATTACAGACAACAGAATCTTTTTCTGAAATATCATCCAAAGTCATCTTCATTTCTGGCGAGTCTGGCTGCCCTGAGGCCTGTCCCCACTGACACTGAGACCTCCGTCACTTCAGGGGGAGGTAGATGCAATGGAGTCTACAGGAAACCATGTTCAGCTTTTGACATCTAAAACAGTCTCTTTCTAAAGGTCAGTTAAAAAAAAAACAAGACTTTCACTTGAAAGAGCTAGACTTTGACGAGAACAAAAAAGGGTTTTATAAATCCCAGAAGTGTCCCTTTAATTATTAAGAACCAGAGGCTGACCGGACTCGGGATACAGTATAAGCCCTGGAGTGGGGAAGACACAGAATTAACAAAGGGGTAGTTTTTGCCCTCCAGGAAAAAAGTCCCTCCTAGGGCTGAGGGAAAAACCCTGGTGAGGGATCAGGAGGTGAGTGTAAGTGGAGCCTGTCCCCCGCCCCAAATAAGATCCAAATCCCAGGGGCAGAGGTGGGGGGAAGACCCCTTTAGAAAGCCCAAAGCATAGGGGCTTGCATTCTGTTTCCCACCAGGAGTTTTGGTTCTGTGCCAACAAGAGGAGACCTCAGTAGAGTGAGTGTTCCTGACAGCAGGCAGGTCAGACAGGGCGTGATGTGGCTCCCTCCCCTCCCACTGCCTGTGTTTCCCTTGCTCTCCAGGTTATGGAGGACATGTTAAACTTTCCTGAAGACCCTCTAGAGGAACACAGAAAGTAGGTGAGATTTCAGATCAAGATGATTGCTGGGTGGATCACTGTAGCACAGGGAAAGGAATCCTGCAGCAGAGGCTAAGACCAGGACAGGCCAAAGGGGAAGGTGGTTGGGGAACAGATGGAGAAGATGGCTGATGTCAGAGGGCTACCATGGCGGAGGGAGCGGGACATGGCCAAGCAGATCTTGATACCCCACAATGATGCCAAGGAGGGGATGGGAGACTGGGTTTGGTGACCCTTAGGAGCCCATCCTACCTCAAGAGCCTGAAAGTCCATGAGTAGCAGGAAAAGGCTGAGGGAGAGAATAATGGGAGCTCCATGGGTGGAGTTCCACAGGCTCCAAGGAATGGGGGAAGGTGGCACTGATGGCAGATGGCAAGAGGGGCAGCTCTAGTATAATGGATGTATTAGACGTCTTGACGTCCCGAAGTAAAACATAAGGTAACTCGCTAGAGTATCTGTACCATGCCAGATAATGGTTTGATGTACATATGAAGGGATATGTGGATGTACATACAGTGCCTATAGATTAAGTGTATAGTAGACAATAAAAAAGCAGAAAATAAACAAAACCATTAAAAATCTACTCCCGCACCTATCTTTAGCCAAAATATCAATTCCAGCCCATTCCTTCCCCAAACTCTGACCTTAACAGAAATGCTTAGTGACAAAGGTGTCTGTGTCAGCTTCCAGAAGCTCGGGCACACATTTGCCTCCTAGGACATCACTTATGAGTTTCAGGAAGGAAATACTTTACTTGATTCTGTAAATGTTTACCCATTCTATCTTTGCCTCCACGTGTGGTACCTGAGGATATTACTATCATTTCATTGCGAAGACTTAATTGTGAATAAGGAAAGTAATTGTTCTTTAACCAATAGGGTCCTGTGATTTTGGTCTGATGAACCCTAGAATCGAGCCTCAAACCTGAAGTTGAGTACTTTGGTGCTCAGGTTAATTCCTATATAAATGCCCAAATGGTGTCTTCGCATATGTCAACAAAGGCTTGTAGAGGCTTCTCGGAAGACACCTGAAATTCCTATGCCCTGTATGTATTTGTTGCAGCTCTAGGGCACATGTCTCTTATTAAACCCGACAACTATGAAGCAGTGGACAGGTGAGCACAGGAGAACTCCTCACCTGCTTCCTTTATATGCTTGTAAACATCATCAGAGCCAGCAGAGGAATACGGAATGTCATCGTGGGCCACAAAGTCAATCTGTTAAGAGAGAGAAGAGTGACGTCGCCAGTGAGATGGATTTAAATGAGTCGGAATCGACTGGATGGCAACAGGTGTGGCGCCCCAAAATGCCTTTTTGAAATAAGGCATTTGTGTGTTAAATGGATATTGTGTGTCTGAATCCTTGCCTGAAAGGTATTTCCCACTGTCTCCATTTCATGAGATAATGGAAGCTAGAAGAATGAATGTTTGTTTCCTCTCCTTTCTGGTCCCTCTTTCTTCTCCTGCCTCTTACAGTGGGTTCTCTTGGCCTCCTGTTAAACGTTCTCCTTCAGAGAACTCATTCATTCTTTAGATTTTAATCACCTCTGCTAGGATGAGGAACCCAAATCTCCATTTCCTGTCCCATTGATGGCAATAGGCCCCTGAGGCTTAGGTCATATTTTATACTGTGAAAATGAACTACATGTCTCTCTTCTCATTTGATCCTCACAATCACATATTACTATTTCAGCTGGAAGATAAGACTGCTGAAACAAGGAATCTTGTTAGATTTGTCCAAGGTAACACAGCTTATTAGTGGTTTCGGACAGGGGATGGGCAGTTGGGGAACCAGACCAGGCTTTCTGAATTTGCACTGCAACCCTTTTCTCTGTCACCACCTCTTGCTGTCACTTTAAAGTCAACCTATCCAGACTTTAGTTCATCTTTCTGTAAACTGGTGCCCACTGCCAATGGCATCTCCACTTTTCCTCAACCCAAAACCTTGGAATTGGCCTTGTCTCCCAACTTCCTTCCATAACACACTGATCAGTCACAAGGTCCATTGTTGTGAGTGTGTGTGTGTGTGTGTGTGTACACGTGTGTGCACATCCATCACTTCCTCTCATTGCTGCTATACCAAATCCAGGTCCCAGGCTGTCACCCATATTATTTCCACCAACTTGTATCTAACCTTCCTCATTGTAGGCTTTCTCCCCTCTAAGCCAGCCTGCTATCACATGGGGAGTCCTCTTTAAACAGTTTCCTTCTTGTCACCCTTGTGCCTGTTGATCTTCACTGGTTCCCTGTTCCCTACTAACCCAACCAATCCCATATAAAAACTCCTTGCCTGGTTTTCAAAGCTCTTTATAATGAGGCTTAACTCCACCTTGAGAGGTAGTTTACAGTAGTAGTTTAGATTGCTTTGGTATGGTTCCTGTTCCACCATTTACTAACTATATAACTCATAAGTTGTAGTAAGGATTAAAGCAGAGATTCTCAGCCTCAGTGCTAGTGACATTTGGTGCCAGATAATTCTTTGGTGTGGGGGCTGTCCTGTGCATGATAAGATGCTAAGCAGCACCCCGGTCTTTACCCACTAGATGCCAGTAGCACCCCCCTAGTTGTGACAACCAAAAATGTCTCTAAACAATGCCAAATCTCCTCTGGGGAGGCAATTTCACATCTGGTTGAGAACCACTGGATCAAATTATATAATATACATGCATACATACCCATTGCTGTCGAGTCGATTCTGACTCATAGCGACCCTATAGGACAGAGTAGAACCGCCTCATAGGATTTCCGAGGAGCGGCCGGTGGATTTGAACTGCCAACCTTTTGTTAGCAGCCGAACTCTTAACCATTGTGCCACCAGGGCTCCATAATATATATATATATATATAAGTGCTTAAAATAATAACTGGTACACAATAAATGTTAATTATTATTATTCAATTTTTTATTACTCAAATTTAGATCCTCCTCCTTTCCAATGTATAATAATAATAACAGTTACTTCTCAGGGTAGCCATGAGGTTGAATGTGATCATGTAATAGTCAAGCACTTAGCACAGTACTGGGCATGTGGTAAATATTTAATAAATGACAGCCATCATATTGTTATTAGCATCTCCCATCATGCCTAGCAGAAGTTGTGTGTACAATAGACGCTTAGTAAAAATGTGTTGGTGATTGCTGGATGCAAATCATATTGTAGTTTTTCCTCTTTCTTTTCATTCTTGCTGGGAAATTGTCTCCTCTGCTATTACCCATGCACATTTATCAGTGTTCTCTATTCTCTTCCGCACCATGGGTTTAAAAATAGAAAAGAAAACTCTTTGAACAGCTTAATCTTATTTTTTTGTACTGCTTATGAAAGGAAAGAATAGCTCCTAATGTGGGGCTGGTCGGGAGACACAAAGCACATAATTTGATGCAGATCAAAAGAATTTCTCATGTTTTCAACTAATAAAATCTTATGTCAGTATGAGCTGTTTCTCAGAGCCACATAATCATAGAGATAAAGTTTGTTCCTTGAAGGCTGACCCCTGACCTTCGGGCTAAGATATCTATTCATTTGTTCCATGAAAAATGATGCCAGTGAACCTATAAGCACCAATGAGGATAATGATGATGATGATGACAATGGTGGTGGCTAGCATTTTTGAAGCTCTTGCTATGGTGCCAGTGTTCTAAGTGCTTTGCTTACATTTTATCTCATTAGATCCTCAACACAGCCTCTGAGGAAGGGACTATTATCATTCCATTTTACAGGTGAAATAAGTGAGCACAGAGGGGTTCAATATCCTGCTCAAGGTCCCACAGTTAGGGAGGGATAGAGGCAACATGTGGACCTAGGTGGTCTACCTCCAGAACACACACTGGAGGAAGTGAAAGGACTGTAGTCCCCAGGCATGTGTGGAAGAGCGTACTGCATCAAGTGATGATGCCACACAACGGTTCCTAAGGTTGCCTCTTTTAAGAATCTGAAGACTCTTTGGGTTTTCTTCAGAGTAGACTGCAGGACCTAGATTCCCTATCAGGCTACTTAGAGAATGTGGATGAATGAGAAGTACCTTGTGTTTTTCCAGAAACTCAGGTGTGAGTGTCCATGGAGCATCTCTGATGACTTCGTCCACATAGCGACAGTGTCTGAGAGCTTCGTATCTTTCTGCTTCATTCATCACAGTGAAACCCTTGAATTTGTGGGTGAGGTCATCACTGCAGACTGAAACAGACAAACGTGTGAAATGCTATTCCCAGTCCAGACCCTGCTCACAATCACAAGGGTGCAGACCTGGCGTCTTCAGTAAGACAAAAGGAGCACAGCATAATCAGACTCAGTTTTTTTTTTTTTTAAGGGAACGAGGGATCAGGAGAGTGAAGCAAGCTGAAATCCACTGGCAATTCAGAATTTCATTTCGGTGCTAATTACAACTGTGGTTTTTATTAAAAGTATTCTCCACACTACCTAACGCAACTTTCATATCTTTATTTCCCTATTCCACCCTTCAGTGAAAATTACTAATCAGAAATAAAATGAACAGACAGAGAAGGAAGAGAGAGGAGAAGAACCAAGAGGACTGAATTATATAAGGTTTGAATGGTCAGTTCCAATTCTTGTACTACATCATTGTTCTTATTAACCCAAGTGTGATTCATGTGTGCTTGCACACACACACATATACACACACACCTATACGTACACACATGTACTCATACACATATATAAACACACATACATACATACACGTACTCAGGCACACACTTCTGTTGCCTGGGTTAAGGTCCAGTCACTACACATCAGACTACAAAATCAAGAGGAGAAAGTCATAAAATTCAAAATCCAGTCTAGCAGAATTCATCTTTTCTACATCTCTTATCCTTTCTAGATCTCAGGTTACTAAATGTTCAAATGGGGTTAGTAAGTATCCTTCACTATCAGCCTTAGAAGGAGCCCTGGTAGCTCAGTGGTTAAAGCAATTGACTGCTAACCTAAAGATCGGCAGTTTGAAACCACCAGCAGCTCCGTGGGAGAAGGATATGGCAGTCTGCTTCTATACATATTTACAGCCTTAGAAACCTTGTGGGGTCACAATGAGTTGGAATCAACTCGATGGCAGTGGGTTTTTGGCATCAGCCTTAGAAGGAGCCCTGGTGGCGCAGTGGTTAGGCGCTCGGCTGCTAACGGAAAGATCACAGTTGGAGCCCCCAGCCTCTGGGGGAGAAACACACAGTGGTCTGGTCTGCTTCCGTAAAGGTTCACAGCCTTGGAAACCCCATGGAGCAGTTCTATTCTGTCCTATAGGGTCGCTATAAGTTGGAATTGACTCGATGGCAACAGGTTTGGTTCTTGATCAGCCTAAGAGAGGATTTATATAAAAATATTTTGAAATAAACTGAAAAGTAAATAGTATCTATTATCCCATCCAGAATGTGTTTTTTGGGTGACGAAGGCAGCTTTTCTAAGGTTTCCCACATGTCCGGAAGAAATACCATTATGGGTACAATCCCTGTTTACCAATACCAGTGAGGATCTGGTGCTCAGAACTACTCTGACTGCTCCTCAATATGAGTTTTTTTTCTTAAAGATATTATGTATATACAATAAATTCACAGATTTTAAATATACAAGATGTGTTTTAAAAACAGAAATGTGATCATTTTCTTAAAATCAAATCATGACCCACATCCAGAACCAAGTCTGGCCACGCCCAACATCCTTTGGGAAACGTACTGCAGCCCTTCCCGGATACTCCTGTCTTCTATGGTCCTCCTAAGTCGCACTGGTGGCTCAGTAGTTGAGTGTCTGGCTGCTAACCAAAAGGTCGGCAGTTTGAGTCCACCAGCCGCTCCTTGGAAGCCCTGTGGGGCAGTTCTGCTTTGTTCTCTAGGGTCATGATGAGTCGGAATTGACTTGATAGCAACGAGCTTGGTTTTCTTTTAAGTTGCACTTACAAGCTGAAGCCAGGACAAGGTACAACCTAAGTAATTCCTAGAATAGGCAAATAAATCGCAAGCTCTACACAGAAGAACCATTTTGTTCCAAGCAATTGGTGGTTATAATGGGGAGGGAAGGGACAAAGGTCTTCTAGAATTGCCTCTGAGACAAGGTCCAACAAATGGCCACTGATATGTATCATTCAAATTTACATACGTTTGAGGCAGATGTTCTCTGCCTATCCATTTGCCTGAAAGATGCCTGGACAAACAGGAATTAAAGGAATAGGGACTACTCCTCCCAACTCCAGACTGCCTTCTGGACATTAGAAAGTAAATGTGTCCAAGCCCTACAGACTTTTTAAAACAATGTTTTATTGTGTTTTCGGTGAAAGTTTACATAGCAGTTTAGGTTCCCATTCAACAATTTCTACACAAATTGTTTAACGACATTGGTTACATTCTTCACAATATGTGAACATACTTGTTATTTCCATTCTGGTTGTTCCATTTCCATTAATCTAGCTTCCCTGCCCCCTTATCTTCTCATCTTTGTTTTAAAGTCGTTGTTGACTGTTTGGTCTCATATAGGTGATTTTTTAAAAGAGCACAGTACTCACAGGTGATATTCTTTATTTTGTGAGCCAACTTTCCATTCAAGGGCTAGTTTCGGTTCCTGGTTTAAAGAGTATCTCAGGGCAGTAGTCCCAGGGAGTCCTCCAGTCTCAACCAGTCGGTAAGTTTGGATTTTTTAAAAAAGAATTTGAGGTTGCGTTCCACGTTTTTCTTCCATTCTATCAAGATCCATCTATTGTGTCCCTGATCAGAACGGTTGGTAGTGGTAGCCAGGTACCACCTAGGTCTTAGGGTCTCAGGGTAAATGAGGCCATAGTTCACGTAGACTACTAGTCCTGTAGATTAGTTTCTTCTTTGAGTCTTTGGTTTCCTTTTCTCTTTTGCTCCGGATGAGTAGAGACCAATAGTTGTAACCCCACAAACTTTTTTTTTATTGCACTTTAAGTGAAAGTTTACAGATCAAGTCAGTCTCTCATACAAAAATTTATATACACCTTGCTACTCCTAATTGATCTCCCCCTAATGAGACAGCACACTCCTTCCCTCCCACTCTCTCTTTTCGTGTCTACTTGGTCAGCTTCTGACTTCCTCTGTGCTCTCATCTCCCCTCCAGACAGGAGATGCCAACATAGTCTTATTTGTCTACTTGATCCAAGAAGCTCATTCTTCACCAGTATCATTTTCTGTCCCATTATTGTCCAGTCCAGCCCCTATCTGAAGAGTTGGTTTGGGAATGGTTCCTGTCATGGGCTAACAGAAGGTCTGGGGACCATGACCACTGGGGTCCTTCTAGTCTCAGGCAGACCATTAAGTCTGGTCTTTTTACATGAATTTGGGTTCTGCATCCCACTGCTTTCCTGCTCCCTCAGGGGTTCCGTGTTGTGTTCCCTGTCAGGGCAGTCATTGGTTATGGCCGGGCACCATCTAGTTCTTCTGGACTCAGGCTGACGTAGTCTCTGGATTATGTGGCCCTTTCTGGCTTTTGGGCTCATAATTACCTTGTGTCTTTGGTGTTCTTCATTCTCCTTTGCTCCAGGTGGTAACCCCACAAACTTTTGATTGTTTCTCCCAAACCTGTAATCTTCCTCATCTCAGTAAATAGCAATGCAATCCTTCCAATTACTCAGGCCAAAGCCTTGGGGTTATCATTGACTCCTCCGTCCTCCCACGCTCCGCATCCAATCCATCAGCAAGCTGCTGGATCTGCCTTCAAAATGTACCCAGGAGCCATGGACTTCTCAGCACCTCCACTGCTTTCATCCTGGCCCATTAACCATCTCTCCCATGGATTACTGCAGTGGCCTGGTATCTGTTCTCCTGATAGCCTTGCCCATCCCCCAATAACCTGTTCTCATCGACCAGAATCATACTGTTAAAACCTGTCAGATCATGTTATTCCTGGGCTCAGGACCCTTCCCATCTTCCTCAGAGTAAAACCCAAAGTCCTCCAGCAGCCTACAAGGCCCCTATGAGATCCATATCGCCAGCCTACAAAGCCCCACAAGATTCACACTTCTGCCACTCCTTGCTTTTCTGAACATATCTCCTATTGTATCAGGGCCTTTGTACTTTCTGGTCCCTGACTCTGGAACAGTTGTACTCCAAATATCCCTAGGTGTCACTCCCTCTCTTCCTCTCCAGGGAAGAGTCTTCCCTACCATCCTATTCTAAATTGCAATCCCACCCCCACCACTGGCAGTACCCATTCCCTCCTCACTTTACTTCTTGTCATGGCACCCATCATCATAGAATTATCTTATTTAATTTTGTTGATCGTTGGTGTTCCCCTACTAAAATGTAAGCTCCCTGAAGGCAGGGACTTTTGTCTGTTTCACTCTCTGATGAACAGTACCTGGCCATAGTGGGCTCTGAGCAAATATTTGTTGAATGACACATATAGAAGCTCAATAAATGTTTATTATTATTATTAAATGACTAATTTCTTTTATAAAGATCAGCACAAAGCTGGTTCCTGTGAGGCAGAGTTTAAAGATGTCCCAAATGTCCAACTTTTCCAAGCTGCTGCACCACTCCATCATCTCTAACATCAACTACTCCCTCTCCCCTCAGCACTCTTCCTCCTGTCTTTGGGTTCCCTAATTCTCTGCAACGTCTCACAGAACGCATGACCTTTCCATATAAAGGAAATGGCTCATGTGGTTGTGGAGCTGGCAGGTCCCAAATTCATGGGTCAGGCGTAGGCTTCTCCCAGCCCACGTGGATGCAGGAGCTGATGAGCCCAAACTGGCAGTTCAGACCACAGGCTGCTGGCTCACAAGGCTGCAGAAGCTGGCAAATCAGGCCACATGATACGCTGCTGGCCTGAGAGGCTTTGAAGCACAGTGAATCCCACAATCAGCAGGTCAGACAGCAGGCCTCTGGGGAAGTCAAATGATTATGAACTGGACATGGAACCCAGATGCAGAGAGAGAGAGAGCCTCACAAGGACAGGCACATGTATCTTAGATGCAGGCCACACCCCAGGGAAGGGCATAACTTTAATAAGGGTGGGGCTTGAGTCACACCCTCCTGCAAGGCTGTGACCCAAGACACACCTTATGCCAATCCTGCCTCATCAACATATAGGGGTCAGGATCCATAACACATAAAATGGAAGACAACCACACAATACTGGGAATTGTGGCCCAGCCAAGTCGACATATAACCCCAACGATCACAGGTTCCACATACCTTATTTGCATAATTGCACTCAATCATTGTGTGTGAGTCACAAAGACCATAGCTAGAAGGGCCATATTAAGTAATTCATTACACTGCAATTATTTAAAGTAATAAAAAAAATAATAGATGTGTATTTATCCATAGACACATTTCAACAGCATACATGCAAATAAGAGACTGATATGTCTCTAGATACATGTGTATAGGCATATCTCGCCTATACATATTTCCCAAGATATTTTCTATTATAGCATTCTGCACTACAAACACACCATCAACCAGATGACTGGTTGGAAAACTTTGATGAGTATCAGAATCACCTCAGGAGCTTGTTAAATATAAAGATGGCTAGGCCCCACTCCCTGAGATTTTGATTCAGTGGGTCTAGAGTGGGGCCCAGGCAGCTCTCTACTTGACAAGCTTCAAGGGATGATCCTGATGCACACAACATTTGAAAATCCCCGCAGCATACTATGAACAAGTTGAGTAAAGAGCCATGCCTGTCTGATCACCCATCGCACCCAGCAGTTGGGAGCAGGTAGTAGGGCCATGATATCTATGTACTGATTCACTGACTTCATTTGCTTTTGACTTCATAGATAGGAATTATTTATGGGCCTAGCTATACAATTTTAAAATTGATCTAAGCTTTTCAAATGTTCTTTTAGGACTTAATTAAAATACTACCTCAAGAATCATATTGAGCAGAAATGGATTTCAGATCCATCGATTTTCTATTTTAAACATCACAAAACTAGGACGATCCATATCCTCCCCCCTTTTGAACTTGCACCTGAGCAATTTGGTATAACTTCTAGATGACTGAGATAATGGCCTCCTGACAGAACACAAAGAAAACAAACATCCTGTTTATGCCAATACGGGGTCCTATTTTCATGTCCCAGGAGTGACCTCAAGAAGCAGCTGAACATGCTGACCAGTTATTGTCTAAACATTAATTACGCCCAAAGCAGCACTGTTGTTCTTGAGTCTTGGCAAATGCACTCTGACAACCAGATGGAGAACTCTGGATAGTGGTGCTCAATGGATGAATTCATTGAGCTATCTGGGACCTCATGCTGCAGCTAACCTAGCCTGGCAGATCACTATGCTCAAAATGAAATATTACCAGTAACTGCAGCAGAGAAACATATAATATAGGGGTTAAATTTTGGAGCCAAACAGACTTGGGTTCTAATCCCAATTCTACTACTTCTTACTGGGGAAGTTACTCAAACTCTTGAAGCCTCAGTTGCTTCATATTTAAAACGTGGTAAAACTACCGAAAGTGATCTATACATATGATGCAATGCGAATCCAAATCCCAACAACATTCTTTAATGAAACGGAAAAACTAATCTCCAACTTTATATGGAAAGGAAGGAGGCCCCGAATAGCTAAAGCAATATTGAAGAACGAAGTAGGAGGCCTCACACTTCCCAGTCTCAGAACTTACTATACAGCCACGGTAATCAAAATAGCCTGGTACTGGTTAATGACACACACATAGACCAGTGGAATAAAATTGAGAATCCAGAAGTAAATACATCCATCTATGGGCAGCTGATCTTCAACAAAGGGTAAAAAATCCATTCAATGGCAAAGAAATAGTCTCTTTAACAAATGGTGCTAGCAAAACTGTATATCCATATACAGAAAAATGAATCAGGACCCCTACCTCACACCATGCACAAAAACTAACTCAAAATGGATCAAAAACCTGAATGTTGAAGCTAAACCTATAAAGTTCCTGGAAGATGACATAGGGTCAAAACTAGGGGACCTCATTTTCAGGATAAATAGTCTGTCAAAACTAAAAATGCACAAATGACAGAAGATAAATTAGATAGCTGGGACCTCCTAAAAACCAAATAATTGCTCTCATCAAAAGACTTTATCAAGAGAGTAAAAAGAGAACCTACAGACTGAGAAAAAATCTTTGACAATGGCATATCGGATAAGGGTCTAATCTCTAAAATATATAGAAAATTTCAACAACTCAACAACAAAAAACCAAACAATCCAATTAAAAAATGGGCAAAGGACATGAACAGATACTTCACGAAAGAGGGCATTCAGGCAGCCAACAAACCACGTAGGGGCACAGTTACGGAGGCTGTCTAGACATATCCAAACAACTTGTGGGACTGGTTTACTGGCTTAAAAGGCTTGGGACCATAGTCAATTGGCATAACATAGCTCACAAAATTAATGCTCTAGATCCTTGTTTGGTGAGTAGTGCCTGGGGTCTTAAAAGCTTGCCAGCAGCCATCTAAGATACAACTATTGGTCTCTACTCTTCAGGAACAAAAGAGAATGAAGGAAATCAAAGGCTCAAAGAAGAAACTAGTCCATGGGACTAATAGCCCACACGAACCACAGCCATTTCTAACCTGAGACCAGGAAGAACTAGATGGTGTCCAGCTACCACTACGGACGAATAGAAGGTCCTAGATAAAATGGGAGAAAAAAGTAGAACAAAACCCAAATTCCTAAAAAAGGTCAGACCTACTGGACTGATTGAGACTAGAGGAACCCCCAAGACTATCACCCTAAGATACCCTTTGAACTTGGAATTGAAGCTATAATAGATTGGCTTATAAAATAAACAATAGCACCTGTGAGTAATGTGTTCCCTTGAACAATTAACTATGTGAAGCCAAATGGTCAACATTTACTCAAAAGCAAAGATGAGAAGGCAATCAGGGGAGGGGAAGCTAGATCAATGGAAACAGAACAAACAGAATGGAAATAATGAAAATTCTGACACGTTGTAAAAATTGTAACCAATGATGTGGAACAGTTTGTATAAACATTGTTAAAGGGGAACCTGATTTGCTGTGTAAACTTTCACCTAAAAGTCAGTAAAATATTATTTTTAAAATGGTTCTTTCATGTAGTTAACAGTAAGCATTTTTCAGCTATTCTCAACACTCATACTGAATCCTAAAAATGGCTTTTCTCTTGTAGTTAAGAGTAAGCATTTTTCCCCCCAGCTATTCACTTCAAAATCACTTAAAAAAAGCCAAAGGTGTATAGGTTGGTACTGCTGCTTCTTAAAAATGTAAGAGGAATATTTTCTGGAATTAGCAAAATTTTCAAAATGCACTGGAATAAACACATGGATAAAATATTTACATGGTCTTTTCAGGTTTCATATGCATTATTTAGGAAAAAAAAGGAAGTTAAAAAGCTAATTTGTCAACTCACATCATAAAATATCTATTCCATTTACAGATAATCCTTATCCCATTTCAGCTTTTAAAATGCTTATTATTTTCTACCTCCTCACAACAAAAAATAAAATTATATGCTGCGAGATCAATTACTTTTTTAAGAGTATATGCCCTTTTCTATTATTAAATGCAAAGGAAAAGTTTAATTGTGATGTCTAAAAAAGATAATTGTTATTTTTGATTTATATATTTGATTATATTTAATTATTCCCAAAAGCCAAACACTAGAATTTGATACACACACATACACACACACACCCCCCCAAAACTTAGAGAAGGGATAGCATGCCTTTTTATTATGCTCCTCTCTTTGTAAATATCACAATTTTATGTATAAATTATATTGCATTACTACAAATTAAGCACATCGATGTATTTTGTTTATAACTTACTATATTAGGTCCACACTATTTTAATCTTGGCCGATTCTATTTTATACAATGCATTCTGTAATGCATTTCTCAGTGGTTTCGATGAAACTTCTTGAAACACAGTAATATAATTATGTGAGCTGAAAAGCAAAATCATACTTTTCCTAGGTTTCTAGGTTTTTAGTAGGTTTAACAATGAGGATTGGCTTTGCCAATTAGGTTAGGTGGTATTTTCTGCATATTTAGTAAGCTGAAACTGCAGCCTCAAGGATTTGTTTTAAAAAAGAATATTTAAAGCACATGATAAAAGCGTGTTATCAAAAATTGTTATATTGACAATGATATAATGAAATGACCAACATTTCCATTTCCCAACCCTTTCTGAGTGTGTCTGTTTGAATAAGTTGTTTTCAAGTAAAAAAGCAAGAGTTATAATTCAGAGTTATCTGATAAGTCTTGGTAAAGCCTTTTTGTTATACTTCCCCAAGAGGGAGAAAGCAAATGACTCTGATGACTTGGTAACAAATCCTTTTGCAGGTCAGATCACTTTGAATCCATTGTTTCCAACAAATGTGAAGGAGGATCTTAACATATTGGCATGTGCTAGATGATTAAAAAATATTTTTGATGACAATAATAAATTATTTTTGCGATTTTTGGCAATAAGAACTCAAGGCAGGAAAAAGTTAGTTCCTGCCTTTGGATGGAGCAGTATTGCTTCTAGCATTTGAGTTATGGAATGACTAGGTGGCTCCCTTTGCCATGGCTGCTAAGACATTTAGGATTTCTTGCTGGAGTTTTTCTCCTTCTCTTCTGCTTTAATTCCTGGCCCTGAACTCCTGTCTATATTAATTGCTCTGAGTGTTAAAGCATGTGTGTTTTTTATGGCAAGCCTCCCCAAAGACATGCAAATCGGTAAAATATCATATCCCTGTAGCTACCACACCTTCTTTGCTTGTCCTCACGTTATTGTCTTGACTGGTGGGAAGAACGTTATACAAGGAAAGGTGTGTGTACTGGCTTCTGCATGCCCTCCCTTCGTTCAGGTCTCTGCACAAATGTCACCTCATCAGAGAGGCCTCCTGACCTTCCTATCTAAAACATCTCTCCTTCATTCATCCAGTCACTCTTTCCTCTTGCCCTATTTTATATTTCCTCATAGTACCATGGCTACATATTTACTAGTTTATTGGGCATTGTCTGTCTCCTCATTGGAATGTAAGCTCTATGAGGGTATAGACAGTCTGTTTTGCTCATGGCTGCATCCCTAGTGCCTGGCACATTGTAGGAACTCAGTAAATATTTGTTAAATGAAGGAATCAGTCCATGAATCAGTGAAACCATTGTGGCGTAATGACATGGAAAGCTGCTGACATTAATGAACTGCCTCCTTCAATTTACAAGAATGTACTGAAAGCTGAACATTTCCTCTGATCTTACTTTTGATGCATTAACCCAGGGCCATGGCTGGTGATCCTGTTAACTGTGACCAGCATCTAGCCACCTCTAAACTTGAGTCACCAAAATGACCAAAGCCTAAACATTACAAAGGTCTCTCTGTGGACCTATCAGCCTGGGACCAGGCTCCAGGTGGTAGTGCTCACTTGAGAAATGGTTTTCCACTCAAGATAAAGGGAAGTGAGCAAGTGAAGTGTTTTCTGGCTGCCTTGGGTTCCCTCTGATAACTTGCCCAGTAACCAATGCCTTTCACCATTTTTTCCCTCTAGAAAGAACATCATTCAATAACCACGTGGTCACCATCCCCGGCAAAAGCTACAGAAGGGTTTCTCTCAAATATATGAAAGGTAGTTTTAAACTTGCAGATGACAAAATACTTTTTAAATACATATACAGTCTCTTACCAGCACCTTTTTTTCTCACGTTAGGTCTGAGGGTTGATGGTGCCTAGTTCATGTAATGGAAACCCTGGTGGTGTAGTGGTTAAGAGCTATGGCTGCTAACCAAAAGGTCAGCAGTTCAAATCCACTAGGCACCCCTTGGAAACCCTATGGGGAAGTTCTACTCTATCCCATAGGGTCACTATGAGTCAGAATCAACTCGGCGGTAACGAGTTTGGTTTTTTTGGTTTAGTTCATGTAATGCCACCAAAACTGATCACAGCAGATGGACATACTACTCTTGGAAGCTACAAAAAAAAAAAAAAAAAAACAAAGACCCCTCATAATTACATAAGGTGAGATGCAGGCCTCCCTGGTCAAGCATTGTCCCTTTGACCCAAACTGAAATACGCAGGCCTTCTGGAGGAGGAAAATTGCAATCCGCATCTAACTACTCTGCTCTCTCCACAAGTCAGTGCTTTCATTGCAAGCCAAGGTCATCTGGGCATATAAATCTCTATTTCTTTAAAACACTATGCACAACATTGGCCTAAGTGCCGTAGGTCACACTAAGGAAAGAGACAATGACCTTCTTTGCCCTTAACCATCCTGAATCCCCTCAGTTCTCGAAGATTTGAAATCAGAACAATATTGCATTTCTAACCTTCTCAAAAATTTTAGAAACATAAATTGGATCATGCCTCAAACCCAAGGAGAAGGGCACTAATGGAGAACACGAAACAGTTGCCCTTGGTGGTATTGTGAGTCTCTCCCTCTTGGAAGATGAGTGCTGTACGATCCCATGATGTAATTTCCCTTTTGGTTTTTTAAACGTCCTATAAAATGTCAGACAGTGAACAAGTGAGCCAGTCTGGGCTGAGTTGGAAGCATTAACAACATGAGATTTTAAGATTATGAAAGAGTTTTCTGGAAAAAGAGAAAATGCACATCTTACCTCCTACCAACAAGTAGCTGTTGGGGAACAGTGTTTTTGCTTGCATAAGTGCCCTTGCATGACCTGAGTGGAAGAGGTCAAATATTCCATCTGCGTACACCCTGACAGGCCTGTCAACTGTAGAAGAAAGAAAACATTGTCAACAGAATAGTAGAAAAGGAATCCCAGTTACCTGATTCTTCCATCAGTCCAGGGCCCAAGAAAGTTTACCTGGATAAGATACAATCTCTGAATACTTTCAGTTTCATATTAGTACATGAAACTAATTTTTAAAAGAGGTTGTTCTGAGGACATCAAAAAAACCAGTTGCCATCAAGTCGATTCCGACTCATAGTGACCGTATAGGACAGAGTAGAACTGCCCCATATGGTTTCCAAGGAGCACCTGGTGGATTTCAACTGCTAACCTTTTGGTTAGCAGTGGTAGCTCTTAACCACTACGCCACCAGGGTTTCTGAGGACATCAAAGCAGAATTAAAAAATAATAATAACAAAATTAAGACAGAACAAGAACACACATTTTTAGCCAATAGGAAAGACAAATGCAAAGCACTGTGGAGTTTTCTGAGCTGGTAGGTTCAAACTAACCAGGCATAACCAGAGAGTCAGCAGTCAGTCCAGCAGGAATATCAAGGCAGGAGTAACTGAGAAGCTCAATGGAAACAACAAATGACTTCATCCTTGAGTCTGGAAGTCCTGAATGAAGACCCCTGAGCCTGCTCATACTCTCACAAAAGCCAGTTGGGTACCTTTCTTCCCAACTCCGAGTCACATAGGGTAGCCTGAAATCAGCCATGGTAGAAATATTTACACCACGGAAACTGGCAAATGCTACACATTGGGGCTTATTTCTTCCAAGAGGATTGGTTCTTAAACATTTACCAGCAAATCACTGCACAAAGGTCACTCCCTAACCTCTCTGGTATCATGAGAGATGGAGGACACATGCCCAAAGGGAGGAGAGTCAGGGTGCAAAAGTTGCATGTGGGTGTGGTGTTCAGGGTTAGAGGTGAGCAGCCAAAACCACAGTCTTTCCTAGAAAGGTCAAGAGTGACAAGGGCACAGCAGGTACTTTCACAGTGGCATATGGTGCTCTGGGCAGCGCCATTCCATAAGCAAGAGGGACACACTTCACCGAGAGACCACTCTAGAAACTGCAGGATGACAGTGCTGTTGAGCCAAGGCAAAGACGCATGCCCTTCAAGTCAGAGGGAGAGATCAATGGGGGTTGGGGCTCCATCAACCTGGTGGATGAAGCAAGTCACAGAATTATTCTCTTTAACTTAGAGTGGGAGAAGAGGGTTGCAGCTCTACTGCACCCCGATCCTGATAGTCTGGAAGATGCCTGCTACATTTGTTGAAAACTTCCATATATTTTACCAACTTTTACATCTTTCTGACTTCTCAAAAGAGAAACGGGAGAGTGAAAATTCAAGAAGAGGATCCAAAAAGGGATGGTCGGAGAAAGAAGAAGTTTCTCATATCAAAGTGCTCTTGTCTTAAGCAGCCCTGCTACCTCTTCTTCGTGGTTACAAACAACACAGAGACCTGCTGTTCTTGCATTGAGAAGAAGGAAGGAGACATAGGTGGCCACAGCGGTGTTCTTAAAAAAGGAATATGAAGGCTACCAGTTCAACATGGCAAGCTGAACATACAGATTTAGCTCTGCTTCCTCTTGAAACACCACAAAAATTACAGAAAAAGAGTTTTGAAAAAGGGTATGAGCCTCCAAAGGCAGAGAAAACAAGAAAGGTAATGACAGTGGGTTAGAGATGTCAACAACATTTTGGAAAGTTGATTGTCATGTGGTACCTGGAGGGAACAAGAATCAGGGGTGGGGATAGGTAGGGAAAGGGATCGCTGGTTTTCTTTATAAGCCTGAGAGTCCTATTGGCTTTTTAAACTACATGCATGTCTTATATTAATTTTATAAAAATTAACTTTTTAAAAAAGAAATAAATCAATATAAGCTTCTGTTGAATGATCTTTCAGCCTTAGATTTTAAATTGTGATTATTTCTTGATACAGGACAACCTCATTAATTTGGAACATAAAGAAAAATGAATGTTACATTAATAGATTCAGATAGTACAATGTTTCTAATAAATTAAACTTCTCTAATAAAAAAAACCCAAGAGACTTTATGTCAGGTAAGGAATTGCAATTATTTCCAATTATACACCATTTTGAGCAAACAGAATTGCCTTTGCAGGATTACACTGTATTCTAAATAGGGCACAGTAAATAGAAAAATGCTTTGAAATAACAAACTGTCTAATGAGGGATCCTTGGTTTCAATGCTCTTATTCAATTTGAATTCAACTGAGGAAAATTTGTTTTAAGATATAAACCCCAGGGGAAAGCAGATGGCAGTTTTGCAGAACTTTTTGTTATTGATTCAGAGGTGATCAAGATAAATCAATTCAGGAAGCAGGGAGGAAAGAAAAGTAAGGAAAGATGACATAATTACTGAGAAAAAGACCATTTAGTAAATCTTTGAAGAATATTTGTGGAGTTGATTTTGCAATAAGCTCACTTTTAAAAATCGTAGTGTGTCAGCAATTTCCAGACTCTGGGAAACTCTACGGGACAAAAGAAAAAAAAAAAAAAAAAAGAACCCAGTCTCTTCAACAAATAATCTTCAAGGAAAAAAGAGAAAGAGAGATGGAAGAGGGACCTATAGGTTTAAAAAGATTTAAAAGATACATAACCAATTATAATGTGTGGACATTATTTGAATTTCCGTTCAAACTATAAAAATATGATGACATAAGACAGCTGGAAATTGGAACTTTGGCTATTTGATTATATTAAAGAAATCAATGTTAGCTTTTTGGGTGGGATAATGGTAAAGTGGTTATGTTTAAAAAACAAGAGTCCTTATTTTTTTAGATATATATATATAGAAATATTTATGGATGAAATGATAGGAAATCTAGGAATTTATTTCAAATAATTCATGAGGGGAGAGCAGATGGGGGTGTATTTGGGGCAAGGCTGGCCATGGGGATGCATGACACATAAATGTTCATTACATTGTTCTACATTTGTGTATATTTGAAATTGTCCATAATAAAACTTGTTTTTTGATGGAGTGTGGCTTTTTTAGTTTGTACGTTTGTTTTGACCTTTTGTTTGGACATCCTCTTAGGCATCTGAAGACTCTCTATAGCATCTACGTGGGGAGCTACTGGCCTGTGAAGCTGGAGGTTTGACAATGATCACAAGTCAGAGCACAACTATTCTATGGCTGTGGTAGACAGACTCTAAGGTGGTCTCGAGGTGCTCCCAGCCTCCTGGCATTCATGCCTTTGTGTAATTCCTTCCCCTTGAATGTGGGTGGGACCTGTGACTTGCTTCTAACCAATAGAATATAGCAAAGGTAACGGATATTATTCCCGTAATTATGTTGCGTTGTATAAGATGCCATCTTGCTAGCAGACTCACTCTCTTTCTCCCTCGATGGCTTTGAAGAAGCAAGCTGCCACGTGCTAACAGGGCTTATGGAGGGGGCCGTGTGACCCGGAACTGTAGGTGGCCTCTAACAGCTAAGGGTGGCCTCTGGCTGAAAGACAGCAAGAAACTGGGGCTCTCAGTCTTACCAATGCTAGGAAATAAATTCTGCCAACAACCTGAGTGAGATTAGAAGTGGATCCATCATCAGTCAAGCCTCTAGACAGAATTGAGCCCTGGGAAGTATCTTGATTGCAACTTTGTGAGACCCTAAACAGAGGACTCACCTAAGCCAGGCTTGGACTCCTGACTTGTGGAAATTACAACATAAAAATGTATGTTCTTGTAAGCCACTAAGTCTATAGCCATTACTTATGCAGCATAGAAAACTAATACAATCTTTCTGCTCACAAATTATTATACATTTTAAAAGAGATTTCCAGAAAATTTCTGTTTATCTTGAATGGACAGAGGAAAGCATATCAAATAAATGTGATCTGGAAAAATACATGTCTGTATAAAAAAAAGTATACCACACATTAATTACCAGGATTCAAATACCATATTTTATGCAAATAACACATACCTTCTATGTTTGTTTG
The DNA here is from genome assembly GCF_030014295.1 of Loxodonta africana. Lineage (NCBI taxonomy): Eukaryota > Metazoa > Chordata > Mammalia > Proboscidea > Elephantidae > Loxodonta > Loxodonta africana. The sequence goes on from NC_087369.1 coordinate 26,641,733, forward strand.
GGAACAACCGGTTTAGCTGCTCTGAACTACCTCCTCAAACATCTTGTTGCCTTTCTCAAAAGCAGCCCTTGCAAAGCTAACTCTGCCTACCTTCCTCCTCACATCCCTCTCTTGAAGATTACTCTTAAAGAGTGCTATGGTCAGGAGCTCAGCTTTTAACACAAACAGGTTTGAGTTCAACTCAATTTACCACTTACCAGTAGTTCTCACGGAGTGGTCTTCTGACCAGTAGCATCAGAATCACCTGGGGACTTGTTAGAAATGCAAATTCTTGGTCCCTATCCCAGTTGGACAGAAGGCCTGGGCCTAGGCATCTGTGTTTCAACAAGCCCTTCAGGTGATGCTGATGCAGCTCAAATGTGAGGACCGCTGCCACTTGCTAGCTGAATGACCTTGTCTTAAGCTGGGTTCTCTAGAGAAGAAAAACCAGTAAAGCGCATAAAACCAAACCAAACCAAACCCTTTGCCGTTGAGTCGATTCCAACTCATAGCAACCCTATAGGACAGAGTAGAACTGCCCCATAGGGTTTCTGAGGAGCAGCTGGTGGATTCGAACCGCCAACCTTTGGTTAGCAGCCAAGTCCTTAACCACTGCACCACCAGGGCTCTGTAGTAAAGCATATAAATGCATACTATAGAGAGATTTATATCAAGGAAATGGCTCACACAATTGTAGAGGATGGAACATCCCATGTTCGTGGGTCAGGATAGAGGCTTCTTCTGATTCATGTAGCTGCAGGGGCTCGTGAACCCAAGACTGGCAGGTCAGACAGCAGGGCTCTTGCTCACAGACTGTGAAATTCAATGAATCCCAAGATCGGCAGGCAAGACAGCAGGTAAGCTTCTAGCTCAAGTCCCAAGAACCAGAGGTGAGATGGACAGGAGCCAGCTGCAGGATCCAGAGCAAGCTAAAGCCCACAAGCCTTGCCAGGAAGTCCACTTATATTCGATGCAGGTTATACCCTCAAGGAAACTCCTTTTCAACTGATTGGCTGTTCACAGCAGATTCCATCATGGAGGTGATCACATTATATCAAATCTCATCATGGAAGTGATTACATCATTACATTGCTGTCAAACTACATCATAACTGCCAAACCACTGAGAATCATGGCCCAGCCAAGTGACACACAACCTTAACGATCACAGTCCACCCTTCGTCAACTTGGCACCTGCACACATCTCTTTAAACCATACACAATCTCCGAATAAAGACAATTAAAAAGTCATATTTGCACCTAACATGATACAAACACACACACAATCAAATATGTACTAGCCCTATTTACATCTTATATTTTATAAGTAAAGAAAACAAAAATATTTGATGCATACATACAAAGCAGAAATACTCATAACAATTACAGTCCTTGTTTCTGCAACCGGTCACATGGCTGTAACTTGTATTTAGAACTACCTTCTTCTGCCACCCATTCCATATTCCCTTCACCCTCAGCAAGAGTCTCAGCTGGTCGCAGTTCTTTGCCTGGTGGGGTGACCCAAACCTTCATTCCTGAAGGGTCTGGGCCATTAGTAGTCATGTCAGAATTGGGTTGCTGTAGTTTTCCATTGACTTTAATCATAGGACACGGTAGTATTAAGAAACACCCTAAGGAATCTCCTGCATTGCAGACATAGTATTCTTTACCTCCATTAAGTAATAGCAATCCAATTTCCTCCTGGTAATCAAGATCAATCACACCAGCCAATATGGTAACTCCCTTCTTTGCCCATTGATCCAGAGACATAAGGAGCCCAAAGTGGCCAGGTGGCATTCTTAGCTTCCAATTCAATGGAATCAGTAATGCGTCTCCAGGTGGGAGCATTCCTCCCTTTGGAACTAAGACCTCTAGACCAGCAGGGCATAAAGTTGTGGGAACAGGAAGCAAAAGTTTTGTGGGTGCATCACTAGGGGTAATAGTGAGTGGTGCCACTCTCATTTCCACCCCTTAATTCCTGGACCCATGAATCCTGGCTATGGGAGAAACCACCATATATTGGACGCTGGCTTAGAGTATATACAGCCTCCTGGAGAACACTGCCCCAACCCTGTAAGGTATTGCCTCCTAGCTGGCACCATAATTGTGTCTTTAGAAGGCCATTCCATCATTCTATCAAGCCAGCTGCTTCAGGATGATGGGGAACATGATAAGACCAGTGAATTCCATGAGCATGGGCCCACTGCCTCACTTCATTTGCTGTGAAGTGAGTCCCTTGATCTGAGGCGATCCTGTGTGGGATACCATGACGGTGGATAAGGCATTCTGTAAGTCCATGGGTGGTAGTTTTGGCAAAAGCATTGCGTGCAGAGAAGGTAAATCCATATCTAGCATATCTATTCCAGTAAGACCAAAACGCTGCCCTTTCCATGATGGAAGTGGTCCAGTGCAATCAACTTGCACCAGGTTGCTGGCTGATCACCTCAAGGGATGGCGCCCATAGAGGGGACTCAGTGTTTGTCTCTGGTGCTGGCAGATTGGGTACTCAGCAGTGACTATAGCCAAGTCAACATTAATGAGTGGAAGTCTATGTTGCTGAGCCATACATATCCTCCATCCCTGCCACCATGGCTACTTTGTTCATGAGCCCATTGAGCAATGACAAGAGTGGCTGGGGAAAGAGGATGACTGGTTTCCATAGAATGTGTCATTCTATCCACTTGATTATTAAAATCCTCCTCTGCTGAGGTCACCCTTTGGTAAACATTCACATAAGACACAAATATTTTCACTTCTTCAGCCCATTCTGAGAGGTCTATCCACATACCTTTTCCCCATACCTCCTTGTCTCCGATTTTCCAATCATGTTCCTTCCATGACCCTGACCATCCAGCCAAACCATTGGCCACAGCCCATGAATCAGTATACAATCAAACATCTGCCCATTTTTCCTTGCAAGCAAAGTGAACAACCAGGAGCACTGCTCGAAGTTCTGCCCATTGGGAGGATTTCCCTTCACCACTGTCCTTCGTGAGATTCCAGAAAGGGGCTGCAGTGCTGTCATTGTCCACTTCTGAGTAGTGCCTGCATATTGCACAGAACCAACTGTACACCAGGCACGAGTTTTCCCTTCCTCAGTCAACAGATCATAAGGAAATCCCCATGAGGCTGTAGGTGCAGATTGGGATATGGAAGGTAATGTGACAGAAGTGGAGGCCATGGGCATTTGGAGCACTTCCTCATGCAACTTACTTGTACCTTAAGGTCCTGCTTGGGCCTGGTCTCATATATACCACTTCCATTTAATAATGGAGTGCTCCTGTGCATGTCCAACTTTATGATTCTATGAGTCAGACAACACCCAGTTCATGATGGGGAGCTCAGGCTGCATGATGACTTTGTGTCCAATGATTAAGCATTCAGTCTCCACTAAGGCCAAGTAATGAGCCAAAAGCTGTTTCTCAAAAGGAGAGTAGTTATCTGCAGAGTATGACAGGGCTTTGCTCCAAAATCCTAAGTAAGGGTCTGCGCTGTGATTCACCAATAAGGGCTTGCCAAAGATCCCAAACAGCATCTCTATTTGCCACTGATACTTCAAGCAACATTGAATCAGCCAGATCACATGGCCCAAGCAGCAGAGCAGCTTGCACAGCACCCTGAACCTGTTGCAGAGCCTTCTCTTGTTCTGGGACCCACTCAAAACTAGAAGCTCTTCAAGTCACTTGATAAATAGGCCAGAGTAGCACACCCAAATGAAGAATATGTTGCCTCCACATTCCAAAGAGGCCCACTAAGCATTGTGCCTCCTTTTTAGTTGTGGGAGGGGCCAGATGCAATAATTTATCCTTCACTTTAGAAGGAATATCTTGACATGCCCCCACACCACTGGACTCCTAGAAATTTCATTGAGGTGGAAGGTGCCTGAATTTTTGTGGGATTAATTTCCCACCCCCTGGCATGCAAATGTTTTACCAATAAGTCCAGAGTCACTGACACTTCTTCCTTACTAGGTTCAATCAGCATAATGTCATCAAAGTAATGGACCAGCGTGACATCTTGTGGAAGGGAAAGGGGGTCAAGGTCCCTGCAGACTAAATTATGACATAGGGCTGGAGAGTTGATGTAGTGCTGAGGTAGCCAACTGAAGGTGTATTGCTGGCTTTGCCAGCTGAAGGCAAACTGCTTCCACATTTTAGGTACCTGTTAGAGTAGCACCCCACTCCTGGTACCAAATGTCTTGGGCTAGGTTCTCTAGAGAAGCAAAACCAGTAAAGCGTATAAATACATATATATAGAGAGAGAGATTTATATCAAGGAAATAGCTCACACAATTGTAGAGGCTGGAATATACCAAGTGGGTCAGGATAGAATCTTCTTCTGATTCAGGTAGCTGCAGGGGCTTGGGAACCCAAGATTGGTGGGTTAGACAACAGGGCTCTTGCTCACAGGCTGGGAAGATTGATGAATCCCAAGATCGGCAGGCAAGACCGCAGGTAAGCTGCCAGCTCAAGTCCCAAGAACCAGAGGTCAAATGAATAGGAGGCAGCTACAGGATCCAGAGTGAGGAAAAGCCCACAAGCCTTACCAGAAAGTCCACTTATATTCAATGCAGGCCCCATCCCCCAAGGAAACTCCCTTTCAACTGACTGGCTACTTACAGCAGATCCCATCATGGAGGTGATCACATTATATCAAATCTCATCCTGGAAGTAATCACATCATCATACAACTGCCAAACTACATCATAACTGCCAAGCCACTGAGAATCATGGCCCAGCCAAGCTGACATGCAACCTTAATGATCACACACCTTGTGCTGAGTCACAACTTCTCTAAGCCTTAATCTCCTAATCTGTGAAATACTAAAAGTACTAACCACATAGAGTTTTGATAGCAAAGGAACTTAGTACATAGTAAGCACTTAGTAGATATTAGTTATTATTATCCGAGCAAAGCGTCCTTTGTACCACGGAGCACTTTAAATTTGGGTTATTGGTTTTTTGCAATGGCGAGTGGGAAACATTGAGTTAAATGGCTCAAAGGTTACCTGCTCAACTCATCCTATTTCTCACTTCGTTGCAATCAGCTGGAACGCCAGTCATTTACTCCTGCACAGCTCTCTACCTTGTGCCTTCGCTATTTCCTGTTCTGCCTGCCCAGAATCCCCTTCCATTTTCTGCCCCGATAGTCCAAATCTTATTTCTCCCAAAAGTATCATCTCCAGTCGCCTACCTCCCTGAAGTCTTGCCTGACTGCTCCAGGCCAAATGAATGAGCCCTTCTGGAAACTTTGGTTATTATCTTATCACCTGTGTTGCAGGACTTAACCCCTAAACACATGCATGCATTCTACTGGTGGTTTTTATTTCATATCTAGTTGTCTTATCTCTTTAATTATAGTGAAAGATCTTGGGAAACAGAGATGGTACCCTAAAATTCTTTTTAAAGCTCTTCCCTATCCATCCTCTGGTATGTACTGAAGGAGTAAAGGGATGAACAAACTTCCATAGCAGAGCCCAGTCTCTCTAATCTAAGGCACACTTGGAGAAACGCTTTAAAAACACAGACTTTTAAGAATAGCAATTACAGTAGTTTAAGTTCGTATAAGTCTTCACAGTTTAAAAAAATGCCTTCATACTTTTAACCAAATCTGGTTCTCACAAAAAACGTTGTGAGCAGGAATCACTGTCCCCGTTTTGCACATGAGGAAACAGATTCAGTTCACTTTCGTGGCTTGCCCAAGGCTGAAGAACTTGTAAATGGCCGCGCTGGGGCCCAAACTCCCATATCCTGCTGCATCTTTTACTTGGTTACTTTGGTGGGTCCATTTTATCACTGCTAGCGTTTTCACTCTTCTTGCACTGCGTTCTAATCTCTAAACCCAGCCCTCTGATCAAAAGAGCATGCTGCTCGAATAATGATGGGCCCTTCCATACTTTAGATGTCAAGACAGTGCCCATTCGAGGAACAAGAAGTAAAGCCTCACCTGGTGTTCCTAAACGGGCCTGAGCAATGGTCAGTTTTTCATGGGGAGCTTGGCACTGGCAGCTGGTTTCATCTGCAAATGGGGCAGGTGCAGTCAGGGTCTAGAAGGGAAAAAGAGAAAGGGAATAGAGTCTGACAGACTTTCCATTGGCATTAACTTCCCCTAAAATTTTCTTTCTTTTGGTTACACACATATGATTAAGAAGCAGAATGTACCCGCTGAATCTTTTGGAGAAATATACTATTAGAAATAAAGACAGGGACATCATCACTAAAATCTTTTTTTTTTTTTTGACTGATGCATCAGAAATAAGGAGCTCTTTGTTGCTTAGGTGCCGTCGAGTCAGTTCCAACTCATAGCAACTCCATGTAAAACAGAATGAAACACTGCCCGGTCCTGCGCCATTCTCCCAATCATTGCTATGTTTGAGCCCATTGTTGCTGCCACTGTGTCAAATATATGCCAGGTACCAGATGAGGTACTCTGGATATGTTATCTCTTTTAGGATTCACAACACCGTATGGAGGCGGTATTATTAGCCCTAAAAAAATTTAGCCCTATTGCACAGAAAAGGAAACTAGGCTTAGTGGGGTTAAGAAATATGCCAAGGTATGAGCTTGGAAAGTCACGATGCCCAGCTTCAAAAGTTTCATAACCCACGAGGGCAGTCTTCAAACATTTAGACTCACCTGCACGCCAGGATACTCAGCTGGAAGGAATGCCATACTCAGAAGTATAGCATAACATCTTTATTTCACACCCACCAGCCTGGCCAATCACAAACTCTGGTGTCTCTTCAGTGCAAAGGCCAAGGCCGTTATCCGTGCCTCAGGAAGGCCTAAAAGCACAGCAATTCTGGTGGGCTGCAGATAACTGCTCCTGAGGTAGCTCCAACAGCCACCAAGGGCCTCGAGGCCCCGCCCCAGGCAGCTTGGGCTGGGCCCTGGGGAGTGCTGTGAGAAAGATGTAGTCACTTGGAAGCCTGCCCAGGAAGTGGCCCTGCAGTTTTTAGTCAGCCTCTTAAAATGAAAACCTCACTCTCTCCAGGCAGAGGAAAACAATGTGAGCAGTATCTTTGTAAACAGGGCAAATGCAACCCAGACTTGTCCATTTGTAGTCCTTGAAATATGTCACTGCCACCGTTGTCACTACACCATTTTTATTACTTTTAAAGCTGAAGTGAACTAGTCCCTATAAGCATTACTCATATTGTTACATGAATTGTTTCTTAGAGATGGAGACTGGTGTTTCTTAACTTGGGAAGACTCAACTGAAGAATGATCCATAAGCTGGAACAGGGGCTGTGATCCACATTTACCTTCTGCCTCACTCACTCACACATATGCTAGGCAGTCTCTCAGAAGCTGGGGATAGAAGTAGGAATGAAACCACCCCTGCCCTTGAGGAGCCCCCAGCTCTCCTCAGCACTTTCAAGACCATTCTTTGCACTGCCCCCATCCCCTCTGCTCATTGTAGTACCATCTACCCTAGATGCCTCAGTGTCGTTTGGAGACCTCCCAGCTGCCTGAGTCTTCCTTAGCCCCACCCTTTCCTTCAGGGCTCTGGAAGCTGGCCAAGACTTTGGAGAAGGATTCAAGAAACTTGAGTCCATTACTGGTTCTTTTTCAGATACAGTAAGCTGACCTTGTGGGCTATGGTGGACAAGAGCAGCATTTGTAATGTGGCAAAGAGGTTCGGTGACAAAGAGCAGAGTCTCTGTAGCCACAATGACCTGGGTTCAAATCCCTTTTCCAGCACTTACCAGCTGTGTATTCTAATTCGGCTGTTCTGGCTGAAAGGAACTGACACTTGAAAGATTCAAGGCTACCCTGGCACAAAAACTGTGGAAAAGTAAGAAAGGAGCAGAGCTTGCCACAAGAGCACCACAGAATGCTCTGCGCTCACTCACTCTCTGCATGTGATTTTCTCCGTTCTACCGCATTTGCTCTGTATCCTTCCACTATATTAAAGGCTCTGCTAACCTTCCACTCCCCCAGAACTTTAGCTTGAATATGGCCCAGCATGGTCTCCTCAGCTTCCCTTCACAACACTCATTCAACAACTATTGATGGAGCCGTTGGACTCCAGCTCCTGTTCCTTCCAACTTACTGCTTCTTTCCGTGTTTCTCAATTCAAATTCCCAAGGGATAATCTGATTGGCCAACCTCATCTTTTCAAACCAGACCACAACCACAACTGGCTGGAGTTTTGGATCAGGTGCCCAATCCAGGGCCAACCAGCTTGACTGGTGAGAAGAAGAGGAATGGTGAGGGAGGTCCTGGGTGTCCTGTCGTCGCTCCTTTAGCAGGAACTGTAGGTGGGATAAGCAGCCCTGGTGGCATAGTGGGTAAAGCACTCAGGTGCTATCCAAAAAGGTTAGCAGTTCAAAGCCACCAACTGCTCTGCAGGAGAAAGATATGGCAGTCTCCTTCCATAAAGATTACAGCCTTGGAAACCCTGTGGGGCAGTTCTCAACAGCAATGGGTTTTTGGGTTTGGATAGGTGGGATAAAGAATGTATTTGACTGCATGCTCTCAAAGCAAGTTCTTTAATTAATTTGAACTTTAGTTACATCTGTAAAATGGGTATAATAGTACCTATCTTGCAGGGTTGTTATGAAAAATAGAAATAATATATGTAAAGTCCCTGATACTTGATAAGTTGTAGCAACTGTTAACACTGCTATTATTATTCATTAGTATATATCATTATATATATATATATATATATAAACAAATCTGTCTTGGAGGAAGTACAACCAGAATGCTCCTTGGAAGCAAGGATGGTGAGGCTATGTCTCCCATACTTTGGACATGTTGTCAAAAGAGATCAGTCCCTGGAGAAGGACATCATGCTTGGTAAAGTAGAGGGTCAGTGAAAAAGAGGAAGACCCTCAACAAGATGGATCGACACAGTGGCTGCAACAATGGGCTCAAGCATGGCAACAATTGTGAGAATGGCACAGGATTGGGCAGTGTTTCGTTCTGTTGTGCATGGGGTTGCTGTGAACCAGAACCGACTCAATGGTACCTAACAACGACAACAATATATTATGTAGTTCCCCCATAGAAAGAAGCACATTGACTAATGAATAAATTTTCAGGACACCACCCACTGGCACATAGGATTAGCTTACATTAATGATTCACATTATGCTTTGATATATGTGGCCAGTGAAACTTTTTCACAGTATCTAAAATAAATTACTATTTGGAGATCTTTTGTGTGCTAGTCACAAAGTTTATTAAAGTGAAGAGGTATTGCTGTTTTCCAAGAAAGATGTATTCTAGAAGGTGTGAAATCTGAGAATTAAAGCAGAGACATAGAAAGTGGTAAAGAAAGAATAGTTATTCAAAAGTGATGAAAAGGTTTATATGCACTGTGCATTTTGTCCTTAATTACTGTGGCCTGTTGTGTGCTGTCCAATCAATTCCGACTCATAGCAGCCTTATAGAATGGAGTATAATCTTCATGGGAGCAGATCTCCAGGTCTTTTCTCCAGCAGAGTCGTTGGTGGGTTCAAACCACCGACCCTTCAGTTAGCAGCTGAGCGCTTAACCACTGTGCAACCTGGGCTCTTTGTGGCCTAGAAGTAGGAAATAGAACTAAAGAGATAGAAGGCAGAGAGAGTTCACTGGCTTGTGTGTGCATGTGTGTGCACGTGTGTACTTGTGCACATGCGGGCGTCTTTACAACAGTTGACATGATGAAGATGCATTTCTTGTTATGTACAAGGCACTGTGCTTGGAATGGGAAGAATACCAAAATAAACAAGCCACAGCCTCGCTCTCAAAAACATTGCCTCCTCCAAAACCAGAAAACAAACCAAACCCAGTGCCGTGGAGTCGATTCCGACTCATAGCGACCCTATAGGACAGAGTAGAACTGCCCCCATAGAGTTTCCAAGGAGCGCCTGGTGGACTCGAACTGCTGACCCTTTGGTTAGCAGCCGTAGCACTTAACCACTACGCCACCAGGGTTTCTGCCTCCTCCAAAGCGAGGCAGAATACCCACTGGGTTGAGAGGCAAGGCTCTGCCTTCAGGAAGGTCTTGGTTAAATCTCAGCTACCACCAACCATCTTTGTGTCCTGAAGCAAGATTTTTCCCGGCTGAACACCCCAGATTATAAGACAAAAGTCCTTCCTCTGTTAGCCAGAACAAAGCCTTTGATTCCTAAGGGGTTTTACTGCTACTTAAGTCCCACCCCCTCCACCTGTAAGGGGCAACCCCAGGACTATGGGTGTAAGATAGCTAGCTAGAGGTTCAAGTGAGGGGCAGAGACTGGGCCAACCTAACCTCTGGGCCATCTACTAGTCTCCAGGGGCTCAAGGCCCTCATCTATTCCTCACCATTTGCCAGAGCTGGAATAGTTCCAGGGATCCTCTGCTTTGGTCTAAGCCCTGCATGAGACATAAAACTGAGGCCAAAAAACATAATAGCTACATCTTTGAGTGCCTACTTAGTGCCATGTATCTATCTACACGCTAAACCAAAAACCAAACCCACTGCCGTCAAGTCGATTTCAACTCTTAGTGGCCTTATCGGACAGAGTAGAACTGCCCCATAAGGTTTCCAAGGCTGTAATCTTTATGGAAGCAGACTGCTACATTTTCCTCTGGCAGAGTGGCTGTTGTGTTTGAACCACCAACTTTTGGTTAGCAATTGAATGCTTTAACCACTGTGCCACCAGGGCTCAGAGCAGTGCGCAGCCCCACCACGGGGTCAGCATCTATATGCTAAGTACTTTAAATGCATTAGCTCATTTAATTTGTACAACAACTTGAGGTAGGTACTATTGTTATCTCCACCGAACTGCACAGTACACGCGTCTTCTACACTGACATCAAGTGGCACCAAGAAGCAACAGCAGATCCCTGAGACTCAGTTACCTTTTTGGCTCTCTTTGAACTAAGGATACCCTTAGGATTTTTAGACAGTTAGGAGGGAGAGACCTCAAAAAAGGAGATACTGGACTTCCTGATAATTAGAGAAGAGAAGCTCAAACAATTAATTGAAAAAAATAAAGGCATGTGACCATATGTTTACCCGGACTTTAGTGAAGCAGGTCAGATGACTTACATAGAGTTACTTGCAAGCCTCAGGTTAGTCTCTAAATCACCCAGATCATCACACCATCGAGTGTTTATTAGCACATGATATGGGTTTAATATGACGCTCGGTGTTTAGAGGGTGGATAAAAGGAGGAGTGAGTAAGAAAGAAAGGAACAGAACTGGCTCTGGGGCAGCAATTCTCAAAGATGAAGGTGGCCCTTTAGAATGGGAGAAGGTATTAGTTTGCAAAGGTATATTCACTTTTATAACGATTTTATATTTGGAAAGACAATGTAGTCTTCAAAATGCAAATCATGGAAATCAAGCTTCTAGACTGGTGGAGATGATCAGAAGATAGACTCTCTTGCCATAGGAAGTCGTATTCCAAATCTGGGGCCAAAGAGGCACACGAGATTTTTGTTTAGCAGAAGAAAGCAAGGATTTTAAAGGGTTAAGAAGCCCTGGCCCTATGTCCTGGCCCTCAAATGTGCAAGGGCCTTGCCAGACCACGGATGTGGAGCTACACTCAATAAAACTTCTTTCTACCTAATTTAAGGTTTCAAAACATCCAGTCATTGCATGTGAATATGTTGCCTATTTGTGATGCAAGTTTTGGTTATGTAAACTGTACCATAGTATATTGCCATCAGGTTTTTTAAAGGGGAAGACATTATGTATTGGGGCTTTTCATTTGCAGAATCTGTTCACCTGGACGGAAACCCTGGTGGCGTAGTGGTTAAGTGCTATGGCTGCTATCCAAAAGGTCGGCAGTTTGAATCTGCTCCTTGGAAACTCTATGGGGCAGTTCTACTCTGTCCTATAGGGTCACTATGAGTTGGAATCAACTCAACGGCAGTGAGTTTGGTTTGGTGGGTTTGATTCAATTGGACATGTCAAGTATTTACTTGAAACAAAAGCTATGGGGTACTACATAAAATATACAATGCAAACATTACTTGAGTGCAAAAAATGGTTGGTTGAATCTTTTACTCATGCAATGCGTATCACTGGCTGACAACTGGACCAATCAGACAACAACCTAATCAACCAATCAGAACCCAGCATAGTACTGCTGACGGCAATGGCTAATGACAGAGGTGCCTGTTTGAGCTAAGCTATCAGAAAGAACTTCCTAACTACAGTGGGGCAATCCAGTCAGACAGGCATGGGTTCAAATCCTGACTCTGTTATTTAGTATCTATTTTTAATTTGATTTTTAGAAAATTGTTGGTTCTTAAGCTCTCTAACCTTCAGTTTCCTCATCTGTAAAAGGGAGATAATAAAAGGATCTGTCTCATGGAGTTGTTATGAGGATTAAATGAAATAATGTATGTGTGCTGAATAGCTGCTTTTTGCCATTCCAGAATGCATTCTCTTCCTACCCTTCTCTACCCTCCTCTGTATAGACTGCACCAATGGGCTCCGTTGCCCTTCTGCTTCACATTTGGTTGGGCCCATGAGGCGCACACAAAACACTGGAGGATAGGTGAAGGGTGAGCTCAGGGTATTTGTTTCCCTGGCTTCCTGCCTGCCAAGAAGCAGTATATTGGTTCTGATCTTTTTACCAAAAGCCACAGCTTCTATCAGGGGCCTTCTTTATAGAGCACACTCTAGGGTTCTGGTAACCACACACTTCCCTTGACCCTTCAGGCCTAGAATTGGAAATCCCCTATGTTTCTAGCCAGGGTACTATATTATCCCTTAAAGTCTCCTTAAACCCTGCCCACACCTTTCTAAATAGTCCCTTTATTAAACTCTTCAAATTTCCTCTTTAGAGTGAGCCATTTGTATCTTGACAGGACCCTGACTGATACAGTATATATGACACTGAGTATGCTGCCAGGCTCAATAAACGTTAGCTAACAAGTGTTGATGAGGCATGTGAGGAGCACAGAGATCAATTGAAAAGTGAATTACCCATAGTTAATAAGGTTACAGCCATCTCAAGAATGTCTTCCAGTAGGAAAAAATTTTACAAGGACAGCATGTTTTTAATCAAGATACACAAAAGAGACAAAAGCAAGGCTTCGGAAAGAACTGACTTCTCCCTTTTGCCTCAGACCTCACCAGTCTGAAAACCACAAACTCAAAACTACAAAAAGACATCGTAATCTCATCCCTCGGTCTCATATTGTGAGGTTTGTATTTACTCATCTCTAGGCATATTTTTAAAAGCATGATTTAATTTGGTTCAGAATGTTTTAGTCTTTTGACAATAGAGAGGAGAGAAACAATAGATCTTTGGATTGTCCACAGACCCAACACACATGAATCATTGGATTCTGGGACCATACCATAGATTACGTAGTATCTCAGATCAGGCAGCTGGCACAAAGGACTCACTAACAGATGCCACTAGAGTGGAGGAATAAGAGGCTCAGTACATGGCTCAGCACCAAGCAATATCCATTTTGCATCTAATTAAGTGCGATATGCACATATTATAAAATAATAGCCAGCATTAAAAACAATAAGACATATATATATGTACTAACCGGGAGTAATTGTTAAGTCATGTAACATATGTATACGTGTTATATAGTATGATCCCATTTATGATTGGGGAAAAAGAAAAGAAAATTAGGTAATTGTGTAGAAATGGTCTAGAACCGCATTGTCCAATACAGCAGAAGACCTGTGGCTATTGAAATTTAATAAAATTTTAAAATTCAGTTTCTCGGTCACACTAGTCAAATTTCAAGTGCTCAATAATCACATGCAGGTACTGTATTGGATAGAGCAGATAGAGAACATTTCTGTCATCACAGAAACTTCTATTGGACAGAGCTGGCCTAGATGGACGCACATCAAATTGTTAACTAGGGTTATCTCTGAGGAAGAAGATGGCATTGGGAGAAGAAGTGAGGGGATTTTTTCACTGTTTACTCCATATAGGTCTGTTACTTTTCTTTTTTTCAATGACAACACACTTGTGTGATGTATGCAATTAAAAAAATTTTAAAGAAATATTTCCTCTTCTGTGAATTCAGAGATGCCAGAAATTTAATGAACGCCCAGGCGCCACAAATGTGGAAAAATAAAAGGTGTCTAATAGGAAAAGAAGAGTGTTTTGAAAAATAACAACTATTATCTACAAAGTGACTGTTAAATTATACAGGTATATAGAACATTTAAAACTCATTTGAACTCAGCTGAGCCATATGGAGAAAGCTCTGAAGAAAGGGCATTCTAGGAAGAGAAAACAGCAACTGCAAAGGCCCTGAGGCAGGAGCATGCCTGGCTTCTTCCAGGAATAACAAGAAGGCCAATGTGCCTGTAGGGAGCAAACAAAAAGAAAAAGTAGGAAGTGATAGAGCCAGAGAGGTAAGACCATAAGGAAGGGGATGGGAGACACTCAATTGTATGGGACTTTTACTCCCCCACCCCCCCCAAAAAAACCCACTGCCATCGAGTCCATTTTGACTCATAGAGACCCTATAGGACAGAGTAGAACTGCCCCATAGATTTTCCAAGGAGGACCTGGGGGATTTGAACTGCCGGCCTCCTGCTCAGCAGCTGTAGCACTTAACCACTAGGCCACCACGATAAAGACGCTTTTTTTACCCTGAGGTGGATGGGACCCATTACAGAGTTTTGAGCAGGGAGTGACATGATCTGACTTAGTCTTAACGGGACCACTCTGGCTGATATGCTGAGAAAAACCACTGAGGTGTGCGTTACAATAACCAGGCAAGAGAAGATGGAGGCTGGGACCAGGGTGATAGCAGTGGCGGCGGTGAGAAGTGGTCAGATTCTGGAGAGGTTTTAAATAAATAAAATTTGGAATATATTGGATATAGAGTGAAAGAATGTGAGGAGTCAGGATCACTCCAACATTTCTGGCCTGAAGAACTGGAAAGATGGTGTTGCCATTCCCTAGACGTGGAAGATACTGGGGGAGTAGAGCAGGTTTGGAGGTAGGAGGGACAGGGGTGAGGAGATCCAGAATTCCATTCTGGATTTGGAAACACATAGTGGTGACGATTGCACAACATGGTGAATGTAATTAATGTCACTGAACTGTCCACTTAAAAATGGTTAAAGTGGCAAGTTTATATATAAAACCACAATAAAAAGAAATTCCATTCAACACATTTGGTTTGACATGCCTATTAGATCTTCAAGTGGAGATGTCAGAGAGGCAATTGGATGTACAAGTCTGGAGTTTGGGAGAGAGGACCAAGCTAGGGATACAGATTTGGAAGCTGTCAATATATAAATGATATTGAAAACCATTAGACGAGATTCACTCATTCAGTCACTGCATGAGTGCAGGTAGACAAGGGGTCCAGGTCGGCGGATGAGGAGGCGTCGTATGTTTACGTTCAGTCTACCACTACTATGGGAGCTCCAAGAAAGCAAGGACTTGGTCTGTCGTAGTTATTGCCCTATCCCTACTCCCTAGGGCAATACCTGGCATATAGAAGGTTCTCAATACATATTTGTTGAATGGAAAAATTTAAAGTCCCAGGAGAGAGAATGATTATTGATAAAGACAAGAACACTTTATAAGAAAGTAAATACACTTATCAATGTTTCATAACTTTTTTCTTATCATCATCATAATACATATTATAGAAAAGTCGGGAAAATACAGAGAGGAAATGAAAACTGACCAATAATTCTACTTCCTGGAGGCAACAATTGTTAACACCTTCTATATTTCTTTTCAGGCTTTCTGATGTCATATACACATACTAACAGCTTTGGAATCTTACTGCATAGACAGGTGTTTTCTTTCATCCACTACATCATGATTATTTTATCATGACATTAAATAGTACTCAACCTCCCTGATTTTGATAGGTATAAAACATTCTACTGAGTAGATAAAACAGTTTATTTAAATATTTCCCTATTATTGAATACCAAGTTGTTTATAGTTCACTAATATAAACAACATTCTAAACATAATTCTGAACCTCTGATTATTTCCGTAGGATAGGCGCCTAGTTGCTGAATTACTCAGATCAGGGGTCTGAACATTTTAAAACTACATATCTGAAGAACATTTTAATGCGTATTGGTAAATTACCTTTTTGAAAAGCTGTACCATTTATACTCACATTACAATGTATGAAAGCACTATCTTGCTGCCATCTCACTGGCATTGAGTATTATCTTTGTCAATTTTATAGACCAAAAACATGGCATCATGCTGTTTCAATTTGCATTATTTTGATTACAAGAAAGATTGAACATTTTCCAAATGTTTATTAGGCACTTGTATTTTCTTCTGAGAATAACCTGTCCTTTGTTCATTTTTTTCTCTTGTCAAGAATAAGTATTTTGAAGTTAGTTAAAAGCAAAACAGTAACACAGTTAAAATTATCTTAAATATCTTAAAACAGTGCATTTTCCCAACTTTTTTTAGAGTCACCTAATAAGAAGTGCATTTTTTAA
Source organism: Loxodonta africana (assembly GCF_030014295.1). Taxonomy (NCBI): domain Eukaryota; kingdom Metazoa; phylum Chordata; class Mammalia; order Proboscidea; family Elephantidae; genus Loxodonta; species Loxodonta africana. The sequence goes on from NC_087369.1 coordinate 26,658,112, forward strand.
ACCAGTGTGTGGACACCCACATCTAGGTCAGGCTAGTAATTACTGCCCTTCCAGCAATCAAGGATCAGAATTTTCATTATGCCCTAGGGGTATAAGGCCTCCTTAAAAGGCTAACCACCAATAAACCATAACTCCCCCAGAGTGCCACCTTCGAACCCCACAGCAGCGAACTTCAAACACCTAGAAGACTCTGAGTACTATGCTAGACACTTCGTTGATTCTAAAATGTATGCCTTTCCTCATATTTTAATATCTCTGAGATTTGGAAGTGTCTTATAATGTTCTCTTAAAATCAGTGTTGGCCATTTTTCACATTGTAACATCTCTGAAGTCAAAGTGTGGCATTACAGTTAATGGCATCTTAGATTCATGAAATGTATAGGTGCTATTAACAATAGAAAAAAATCACCTTTACCTAGAGATTAAAAAAAAAAAAATCCGTACTCTAAATCCATTTTTTCTTAGGCAGTCGAACTTAAGGAGTTTATAATGAACATCAATCATGATCTGATATTTTATTCATATCCCACCTCCTTCCCCAAAGGACTTGAGGTGACTTTTAAAAAATAACATTTGAAAGTTTAAAATCATAGTTGCAGGATCTGGGGTAAAGGGGAAAATACAGGTTTAAAAAAAAAAGGTCAGGGGTTGGTGAGGATGTAGAGAAATTAGAACCCTCATTCATTGCTGGTAGGAATGTAAAATTGTGGAACACAATCTGGAGGTTCCTCAAAAAGTTAAATATAGAATTGTCATATGACCCAGTAATTTCACTCCTGGGTATAAACCCAAAAGGAATGAAAGTAGGGACTTGAACAGACACTTGTACACCAATGTTCATTGCAGCATTATTCCCAACAGCCAAAAGGCGGAAACAACCCAAGCGTCCATCAACAGATAAACGGATAAATAAAAGGTAATATATACATACCCTGGAATATTATCCATCCATAAAGAGAAATGAAGTCCTGATACCTGCCTTGACATGGATAAACCTTGAAAACATTATGCTAAGTGAAATAAGTCAGCACAGAAGGACAAATGTTATATGACCCCACTTACCTGAAATAGCTAGAATAGGCAAATGCATAGAGACAAAAGTTTATTCATGGTTACCAGGGACTGGAGGAAGGAGGAATGGGGAGTTATTGCTTAAGGGGTACTGAGTTTCTGTTTGGGGTGATGAAATTTTTGGAAATGGATAGTGGTGATGGTTGTACAACATGAAAAATGTAATTAATGTCACTGAATTATACACTAAAAATAGATAAAAAGGGAAATTTCGTATTATATACATTTTGCCCCACCAAGTATCTGTCAGTTCATTGTACTGTGGTGCCTTGCATGTTGCTGTGATGCTAGAAACTTTGCCAATGGTGGTTCAAGTACCAGCAAAGTCACCTATGGAGGACAGGTTTTGGCTGAGCTTCCAGACCAATACAGACTAGGAAGAAGGACCTGGCAGTCTACTTCTGAAAAAACTGGCTAGTGAAAATCTTATGAATAGCACCAGAACATCATCTGATACAGTGCAGGCAGATGAGCCCCTCAGGTGGGAAGGCACTCAGAATACGACGGGGGAAGAGCTGCCTCCTCAAAGTAGAGTCGACCTTTATGACGCTGATGAAGTCAAGCTTTGAGGATCTTCATATGCTGGTGTGGCAAGACTCAAAATGAGAAGAAACAGTTGCAAACATCCATTAATAACTGGAACATGGAATGTACAAGGTATGAATCTAGGTAAACTGGAAGTAGTCGAAAATGAAATGGAAAGCATAAGCATTGATATCCTAGGCATTCTTTAGCTGAAATGGACTGGTATTAGCCATTCTGAATCAGATAATCACATGGTCTATGTTGGGAATGAAAAATTGAAGAGGAATGGCATTTCATTCTTTGTCAAAAAGACCATTTCAAGATCTATCCTGAAGTACAATGCTATCAGTGATAGGATAATATCCATATGCCTACAAGGAAGACCAGTTAACAAATTATTATTCAAATTTACACACCAACCAGTAAGGACAAGGATGAAGAAATTGAAGATTTTTACCAACTTCTGCAGTCTGAAATTGATCAAACACATAATCAAGATGCATTGATAATTACTGGTGATTGGAATGCAAAAACTGGAAACAAAGAAGAAGGATCGGTAGTTGGAAAATATGGCCTTGGTGAAAGAAATGATGCTGGAGATCGCATGATAGAATTTTACAGGACAATGACTTCTTTATTGCAAATATCTTTTTCAACAGCATAAACGGTGACTGTACATGTGAACCTCACCAAACGGAATACACAGGAATCAAATCAACTACGTCTGTGGAAAGAGATATGGAAAAACTCAATATTATCAGTCAGAACAAGGCCAGGGGCTGACTGTGGAACAGACCATCAATTGCTCATATGCAAGTTCAAGTTGAAGAAAATTAGAAAAATTCCACAAGAGCCAAAGTACGACCTTGAGTACATCCCACTTGAATTTAGAGACCATCTGAAGATAGATTTGACACATTGAACACTAATGACTGAAGACCAGATGAATTGTGGAATGACATGAAGGACATCATACACGAAGAAAGCAATTGGTTATTAAAAATACAGGAAAGAAAGAAAAGACCAAAATGGATGTTAGAAGAGACTCTGAAAGTTGCTCTTGAACATAGGGTAGCTAAAGCAAAAGGAAGAAATGATCAAGTAAAAGAACTAAACAGAAGATTTCGAAGAGCAGCTTGAGAAGACCAAGTAAAGTATTATAATGACATGTGCAAAAAGCTGGAGATGGAAAACCAAAAGGGAAGAACACACTCAGCGTTTCTCAAGCTGAAAAAACTGAAGAAAAAATTCAAGCCTCGAGCTGCAATACTGAAGGATTCTATTGGGGAAAATATTAAACGACACAAGAAACATCAAAAGAAGATGGAAGGAATACACAGAGTCACCGTATCAAAAAGAATTGGTTGATGGTCAATCATTTCAGGAGGTAGCATATAATCAAGAACCGACGGTACTAATGGAAGAGGTTCAAGCTGCACTGAAGGCATTGGTGAAAAACAAGGCTCCGGGAATTGATGGAATACCAACTGAGATGTTTCAACAAATGGATGCAGCACTGGATGCACTCACTCGTCTATGCCAAGAAATTTGGAAGACAGCTACCTGGCCAACCAACTGGAAGAGATCCATATTTGTACCCATTCCAAAGAAAGGAGATCCAACAGAATGTAGAAAGTATAGAACGATATCATTAATATCACATGCAAATAAAATTTTGCTGAAGATGATTCAAAGCAGTCATCGGACAAGGAAGTGCCAGAAATTCAAGTGATTCAGAAGAAGATGTGGAAGGAGTGACATCATTGCCGATGTCAGATAGATCCTGGCTGAAAGCAGCGAATACCAGGAAGATGTTTACATGTGTTTTGTTGACTATGCAAAGGCATTCGATTGTGTGGATCATAACAAATTATGGATAACATTGCAGAGAATGGGAATTCTGGAACACTTAATTGTGCTTATGAGGAACCTATATATAGATAACAGGCAGTTGTTCAGACAGAACAAGGGGATACTGAGTGGTTTAGAGTCAGGAAAGGTGTGCGTCAGGGTTGTATCCTTTCACCATTCTTATTCAGTCTGTATGCTGAGCAAATAAGTCCAGAAGCTGGACTATATGAAGAAGAACACAGAATAAGGATTGGAGGAAGACTCATTAACAACCTGACATATCCAGATGACACAACCTTCCTTGCTGAAAGTGAAGAGGACTTGAAACACTTATTGATGAAGATCAAAGACTACAGCCTTCAGTATGGATTACGCCTCAACACAAAGAAAACAAAAATCCTCACAACTGGGCCAATAAGCAATATCACGATAAATGGAGAAAAGATTGAAGTTGTCAAGGACTTCATTTTACTTGGATCCACAATCAACAGCCATGGAAGCAGCAGTCAAGAAATCAAGCGACCCATTGCATTTGTCAACTCTGTTGCAAAAGACCTCTTTAAAGTGTTAAAAAGCAAAGATGTCACCTTGAAGACTAAGGTGTGCCTGACCCAAGCCATGGTATTTTCAACTGCCTCATATGTATGTGAAAGCTGGACAATGAATAAGGAGGAATGAAGAACTGACACCTTTGAATTATGGTGTTGGCAAAGAATATTGAATATACCATGGACTGCCAGAAGAACAAACAAATTTGTCTCGAAAGAAGTACAGCCAGAATGCTCATTAGAAGCAAGGATAGCAAGACTTCGTCTCACATATTTTGGACATATTATCCAGAGGGACAAGTCCCTAGAGAAAGACATCATGCTTGGTAGAGGGTCAGCAAAAGAGAGGAAGATAATCAATGAGATGGATTGACACAGTGGTTGCAACAATGGGCTCAAACATAGCAACAATTGTGAGGATGGCAGTGTTTCATTCTGTTGTACATAGGGTCGCTATGAGTTGGAATTGACTCGACGGCACCTAATAAAATAATGATAAAATATATTTTACCACAATAAAATTAAAAATAAACATTCTAAAGTTAAAAAAAAAAAGGCAGGGATGAAATGAACACACAGAAATGCATACCACTGTCCACTACATTTCAGAGAGGTGAGCCACAAAAATGGCTTTAAACTCCCAGCAGGCAAAGCAAAGAGGAAAACAAAATTCATATTGTCCTTAAGCAAAAAACAAAACAGCTATTGAGGAGAAGCACAGCATTTCCTGAGCTCTGAGAGAACTTTCTCCCGTGGTGCCTCATAAAGGACATACTGGATGACGCTGTATTGACACTGACATGACCCCCCCCCACCCTGCCCCATAGCGCCCTCCTTGCAAGGCAATGCTCCAGAACCAAATGCAGTTCCAAAAAGCATTTCTACAAGGGGCTAAACCTGAAGTTTAAAAAGGCAGCCCTCTCCCTGACAGCTAGATCCAAGGGTAAGATTTAGAACACTAGACCAGCCTTTTCTGAAGGGGATAAGCAAGGCAATCCACTGAAAAGCCACGCTTGTGCCTATGTTTATTTTTCATGTTAAAAAAGAAGAAAGAAAACATTACTAAGATCTAAGTCTAATATGGAGTCCCTGGGTGGTGCAAATAGTTACTGCACTTGGCTACTAACTGAAACGTTGGCAGGTCCAGTCTACCCAGAGGTGCCTCAGAAAAAAGTCCTGGCGATCCACTTCTAAAAACTTACCCTTAAAAACCCTATAGAGCACAGTCCTGCTCTGACACACATGGGGTTGTCGGGAGTCAGAATCGACTCAATGGCAGCTGATTTTTCGTTTTTAAGTCTAATATATGGATTTACACTAGTGCTCTGCTCTGTCACCATAAAGTATGTGAGATGTCCTAAAGGGAGCACGTGGGAGCTGGACAACGGAGAAGGGCGGTCTGAGCCAGCTGACATTTTCACTTGCTTTCATCTCATTGCAGTATATTGCGGTTCCCCTGTGCCCAGGTAAGTGCTTTTGTGGATTGTATTATCTAGTTTTCACTAAACCAGTGCTCACAAGATCAGCAGGTGGCTTGCTTGAAACAGTTCCTGCAAAGACATAGGAAATCAAAAATAATGCTAAGAAAGCAAGCACAAGGCGAACCACAAGAAAATGGCAGAGCTGACCCCTCTACTCCTGTGTGAGTTCTGCATCAGCCACATGGCCAGGTATGAATAATGACGACCTTATCAGATCTAAGCTGGATCCAAAATGATCCCACCTGAGACTATTTGAAATCTTTGCTACCGTTAGAGTTGAACCTCACGCTGAGCATATATGTACGTTGATATTAGCTAATAATGGTATGAAGCTGTCATAATTACCATGATACTTAAAAATGAAGCATCCAGAAGGCAAAGACAAACCTCTATTTTTTTAGCACTGTTTCAAGTCATGTGACACTCAATCCAGTAATTCACGAAATACTGCTACATGCAATGATAAATGTTGAGAAGCCCTTCTTGAGTGTCCTTAAATTCAACAGAGAAAACCCAAACATCCCATACCATTGGGGAAACACTTGCTCTTTCTGCCACAGTAAAACTGGCTGCTCTAATTGGTGGAAAAAAATTGATGTCAAACTAAAATGCACTCCTTTGTCAGCAAATATATTTAGAAGACATATAGAAAACATTGCTGAAGATTTGAAGAAACAACCATTAGAACAAATTATGCTGTGTGGGAGGTTTGCTATGCAGTTGGATGGAAGTACAGATATTTCTAACATGTCTCAGCTTGAGGTATTTGCTAGATTCTATTTCAATAATAAAACACATTTTTTTTTCTGAGCCACTAAAGGAATGATGTTCCAAAGAAGGTATAGTCTGCGGAGTGGATGGCTTCTTTGATAAAAATAATATTTTATCGGAAGATCGTGTAAATGTAACTACCGATGAGGGTGATTGCTTTGTCCTTGCCCTCCCCCCGCCCCTCAGATCTCCCAGCTATTTCGGAAATGCTTCTCTGTCTTCTTCTCATGGTCCTTCCGCTTTACATGATGTTCCTCAGGGTTCCATCATGGAAACATTCTGGGGGTAAAATAGACTAATTTAACCAAATTTCATGTGGAGATAGGCAGATAGAAGGAGAATTCTAACAGCTTTAATTACAGCTCTTTTAACCACCCCCGCCCCCCACACTCACACCAAGAAAAATTTAATAGGATGGCCAAGGGTCAGTTATTTTCTAGAATTAGCCATGTAACAGGATTACCGTGAGGCACTCTGGTGCCATATCCATCCTCTCCCTTTTTAGTCCAGAAACTGTCTGATTGGGAGGCCAGGCCATTGTTAGAAAAAGTACATAAATCAGGCACCATGGATTTTAATTCACAGATTACCTTATTAGTGAGGGACTGATCCTAGAAATAAGGCAAGTTTATTTCAAGGAGTCACCTAGACTTTCTTTGGGGCTGGGTATACTGCCCTCTGCAAGGACTGAGCACATTGAAGTTAAGGGCCAAGAGGTGTAATTTTAGGTAGAATCTGACACCGTTCCCTAGGGTGCTATCTATTAGATCACCAGAGTTACCTGGAAATGGGAAATCTGCTGTGGAGTATATTCGCTGCATTACTGTGCTCAGACTATCTTTAAACTTTTTATTGAAGAATAACATACATACAGAAGAGTGCACCTATCATTACGTGTATGGCTCAGTGAATTTTCAGACTGAATATGCCAGCATCCAGATCAAGTAACTGACTATTGCCAGCACCCCAGAAGTCATGCTCCACCCCATGTCCTTCCACGATCCTGACTTCTAACATCATAGATTAGCTTTGCCTACTTTTGTACGTCATATAGGTGGAAGCATGTAGAGCATATGGTTTTGTGCCTGGCTTCTTTCATTCAACATCACTCTTGTGAGACTCATCCATATTTTTGCGAGTGGTTGTAGATTCTTCAGTCACAATGCTGTGTAGCATTACATTGTGTGAATATAATAATAATAAAAAAAAAAACGAGTGCCGTCGAGTCGATTCTGTCTCATAGTAACCCTATAGGACGGAGTAGAACTGCCCCATTGAGTTTCCAAGGAGCACCTGGCAGATTTGAACTGCCGACCCCTTGGTTATCAGCCATAGCACTTAACCACTATGCCACCAGGGTTTCCGTGACTATAATACAATTTATTTATCCATTCTACTTCTGATGGGTATGTGGGTAGCTTGCAGTTTGGGGTTATCATGAATAATACTTTTAAGAACATTCTAATACTTGTCTTGCCATTTGTACAGGTCTCCTAGGAGTGGAACTCCTGGGTCAAAAATATTTACTTTTAATTTCCAAATTAATTACAAAGAGCCTGGACATCAGAAATGCTTCCACTTCTGGTCCTGAAAGTAAAAACTGTGATTTCTAGACACGGGAGGGCTAAATATACAGCATTTCTCGAAGCGCATCCAAGCACATCTTGCTTCCAAATCATCTGGGAGCTTCAGCAGGTGATCCTTCGCTCACTGATGTTTGAGAATTGTGCGTAGTAGAAACGAGGAGCTTGAGAAGTCAGACGAACCTAATTTTATCAGTTAGTATTTGATCTTTGGGAATACCTAAATTTTGGTTTCCTTTCTTATAAAATGGGGAATAATAACCTGTTGCCATGGAGTCGATTCTGACTCATAGAGACCCTACAGGACACAGTAGAATTGCTCCATAGGGTTTCCAAGCAGCGCCTGGTAAATTCGAACTGCCGACTTTTTGGTTAGCTGCCGTAGCTCTTAACCACTACGCCACCAGGGTTTCATTCTTATTTCACAGGTCTGCAGCCTGGCTAAATGAGATAACACATATAAAGCATTCAGTACAGCGCTTAACACAGCGTGCACTATAAATAGTTGCCCTATTCCGCCATCTGCCCATGGAGAAAAATGAGTGAATGAGACCTCTAGCCCTGAGCCCAGTAGAAAACAATTACCTTATAACTAAACAATTTGGAGGCCCAGTAGAATTTATGGTATGACCGTGCCTACAGCCAATATTAGGCGCGTTAGAGATGAAGCACAGAAGCGTGCGTGTACTAGGGATAGGCTTTCAACATCATTTAGTTGCCAATAGGCTGTACAAACCATTCATGATGCTTCTATTAACCTAATATTGTTGTTGTTGTTGTTTTTCTTAAATGCCAGTTCCAATAACACTCTCCATTCTTTTACACTGATGGCAGGATCAGTATGCATGAGTTACCAAGTCAAAAACAAAAACACCAAGTCAAAGACTTTGGCGGGAGGGAGGAGATTACAGGAAAATGAATCCTGCTCAATGGACTAGCCCCGTGAGGCCCTGCACATTATTACACAGGCGTCCATTGCCAGGGCTTGTTGCTTTATTTTCTAATCACTGTGTTCTCAAGTCTGCCTTCAAGATTGTTGAGTGCTAAAACTGTCTCTTTTATCCCCAAGCAAGGTCAGCTTCCCCAGCCTCCCATACAACCTGGTTCATGCTGGGATAAAGAGGAAGGTAGGAATGCTAAAACAATAATGCCATGGTCTGAGGCCAGCAACGGGTAATCAGATCCTAGCAAGGCAGAGGCTGTACCTGGGAGATTATTGGAAGAAAATAGGTCTAGCTTGCAAGGATTTAGTTTGTTCCTACCTTCCTTGCTTTCTCCTTTTTATCCTGCCCCCATGATCAGCCGGAATAAATCTTCCTGTACATTTATTCCACTAAGGGGCACTGAGAAGCTTGTACAGGCACCAGCTAAAGATGCGAGTTTCAGAACTATGGCCTGACCCAGTGTTGGACTTTATTTAACCCCAAATACTATGCTTAGATGGATAACATCGGTTAAAGAAGGACCCCAGCATTCAATGCTATGCTGCCATGCCTCAAAGAAAACCCAATGTTTCGAATGTCAGTGTTATGAAATAGCTAAATTAGGAGGCTATTGTTCACTTTAAAAATAGATTCAACATAGGTTTCTTTAAACAATGAGTAGAACATTCAAAATATGATTCCACATGCATTCAACCTTTCTGAAGAATGCATCTGAAGAATAAAGAGAACAACAGAGTGGTTTGCACAACATTAATAAAAAATTCCAAAGTGCTTTGCGAACATTTGTTATTCATATTGAGGCAATGTGTCTTACCATATGTCATTCAACCTGTTGTTACTCCAGATTGATAAAACCCAAGGAGGTGAGGAGTGGGGCAATCCTGACTTTTGATAGGAACATCAGGTTAAACAGAGCATAAAGACATGGACCATGCTCTGTAGCTATGGAAGCTAATATCACAGTCTTACAACTGAAGAAGATTGTCTATCCAACCCATCATGAGTGATAGAATTGAGGTCCAGAGAAAAGTGATTTGCTTAAGCCCACACAATAATTCAATGCCAAACTAAGACTAGAATGAGACTGTGGGCTCCAGCGAGTAGAGACCAAGTTCGTTGTATTTGTCTCATGGGTAATTTCACTGCGGCCAGTCCTATTCACCCTAGAATTCCAGATCTGAATCTGTCTAATAGGGGTTGGCTTGGAGTCCCAGAGGCCACAAGTGAATAGACACATATCCTCTAATCACTACCACATCTTATCAGGAACCAACCCAGCCCTTCCATCTCTCCCTATCCCCAGACTGGAGGCCTCCAGAGAGGAAATACCCTGGGGCTGGATCCGACTTCCCAGGCTATCCCAGAGTTACACTTCAACACCTGTCAGAACCAAGTGCCTGCAACTTTGCCTCTACCTTCACAGAGAAAATAGAAGCTATCAGATGAGAGATCTTCAACTTTCAATACCCTTCCACTTATAACTTATTTTTATCTAAACCCATCCTTGCCAGATTCCTTATCACCACAGTGGAAGAGTTCAAGCAGGAGCTGTCTCTCTTCCTGCTTGAAGCCAATCTTCTTCCACTTTTAAGAAGATTCTGCCTTAAAAGAATGAGCCAATGAAAAGTTTCAATATTTTGGATGGATAGGATGGAAGCAAAGAAGGAAGGAGGAAGAAAAGCTAGCTTCTCTCAACCCTAAACCCTGATTTATCCACCTCTGGGTACTATACTATACAACTTCACTCACCTTAACCACTGGTGGCGCAGTGGTTAAGCACTCAGCTTCTAACTGAAAGGTTGGCGGTTTGAACCCACCAGTTGCTCTATGGGAGAAAGATGTGGCAGTCTGCCTCCTTAAAGATTACAGCCTTGGAAACCCTATGGGGCAGTTCTACTCTATCCTGTAGTCACTATGAGTCAGAATCGATGGCAACAGGTTTGGTTTATGGGTACTATACAGAGTCCCTGGGTGGTGCAAATGGTTAAGTTTTTTACTACTAACCGAAAGCTTGGTGGTTTGGACCCCTCCTAGAGGCGCCTTGGAAGAAAGGCCTGGTGATCTACTTCCAAAAGGTCACAACCTTGAAAACCCTATGGAGCAGTTCTACCCTGCACACACAGGGTTGCCATGGATCGGAATCAACTCAATGGCAACTGATTTGGTTTGTTTGGTTTTGGGTACTATACACTGTTTCTCCTCACAGTGAAGCTTCTGCCTCACAGCCTCCTCAACCTACTGCCATCTGGCCTCTGTTTCCAACACTCCATGGAAACATCACCATTGACCTCTCCTTTCTAAATCCAAAGACGACTTTTCCTTTTTATCTCATTTGATCTCTCTGCTGCATTTGGCTCTATTGGACATTCCCTCTCCCTTAACTCCTAACTTTTAAGAAATACTTCTCTGCCTTCTTTTCATGATCCTTCCTCTACTGGCTCTTTGAATGATGCTCTTTAGAGGTTCATCTTGGAAAGATTCTGAAGTAAAGTAGATCAATTTAACTAGATTTTATGTAGAGATAGGCAGATATAGGGAGAATTCTAATCCTCCTTTAATTATAGCTCATTTTCCCCTCCTTAAAAATTTGATAGGGTCAGTTATTTTCTAGAATTAGCCCATAGTAGGATTATCTTGGAGTTCCTGGATAGTGACAACAGTTAAGTACTTGGCTACTAGCTGAAAGGTTGGTGGTTCAAACCCACCCAGAGGCGCCTTGGAAGACAGGCTGGTGATCTGCTTCCAAAAGGTCACAGCCTTGTAAACACCGTGGAGCACAGTTCTACTCTGCACACATGGGGTCATCATGAGTTGGAATCAACTTGCTGGCAACTAACAACAACAACAACAGGATTATTCTGTGGCACTCTTGCTAGCTAACCATTTCCATTCACTTCTTTCATTGCCCAGAAACTATCGTGCTCAATTTCACTCCCATCTCCTCCATGCTAATGTCTCCTATATCTACATCTCCTACCCAGACTTCCCTCCTGAACTCCAGAACTAAACATGAATTAGACATGTCCAAGTGCAATGTGAAATGTATTTATCATTGTGCAGCCTCCGAGTTCATCCTTCACAGGGCTGGGTAGGTGTGTCTGAGCTCCCTTTAAAGCCACATGGGCTATTGAGCACTCGAAATGCAGCTAGTCTGAATAAAGGTGTGCTGTAAGTGTAATATGCACACAGGATTTCAGGCTTAGTACGAAGAAAAGAGTGTAAAATAGCTCAATAATTTTTCAATCAATTACATGTTGAAATGATAATATTTTTGATTTCTTGGGTTAAATAAAATATATTATTAAAACGAATTTTACCTATTTCTCTTTACTTTTTTTAAATTCGGCTACTGGGTCAACGAAAGCAAGGGAAACCCTCCATAAAATGAATTGACACAATAGCCAGAACAATGGACTCAGACATACCAATGATCACGAAGATGGCACAGGACAGGGAAGTGTTTCATTCTGTTATACGTAGGGTCTCCACGAGTCAGAGCCAACTCAACGGGAACTGACAACAATAACTGAAGTCCCTGGCTGATGCAAACAGTCAATGTGCTTAGCTGCTGGCTGGAAGGCTGGAGGTTCAAGTCCACCCAGAGGTGGCTCAGAAGAAAGGCCTGGTGATCTACTTCCAAAAACTGAGCCATTGAAAACCCTATGGAACACAGTTTTGCTCCATGAGTTGGCATCAACTCAACAGCAACTGGTAATGTGGCTACTAGAAAATTCTGAATTACATATGTAATTGCACCGTATTGCACCGTATTCCTATGGGATAGCACTGCTCTAGAGGCTGGAATGCACCACTCACAATGGGGACTCAAGAGTCCCTCAGAAATGAATGGATCCTTTCCATGTCCAAAAATACATTTTCGAATCAGCAGTTGCATCTTTTCTTCAAATGCAGGGACTTGTCTTCACTTGGGGGTTAGGTTCACAGAGTACTCCCTGCTGAGTAGTACTTCTGCTCAATGGATAAAATACAGCTTTTGAGAAGGTCTAATATATTAAAATCAAACTTATAAAAAAGCTCTCTTAAGGGGTTTCAGCATCCTGGCAGGCTTCCACATTCCAAACTACCACCTTCTATGAAGTGGAAATAATCTTCAAGGGCAGAGTGTGGATTCACTTCCTGTCTCTCGACAGCACCTGGTGCTTTGCTGTGTATAGAAGTTGTTAAGCTTCTGTGGATCCTGTTGGTAGGGACTGGTAGGGAACTAAGTTTTCTGTTACCTTCTAAAGTCCACCACCGCTGAATATTTTTAATCCCCCTTACTGCCTGAATGAAGACATATGCACCCTTCGGATTTATATATGCTCAAACACCAAAATAAAATTAAAAACGTACCCATACTCTTATATTGGATTTAGTTTTACTTCTTCTATGAGTTTGTTGTTGTTATTGGTGCCACCAAGTCTATTCTGACTCGTGGTGACCCCATGTGACAGCGTAGAACTGCCCCCATAGGGTTTCCTAGGCTGTAAAAAAAAAAAAAAATTTTTTTTTCAATCTTTACAGGAGCAAATCACCAGGTCTTTTCTCCAGAAGAACCTCTGGTGGGTTTGAATCGCTGACCTTTCAGTTAGCAGCCAAGTGATCAACCGTTGCGCCACCAGGGTGTGCATATAAGGAGTTTAGCATTAGGCAAGTGGGGGCTGGGGGAAGTGAAAGAACAAATTTTTAAAAATGGAAGAAATTAATTCATTGATTCCATGCTCAATATGCCTCTTATCAATCTGCAAGAAATGGATGTTGCATTTGGACTGAGACCAGCAGGAAGATGTCTAATAATAACCTTGGGCAGAATTCCAGTTGACCACAGTAAATGCCCAAGGAAGCTCATGCCTGTTTATTTTCACCAACACAGCACATTAAGAGTACCTCACTTTTAAAATGTATGCTCCTCCGAGTGGCTAAATAGATGGTGATACTACTAAAGGAATGCACTGATGTTTGCAGAAATCTGGTCATCTTTTTGAGCACTAGCGGGTGAGTGGCCTACCTCCCAGCTGACATAATGCGCCTTCTGCAAGACAGCAGTCTCTTGGCACTGCTCCACTTTGAAGTCAAGCCCCAAATGAACTGCTACTAACATGGCATATTGAACCAGTCCTTTTTTTTATTTCCAAGGCCTTCTCGGTTGATCCATAGGACATCCATCTTCATGGAAGTGGCTATTGTAGGCTAGAATTATAACTTCCTTCTGACAGCAGAATACGCCCTTAGAATAACTTGACATAGGTTATTAACCAAATCCTCAAGCAGACAGCTTTCAGGGTGGCTGAACCTTGTTAGAAAGAGCCTATGGAGCACCCACTGGGCACAGAGAATTTGTCTAGGCCTAGTTTGAGGATTGGGGAGCTATAAAGATACAATCTTTGCCCATAAAGAGTCCTTATCCCTCAGGAGTTAGTTCTCCAAAAAGGGCTGTAACTTCATACCACCCAAGGCCACTCAGCTTCTCTTCTTGATAGTCAAGCCTACCAGTTACCCTGCATCATGTTTAAGCAGAAAAATAGTAAAGAACTAAAAACAGGTCAAGGATCAAGAATAAATACTGTAACAACAGAAAGACTTCGGAGAAACATCTCAAACCCAACACCAGGGTAAGGTGGAAAGGGTGATAAGATTACATTCCTAAGATAGAGATACTATCATAAAACCTAGATCGTTTCCTGTGATTTCTCTACCAATTTCATCTTTGGCATTATTTTATTCTACTCCTCTCCTCTCTTATCATTTCCTCCAATGAAGAATTAAAAAAAAAAGTTGCCATTGAGTTGATTCTGACTCATAGCAACCTTATAGGACAGGGTAGAACTGCCCCATAGAGTTTCCAAGGAGCGCCTGGTGGATTCGAACTGCTGACCTTTTGGTTAGCAGCCATAGCTCTTAACCACTACGCCACTAGGGTTTCCCAAAGAAGAATAAAGCAGGTGAAAATACTACATATATACCTTTCAGAAAAATGTTCCCTGGAAACATGATTCAATCATATCCTTAATATCATTACCAATGTTTATTTAGGTATGACACCTTCCCTCTCCATTTTCTACTAATGTTAAATAAGCCAGTTAATTCAATTTAAAGATATCTGGAGGAATTCTGGGAAGATGGCACTGTAAACAAACCATCCTTCTGACCCTCCCCTACATATACAACAAGAAGTACAAGAAATGGGTGCTCAGCTTTGAGGGACTCTAAATTGGGAAGCAGAGGCAAGCAGCAGGGAACTGCAGATAGACAAGAATTAACAAATCAACAACGAGTCGCATACGGTAGGAAAATTGCTTCTTCTTCCACCATCCTTGCCCCCTCCCCAGCCATGTGGGCTGTCAGCTGCTGTGAACTGGGGTAGTGGCCCCATAAAAAGAACCTGCTTTCCTGACCACCACAGCCCCTGCCTGTACAAAAAGACAGGACCTCAAGTTTCTGCCCTAAAATCAACAAGGCAGACCTCCCCAGGAATCCCTTTGGAGTGTGCCAGTGCCTCCCCTACCCAGACACTGTTGGTCACAAGCCTACTGCAATTGCTACAAAAGGCTGCCTGTGCAGTGGAGTCTGCTCTCACAGTCAACACTCTACCTGCCTCCCTGCACACCCCATAGCTCAGGCCTCTGAAACCAAACAGAAGAACCTCCCAGGGAGTCAGTTCTGGTCTTTCTGTTTCCCCTTTCAGTCAGTAAGGAAACCCTGGTGGTGTAGTGGTTAAGTGCTATGGCTGCTAACCAAGAGGTCAGCAGTTCAAATCCGCCAGGCACTCCTTGGAAACTCTATGGGGCAGTTCTACTCTGTCCTATAGGGCCGCTATGAGTCGGAATCGACTCGACGGCACTGGGTTTTTTTGGGTTTTTCAGTCAATAGTGAGGACTGCTGCTGACTGAGGCTGCTGTGTGCTAAGAAGCAGGGATCTTTAATGGAAGCTACACCCACACCCAACATACTACATGGAGGGCTCTGATGGCCACAAGGCAGACCTCCCTGGAGGTCCATTTGGAGCGTGACATCCCCTTCCCACCCAGACACTGTCACCTGCAAGCCTGCTGTGAATTGCTGCAGAAAAACCCTGTAGTGGAGTCTGAGTCTGCTCTGTCAGTCAGCACTCTACCTGCCTCCCTGTGCACTGCATAGCTCTGGCCTCTGAAACTAACAGGACAAACCTCCCTGGGGGTCAAGTGGGGTTAGTCTGCCCCCACTTCCAGTTGGCCTGAGGACTGCTGACTGAGTCTGCTGTGTGTTAGGAAGCACAAGTCTTGAGTGGAGGCTGCACTCACAGCCCACAATCTACCGGGGGGAACTCTGATAACAACAAGGCAGACTTCCATGGGGATCTGACCAGAGTGTGACACCCCCACCCCCTCAGTAATTGCTGGTAGCCAGGCTGTTGCAAACTCCTACACAAGACCCCTGCAGTGGAGTCTGTGCCCACAGTCAGCACCCTACCTGCTTCCCTGTGCACCCTATAGCTCAGGCCTCTGAAACCCATAGGACAGACCTCCCTGGGGATCAGTTTAGGTCTTTCTGCTCCCCCTTACAGTCGGCACTGAGGACTACTGACTGAGATTGCTATGTGCTAGAAAGCAGACATCTTGAGTAGAAGCAAACATAACACTGATACCCAAACCAGACAAAGATACCACAAGAAAAGAAAACCACAGGCTAATATCTCTTATGGATAGAGATGCACAAATCCTCAACAAAATACTAGCAAACAGAATCCAACAGCATATTAAAAGAGTCATACACCATGACCAAGTGGGATTTATTCCAGGAATGCAGGGATGGTTTGACATTAGAAAATCAATCAACATAACACACCACATCAATAGAACAAAGGAAAAGAACCACATGATCATCTCTATGAATGCAGAAAAAGATTTGATAAAATCCAACACCCTTTCTTGATGAAAACCCTAAAGACAATTGGAATAGAAGGGAAATTCCTCAATATGATTCAGGGCACATATGAAAGGCCAGCAGCCAACATTATATTTCATGAAGAAAGACTGAAAGCTTTCCCCTTGAAATCAGGAACAAGACAAGGGTGCCCACTCTCACCACTTATATTCAATACTGTATTAGAATTCCTAGCCAGAGCAATAAGACAGGAAATAAAATGTATTCAGATTGGAAAAGAAGAAGTAAAATTATCTCTATTTGTAGATGATATGATCCTATATATAGAAAATCCCAAAGAGTCCACAAGAAAACTTTTAGAGCTAATAGAGGAATTTAGCAAAGTTGCAGAGTACAAAGTCAACAAACAAAAATCAATTGGGTTTCTATACACCAGCAATGAGAAATCTGAAAGGATAATTAGGGAAACGATTCCATTTACAATAGCATCTAAGAGAATAAAATATATATGAATAAATCTAACCAGGGACGTGAAGGACTTATACGATGAAAACTCTATAACACTGCTGAAAGAGATTAAAGAAGACAAATAAAAGGAAAGATGTTCAATGTTCATGGATTAAAAGAATTAATATTATTGAGATGTCAATACTACCTAACGTGATCTATAGATTCAGTGCAATCCCGATCAAAATTCCAACAACCTTCTTTACAGAAATGGAAAAACCAATCCTCAACTTTATTGGAATAGCAAGAGACTCCAAATAGCTAAAACAATGTTGAAGATAAAAACAAAGTAGGAGGGCTCACCCTTCCTGATTTTATAACATACTATACAGCTACGGAAACCCTGGTGGCGTAGTTGGTTAAGTGCTACAGCTGCTAACCAAAAGGTCAGCAGTTAGAATTCACTGGGCGCTTCTTGGAAACTCTACAGGGGGCAGTTCTACTCTGTCCTATAGGGTTGCTATGAGTCAGAATCAACTCGATGGCAGTGGATTTGGTTTTTTTAATTTTATACAGCTACAATAATCAAAACAGCCTGGTACGGTCTAACGATAGACACATAGATCATTGGAATAGAATTGAGAATCCAAAATAAACCCACACATCTGTGGTCAACTGACTTTTGATGAGGGTGCGAAGTCCATTTGATGGGGAAAAAGAATCTCTTCAATAAATGGTGCTGGGAAAATTGGATCTCCACATGCAGAAAAATGAAGCAGGATCCATGCCTCACACCATACACAAAATCAAATTCAAAATGGATTAAGGACCTAAATTTGCAAACTAAAACCATAAAATTCTTAGAAGAACAACTGGGGGCAACACTATCAGGCCTAGCTTTCAACAATGGATTATCTAATATAATAAGAAAAGCACAATCAGCAGAAGACAAAATAAATAAATGGGACCACATAAAACTTAAAAACTTTTGTTCATCAAAAGACTTTACCAAAAAAGTGAAAAGACAAACTACGAACTGGGCAAATATCTTTGGAAACTATATATCTGATAAGAATGTAATACACAATATATATATACATAAAACTTCAACAACAAAAAGACAAATAACCCAATCATGAAATGGGCAAAGGGTTTGAATAGACATTTCACCAAAGAGGACATTCAAATGGCCAGCAGGCATATAAAAAGATGCTCAGTGTCATTAGTAATCAGAGAGAAGCAAATCAAAACCACAATGAGATACCATTTCACTCCCACTAGGATGGCTAAGATTTAAAAAAAAAAAAAAAAAAAGCAAAATAACGAATGTTGGCGAGGATGTGGGGAAATTGGAATCCTTATTCGTTGCTGCTGGGAATGCAAAATGGTACAGATGTTATGGAAAACAGTGTGGCGGTTCCTCAAAAAACTAAAAATAGAACTACCATATGACCTAGCAATTCCACTCCTAGATATACACCCAAAAGACTTGAAAGCAGAGGCTCAAAAAGAGACTTGTACACCAATGTTCATTGAAGCACTATTCACAATAGCCAAAAGGTGGAAACAACCTAAATGCCCATCAACAGATGAATGGACAACAAAATGTGGTACATACATACAGTGGAAGACTACTCAACCAGTAGGAGAAATGAAGTCTTGATACATGCTACAGTATGGATGGAGCTTGAAGACATTATGCTGAGTGAAATAAGTCAATCACAAAAGGACAAATATTGTATGACCTCACTTACATAAAGAGAAAAGAAAAGGCAAATGTATAGAAACCAAAGTTTATCAGTGGTTACCAGGGGCAGGAGGGAGGGGGAAAAGGGAGGTTAACGGTGATGGAAAAATTACACTGATTAAGGGTAGAGTTGCACAGTTGGTCATTTTAATTGCTGTCAATAAGTTGTACACCTGTATAAAGGTGAACTGGCAAAAGTTGTGTGTTAGATATATTTACAACAATGACAAAAAAAAAGAGGAGCTGCTAAAGCTGGTTATGTACAACCAAACACCTCCTGGGATTTTGTTCCTTGGTTTGAAGATTTAGGGTCATGGTTTCATGCGACATCCCAAGTAATTGGCCTTATAACATGTTTAGTGTTTCTGTTCTACCTCCTAGTTTGTTGTGTAGTGCCTGGGGTCTTAAAAGCTTGCAAGCGGCCACCCAAGGCACAGTTGGTCTCTTTTTGCCTTGAACAACAGAGGAAGAAGGAGAGTCAGGAACAGGAGGAGAATATGGAATGTGTGGCTAATTCCCTCCTTGAACAACTGTGTCCTTTGCCATGAGACAGAACTGGATGGTGCCTGGCTATCATTACTGAACATTTTGATCAAAGATTCCATACAAGAATCCTGACCAAAATGGGAAAAATTGCAGAAGAGAATTTCAGATTCTCATGGACCCCAGACTTGCTGGAGCCAAGAAGGTTGGATGAAGCCCTCAAAATATTGCCCTGAGATAATCTTTAAACCTTAAATCAAAAATATCCCCTGAAGTCATCTTAAAACCAAATAATAGTTTAACATATCTAGTAAAAAAAAAAAAAAAAAAAAGGTCTGCTGTGAGCATTATGCTCTTTTAAGAACTACCTATGTGGGATCAAGGGGTCCTGGTGGTATAGTGGTTAACTGCTACAGCTGCTCATCAAAGGGTAGGCAGTTCGAATCTACCAGCCACTCCTTGGCCTAGGGTTTCTAGGGGCAGTTCTACTCTGTCCTATTGGGTCGCTCTGAGTCAGCATTGACTCAATGGTAATGAGTTTGGTTTTTTTTGAGGGGGTATACGGGGTCAAATTGACGACAGCAACTTGAAAGATTAGGTAGGAACCTTAGAGGTCAGTGAGTTTATGCTAATGAGGGAGGAACAACTCAGAAAAGGAAGGTGAGAATGGTTGCACAGCATGAAGAATGTAATCAACGTCACTGAATTGTACATGTAGAAACTGTTGAATCGGTGTATGTTTTGATGTCTATATACATTCTCAACAATAATAACAAAATAAATAGAATTTAGAAAAAAAAATAAAAATTTTTATTTTTTTTAGAAAAAAAAAATGACCTGAAAAAAAATAAAAAGATATCTGAATACCCACAATGCCAGGCCCAGTATTAGAAATCAGGGATACAGTGGTGACAGACAACTTTCTCCTCAACATCCATCTGGGAAACTTGGACTGGCTCTTCAGGGAGTTCAGCACGCTTTCATTTATGCCACAATTGCTCCTGGTAATGCACCTCTCAACACACTGTGCCTTTACGAAAAATGTATCAAAACTGTTTATGTGTCAGTCTTTTTTTTCTGGAGTCTCCAGACCAAAAACTACATGAGCTCTCAGAGCCCAGCACATAGTAGGTTTTCAAATCAATGTGGGCTAAATTCAACTGTATCACAATGGATACCTTTCACTGTAAACCATATATGGACAAACACACATAAACCCAGGCACAGAAGCACTGTACACACTTTTTGCTCATGTGCCATGCTTAGAGAGAGCAGAGTTTATAACAGAAGGTTTAAATAAAAACTGTATTTCTAAACACTGACATCAGTTCACATTCAGAGCTTTGAAGCAAAGTTTTATGGCCCTTTATATACCGAGAAATTTTCTTTTCCAAATCTACCAGCTGCTCCTTGGAAACTCTATGGGGCAGTTCTACTCTGTCCTATAGGGTCGCTATGAGTCGGAATCGACTTGACGGCAGTGGGTTTGGTTTGGTTTTGGTTAGGTAAAGTGAGAGGGAGTTTGGGGACCCAGTGTGTGCCTTAGCTAATACAATTAGAGCCACTTTGGTAATTGCTACTTTTATAAGAGTCCTGTTTCCTCTAAACTCTCTGAATTCAGGTTTGGTAACAACTGGGAGAAGGAGTCTAGCCTTGGTGAAGAATCTAAGCGTGGGATGTCCTCCTTAAGCAAAACTAAAACAAACCTATTGCCACTGAGTCAATTCCAACTCAATAGGACAGAGTAGAACTGTCCGCATAGAGTTTCCAAGGAGCAGCTGGAACAGCCGACCTTTTGGTTAACAGCTGAGCTCTGAATCACTGCACCACCAGGCCTCCCTAAGCAGGTCCCTCTCAAATCCTTCAAACACTTTCCATAGTGAGCTAAGCAGCCACACCTTGATGACTGTGGCTGGGCCTCAGTGACCCACGTGTGATTTGGGGCAATATGCTTGGGTGCTGGGAGAAACACAGAATTTAGAGAATTTGAGATATGAAATTTTAAGAAAGCTACAAGACCAACCTCACCAAAAAACCAAACCCGTTGCCGTCGAGTCAATTCCGACTCATAGCGACCCTATAGGACAGAGTAGAACTATCCCATCTGGTTTCCAAGGAGTGGCTGGTGGATTCAAACTGCTGACCTTTTGGTTAGCAGCCAAACTTAACCACTGCACCACAGAGCTCCACAAGATCAAGAGAAACTACTAATATCCATAAGTAGAAATGCCAATTTTGCATTTTCACTTGCCATTCATTTTTCTTCAACAAACTTGGTTATTAAGTACTTAACATGTGCAAATCATAAGCAAGGCAAGTTGGGCGCTGAAAGGTAAGTCTAAATTTAGATCACACCCTTACAGTGGTCAAATAAAGCTTGATGATGAGACAAAGGGAGCTTCAAAAAATTTAATGGTGGTTTATAAATTGATTGCAGCCCCTATTCAAACAGAACCAATTTTCAGCAGCCCATGATAATTAATGATGAACAACATGGAAACATATTATCAAAGGTAGATCGAATTAATCACTTCACCAGTTCAACTTCTGTACATCCCTATGGTGCCTGCAAACCCTCACATACTTTAATTCAGAACTGTCAAGAAGATGGCAAGGGCATTAATCTCACTCAAGGCTCAGAGTGTTGTAGGGGAAAGATCTTCCACTTTGTAGGTCTAGAGCTCTGGGTTCAAATCTCATCTCTGCCCCTTGGTAAACATGTGACCTTGAGGAAGTCACTTACCCTCTCTGAACTTCAGTTTCCTCATTTCTAAAACAGGCAGGGAGTTGGGGAGGGTGGGGACATTGCCAGCTTTGCATGGCTCTTGTGAGTTATCATGGGGATGAGCTATCACAAGAGAAAGTGAAAAGTAACTTGAACTTTCTTCCTTCCCTTGATTTCCTCTGCCCACCTCTCACGTAGAAACAACCAAGGAAGAAAAGAGCTAAAAGACAAAAAGGGAAGGAAAGGAAATGGACACGAGAGACCGGAACTGAATGCAGCCTTTCTCTCCTCTGCCCTTTACCTCCATCAGGAATGTGTGTGATGCAAATCTGAACACTGGGTTTACTTTAAAAAATATTGGGGGTGCTCTTGTAACAGATTTTTTAAAACTTTATCATGGTAAATTACACATAACAAAAAATTTGCCATTTTACCCATTTTTACACGCACAATTCAGTGGCATTATCACTTTCACCATGTTGTACAACCATCACTCCTATCCATTTTTCAAAAGTTTTCCATCACCCCAAGCAGAAACTCAGCACCCCTTAATTGAAAGAGATTTTTAGTGGTCAATTTTTTTCACTGCTGAATTGTGAATTGTTTAGTGGCTCAAAGGAATCCCTTAGTAACAAACTAATTGGCATGGCTTGTCTCCCATGAGAATATAGATACTACATTGTGCTATGTCCTTCAGTAAGTGGCTTAAGTTCTGGGAGCTGTTATTAAACTACGCTAAGAAAATAATTTTTTTTTAAAAAGGAAACAGTGAACAAAAGTCCATAGAGTTCTAATACCACTTCCTTTGTTTTCTTGTTTTATAGGAAGTTGTTCTACGTCTGCCTTTGAACCCTTGCTAACCCTTTTAAGAAATAACATTCCCATAATGGGCTGGCCTACCAATCTATGAGCCCTTATTTTGGGGGGTGTCACAGAAAATGCCACATCACACTATCCTTAAAAAAAAAAAAACTCTTCGCAGGGTCAAACTCCACAACCAATCAAAAGATTCCACGTCATAACTTTGTCTCAAGCCTTAGAATTTGGGTTCGGGAAAATCGCTAGAGAGAGTCGAACTAGTGTGCGTCTTAGATTTGGGGGCTCAAAGAGAGGTCTCTCCAAGTCCCACAAGACTTTAGACCACAGAAAATCCACCACCCCTTTGGTGTTTTTGATTCCTTGGAGGACATGCGTTGAGGTGCCTGGGAACAAACTTCCACATCTACTTAGGGGACCATGACCAGTGGCAGGGAAACTGATCAAATTGGGAAGCCGGTTACTGAGACGGAAGAAAGCGCTTCCATTCCTTGAGAGTGGGTCCTCTCAGTGCGCGGTTCCCACACTTTCGTTATTAAACATATGCAGCCCCTTTTTCTAAATAAATGTAGTTCCCCCAGATTCCCACTCCCTAAAGAGAAACCCTCACAGCACCCTCCGGAGATTTTTACAATTCATTTAAAAGTCACAGCATTTCTAAAGGTATCACTGAAGCGCTCTTGCTTGTTTATTTTTAAATTGTCAAATGAAGGAAGTTTTTGCTTCCCATGTCGTTCTATTTTGTCCAAAATTGGCATTAGGCACACAAAATCAGTTGAGGACAGTATCATTCCTTAGCTAGGATTTTGAACTTAACTAGGGACCCTTCACCAAGCTTTGAGAAGAAAACCCCATTTGTAAATTACACTGTAGGGTTTTTTTTTTCCTCTCCCCACCCCCCCGACGAAAATCCACCTACCAGGAAAAAAGCCATCCCCTCCTCCTTTCCTCCCAAGGTACAAAAACACAGCCATCCCCGGCAGCCCGTTTCCGACCCAGCCAATACAATAATGCTTTGTAAACTGAGAGCAGCGCCAGGTTGAGAGGCGAAGTCTAAACAGCTGAGGATTAGGCGGTAGCTACATTTCATTTACAGGAAAATCCCCTAAGCATCGTTTTCCTCGCTGGCTGGAGGAGCCTAAGGAACTCTTTTGCGCCATAGCCACGCATACATTTGCATCCTTTGTCTTTACTTACCAGTCGAGGCTGTGGGCATGTGTGCTCTATTTCCTCCATGGTTTCTGAGGGAGGCTCATTGGAAAGGGATTTTGGGATACCTGTTTCTGACTCAGCATCAGTGGTGAGTACTGGCATGGCCAGCAAACGCTCCCTCCAGCTCTACACAATCTGAGTCTCCTCGCAGACGGAGAATGTTTTCTTTGTCACGTATTTTTGTCTCCTCTACCCATCCCCCTTCTTCTTCCCTTCTTTTTGTCTTCCCCGGGGGCAGTAAAGGGGTTCCCCCCTCTTCCCTTTCTTTCCCGGAGAAGCCAGAGGCAAGGCCTCAGTTTATCACTATAACAACCAGCCGGCTCTGGAGCGGCGGGTGCGGAATACAGTATCCTCATTTGTATGGAGCGCGCTGGTTGGCTACTGTCATCATAGAACCACTCCGCCGGGGAGCGGCTGCGCCCCATTGGCTGGCCGGCCGTGCCCACGGGGCCTGAACTTGCTGCTTTTGTTTCTTCTGTTTAATTCAGTTGCGAAGGTCTCGGGCCATTCTGGGCTAGGGACCCTGGCTGCACTACCCAGATAAGATAAACCCGCTTCCTGAGGGCCCAGGATGGCTGGAGAAGAACAGAGCAGACCTCCACTGAGAAAGGACCGGGTCCTTGGCACGAGAGAACGATGTGCTGTAGTCAGAATAGTTGCCAAATAAGAGTCACCCTGAAGACAGTGCCACTTTGAGCCCAAACTCACGGTGCCCCCAGTCGCTGGCTTGCCTCGGAGGGGTTCTCAGGGCATTCACGGTGGGCACCTGGGTGTTCACCCCCTGGGCTACACGCGACACTAGCCCTAAGAGATTCCCGGGGACCTGGTGTAGCCCTGGGGCCTCCCGAGGAGAAGCTTTGGGGGAGGTTAAGTTTGTCTTTGACAGCCTGCCTCCCCCCTCTGGCTGCCCTCCTTAATCTCTTCCTCCCTCAACCACTTTCCCTTCCCAGCTATTCTGAGTTTCCTCAAGGAAGTTTTGCTCTTGTCTACCCTTCAGTACACTATTACATGCACTGGTGTGTTATCCCTCTGTTCTCGTTTTACCAGTTCTGGGTCCCATTTCCTAAGCACCCTGCTCTCAGCCAAATGCTGGCAATCAGAGAAACACCCCAGAGGGGATGTTAAACACTGATGTGCCTTAATGTCTAAACCGTCCAGGAATATCTTCATCTTAAGAGGGGTGTTCAGAAGACCAAGCCCTGGGGGCACAGTGATTACTCCTTCAGCTGCTAACCAAAAAGGTTGGCAGTTCGAATCCACCAGCTGCTCCCTGGAAACCCTATGGGGCAGTTCTACTCTGTCTTATGGGGCCGCTATGAGTTGGAATCGACCACAATGGGTTTTGTTTTGGTTTTGTTTTGTTATTTTTGTTTTGTTTTTCTGGTTCTGAAGACACGCATTCAAAGAAAAGAGCCTACAGAGGTATTTGTTCTAGTGAAATGTCACTTTTAATAAACATTAATTAAAAAAACAATAATCGCTAGCATTTATTAAGCACAGGGCACAGTGTTAAACACTTCACCTAGATGTTGTTTAATCTTCATAAGACCCTAAAGCGGTAGATCCTATTAAAAAAAACCATTGCCATCAAGTCAATTCTGACTCATAGCTACCCTACAGGGCAGAGTAGAACTGTCCTATAGGGTTTCCAAGGAGCAGCTGGTAGGTTTGAACTTGCAAACTGCCGACCTTTTGGTTAGCAGCAGTAGCTCTTAACCACTGTGCCACTAGGGCGCCGTAGATCCTATTAGTATCCCCATTTTATAGGTGAAG
The DNA here is from genome assembly GCF_030014295.1 of Loxodonta africana. NCBI lineage: Eukaryota > Metazoa > Chordata > Mammalia > Proboscidea > Elephantidae > Loxodonta > Loxodonta africana. Next base: position 26,683,952 of record NC_087369.1, read on the forward strand.
AAATTGCAACTTTGAGTAATTGCTCAGAGTCCCATAGCTTGTAAGTGGTGGAGCTGGGGTTTGAGGGATTGGGGGGAAGGGAGCAGGGATGCAAAGGGTGTTGGAGAAAAAGCACTTAGGTCAGAGTCCTCTTCAGACAAGTCCCTGAACTTCTATACCTTTCATTTTTACCTATAGCAGTGGTTTTTATCCAAGTGTGGCCCTGGACCAACATCAGCATCCTCTGAGAACTTGTTAGAAATGTGAATTATTGGCCTGACGCCAGACCCGATTGAGTAGTCTGGGGTGGAGCTGGATATGTGTTTCTAACAGATGTCCTAGTGATGCTGGTGCTGCAGGTCCCCGGACCATACTTTAAGAACCACTAATCCAAAGGATGGGATAAAATACCGGACCTGCCTCCCTTAGGGAACTGTGGGAATCAAATGAGATAGCACGTGAAGCACTTTGCAAATTAGAATGTACTATGATAATGTAAGGGGATACTGTTTTTATAACTTCTCAAATAAGCAAACAGGGATAGCCCTAAAAGAGGAAGGGAAAAGGCATTCTGCAAGCAAAGATTTACACCGTTGGACAGTTATAGACCCTGCCACTTTAAATCAGAGCGACACCACTTAACAGTATTATTACTTATGCCTGACGGAATTCCAGTGATTCAGAGAATTCCGATGATACCTGGGTTACTTAAAAAGGGGCCAGTTTCTTCCTACCCCACCTGCCCTCCTGGAAGCACAAAACACCTCAAGCTTCAGGTTTAGCTCTACCAAGCCCTGCAGTACACTTAGGAGCGAGCCCCTTTTCCATCAAGTGCAGTATGCAACGGCTTGCCTTGAGCAAGATATGCACAGGTTTAATGGGTTTCATTACATCAAAGATGAAATTCTGTACTGCAGATTGGTGGGAAGGCACAAATGGGCCTGTGTGTAGCTTGCTTATTGGGTAATCCAGCCCTGTGTGGGGGTGAGATTGTTGTATTCTCATCTCAATAATTTCTTTGCCTTAGAGCAATGATTCTCAAAATGTGGTCCCAGAGGAGCAGCAGGAGCAGTCTTGGGAACTTGTTAGAAATTCTCATTCTCCATCTCAGACTTACTGAATGAGAAGCTCAGGGGGTGGAGCTCAAGAATCTGTGTCTCAATAAATCCTCCAGGTGATTCTGACACATGCTAAGAAAGTTTGAAAACCAGTGCCTTAGAGCCACATGTTGCCATTGGAAGGCATCTAACCCCATATCTCCCACTGTGGCCTGGGCCACTGAGCTGCCCATCAGGTACCTAATTGGTCTTCTGGGAATGGGAGACTCACTTAGTCACTTGCCTGTTTAGCAGAGTCCTAATTTTAATGTCTAGCTGGCTTCTTGTGAGCCTCTCTTGCCCAAGAGCCTGGACCATGCTCTTACCCTCCCTCAGCCAGGCTGCTTTCCTTTTCTGTCTCTCCTGTCCTCACCCTCCCTGCCCCATTGAACCAAGATGTTGCCTCTGCCCAGGGATGAATTATCTTCATTGTGTCACCTGTCAGACCCTCAGCTATGAGTGCCACCTTGTACTAAGTCCACGTCACACCTGACACATATTCATCCCAAGTCCTTGAACCTCTAGAATGAATTGCATTCCCACTAATCTTACTCCAGCCTAGTCTTGGCTTTTTCCCACCCCTCTCTCCACAGTCCAGTGGTTGAACCTCAGCATATCTTGAAGTCCTAATGGCACAACTAGGCTCTTTTAGGCACCAGGGTGAGAGGGATCCTTATCAGATCCATCCACTCTGACCAGAGTCTTGGTTGCTACTGCAGCCTGATTGGAGAACTTCTCCTTAATAATATCTGGATGGGTTATTTTAACTCGGAGCCTTGCGGTGCTATCAAGATGAATAGCTGGGAATGACCAGTTAATTCCACACTATGGAATTAAATATTCCACAACTCTCTAGGGTTTATGTATGGGCAGAGAGTGACAATAAAACCCACTGCCGTCGAGTCAATTCTGACTCATAGCGACCCTATAGGACAGAGTAGAACTGCCCTGTAGAGTTTCTAAGGAGCGCCTGGCGGATTCGAACTGCCGACCTTTTGGTTAGCAGCCATAGCACTTAACCATTACGCCACCAGGGTTTCCCAGTGACAATAAAGGGATAGTAAAACCCAAAAACCAAATCCATCGCTGTCGAGTCGATTCCGACTCATAGCAACCCTATAGGACACAGTAGAACTGCCCCGTAAGGTTTCCAAGGAGTGCCTGGCGGATTCCAACTGCTGACCTTTTGGTTGGCAGCTGTAGCTCTTAATCACTAGGCCACCAGGGTTTATTGGGGTGATGGAAATGTTCTGATGAAATTATTATGGTAATGGTTTCACTTGGAAATTTATCTCAAAGAAATAATCTGAGAAGACGCAAAGATTTATGTACAAAGATGCTTAATGCAGAATTATTTATAAAAGGCAAAAAAAGAGATAATTTAGAGCAATATCAGGAATGGTTAAAAACAAAATATATCCATATAATATAGCATTGGCCATGTATTAAGAGTCATGATTTTGAAGAAATTCTAATGTTATGGAAACACGTTAACATTATACTGCCAGGTAGGAAAAGCAGACTATAGATTATGATTTAAAAAAATGATCTCAATTATGTAATATGTTGTTGTTAGGTACTGTCGAGTCAACTTCGATTCATAGCAATCTCATGTGACAGAGTATAACTGCCCCATAGGGTTTTCCAGGCTGTAATCTTTATAGGAGCAGATCATCAGGTCTTTCTCCTGTGGAGCCTCTGGGTATCTTCAAACCACCAATCTTTCCATTAGCAGCCTAGTACTTAACCATTACTCTACCAAGACTCCTATGTAGTATGTACATGCATAGAAAAAGCACTGGAGGGAAATATATTAAGATGTTAACAGTGAAAACTTTAAACTGTGGGGTTATGGTGTTTTTTGTTTGTTTTCTTTTTATGTTTTATCGCTATAACAAGTATTCAAAAATGAGCACATATTGCTTTTTTAATCAGATAAGAATGAACATTACACCCACCCACCCATACCTGAAAGGTGTCAAGGGCTGGACATGAGGGGTGGGGCAGGCAAGTGAGCAAATAGAAAGGTGCGGCAACTCAGTGACAGAAAACAAGAAAGCTGAAACTGAGGAGCAAAGCTGGGAAAGGGACCTATCTCCCCAAGCACAGACCTATCTCCAGTTAGCAGAAGTGGAGAAAATGTGTTGGAGGCAGGCTGTTCAGAAAATTCCTAGGAAACACTAAGGGATAGAGCGCCTCAGCCTTGCAACCTCTGTGTCAGTACTGCTCCTAACAAGCACCATCATTATTATTTCTGCCATAAATTGAGCTCCTCTTATGTTTTTTTTTTTTATGTTCTTTTAGCACTATACTAGGTGCCTGTTGGAGTCCCTGGGTAGTGCAAATGGCTAATGCACTTGACTGCTAGCTGAAGGGTCAAAGATTTGAGTCCACCCAGATGTGCCCCGGAAGAAAGGCCTGGTGATCTACTTCCAAAAAATCAAACATTGAAAACCCAATGGAGCACAGTTCTACTCTGACATGCGTGGGGCCACCAAGACTTGGAATCTACTGAATGGCAACTGGTGGTGGTGGGGTAGGTGCTTATCATGGACTACCTGTAATTCCTATAACACTTAATCCAATAGATGTAGCCACCCCACTTTACAGATGAGGGAACCAAGCCATAGAGATATCACTTTAGCTTGGAAGAGACCTACAAATGACATGTAGTCATCATTCTTTATACAAGTGGTCTTTACATCTACAATACCAAGTTGTTGAAAATACCATTCCTAAAGATCTGCACAAAAGAACTAAAATAATCTAGTTGTAGCAGATACTGTTCAAGACCTGCCTTACCGTTGCCAAACCTGCATCTCTCTGCTGAAGGACTTTCTCTGGCCATTGGGAACCCCTTCCCACCCCACCCCCACCAATGAAGCAGGTCAGAGAATTAGGCCAGAGAATTAACATCCCACACCCCAAAGAAGCTCTCAGTCAATGATTAATGGGAGTTGGTGCATAAATACCCCAATTCCCTCCTCCCTCAAACGGGATAACTCTGAACTGCATGATCTACACTAACTCCCAGAGTTCCCCAGTGGGATTACGTGCCAATTGGCCGTACTAGTATTTGCTCGACAGTGCACTCTGTATTGGTTGCCTTCTTTTCCTTGTCTCACTTGTCCAACCCCTCGATGGGTGGTTCCTAGACTAACCTTCCAAATAAACTTCTTGATTTGAATCCTTGTGTCACTGGCTACGTCTGGGGGCATCTCAAACAAGACACCATTCCAGTGCTCCATCATGAAGTTCTAATATTTGTTTCTTATGCCACAATACCTTCCGTGTCCTCATCACAGGTGGATAAAAATGAGTCATAACACCACATATAAATATCTTTTAGCCTATTTTTTAAAGTTGTTGTTAGGTGCTGTGGAGTCAATTCTGACTCATAGCAATCCCATGTGACAGAGTAAAACTGCCCTGTAGGGTTTTGCAGGCTGTAATCTTTTATTTTTTTTTATTGTAATTTAGATGAAAGTTTACAGAGCAAACAAGTTTCTCATTAAACAATTAATGCACGTATTGTTTTGTGACATTGGTTGCCAACCCCATGACATGTCAACACTCTCCCCTTCTCAACCTTAGGTTCCCTGTTACCAGCTTCCCTGTCCCCTCCTGTCTTCTTGTCCTTGCCCCTGGGTTGGTGCGCCCATTTAGTCTCGTTTTGTTTTATGGGCCCATCTAATCTTTGGCTGAAGGGTGAACCTCAGGAGCGATTTCATTACTGAGTTATAAGGGTGTCTGGAGGCCATACTTTTGGCCATACTCTTCAGCCTCTGTCAGATCTAGGCTGTAATCGTTATGGAAGCTGATCTCCAAGTCTTTCTCCTTCTCCGCAGAGCTGCTTAGTGGGTTTGAACAGCCAACCCTTCAGTTAGCAACCAACTGCTTAACTGTTGGGCCACCAAGGCTACTTTCAAGCTTTCTCTTATTTAAAAATAACCTTCCCTTCTCTTCTATTTTCCAATCCTTAATCTAGGCATGCTCCTAGAAATTTTATATACATTCTATAATAATATTAGGACAACCCTCCTAAATTAAAAAAAAAATTAACTATAATCTGTATGCCCCTAACCAAAAAGACCAAACCCATTGCTGTCGAGTTGATTCCGACTCATAATGACCCTATAGGACAGAGTAGAACTGCCCTGTAGGGTTTCCAAGGAGTGGCTGGTGGATTCAAACTGCCAACCTTTTGATTAACAGCTGTAGCTCTTAACCACTGCGTCACCAGGGCTACCGTATGCCGCTATGTATATTATATTGCTCTTAATATTTATCAAAAAGGCCACATGTAAAACTTCCTTCATCACTCCTGATGTCACTATTTCTTCCTTGTTTCCTTTTTCTTTTTTATTCTTTTTTTTCTCACTGCCTCAGATTTACCAGACAAGGAATTTATTACAAAGAAGGAAGGGGGATGGAAAAACCAGGGTAAAGTTGATGGAAGAATTGAAGATTTCCTAGAAGCTGTTATTGCCTCCTATAGAATTTTGTTACTTTTACAAGCTCTATTTCAAACCACATTCCCAGTTGTCCAAGTGTGGCTTAAGGTTTAAGGGCCTAAAAGCTGACATACTCCAGAAAAAATTCCACCATACTAAGAATAAAACCCATGCATAAATCCTTTTCACCCACTCCAGGGAAATCATGGTAATAGGAACATCTTGCAGCATAAAGCATTTCATCCCTCACCTGGTGCCTTTGCACACTGAAATCGATCATAATAGCACTCTGAGATTGACATGTTTTAAAACTGAAAATTTTCAAATGAATAAAAGATTTAGAAGTTAAGTGACTTGAGCAAGGTCACACAGTAAGTGGCAGAAGTATCACTTGAACCCAGGTCTCCCAAATTAAAGTCTAACCCTCTTTCCCACAAAACTATACTGCCTTCTTCATGGATATAGTTAGATTTGCTTGATTACCAAGGTTACTGAGCTAGCTCATGCTTATCTCATTATCCAGTATAATCTCGTCATCCTTTTTCTATTTAATTCATATAACATGAAGCATTCTTCACTTGTATTCATTTAGTTCATTTCACTTCTGTGCAACCACTGACTTGGACTCATTGTAGGTGTTTGAATGTGCTAATGACAGAAAAATTAACACACATGCATTGCCAGATTCACCAGTGGTAAAGAGCGAGGCTGGTATATAGGCCCATAACCTGTCAAGACCACTAGAGAAAAAAATAACGGCTAGACATAAAAAGTAGTCTTAGGGATCAAAGATTCCATAGAAGAATCCTGATCAAAAGGGGGGAAAATCAGAACAGAATTTCAAATTCTCATGGACTCCAGACTTCCTGGAGCCATGGACGGTGGATGAACCACTGAAATTATTGCCCTGAGATAACCTTTAAACCTTGAACTAAAAATATCCCCTGAAGTCTTCTTAAAACCAAACAATAGTTTAGCTTAACTAGTAAAAAAGTTCCGCCTTGAGCATTATTCTCTTTTAAGAACTGTCTATATGGGATCAAAGTGACAACAGCAACTTGGAAAATTAGATAGGATCCTTAGGGGTAGTGAGTTTATGTTAATGAGGAAGGAACAACTAGGAAAAGAAGGTGAGATTGGCTGCACAACTTGAAGAATGTAATCTATGTCACTGAATTGTACATGTAGAAACTATTGAATTGGTGTATGTTTTGCTGTGTATATTCTCAACAACAAAAAAATTTTTTAAAAAGTCTGTGGAGGAAAAAAAGTAGTTTCAGAGCTTCAAAACTTGTATTTTGGGGAAAAAAAATCAAGAAGACAGAATGAAACTGCTTTATTTTATTCTTAAGATGGGTTTTCTTTTTTTTCCAACTTCTATAATAACCAAAAAAGAATTGACATTCTCTCAACCAATATTTATTGAGTTTAAGAACTGTCTTAAGGCAACCAGACAGACCAGACATGGCAAATCTACTGCCTACGGCATAAATGAAATACTGCTAATGAAATGTCATCTTACATCTTATGTTTAAAAGAAATAAATGTATGACGTAAGTCAGAGAGTTGGGCAGTAGGGGCTCTAATCCTTAGCACTCATAATGGTTGTGCTCGTGTTTGTGAAGGGCCTAAAAGAGATGTTTGTTGTTTGTTCATTTGTTTCTTTATCAAAATGGAATGTATTTATCTAAATACTGATGATAAAATCAGTCATATATCATATCATATTTTGTTTTGCTGTAGCAAAACAGATATGGCGGCAGCTTTTTGCATAAATTAAAGTTGCCCTTAGCCAGAATAAGTCATTCTTATTGACATTAGCAGCTACGTAGTCAGTAACGAATTATCGTCGCTATTACTTGGTGGTATTTATAAACACTTTTATTTTCTAAGTGTTTTACAATCACTTATTGTCTAATTAATATCTAATCATCTGTTTACAAGTAATAATCACACATGTAGCACAGTTTAATCAAAACTCCCAGTGCAGCCATCATCATACTCATGAATGCTGTGTAAATTTTGGTCTCTCCTTGATGGGTTTGGGTCCAAACACTCGGCTAAAACAGATAATACAAAAAAAAAAAATGAATAAAGATTTCTCGCTCGGATTTGGGGATAATTTGGATTCACAACTTTTGAATGCCAAACATACTATCCGAATGTCAGTGAATAGGTAAGAATATACGTAATTTTAAACACTTAATGGCTCAATTTCATGCACATATGTCATTTTAATTTATTTAATCCACAAAATGGATGATAGTTTATGATACATGGACATGGCCAGGCACAGACTTAACACTGGAAATGTTGGTCACAATCACCATTTCGATGATTTTAATGAAAAAGATCAAATGTAGCAAAGGTAGCTCAGGGACCTTGGATGTTAATAATTTAACCAGGTTCAAGTCTAGACCAAGCTACGACCAGTAGAAACACCTGCCAGTCTTAATTATTCAGCCTAAGTGGATATTCTGCTGTCTCCCTTCAGTCTCTCCAAGTGGTATTCTATGTGCAATTATGGGCACCATGAATGGTTGTTTTGTTTTGTCTTTTATAAGCAGGTGAACAATATTCAGATTTCTTCAAGGTCTTTTCCTTAGGATAAATTTTCCTACAAATAGAATTGCTGAGTCAGAGTACTTGCTTTTTTAAGGCTTTTCATACATTTTTTTTTAATATCGTTTATCAAATTGTCCTCCAGAATGGTTGAAGGAAGTTACAGCTCTTCAGACACTCCTAAAGAGTAGTCTTTCTTTTTTTTAAGCTTTAATAACATATTTTATTTAACCCAGTATATGGAAAATATTTCCGCATGAAACCAATAAGAATTTTTTTTTTCGGAACGTTGAGTGTCAACGAATTTTTTTTAGTTGTGCTTTAGATGAAGTTTTTTAGAATAAACTAGCTTCACATTAAACAATTAGTACACACATTGTTTTGTGACATTGGTTGCCAACCCCATGACATGTCAACAGTCTCCCCTTCTCAGTCTTGGGTTCCCCATTACCAGCTTTCCTGTACCATCCTGCCTTCTTGTCCTTGCCCCAGGCTGGTGTGCCCATTTAGTCTCGTTTTGTTTTATGGAACTGTCTAATCTTTGGCTGAAGGGTGAACCTCAGGAGTGAGTTTAGCACTGAGCTAAAAGTGTGTCCGGGGGCCATACTCTTGGGGTTTCTCCAGTCTCCAGCAGACCACTAAGTCTGGTATTTTTTTGTGTGAGTTAGAATTTTGTTCTACATTTTTCTCCAGCTCTGTCCAGGACCCTCTGTTGCGATCCTTGTCAGAGCAGTCAGTGGTGGTACCCAGGCACCATCCAGTTGTGCTGGACTCAGTCTAGTAGAGGCTGTGGTAGTTGTGGTCCATTGGAGTGATCTTTCCCTTGTGTCTTTGGTTTTCTTCATTCTCCCTTCATTCTCCCAGATGGGGTAAGACCAGTGGAGCATCTTAGATGGCCACTCACAAGCTTTTAAGACCCCAGATGCTACCACAAGAGTAGAACGTAGAATATTTTCTTTATAAACTATGTTATGCCAGTTGAGCTAGATGTCCCCCAAGACCACAGTCCCCACGGGCTTCAGCCTAGTAATTTGGTCCCTCAGGGAGTGTGGATGTGTCTATGGAGCTTCCATGACCTTGCCTTGGACAAGTTGTGCTGGCTTCCCTAGTATTGTGTACTGTCTTACCCTTCACCAAAGGTGCCACTTATCTATTGTCTATTGAGTATTTTTCCCTCCCCACCCCTCCCCTCCATCGTAGCCATCAAAGATTGTTTCTTTTTGTATGTAAACCTTTTCATGAGTTTTTATAGTAGTGGTCTCATATGATATTTGTCCTTTCACAATTGACTTATTTCACTCAGCATAATACCTCCCAGATTCACCCATGTTGTGAGATTTTGCAGATTCATCATTGTTTTTTATCATTGTGTTGTGTGTATGTACCATAATTTGTTTATCCATTCATCTGTTGATGGGCATAAGAGTGGTCTTTCTTGGTTATTGATCTTCCATAACCAATTTTCTTCCCTTTTGCTTTCCCACCAGATACAATTTGCTGTACTGCCACAAATACTGCAGGAGCCTGAGAATTTTACCTGGGGCCTATTGAATGTGGTACAAATGGGTGGGCTTTATTGGCAAGTGAGTGATCAGGACTATCTGATGCCACGCTGGATAAATTCATTCACAAACAAACTACTATTACAACTCTTGGGCTTTATACTAAAAAATTCTGAATGACATGGTCTCCAAGATGGCTCTTCATCCTGCAAAATCTGTTTTTGGAATCTATGAATGCTTGAGAAGTGTTGGGTTTAATCTTCTGTATTAATTTCCTATTGCTGTTGTAACAAATTACCTTTTTTTTTAATGGCTTAAAACAACTCAAATTTATTATCTTACAGTTCTGGAAGTCAAAAGTCTGAAATGGGTCTCACTGGGCTAAAATCAATGTATTGGTACTGCTGCATTCCTTCTGGCAACTCAAGGGGAGAATTGGTTCTTTGCCTTTTCCATCTTCTAGAGTCTGCCCACATTACTTGGCTCATGGCCACCTTCCATCTTCAAAGCCAGCAATAGTATCATTCTAACCTCAACTCTCTGTCCTCAATCTCCTTCTCTAACTCTCCTACCTCCCTCTTTCACTTAAAAGGACCCTTGTGATTACATTGGGCTCACTGGGTAATCCAGGATATTCTCTCTTTCTCAAGATCTTTAACTTAATTACATCTGTAAAGTCCCTTTTGCCATGTAAGGTAACAGATTCATAGGTTCTGGGGATTAGGACTTGGACACCTTTGGGGGACCCATAGCTACCTACCACACCTTCCTTAGCATGCATGAGCTGGACCTGTTGTCTCATCTCCATATATTTTGATCGTACCGGATAAAATCTGCATGTACTGTAGGAGTTGCTACTGTACTAGTTTTTGGTTGTTGTTAGGTGCCATCAAGTTGATTTTTGACTCATAGCGACCCCATGTGGCAGAGTAGAAGTGCCCCCATAGGGTTTTCTAGACTGTGATCTTTACGGGAGCTGATCGCCAGATCTTTTTCTGCTGGGTGGGTTTGAACCGCCAATCATTCGGTTAGCTGCTGGGTGCAATATTTGCTAATCCATGAAATCCTATACGTGTCAAGCACAGGCACCACGCCCGGTTTACAGATAGTAACACTGATGCTCAGTGAGGCTAAATAATTTGCCCAAGGTCAGACAGCTGGCCAGTGGTGGAGCCAAGTTTCAAACTCGGGTCTGTCGAATGTCAAAGCGCCAGCTCATTGCATGCTGCTCCGTATCTCCGCACTTCCCATGCTCTGCTCGTCTTGCTATCTTTGGATGGCTTTCATGTTGAAAGCTTTTCATTTAGTTTATTTGACATTTAATGATACAACCTAGCTAGATAAAACCTTTTATTGAGCCTCTATAAATCTCATATTTGACTCATTCAGTAGGTGCCAGTGGAGGATGTCATCATGAAACACACATTCAAGATGATGTCTCCACATCCTCTAATAAATCCTCCAAAAAGTAGCATTGGACAGGCTCTTCCTCTGCATACAAGCAGAAGTGGATGCACCAGGTTCTCTTCTCTGTGAGTGAAATGTAAACCTCTGAATAATAACAAGCCCACAAGTATATCAAATACCTTATTTTCGAAAAAAGAAAGCATAACAGTTTCTGTGTTAGCCTAACAAGTTCATGTCTCAATGAAGTCCCTCCTCGTCTCTGCCTCACTCCACAAAGTTCTCAGCCTTGGTGGTACATTAGAATCACCCGGGGAGCTCTCAAACCCACCAGTGTCAGGTTCCCACTCTGCAGACTTTCTGGTTTAATTGGCCTGGGAAGCAGCATCAGGACTTTCAAAAGTTCAGTACCACTGTGGTGAAGCAGAGTTGATAAGAGTATTTATTTACAAAATTTTTAAACTTTAGATGAAGGCTTACAGAGCAAACTAGCTTCTCATTAAACAATTAATATACATATTGTTTTATGACATTGTTTTCCAATCCCATGACACTCTCCCTTCTCCACCTTGGGTTCCCTATTAACAGCTTTCCTGTCCCCTCCTGCCTTCTAGTCCTTGCCCCTGGGCTGGTGTGTCCCTTCAGTCTCATTTTGTTTTATGGGCCCATCTAATCTTTGGCTGAAGGGTAAACCTCAGGAGTGACTTCATTACCGAGCTAAAAGGGTGTCTGGAGGCCATACTCTCGGGGTTTCTCCAGTCTCTGTCAGACCAGTAAGTCTGGTCTTTTGAGAGACTTTATTAAGACATGGATCTTGATTAAGCTATTAAACCAGTATCAGTTGCCATTGAGTTCACTTTGACTCGTGGCAACCCCATGTGTGTCAGAGTAGAACTGTGCTCCATGGGATTCTCAATGGCTGAGTTTTGGGAAGTAGATCACTCGGAACTTTTCCTGAGGCATCTCTGGGTGGTCTCAACTAATTAGCAGACTACTGTGTTAACCACTTGCATCACCCAAGGACTCCTCCCAAACTATTTTTAAAAAAACAACAAAAAAATTGCTATCGAACTACACTCCACAGGGTTTTCAAGGCTGTGATCTTTTGGAAGCAGATCTGGTTAGCTGTCAAGTGCTTAACTGTGGCACCCAGGGACTCATTAGGTCCTTTTCTTTCCTTCTTTTCAAGAATCTCTACTTCCTTTGCCTCAAGAGAAAGAAACTCCATTAGCATATGTGTCCCAAGAAGCTGAGCAGCTGGCTAAGTAAAAATCTTCAATATGTCCAAAAGCAACCACTGTAAACACCTAGTCTACTAAAGTGCCAGGTGAGAGGGAGGCTATGTCAAATGGCTTACTAATAGTGCTTGTGAGGAAATACATACAGTCAATGATCTGCCACAGAATTCCATCCTTGCTACTTGAGTAAGCAAGAAAGCAAGGAGCACTGGTGATGCAATGGTTAAGTGCTCAGCTGCTAACCAAAAGTTGGTAATTCGAACCCAGCAGCCACTCCACCTGGTGATCCTCTCCTGTAAAGATTACAGCCTTGGAAACCGGGGTGGGGTCACTATGAGTCGGAATTGACTCCACGGCACACAACAACAAGCAAGTAAGTAAGCATAGGATAAAAGCACACCTTAAAGAGAAATAATCCTTTATTTCTATAAAATCGTCTGCGTAAACTGATCCCACCATTCAACCGCAGGCACTCAAAAGAAGCAATACCATCGTTGACACTGAACCATGGCAGTCCCCAGCACGTATAATACTACCATTGGTGAAAACATTTTTGGAATAATCCTTTTGAAATTTTCATCATGCCAATTTTATAAGGCCACTCATGAAAATAAAAATATTCATGTGAATATGTGAATTCTATTGTCCTTAAAAAAAAGAAAAGATAGAAACTGTCAAAAGGACTCATGTGCCAACTTGAAAAGACTCCTGCCAGCTAAAGAGGGAAAGTTTAAACATCGATAAGGATAAGAACTGCAATGGATTGAAACCCATCAAATGCATTTAAACCTATGAGTTTGTAATCCTACCAAAAAACAAAAATCTTGTTTGTGTCCATTTGAGGATGTTGGGGAACAAACACAGTATTTTTTGAAAACCAAGAACTAGAGGGGCAAAATCAAGCATTTGTCTTATCTTTCCTATACAAACTGTGCTTCTGGGTGATCAAAATAGTAGGTGAAGGGAAGGGTCTCATTTTAGAATAAGTAATAATGAAGGTATGATAGCATTAGACTATCTCCATTTTATAACCCAGAATGAATGATTGAATCTAGGCATTGAACATCAACTGCTAACATGACAAAAAGACAGTGTTTGTGCTACCTTCTGATAGAAGTACATGCACCACCTATGAAGTAATCTGCCAAGTAAACAGAACCTGAATTTGATCAAGCCTCTAGACCCAACACCAATTTACAGGAAATACAGAAGGAACAGAGGAACATGTTGACACCACAGGGACGCAATCAGTGAAATCCAGATTGTGGGAAAGTCTATAGGACAAACCTGGTTTCTTCAACCAAAAAATTGTAAGAAACCTATAGATTAAGCAAGTTCTAAAAGACATTATCAATCAATTGCAATGTGTAGACCGTATTAGTAGGATCCTAATTCAAAAACCTATTCAAAAATTGCAACATTTATGAGACAATTCAAGATATGCATAATGTCTGGATGTTATGAAGCAATTGTTAAAAAAATTTTTAGATATAATAATGGTACCGTGTTCATGTTCTTTAAAAAAATTATTTTAGAAATATATACTGAAATATTTGCTGGTGAAATATGTTGTTTAGATATGGGGAATGGACAGGGCTCATGGCAATTGTACCCCCCAAGGTACGTTCAGGTGTGTCTGGGGACATTTTTGGTTGTCACACCTTGGGGCGGGGAGGGTGCTTCTGCCATTTAGTGGGTAGAGGCCATTGAATGCCGCTAAATAAACAGCTTACAATGCATAAGACAGTCTTTCACTGTAGACTCTGCCCTGGCATCCTGACGACCTTGAACATGTCCATACAGGTTACATAGGCAATAACTTAAACCCGAGCTCATCTGAGTCTTGGCAGGACACTTTGCAGTCTTTTGGGAACTTGATAGGATGGGAGGCATGTGAGGAATCACTCCAAGGTATCTCCTACTTGACTCCCTTATCTCTCCCAGAAGGTTGTCAAGAGCCAGTTTCTCATCACCTCCGGGTTCTGTTAAAGTATGGGACTTTCTGCCTCATGCCCCTCAGTATAGAGCTGCAGAATGGAAAACCACTGAGTTGCAATCTACAGTGGGCTCCTCAGCAATGGGAGTTGAGGTCATCCAGCCCCTTTTGTTTTGGTGGTATCTTTTTTGGTGTGTGGGACAAACACCATGGGAGGCTGGGACCCTTGGCTACTGTTTCTTTTGCTGTCTATGTAAGCGATAAACTGTCTAAATCTTAAAAAAGCGACTCATTGTGTTTTACCACTCTAATCAGTCAGATATTGGCCCTAGCCTTGTTTTGTGTGTGTGCTTGACACATGCAACAAAGAATTCTGAGGCTGAGAAGTCCCAGTCTAGGTGAAACAAGATTGGTCTTGAGTTGATCATTGCTGAAGCTAGTTGAGGAATACATGAATGGTACAAATGGAAATATGCTGTTTCATCTAATTTTGTATATGCTTGAAACCCTCCATAATAAAAAAAAATTGTATTTAAAAAAATATAAAAATTGGCCACCTTACTTTATGGGATGGCTGGCACTTTAAGTGCATATATAAAAAAAAAAAATTGGCGTTTAGTCAACTCTGACCCATGGTAACCGCCTGTGTGTCAGAGTAGAACTGTGCTCTGTAGACTTTTCAATGGCTGATTTTTTTCCCCAAGTAGATCACCAGGTCTTTCTTCCAAGGTACCTCTGGGTGGACTTGAGCTTCCAACCTTTTAGTTAGCAGCTGAGCACGGTAATCGTTTGTGCCACCCAGGCACTCACTGAGGCATTATGCAGAAACTTCCTTGTCAAATTTCTAGCTCCACTACTAAATTATGAACTGTGTGTTCTTGAGCAAATTGCTTAA
Source organism: Loxodonta africana (assembly GCF_030014295.1). NCBI lineage: Eukaryota > Metazoa > Chordata > Mammalia > Proboscidea > Elephantidae > Loxodonta > Loxodonta africana. The sequence continues at coordinate 26,699,019 of NC_087369.1, forward strand.
CCCCTTTAAGCCTCAGTTTCCTCAACAATAAAATAAGGTTAACAATGCCCTGGAGGGTTTGTGGGGATTAAATATAAGTGTTTGGCTTTATTAGACTTTGTTCCTGTGTTCTTTATCGGACTTTCTTCCTGTGTTCTTTTTGTCTGCTACTTTTCAATACAGAAATGCAAAGGGCCTTTCTTGTTATCTGGACAAGCAATTTTGATCCAGTCAGTTTCTTTTCAAATGATTCCCTAGAAAATGTAGATGGCCCTGGTATGAAATGTTTCAGTCTAAGGGTCTAAAGCAGCAAGCCTTGGAGGGTCCCAGATGGGGGTTGGGGAGTGAGAAGGAAAGTATGTTCTCAACTGAGGACATTTAGTAATCTCTGGAGATAGTTTTGATTGTCATGACGAGGAGGGGAGAGGTGCTACTGGTATCTAGTGGGTAGAGGCTAGAGATGCTGCTAAACATCCTACAATGCACAGGACAGCCCCACAACAAAGAATTATTTAGCCCAAAATGTCAATAGTAAGTACCAAGTTTGGGAAACCCTAGGCTAATGTGACCAAAATTCCTTGATGAAGCTTTTCCTGAGTAATTAACTTTGCCTTTCCTTGTTCTTCTTACCCAACACATGCAGGTTATTAACAGCATGCTCAAGAGAAATCATTCAAAATGTGATTACTCTAGCTCTGTGACCCTAATTTGTTATTCATTTCTTTACGAGAGAAGAAATCTGAGTCGTGCTCTGATTTTACGGCCTTTGAGTTTCAAACAGCAAACTCGAAGCATGCACTGATTATCTTCTTAATTAATAGACTGTGAAGGCAGGGCATCACTTTATTAACTAGTGGAAAGGATGTGCCATCTTCCGACACCTCCACAGTCTTTATTCCCGACTGTTATGCCAATAAGCAAGGATTAGAATGAAGGGGATGCAGACACTGCTTCCCAGACAGAGATATTTCTCTTGTTAAAATAGCCCATCTCTGTTTAGATGATGCCTGCCTACCAATTAAATAGAAATCATTATGTGTAATTTGCCCCATCCCCTTTTAAGTGTCAGGATATTTGAGGTCAAGGCACATGTCAATAATGCTAAGGGTGAGAAACCCTGCTTTAGGGCAAAGATGGGTCTTTGAGACAAATAACACAAAAACACGTAAAGGATTTGAATAGATATTTCTCCAAAGGAGTTATACAAATAGCCAATAAGCACATGAAAAGATGCTCAACATTATTAGCCATTAGGTTGAAATACAAATCAAAACCGTAATGAGATACCACTTCACACTCACTAGGGTGGCTATAATTAAACAAACAAAGAAATGGAAAATAACAAATGTTGACGAGTATGTGGAGAAAGTAGAACCCTCATACATTTCTGGTGGGAATGTAAAATGATGTGGCCACTGTGGAAAACGGTCTGGCAGTTCTTCAAAAAGTTATATAAAGAGATACCATGTGATCCAACAATTCTACCCCTAGGTATATACCCAAGAGAATTGAAAACATACGCCCATAATGAAATTTGTACACAAATGTCATAGCAGCATTATTAATCAGAGTCACAAAGTGGAAACAACCCAAGTGTCCATCAACGGATGAATGGTTAAGCAAATTGTAGTGCATCTATATAATGGACTATTATTTGGCCATAAAAAGGAAGAAGTGCTGATACATGCTATAACATGGATGAACTTTGAAAACATACACTCAGTGAAAGAAACCAGACACAAAAGACCACATGTTATATGATTCCATCTATATGAAATGTTTAGAACAGACAAGTCCATATAATAGAAAGTAGATTAGTGGTTGCCTAGGGTTATGGGTATTGAAGAGGAATGGCAGGTGACTTCTAATGGGTACAGAATTTTGGGGAGGATGATAAAAATGTTCTAAAATTAAATTCTGGTGATGACTGCCTAACCCTGTGACTATACTAAAAAACATTGAATTTTATACTTTAAAATGTGGATTTTATTGTATGTAAATTAAATCTAAAAGAAAGTGTCTTTGAATCTCCAGAGTGCCTACCACAAAGCAGGCGCTCAGTAAATAATGCAGTAAACCTGAGGCATAGACAAATACAAAATTATTTCCTTCCTGTCCCATTAGGGACCTTTAAGCGATCTCCAAGTTAACCAACGGGCAGAATTAACCAGTGATCTCCATTTCCTCTGAGAGTCCTGAGAGCACTCTGAATGCTTCTGGCTAGTAGGTAAGTTACTCTTAAGAATGCTTCCACCAGTGAGTTGTACATTTTCCAAGAGTCAGCTAAACTGTTTCCCAAACCTGTTTTTGCCCATTGTTCTTGTAATTATATAATTTAATTAAATATTACAGAAACTGAGAAAACGATGCAAAGAGTTGTTTTTAAGAACACACAGTAGTTTGTTTTGGCGAGGCAAGATACTGGCATGTGGCTTTTAAAAGTCAATCAGAAATGGACAAATACCGGATGACCTCACTTATATGAAAAGACAAGGGTAAGTAAATATGTAGAGAGAAAAAAAATTGCTGTTGAATTAGGTGAGAATAAGAAAACTGTAAAACATAGGGAGCAAAATTGTAAAAAAAAAAATCTGTATTCATAGTCTTTTGAAAATGTCTTAAGTTTTCACTTCATTTAGAATAAACCAAAAATGGAAATAATAGACACCGCATATGCATCTGCTTAATGAAAAGAAGACAACACGGAGCTCTAATCAGTGACCCAATCAAAGGATTGTTGAATTAATAACATATTTATTTTAAGTTGAAATAAAATGTTTAATTTATGTATTTATAATTTTTTAAATGAGCCCCCATTATAACCGTTGTTTTTCTCTAATTAACTGAACTACCGGTCCCCATTCCATAAGGTAAAAAGGCTTTTACCGTGCTTCCTGGTGATTATAGTTCTCTCCTACAAAGCTCTTTTATTAATTCTCCATTTTTGTCTTGAATTCTTTGTGCTATTTCAGAAAGTCCTTCAATTGCTATCTCAAGGAAAGGCATAGTAACCACATGGAAAAGAATTTATGGGACAGGTATTGTACAAGTCTTACCCATCTCTCTTGGAGGCTCATCCAGCTTCTGCCCATCTCTGGGCAAGCTGAGGAAGAGTTGTGGAAAGGTGAATCTGCTGTCTGCGGTATCTCTAAGCAGGTCCAACCTGGCCTTCAGATATCTCAAACCTATAGTAACCCTATGGAACCTGGGTAGCACAAGCATTTGGTGATCAGCTGCTAACCTAAAGGTTGGCAATTCAAACCGACCCAGCGGCTCTGTGGAAGAAGGGCCTGGCAAACTGTTTCTGTAAAGATTACAGCCAAGAAAATCCTATGGAGCAGTTCTACTCTGTAGCAGATGGGGTCACCATGAGTCAGGGGCTAACTCAATGGCAGCTAACAGCAACAACGCAGCAACCCAAGGAGTCTGGCAGGGTTTGGGTAGAGAGCCTTGTGAACAGTGATAACAACATCTTTGTTGTGTTGATGATAACGTCAATCAATTTAGAGCCTAGAGTCAAGTTGAAGTTGGCCCACTCAACACTGATCCATGCTTTAAAGGCTGGATCATCCTCCTAGAAATGGCTCTACATGGACAAACTCAGGCCCCTCCCTGGAAAAGGAGGATATAGTATAAACAGCTTTTTTTTTTTTTTGCTCTTGTCTTTGTTTTTTTTTTTAATTGTACTTTAGATCAAGGTGTACAGAACAAACTAGTTTCTCATCAGTTAGAGCACACATCGTTCTATGACATCGGTTAACAACCCCATGACATGTCAACACTCTCCCTTCTCAAGCCTGGGTTCCCTGTTTCCAGCTTTCCTGTTCCCTCCTGCCTTCCAGTCCCTGCCCCAGGACTGGTGCACCCCCTTAGTAAACAGCTATTTAAATTCCTTTCCTTTAGCCAACAAACATTTACTAAGCACCTACAGTACATCAGAATCCATGCATCCAAGATGAATAAGACAGTTTCCACTCTCAAAGAATATATAGGGCAAGAATATGTAGGACAAACTCTTAAAGATTTTTTTTTATAAATACGAAAATATGCTGGCACTCTTAAAAATTCTAATCATGCTGGTCTTTGCTTTCAAAAGAATTTATCATTTACATCCTTCTGTACTTTTATTTATGACTTAAATAAATGAAATTAAGGGAAACAGATTTGAAAAAGATATTATTTTTCTCTTGTCCTGGGCCATAATTTCCAATTTTTTAATTCGTTTTTCTCTTTCCTTGCGTGTGTGTGTGAGAGAGAGAGCGAGAGAGGAAAGGAAAGAGATTTATGGAAAGACGAAGAGAACATTAAAATGTTCTAATAGGCTGGAGTGAGACTGAAATAAATACTATGTTTTCGCACTATGAGGGCTCATTATGAAAATGGGGCAAAATTAATTTTCATGTCAGTTCCAGCATTTTCTTTAACCCATAGTAGTTGAGAGCTGGCACCAAGTCCCTGTGAATAAAGGACAAAAATAAGAGAAACCGCTAAGATTCATTTTCTCCCCATATTTCCCAGCACTGGAAAGACCAGGGAAACACCAGATTCACAACAGATATTCACAAGTCTAGCCTCTCAGGCCACATCTTTTTCAATGCTAATTGAGCCATTTCAGGGAGCCCATGGGGAGTTGGAAACCCTGGTGATGTAGTGGTTAAGCACTATGGCTGCTAACCAAGAGGCTGGCAGTTCAAATGCACCAGACGCTCCTTGGAAACTCTATGGGGTGGTTCTACCTTGTCCTATAGGGTTACTGTGAGTAGGACTTGATGGCAACTGGAATTTTTTTTTTTATAAGGAGTTGGAAGGAGCCCTGGTGGCAGAGTAGTTGAGTGCTTGGCTGCTAACCGAAAGAAAAACCGGCGGTTGGAACCCATCAGCAGCTCCGCAGGAGAAAGATGTGCCAGTCTGCTTCCATAAAGATTACAGCCTTGGAAACCTGACGGGGCAGTTCTACTCTGTCCTATAGGGTCGCTGAGTTGGAATCGACTCGATGGCAGCAGATTTGGTTTTCTGTTTTTGCTGAGGGGTTGGAGAATATGTAATTGCCAAGGTCTGCCTCAGAGGACCACAGCGTATGGGAATCTATGGTTCTACAGAGGGAAATTGCTGTAGTCTAAGATTGTTGATGCTTAGCACTTGTAGTCCCCTTTTTAGCAGATGATTTCAGAGACTCTACTAGCAAACTCTGATGAGTCTGTATCCTTAGTCCTCAAGTGAGTTTCTATTCAGAGTTGTTAAAATGGGAGAGTAGTTTTTGATCAGGTAGAATTTTTCAAAGCTCTGTCCTTTTGCAGGTTGCCCAGAGAAAAATTCAGGAATTTTTTTTTTTTTTAGGGACCCGGTTCAGATGTAACAGGGGTGGAGCATATGCTCCACCTGTCAGTAATGTTCAGTGAGAACTATCAGAAGAGCAGCCTAGGGCAGTGATTACACATCTGGTAATTGAGTTAAGAGGATGCATGACCCCTGGATCAGCCTAACATATAGTTTCCAAAAGAGACAAAGGCCGTATTAACCGAAAGCTGTGCAAATACATGCCTGTTCCCTTAATATTAGGGTTCATGTGCAGGAATTACAGAGAAATGAGAGGAAAGAAGACCTAATTATGTTATGAAACGAAAGGTAAAAATGTAATATCTACTTTCCCTTTTAGTGGTTTTAAAAAAAAATGCTCAGATATCCGAACTTGGTATATTTGGAGGATTCTCCATGGCTTAATTCTCTCCAGATGAAGACTAAATATTTAGTGTACATTTACATTGTTTTTATTAATTTTTCTGTCTTTGTTTCTGGCCCACAGACTAGGGATTTTCCTTAAAGAAAACAATGAAGTGACAAGTCATATTCTTTTAAGCTTACTGCTAAATTGAGGAGTTGGGTTTTATTTTTGCAAAAATGGCATTAATCTTTGGCATGACCAACCCAAGCAAGCTGCTAAGGATTTAAAAATGGAAGTGCTCTTTTTCCCTAAAAACTCAAAATGATCTCTTTTATCCTATTACCTAGAACCAGTACCCCCCCCCAAAAAAAAAACCACCGAACCCGTTGCCCTCTAGTAGATTCTGACTCATAGCTACCCAATAGGACAGAATAGAACTGCCCCATAGGATTTCCAAGGAGCAACTGGTGGATTCAAACTGCAGACTTTTTGGTTAGCAGCCGTAGCTCTTAACCACTGTGCCACCAGGGCTCCAGAACCGGCACAGTACCTGGCAAACGTGCCCAACAAAATATTTAAGGACTGACAGACGGAACTAATGACTGGCGTCGAGGGGGGGCAGCCAAGTTTACCAACCAGCTCGCACTTCTCAAGGAGCTGGCAGATGTCGTTTTCAAACCCTGAGGCCTGACCACACTCTTCCCCCCGTGTGAATGCACAAGAGTCATCCGTCACAAACAGAAAGGCCTTATCAAACCATGAAGAGTGGGCAGCAAAGACTGGTGAAGGGAAGAAAAGAAACTGGACGCAGTTTTCCATTTGATCCATGTGTTCTCAGTAGGAAATCAGAGTCTACTCCAAATGAGGGGGAACTGTCTCCGTCAGTCAATCAACAGATATTTATTGAACCCCGACTATGTGCCATGGCTGCTAACCAAAAAGTGGGCAGTTCAAATCCACCAGCCGCTCCTTGGAAACTCTGTGGGGCAGTTCTACTCTGTCCTACAGGGTCACTATCAGTCAGAATGGACTCGACAGCAACAGGCTTGGTTTGGTGTTTTACAATGTGCCATAGCCTTGATGGTGCAGTGGTAAAGAGCTCAGCTGCTAACCAAAAGGTTGGCAGTTTGAATCCGGCAGCTGCTCCTTGGAAATCCTATGGGGCAGTTCTATATAGGGTCGCTATGAGTCGGAATCGACTCAACAGCAATGGGTTTTGGGTTTGCTATGTGCCACTCTCAACGTGGGGCCCACAGGAACACTCTTTCTAAGGAATCACCAGAGAGAGTGGAAGAAGTGAGGGCTTTGGAATAAGATCTTGAGCTAGTAAAAAAATTCAGTGTGAAAGTATTTTATGCTACCAATTTACCTTATGATCCAAAGGAAAAAAAGGGAGGTAAATCAGTAGTATAAAATGATTTTATATAAAATTTAGAAATTGCAGAAGAGTTGCTAGAAAAAAACTAGGCTAACCACATTATTTCCTACCAGAGCGTGTGGATTCAAACTGCCGATCTTTTGGTTAGCAGCCAAAGGCTTAACCACTGCGCCACCAGGGCACCTTAGGGGATCCTTGTTTTAATGAAGAAATAAAATTGATGTGTAATTATCATATCAATTGCTTGTATATAAGTGAGTGCTTCTGAAGTTATTTGATGGTGCTTAAAAATCTTTGGTCTCCGAAGTGCCTTTAACAGTCTCTTGGAATCTTATCTATATTACTAATTTGTAGATCAAAGTTAACTTGGTGCTATGCAAATCAGGAGGCGTCAAGTGAGTGAGATTTCACCGTAAAATTTAAAATTTATATTACTTGTAACAGAGCTGCAATATATTTGAGGACATGTGTCAACATATCTAAAAGAGACATTATTATCCACCATTCCGCGATAGTGGATATAGTCTTTATCTGCACTGTCTAAATATGGAAGCTACTAGGCACATGTGGCTATTGAGCACCTGAAATGCGGCTCAATAAACCCATTCCATTTAACTGGGAGAAACTGAGGCACAAATTAGCTGGATAGGATAGTAGTTAGAAGTTTGAGCCCTTTTGTTAAACATAATCAGATAGAAATAAGGCATGCAAAGTACTTAGCAGAGGGTTTAGCCATGATTGTGATAATAAATCATGGAATTGGGGGATCCACGAAATTAGAGGCCTTCGTCTGTTTTTCAATTAACAAAAGGTACTTTTTTTTTTTTTTTTACTGACTGGAGTAGGAATGATATTTGCATTGATTAATTCTACAGGACGGAAACATATAAAGATTATTTCATTTTCCCATCTCTGTATCAGTCAAGAACTGAATCGAGTTCTTTTAACATCACATCAACTCTGTTTTTGGAATGAGGCACAAATTAATTAATTAATTAATGACCAAATAAGTGCCTCCTGATTCCCCCATTCACTGAATAAAATGAACCGGTAAAGCTCATAAGTCAACATACAAGTTTTTCCAAATCTGAGATCACATGGAGGCAGTTTACCAGTCATGTAGTTCAAGTGTCCGGTAGATGCGGACCTAGACTACTTTAGTAGGCATATGGTGCTTAAACCAACCATCCACAGCCACTCCAAAGGCCCTGGGAAGATTTTGAAGGACAGGGAACAGCAGGGTTGGTATCCTGATGGCTGAGAAGCCACTCTCAGGAGAGGGTTCCGTTAAGTAGATTATGTTATCGCTGAGAGGCTTCTCTGACCCTAAATCTCTTCTCCACGTCATCGGGAGTCCCTCTTACCAGTTTGCCCCACCGCCTAAACTTTCTCCTTCTAGAACTCATTTGGTTTAGCAAAGCTTCCCTCAATATGCACATTCCCTTGGCGCGCGCGCGCGCGCGCACACACACACACACACACACACACACAAAGCCCACCTAAGGTGGTCCCAGTTATGTGACAGTTGGATAGCATGGATTCAGAAATGGGTGTTCTAATCAGGACTTGGTGACACTTCTACTAGCACAAGTTCTCATTGTCTAGGCTAATGAACATTTTGTTAAAACATTTCTCTAGTGCCCTGAGGCTTCCAACTGCATAGTTCTTTGCTTTGAACCACCTACATTTCCTCAAATTGATTTTTTTTTAATAGAACAAGAATTTGTTTCTCTCACCCAACTATCTCCAGGGAGCTCACAGACTCAGGGAGGGGATAAAGAAATATTAGCCACCATTTGTTTTTCTTTACCACCTCAAGATTTTTTTTTTAAGATAGGATAATAAATATTTCCATTAATTCTATTAATTAGCACAGGTCCATTACACATGCAAATACATAGGACTTTACTCTTTGAACCTATTTTGATATTTAAAGAGGCAAAAAAAATCTAAATCAATAAGAAAGTATCTAAATTACCTTGCGATAAAATTTGGGAGTGCGATTGTCCCTGGACTCTTCATCCATGGTGCATTCCTGGTGGCCCACCATGCCCTCCTGATCTTTTCCTCTTCTCTCAGATCCTCTTCCCTTCAGAGTGCTTCTGAGTCACAAGATGAAATTTTTGTTTCTCATTTCCAGAGCACTTGGCCAGGGTCAAGTCAGCTCTCTATGCCCAGTGCTTGAAGATAAGCTCCCAGGAACTAACAGTGTCCCAGTTGTTGAATAAGCAGAAATCCAAGTTGCTGGGTGCTCTTGCTTTATTTACCACAACCCTCCTCTTGCCACCAATTGGCTGTTGTTCACTGACAATTGCTGTGCTCCAGACCGGCACTATGATGGCCTGTTGTGCTAGGACAGGCAGGTTGGGGTGTAAGCTGCACTTGTGAAAAAGGCCATTGTTTCATCTACCCTGTCCCTCACTGGAGCTATGGCAACAAATTCCGTTGGTGAATTAACTATGTCATTGTGTGCTGGCTCAACTGCTTATGCTACTGGAATGACAAACATTTCTCTCTCTCTCTCTCTTTTTTTCCCCAAGATAAAAAGTGATCAAGACCTTGAAGTGTTAATATACAACTCAGCACTTTCTTTAAATGGGAGAATGAAGTCTCTCAAATGTACTGTAATTGATTCTAATAAACATTTTATCCCTTCGAAGAAGCTATTCTGAGCATCACTGATAATGAATTTGTGCATTTTAACAAGGTAGAGTCTCCACAATTTGTGTTAAGGTAATTTCCCCTCAGATAACTCTGTCTGTTGAAAGAACTCTTTAAATATGCACGTCCTTGGGACTTCCTGAGAAAAAGATTCTTTTAAATCTGGCTGCACTCAAGTGCTATGGAAACTTTGACCCAGAATCATACTTAGTTCCAAAGGAAGACTGGGGTCACCTGAATTCACCTTACCCTACTAAAAATTTCCCATTCTAACAAGAAAACTCTTAGTAGCTTTCTCCTATCTTCCAATCTCCAAGACAGTAAAACTTGTTCTTATCAGTCAAAGGCTGTTTTCAGCCTTTCCATCTGTCCACTCACTCAGTATCTTCTCAGCCCAGGTGTTATCCTAGTTGCTGGGGGAGCTTTGTCAGTGGATAAGCGGCTAGCTTCCTAGTGTGGTTGTGTGTAGTGTGCCAACTTGGTAAACTGGAATCCTATTTCCCAGAATTCCATTCCTTTATGGTTCCAGGTTAGAGTTGGCCAAAACAGGAATTTACACAAAATTCAGAAGGCAGGAGAGAAGCAGCAGCCATTACTTTCCAAAGCATGTTGTGGCTAGGCGTGGTGACAGGCAGAGGTGACAGCGGGTTCCAGCTTGTCTTCACTCTCCTTTGCTCTGGGTCCAGCTCTTCTTCCTGACTGCTGACTCTGTTGGCCAACAGCAGCCCCAGGTCCACCACCGGACATTTGCCTACAGACCCACAGAGGTAGGAGCAGCTTCCATAGGTTTCCCCTGGCACTTTCTCTTGGCAGTTCCATTTTGATGTTTAAATGTGCTGGGCTTCTCATCTCAGGCTCACAGGTGGGCGACTTCTCTGATCCTCCAATCTCCTCCTGGGCTTCTACTTCCCCAGCCTCTCTCACAACAGTGCCAGGTCTAATTCCTATGATAAGTCCCTTCCACCACAGCTCATAATGCTTCTGCTTCCCAGATTGACCCTGGACTCATTTTTTCCAAATGGTACAAGGACTGTTAGGAGAAAATCCTCAGCATGGGCAAAGTTTAGACCTCATAGAAGTTGAGTCTAAAAGCCTCTGAGAAGCCCAAGGAAATAGATATTATATTCGTATCAGATCTCTCCCCACAGTTCCCTATAGTCCTCACCCTGCAAAGCCTCTTTATAGATTCCAGCAGATACCCCTTCCTTCTTCCCTCCTGTGACTTCCCCTCATCCCCCCAAAAAAGGCTGGGATTGGCCACCAGAGGTGAGCCATGCTTCAAGCATGGGTTCCAAAAAAACCCCACACTGGTTGCCATCAAGTCAGTTCTAACTCATACCAACCCTATAGGTACAGGGTAGAACTTCCGCATAGGGCTTCCAAGGAGCAGCTGGTGGATTTGAACTGCCAACCTTTTGGTTAAGAGCCAAACTCTTAGCTACTGTGCCACCAGGGCTCTAATGAGTTCTAAGTAGTAAACTTAAAGGGAAAAACAACCCAAGTCCTGGGCACATTGTCTCCTCCAGAGTGATTCACTGGCTCCATTGAAATGATACTCTGTGGCAACATAGCACAGAACTTAAGGTTTCTGGGACACTAACCAAAGCTGGTTCAGCTATCAAGAAAACATCATCTACCTCTATTTGCACTGGTTTATTCTTCTCCATAATGGAAAAAATTGTTCTTGTGTCATCAAGGCCCAATGGTTCACAAGAGAAGCCTGTTTTGAAATTGTCTCTTGTCATGTCTTAGATGTATTTGATACATTTGACTATACTTCCAAACTCCTTGCCTCACATCCACAAGAAGAATTACTGCCAGTCTATTCTCTCAGTTAATCCCTGCTTAGAGTACACAAGTATTTTGTCACCAGTATGAGAAATGTTAAAAGGAAAAGTTTTGATTAATTATGACTTTAAAGCAAATAGAGCTGGGACAGGGCTACCAGTACAACTATATACTGTATTCTTATCGCAGACCTAGTCAAGTCAGTGAATTAAGTCGTTTGCCCTTGGAGTACTGAGGTGCCTATTATCTGAACACTTACTGGTGGCTTTCTGGGGTCTGCTCTACTTTCGAGAGTCTCATGAGCCCATCCTTACCAGTTGCCATGGAGTTGATTCCTACTCATGGTGACCTCATGTGTGTCAGAGTAGAATTGTGCTCCATAGGATTTTCAATGGCTGATTTTTCAGAAGTAGACTGCCAGGCCTTTCTTCTGAGGCACCTCTGGGTGGTCTCGAACCTCCAACCTTTTAGGTACCAACTGAGGGCATTAACCATTTGTACCACCCAGGGACTCTGAACCCATCCTCAAGAAAAACAGAATGTCCTGTGGTCTACCACAGGGGGTGTGCCAGAGCTCTGAGAGTTGCGCCAGTGGGTGGAGCCTAGTTGTCCAGGCCCACATAGTTGGAATTAGGACAATAAACCTCAGCTATTTTTTTTTCACACTATGGGGCACCATGTATAAATTAGGAAAATATGCCCTCTGTGGCCGAAGGGGCCCCACTTGATGAGGAGAGGGAAGGTTGGATTTTAGCCCCTATTTGCCCACTCTGCAGGGAGCCTTTGTAACCCATGATCCTCAGAGAAAAGGGAATTGTTAGGGAAGTGTCATGGATTGAATTACGTCCCCCCAAAAATGTGTGTATCAACTTGGTTAGGCCATGTGTGGTTGTCCTCCATTTTGTGATTGTAATTTTATGTTGAGAGGATTAGGTTGGGATTGTAACACCACCCTTACTCAGGTCACCTCCCTGATCCAAGGTAAAGGGATTTTCCCTGGGGTGTGGCTTGCGCCACCTTTTATCTCTCAAGAGATAAAAGGAAGGGGAGGCAAGCAGAGAGTTGGGGACCTCATATCATCAAGAAAGCAGCACCAGGAGCAGAGCGGGTCTTTTGGACATGGAGTCCCTGTGCCTGAGAAGCTCCCCAACCGGGGGAAGATTGAGGACAAGGACTTTCCTCCAGAGCCGACAAAGAAAGAAAGCCTTCCCCTGGAGCTGAAGCCCTGAATTTGGACTTGTAACCTGCTAGACTGTGAGAAAAGAAATTTCTCTTTGTTAAAGCCAACCACTTGTGGTATTTCTGTGATATTTAGCAACACTAGATATCTAAGACAGGAAGCAAATAGCTTCATCATGGGAGGTCATAGGAGATTCACACCTGAACTGGGAGAACAAGTATCTTTACTGCCCAGGAGGTGTTCTCCAGTGTGAGGTGTGAGTGGTCTACTAGGCCTCAGTTCCAGAGCTGGTGAAGCCACCCTCCTTTTGCACTAATGCCCCGACAGCATTCTAATTTGCCTTCCAGTCACCTGGGTGTGCTCAGGATCATGGTCTTGGTTTTCATGTTTTAGAGGGCCCTGCTTAGGCTCCTCCTCTGAGGAGTTCATGGGGGCCAAAGGAAGGGGGTACATACCTGGAGACCCCCACTCACCTTCTAGAACTTTCTGGAGTTTTCTGCACAAATGTTCTGAACTGGTTCCAGGGCCTGCATAGCTTCTTCCTGGGGCCACCCTCCAGTTGCTCACCCCCAGGCAAAGGGGTGGTCAAGCAGGGACTTTTGGCAGGGAATGTGAACAGAACATAGATGTCTGAGCTGGGCTCCACTCTGTAGTGTAGAACAAGGAAGGGCTCTGTCTCTGAACCCCCACCCCCAACCCACCTTTCCAGCAGGGAACTTCCAGGAGTCCGAGAGTCCTAAATTCAAACTTGGCCTTCTAGGTCATTTAGAAGGTATCTTTGTTAAGTTAGAAGGATGGGGGAAAAATGTGTACGTGTGTGTGTGTGTGTGTGTGTGTGTCCATACACACAGTCTGCTAGCATGATTTCCTAAACTTTTAAGTATCTAGACATGGTATGCGGGCCTCCATTTACACTCTTGCCCTGACCTCACAAATGCTGTGGGCAGGCCCAGCTAGAGGTATTCTAAATCACTGTAGAAATTAATGAATTAGCATTTTCCCGTGATTTTAATTACAGTTAATTGCAGGTAGTCTGGCATTAAAACCCAGATCATTTCTGAATCTGTGAAAAAAATGATTTTCTGAACCTAAGTGGCTGAGAACTAGATTCTGGACTGAGGTGAAATAATTTACTTCACCCCTAGCATAGTTCTTGGCACAGAGTAGGTGCTTTGAAAATGATCGTTAAATGAATAACTGAATCCCTGAAGCATTTTGAAACCACCCTTCATCATTTGCTGAATGTTTGCTGGTTAACTAGGCTATTGAAACTCTTTGGCTGATGATTTCACCCAAGGCTCTTTTGGGGACTTTAGCCCCAGAATGAAGCCAGGAGACAGATGAGGACTGGCAGTCTCTTCAGTCCTGGAGGAAAGTGGCTACCCCTGCCACTTTTGCTTTTCCTTATCTGCTGGAATTAGCTAGCAACAGTTCTGAAGAAGGAATGCAAAGGCTAAAAACATAGTCCCTTCACATGATGACAAGTCACGTCCAAGTTCAAGAGTAGAATTTGGATATTTTGTATATTACTATTTCAAGTGGATTTATTGAGCACCTACTTTGTGCCAAGCCCTAAGCCAGGTGAAAAATAAAGGCAATTATGGCAGCGCTAGCTTTTTAGAAAAAAAATTTTTTTTTTAACGGGATCCTAAATCAGTAGATGAGTATGGTTAAATTGAATATTTCACTGACTCAAATATTCAACTTTACCATCCCCAACCCATCACTCTCTATTCCCCTTAGCCTGCTTTACTTTGCTTCATAACACTCATGACCAAGGGACATAGTATGTTTATTGGCTCATTTGTCTGTCTCCCCCAGCAGAATGTAAGGGCAGGGGCTTTGTTTCACTGCTGATATCCCCAGTGCCTAGAAAAGTGCCTGGCACGTATTAAGTGCTCAATAAGTTTTTTTTTTTTAATGAATGAATGCATTTGTCATTAAAATTGCACTACTTTCTTATTCGATGTGACTTTGTGGATAGGAAAATAGTGTAAAGGAAAGTAATCTGATTTGACAGTGGGAGAGACTCCTGAAAGGAGGGGGCAGATAATGTTGAAGATGGTGTTAGGATCTGGAGAACAGCTGATGTTAAAGGAAAATATATGTATTGAGAAATTGTAGGAAACAAAGGTCTTTGGAATTGATTAACTTTCCTTCTAAGCACACAGTAGTTTAATTTTGCAGTAACTTGGTGAAACAACCCAGCTCCAAGCAAATAAATGTCTTTAAAGTTTGTTGCTCCATTACGCTACTAATAAAACTTCTCTAAGATGTTAGAGTAATAAGCCAAGTAACTCAGAAATGGTTTCATTTCCTCTACTTCATGACAATTAGTTTAATGGATCACTGGGGTTTTGCAAGCGTTATTATCACAGAAAAACTTGCTTTCTGCCTGGTATAGAACTGATTTGGAGAAAAACTGAACATGATACCCTTGGTAATTATTCCCACGGCTTTGCGTTTACCAGCAGCACTTTCATAATGTAAATTTTTTGTTCTTGACTCTAGCTAGATCCCAGCTCATTGTATCTGTTGTGGGTTGGATTGTGTCCCCCTAAAAGATATGTTGAAGTCTTAACCTCTGGTATCCATGAGTGTGACCTTATTTGGAAATAGAGTCTTTACAGACGTAATCAAGTTAAAATGAGGTTATACTGGATTAGAAAATTTGGACACAGACATAGAGACATGCAGGGACAATGCCATGTCATAACAGAGGCAGAGATTGGAGTGACGCTGCCACAAGCCAAGGAACACCAAGGACTGTTGGCAACCACCAGAGGCTGGGAAAAGGCAACAAAGGATCCCCCTCTAGACCCTTCAGAGAGAGCATGGCCCTGCTGCCACCTTGATTTTGAACTTCTAGCCTCCAGAACTGTGAGACAATAAATTTTTGTTATTTTAAGCCACCCAGTTTGTGGAATTTTGTCATGGCAGCCCTAGGAAACGAATGCAGTATCTTTCTCCTTTTCCTTTCCCCTTTCTCCATTCTCTCACCTGCCAAAGTAAAAGGGAGTCTTGACTTTCAACTGTGAATCCTGAAGAAGGTATTTTGTGGGAGGGGCCACAAATTCAAAGATTTCTAAAAACTTCACCTCCAAATGTTCTTGTGACTGTGGACTATACAACCATATCAATTTGTGAGTACAATTGAGACACAGTTACATGCCCTGTGCAAATCTAAGGAAGGAAAGAACAACGTGCAACATCTCTAAACTTTTGATTTAGGAAAATAAACTTTAATCTCTTGAAACAAATCCAGGCAGTTAAGAAACTTCTTGCCAGGGTCGGTCTTGGAATAGAAACCAAGATGCCGATTTAGAAATGGCTTTGCTTCTCTCCACATTGGGCTCCAAAGGAGAACAAAATGTTGGGTGGCTCAGTAGCAAGGTTCTAAACTCCTTCCTGCATAAATGGTAACTCAGCAGACATGCCAAAGAAAGAAAATTCTGTTACCATAGAATGCCGCCGCCCTAGCTGGGGTGAGGAGGGAGGGGACCATCTGTTTTGGCATGGCATTAGAATCTGGGATAACCAAAAACCAAACCCGTTGCCGTCGAGTTGATTCCGACTCATAGCTACCCTATACGACAGGGTAGAACTGCCCCATAGAGTTTCCAAGGAGCACCTGGTGGATTCAAACTGCTGACCTTTTAGCTAACAGCTGTAGCTCTTAACCACTATGCCACCAGGGTTTCCAAAATCTTGGATAGCAACAAATAATTGGAAATGGCAAATTTAAAAAAAACAGTAGCATAACAAATCATGAAATATTTAAGGATAAATTTAATAAAATATGTGCACTGAAAACTACAAAAGATTGCTGATAAAAATGAATGAAAATCTACATAAAGGGAGAAATATACTGTGTTCATGGGTTGCAAACCTCAAAATTATTAAAATGTCTATTTTTCCCAAATTAATGTATACATTCAATGCAATCCTAATCAAAATCCCAGCAAGTTCTTTGGTAGAAATGGACTAGCTGATTCTAAAATTTATGCAAATGCAAAAGACCTAGATTAGCAAAACTTATTTTGAAAAAGAAGAACAGTGTTGGAGAACTCACACTACTTAATTTTAAGATTTACTTTAAAGCTACAGTAGTCAAGACAGTGTGGTACTGTCATCACTATAGACATACTCATCAATGGAACGAAATAGAAAATCCAGAAATAGATCCACATGTGTGTGATGTATTGCTTTTTTTTTTTTAATAATTTTTATTGTGCTTTAAGTGAAAGTTTACAAATCAAGTTAGTCTCTCACATATAAACTTATATACACCTTACTACATACTGCCATTTACTCTCCCCATAATGAGTCAGCCTGCTCCCTCCTACCAGTCTCTCCTTTCGTGACCATTTTGCCAGCTTCTAATCCCTTCTACCCTCCCATCTCCCCTCCAGACAGGAGATGCCAACATAGTCTCAAGTGTCCACCTGATACAAGTAGCTCACTCTTCATCAGCATCTCTCTCCAACCCATTGTCCAGTTGATGTATTGCTTTTTGATGAAGGTATCAAGGTTAGTCAATAGCGAGAAACTGTCTTTTACAAAAATGATGCAAGAACAATTGGGTATCTGTAAGCAAAAAAAATGAATCTTGACTCTTATCTCACACCATATACAAAAATTAACTTGAGTTGGAACATAGACTTAAATGTAAGAGATCCAAAAAAATCCAAAAACCATAAAGCTTCTAGAATAAGACATAGGAGAAAATCTTTGTAACTTTGGGTTAGGCAGAAATTTCTTAGATATGTATCAAAAAGCACGAACCATAAAAGAAAATTTGGATAAATTGAATTACATCAAAAAGAAAAACTTTTTGCTCTTCAAAACATACAGTTAAGACTGCTCTGACTGGCATCACAACAGAGGGTCCTGGATAGAGTGGGAGAAAAGTTATAGAACAAAAAATTGAATACACAAAAAAGACCAGAGACTGGAGAACCCTTGAGACTATGGCCCTAAGACACCCTTCTGAAGTGAAACTGAAACCATTCCTGGAGACCACCTTTCAGTCAAACCATAGACAGGTCCATAAAATCAACAACACCTCAGAGGAATGGGCTCCTTAGAACACTCAATTTTGTGACATCGAAAAGGCAACATTTGTCCGAGATCAAAAATGAGAAGGCAGGAAGGGGTAGAAAATCAGGACGAAAGGAAACAGGGAAACTAGGAAAAAAATGGGGTGAGTGCTGACACATTGTGGGGAATGAAACCAATGTCGGGAACACTTTATGTACAAGCTATCGAACAGGAAGCTCCTTATAACAAGAAGAAACAGGGCAAACTGAAAATCAACAACTTTTCTTAGATCCATCAAAGAACCGAGGATACAGGGCAAATTGCTCTCTCCAAAACTGGAGAGACAGGTGCATCCTGAGGATAACAGCCAAGATCTGCTTATGGGAGCAGGAACTGGGTGGTAATTTTGATGAATTGCTAGAGACTGAGTGTGGACTAGCAAGAGAGTAAGAAACTCTTGGGGGCTGTAACCACAGGGGAGCTCCATACTTTTGTGGGCTTTCCCTCCAGGAGCCCCATCAGGTTATCATGGTGAGGATCTGAGAAAGATCCCCTGGAGGCTCTGGCAGGGGAAGAGGAAGGGTAACCATTGGGAAAACCTCTGAGAATCTTCTCTATAACAAAGGCTTACTATCCAGAGATTAAGACTTTGTCAGAGAGCAGTACTGAAACATTTTATCAGCTAAAGGAAAGGAGTTCCAGCTTTCTCTATCTTTGCTTTCTCAGCTAAGGCAGGGAGGGGGTGGTGGTGGTGTGTGGGAATCATAGTCAACAAGAGATTAGGCTTCAAAGATAAAGATTGGAATCACTGCAGTCAAGGCAGGAAGTAGGGGACAATATCAAAAGGCGTATTATACATGTAACTGGAATATCGGTTGGAGAAGAAAGAAAACAGGTCAGAAGAAATACGTGAAGTAATAATGGCTGAGAAATTTCCAAATAATAAGTTACTAGAAAAAAAAATTTTTTTAATATATCAGACATAAAACTCATAGTGACCCTGTGTACAACAGAACTGCCCTGTCCCATGCCATCCTCACAATTGTTGCTATGTTTGAGCCCATTTTTGCAGCCACTGTTTCAATCCATCTCGCTGAGGGTCTTCCTCTTTTTCACTGACTCTCTACCCAGCATGATGTCCTGCTCTAGGGACTGGTCCCTCCTGATAACATGTCCAAAGTACGAGAGATGAAGTCTTGCCATCCTGGCTTCCAAGGAACATTCTGGCTGTACTTTTTCCAAGACAGATTTGTTCTTCTGGCAGTCCACAGTATAGTCAATGTTCTTCGCCAACACCATAATTCAGTTCTTCTTTGGTCTTCCGTATTCTTTGTCCAGCTTTCACATGCATATGAAGCAATTGAAAATACCATGGCTTAGGTCAGGTGAACCTAAATCCTCAAAGTGATATCTTTGCTTTTCAACACTTTAAAGTCTTTTGCAGCGGATTTGCCTATATGTCGTTTTATTTTTTCACTGCTGGTTCCATGGGCGTTGATTGTGGACCCAAGTAAAATGAAATCCTTGGTAACTTCAATATTTTCTCTGTTTATCGTGATGTTGCTTATGGGTCCAGTTGTGAGGATTTTTGTTTTCTTTATGTTGAAGTGTAATCCATACTGAAGGCTGTGGTCTTTGATCTTCATCAGTAGTAAGTGCTTCAAGTCCTCTTCGCTTTCAGCAAGCAAGGTTGTGTCATCTGCATATTGCAGGTTGTTAATGAGTCTTCCTCCAGTCCTGATGCTGCATTCTTCATATAGTCCAGCTTCTTGGATTATTTGCTCAGCATACAGATTGAATACGTATGGTGAAAGGATACAACCCTGACACACGCCTTTCCTGATTTTAAACCACGTAGTATTCCCTCTTTTTAGTATTCCCTCATTCTGTTTGAATGGCTGCCTCTTGTTCTATGTAAAGGTTCCTCGTGAGTACAATTAAGTGTTCTGGAATTTCCATTCTTCGCAATGTTATGTATAATTTGTTATGATCCACATAGTCGAAAGCCTTTGCATAGTCAATAAAACACAGGTAAACATCTTTCTAGTACTCTGTTTTCAGCCAAGATCCTTCTGACATCAGCAATGATATCCTGCATTCCACATCCTCTTCCGAATCTGGCTTGGATTTCTGGCAGTTCCCTGTCTATGTACTGCTGCAACCATTTTTGAATGATCTTCAGCAAAATCGTACTTGCATGTGATATTAATATATTGTTCTATAATTTCTGCATTCTGCTGAATCTCCTTTCTTTGGAATGAGCACAAATATGGATCTTTTCCAGTTAATTGGCCAGGTAGCTGTCTTCCAAATTTCTTAGTATAGACGAGTGAGCATTTCCAGCATTGTATCCGTTTGTTGAAACATCTCAATTGGTATTCTGTCGATTCCTAGAGCCTTGTTTTTTGCCAATGCCTTCAGTGCAGCTTGGACTTCTTCCTTCAGTACCATCGTTTTTTGATCATATGCGACCTCCTGAAACGGTTGAACGTCAACCAATTCTTTTTGGTACAGTGACTCTGTGTATTCCTTCCATCTTCGTATGATGCTTCCTGCGTCATTTAATATTTTCCCCGTAGAATACTTCAATATTGCAATTCGAGGTTTGAATTTTTTCTTTCAGCTTGAGAAATGCCCAGCGACTAGAGGGAGGAATCTGCAATACTCTGTTATAAGAAGTGCAAATTAAAACTTACAAAGAGATACTAATACACACCCACTGGAATGAAAATTAAAATACAAGTGCATAGTACCGTGAGGATGCAAAACAACTGGATTTTTCATACATTGCTGGTGAGAATGTAAAATGGTACAATACAGCCAATTTGAAAAACAGTTTGGCCATTTATTTCAAAGTTAAACATTCACTTACCATATGGCTGAGCAATTCCACTCCTAAGTATTTACCCAAGGGAAATGAAAACGTGTCTAGACAAAGACCTGTACACAAATGGGGTACATCCATACAATGGAATACTATTCAGCAATAAAATGGAATCAGCAACATGTATGAATCTCAGATGTATTATGCTACGTGAAACAAGCCAGACAGGAAAGACTACATACTCTATCATTTCATGTATATAACATTCTAGAAAAGGTCATACTATAGGGACAAAAGACATCACCTTTTGCTGGGCACTGGGGTTGGAATTGATGGTAATGAGGCACAAAGAAACTTTTTCATATGTTTGTTCTTTATCATGATTGTCATGGTGGCAACACGACTATATGTTTGTCAAAACTCCTCGAACTACATACTTAAAAAGGTTACATTTTAGAAAATTCATTCTTAGAATTTCTTTTCTACTCACTGAAAACAGACAAATTGCTCATTACAAACATACCCATAATTACTTGGGGATGGGAGTAGGGCAGATCAAGTAAAGTTTAAATTGTGTGATACTATGCCACAGGCATTTTACAATCTGGACCGATCAATTTCCAATTTAATTAATGTTTATTGAGTGCCTACTATGTGCTAGATACTCTCACATACTTACCTTATTTAACGTACATAACAATGTGGATGGAGACTATTCCAATTTCTAACCATGTAAAAGGAATTTGCTGTGATCTTGCCTATCTCTGAATCTACATTTTTGTCAGCAATCAAAATAGGGATCCCATTATTTTTTTCATGTAAGCATTCCAGGGAGAGGAGCTGAACAAGTGTGAAACAATCAGAAAGGGGAATGGACAGCATTAGTTGATCATATTTACTGTCACTTTTCACAATATGTTTGGAATCTATCTAGTCTGCTCTGATGCCACCACCACCAGTCCAGCCCCAACCATTGTTGTCACTCTCCCGGACTGTGCGGTAGCCCCCTGGCTGGTTGCTGCCCCACCTGTCTGAGTTTCCTTCTCCACACTGTAGCCAAGGTCACCTCTTTAAACAGAAACCAGATCTCAACATTCCCTGGTTCAAACCCTCCTATGGCTTCCATTACACTAACAACAACATCATCCTGGCTCCCTGTGGTGGCCCACTGGGCTCACTGTCATATTTTGACCAATTGTTTCAATTGGTCCCCAGATTTGGAGTAGGAAGAGAGTCTGGTGGGGTGAGGGATAGAAAGCAATGTCAAGTATTGGTTCCGAACAATAAACACATTAAAAAATAAACTGAACTGAAATATAACAAATCAGCCAAATTTAACCAAATTTTGGTTGGTGTTCATAGAGGGTGTCTACAAAATAGGTTCACAAAGCACTTTGAGTTTCTCAGACAAAGCCATATAAAATTGTACCCTGTTAAGTGAAAAAAAGAAATGAAAAAAAAAATCAAATTTATAAAACAAAAATTAGGCATGGTTAATCCAAGTTCCCCTGTAGTGCAAACGGTTATGCACTCAGCTACTTACCGAAAGGTTGGTGGTTTGAATCTACCCAGAGTCCACCTCAGAAGACAGACCTGGCGATCTATTTCTGAAAGATCACAGTCATTGAAAACTTGTTGGAGCACAGTTCTAGTCTGAAGCACATGGGGCCGCCATGAATTAGAATAGACTTGATGGCAACTGGTTTGGTATTTGGAGCCCTGGGGGCGCAGTGATTAAGAACTACGGCTGGCTGCTAACCAAAAGGTCAATAGTTCGAATCCACCAGCTGCTTCTTGGAAACACTTTGGGGCAGTTGTGCTCTGTCCTATAGGGTAGCAATGAGTCAGTATTGACTCAATGACAACGGGTTTGGTTTTGGTTTTTTATTGGTTTGGTATTTATGAAATAAAAGCCTTTTGCACTTTACAAAAGGAATATAGAATTAATTCTAAAAGTTATCTGACTACATGCAAAATATAATTATTTGTGTAATAAAAACATGCTTCACTTTACAAAAGAAATACAGAGTTCTTTATAAAAACAAAGAGTTCTTTGCTGAGTAAAAAAAGCCATCTGAAAACGTTATGTACCATATGATTTTATTTATATAACATTCTTGAAATGACAAAATTATAAAATGGAGAACAGATTAGTGGTTGCTAGGGGCTAAGGACAGTTGGGGTCGGGGGGTAGAGGAAGACTATAAAAACAAAACATGAAAAATCCTTATGGTGATGGAAATGTCCATGTGTCTTCGTTATATCAATGTCAATATCCTGGTTGTGATAACATACTATAGCTTTGCCAGATGCTACCATTGGGGGAAACTGGGTAAAGGATATGTGGGAATCTCTGTATTATTTCTTTCAACTACATGTGAATTTACAATTATCTCAAAATAAAAGTTTAATTAAAAAAGAAACAAAGAGGAAGTCATCCAGTGTAGTTAACCATTGATTATTTATGTCAATAGAGGGAAATGAAAGTCAAGATCAATCAAGATACAATTTTTGTTTTGAATGTAAAGTTAACACATCTGGCTCTGGACGGCATCAGATTTATACACACATACAAACTTTTCAGCAGACTTACCCTGCTAATGATGTCTGGCCTAGGGGATACCCATTCCCCTCCCACCTTTTTTTAACACCCACATGTTTCCAGGAAGAATTTTTTTTAAAGCAGATGATAATAAAACAAACTCTTGACTGTGGCTCAATTGTTAATGACTGTTTGAACAAGTTTGTTTCACTGGTGGGAATTATCCAATGAATAGTTAAAGACTGAAGGAAATGAAATAAAAAAAATAAGGGTTGACTTTCGCTACAGTTGGAGGGTAATATAACCAAACGACAAGGGGTGACTTCTTGAACTAAAATAATTCTTCATTCCCTAAACCCAAGCCACCGAGGTGAGGAGTCAGACTGTGATTTCTATTGGTGACAGATCCTTAACAACGGAGGCAGGATCTTTCACATTTTTACTGATAAAGCTAGTGTTGGTCTTGCGTGAAAGTCTATTAAGTAACCTGGATATCATTCAATTCATAGGAAGCCATGACACTAAATGCTATAAACTACTAAAGAGTAAAAGTCTTTAGAACAGGTGGGAGATGAGCCCCTCCTTCCTCATGGGAAGAGGTGTGTCTAGCCATAGGTGACCACGTATAGTTTGACTGAACATTTATGTTCAGGTTCCCATCATGCTGATGACTCTAAAAGTTTACCAATGCCTCGTCTAGACCACTTGTTCTCAACCTAGGCTGAACATTGGAATCTCACCCTCAGAAATTCTGATGTGGTAGGTCTGGAAACCCTGGTGGCATACTGGTTAAAAAGCTATGGCTGCTAGCCAAAAGGTTGGCAGTTCGAGGCCACCAGGCGCTCCTTGGTAAACCCTCTGGAGCAGTTCTACTCTGTCCACTAGGGTTGCTATGAGTAGGAATTGACTCGACAGCAACGGGTTTGGTTTTTTTCTTTTCTTTTCTTTTTTGGTTTGGGGAGCTACTAGGCATTGGGAGTTTGAAAAACTGCTCAGATGTTTCTAATTTGCAGCCGAGATTGGGAACCACTGCTCTAAATTTTATAGATAGGATACTGTTGTTGTCAGGTGCCATCGACTCCATTTTCACTCTTAGTGACCCCATGTAACAGAATGGAACTGCCCCGTAGGGTTTTCTTGGCTGTAATCTTTACGGAATCAGAACGCCAGGTCTTTCTCCCATGGAGCCACTTTTGGGTTCGAACTGCCAACCTTTTAGTTAGTAGCCTAGTGCTTAACCATTGTGCCACCAGAGCTCCTTTATAGAACACTAAACCAAAAAAACCAAACCCATTGCCATTGAGTCCGAATCATGCTGACCCTATAGGACAGAGCAGAGCCTGCCTCATAGGGTTTCCTAGGTTGTAATCTTTACAGGAGCAGATTGCCACATCTTTCTCCCTTGGAGTGGCAGTTGGGTTCCAACCACTGACCTTTCCATTAGTAGCTGAGTGCTTTAACCACTGTGCCACCAGGGCTCCTCCTTATAGGACACTAACCAAAACCTGTTGCCATCAAGTCAATTCCGACTCATAGTGACCCTATAGGGCAAAACAGAGCTGCCCCATAGGGTTTCCAGGGAGCTGCTCATGGATTCAAACTGCCGACCTTTTGGTTAGCAGCCGTAGCTCTTAACCACTACACCTCCAGGGCTCCTATAGTGCACTTAACCACAACGTCACCAGGGTTTCCATAGTACACTAGCCAGATGTAAATTAAGAAACCCTCATGCTGCTTCCGCTGCTAAAATTCACTAGTGACCTACTATATGAGCAACATTCTAACTCATATTTCTTTCTTAACTTTCCTCCAGCATCTTTAATAATTCTCCAATGAGTTGTAGCTTTCCATTCCCAAGCGTTAGTTCATGCTGTTGTTGTAGCAGGTTCTCAAGCATTTAGTACAACTATTTGTCTTTAGGGCAAGTTTTATTCACAATGACACTGCATGTTTATGCTGCCAGCCAGGGCTCAGTTATCACAAAGGGTTTGTCCACAGATCAATAATTGATTTTGAATAGCTTGAAGGCAGGAATCTAACATTGCTGCCTAGGAGGGTAGGACCAAGAGCGTTATGCTCTGGTGGGTTTGAGGAAGGAATACAGATGAGTTGACCTGGATGGCTAAAATTAATTTTACATAAAAGTGGAACTCAACGATCCTTAATTCTGATTCAAAGTACTTGGATTGATGCACACCCTCTAGGTAAGATATGTCTACAGATATCTCCGTTATTATTGTTTCAGTTAATTAATTCACTTTCATGATTATCCTAAGAAAATAGAATTTTCTGTCTTGAAGGCATGAGGGCTGGTGTTGGAGTTCGGATTCAAGTCATTCAAGAACATAGCCTCAGTGTTTCATACTCTAGTCTCCAAGATTAAACCCAACAGGGCATGATATATGGCAATGCATCTATCCGGAAAGCTCACATTTCTCTCGCTATTGATTTTTCTGGAATCAGAAAATAGCTGAATTATTACTAACAGATAGGAAATGGAGTGATTATGAAATGGAATGAATAATGGCTAATTCTAGTTTGTCTCCCCCTCCTCCCCCAGTTTAATAGATCATGGTAGCTTGTTAATTTTAATTTTATTGGTTGCTATTGTTAGGTGCCGTTGAGTCCGTTCTGACTCATAGTGACCCTATGTACAACAGAATAGAACACTGCCTGGTCCTGCACCATCCACACAATCATTGCCATGTTTGAGCCCATTGTTGCAGCCACTGTGTCAATCCATCTCCTTGAGGGTCTTCTCTTTTTCACTGACCTTCTACTTTACCAAGCCTGATGTCCTTTTCCAGGGACCGACCCCTCCTGATAACATATCCAAGTACAGGAGACGAAGTCTTGCCATCCTGGCTTCTAAGGAGCATTCTGGCTGTAGTTCTTCCAAGACAGATCTGTTTGTTCTTCTGGCAGTTCATGGTATATTCAATATTCTTTGCCAACACCATAATTCAAAAGCATCAATTCTTCTTCGGTCTTCCTTACTCATGGTCCAGCTTATCCATGCATACGAGGTGATCGAAAATACCGTGGCTTGGGTCAGGCGCACCTTAGTCCTCAAAGTGACATCTTTGCTTTTGAACACTTTAAAGAGGTCTTTTGATAGGAAGACTCAACACTGTAAAAATGTCTATTCCGCCCAAAGTGATCTACAGGTTCAATGCAATCCCGATCCAAATACCAGTGACATTTTTTAATGAGATGGAGAAACAAATCACCAACTTCATATGGAAGGGAAAGAGGCCCTGGATAAGTAAGGCATTACTGAAAAAGAAGAACGAAGTGGGAGGCCTCACACTACCTGATTTTAGAACGTATTACATCACCACAGTAGTCAAAACAGCCTGCTACTGGTACAAAAACAGATATATAGACCAACGGAACAGAATTGAGAATCCAGACATAAATCCATCCACATATGAGTAGCTGATATTTGACAAAGGCCCAAAGTCTGTTAAATGGGGAAAAGACAGTCTCTTTAGCAAATGGTGCTGGCGTAACTGGATATCCATCTGCAAAAAAATGAAACAAGACCCATACTTCATGCCAGGCACAAAAACCAACTCAAAGTGGATCAAAGACCTAAGTATAAAATCTAAAATGATAAGGATCATGGAAGAAAAAATAAGGACAACGCTAGGAGCCCTAATACACGGCATAAACAGTATACAAAACATTACAAACATTGTACAAACACCAGAAGAGAAATTAGATAACTGGGAACTCCTGAAAGTCAAACACACATGGTCATCCAAAGACTTCACCAAAAGAGAAAAAAGATTACCTAAAGATTGGGAAAAAGTTTTTAGCTATGATATTTCTGATCAGTGTCTGATCTCTAAAATCTACATGATACTGCAAAAACTCAACAAAAAAAGACAAATAACCCGATTAAAAAATGAGCAAAGGATATGAAGGGGCACTTTACCAAAGAGGACATTCAGGCTGCTAACAGATACATAAGGAAATGCTCATGATCATTAGCCATTAGAGAAGTGCAAACCAAAACTACAATGAGATTCCATCTCACCCCAACCAGACTGGCATTAATCCAAAAAATACAAAATAATAAATGTTGGAGAGGTTGTGGAGAGACTGGAACACTTATACACTGCTGGTGGGAATGGAAAATGGCACAGCCATTTTGGAAATCAATTTGATGCTTCCTTAAAAAGCTAGAAATAGAACTACCATATGACCCAGCAATTCCACTCCTTGGAATACACCCTAAAGAAATAAGAGCCTTCACATGAACAGATATATGCACACCCATGTTCACTGAAGCAGTGTTTCAATGGCAAAAAGTTGGAAGCAGCCAAGGTGCCCATCAATGGATGAATGGATAAATAAATTATGGTATATTTACACAACGGAATACCATGCAACAATTAAGAACAACGATGAATCTGTGAAACATTTCATAACATGGAGGAACCTGGAGGGCATTATGCTGAGTGAAATTAGTCAATTGCAAAAGGACAGTCCAGGTTGTATGAGACCACTATTATAAGAACTCCAGATAAAGTTTAAACACAGAAGAAAATATTCTTTGATGCTTACGAAGGTGGGGAGGGGGAGAGAGGGATATTCACTAACTAGATCATAGACAAAAATTTTTTTAGGTCAAGGGAAGGGCAACACGTAACACAGGGATGGTCAGTACAACTGGACTAAACCAAAAGCAAAGAAAATTCCTCAATACAACCAAAAGCTTCGAAGGCCAGAGTAACAGGGATGGGGATCTGGGGACCATGGTTTCAGGGGACATCTAGGTCAATTGGCATTACAAAATGTATTAAGAAAACGGTCTGCATTCCACTTTGGTGAGAGGCATCTGGGGTCTCAAAAGCTAGCAAGCCACCATCTAAGATGCATCAATTGGTCTTGACCCACCTGGAGGAAAGGAGAATGAAAAATACCAAAGACACAAGGTAAATATGAGCCCAAGAGACAGAAAGGGCCACATAAACCAGAGACTCCAACAGCCTGAGACCTGAAGAACTAGATGGCACCCAGCTACCACCTATGACTGCCCTGACAGGGAACACAACAGTGAATCCCTGATGGAGCAGGAGAACAGTGGAATGCGGGTCTTAAATTCTGGTAAAAAGACCAGGCTTAATGGTCTGACTGAGACCAGACAGACCCTAACACTCATGGTCCCCGGACCCTTTGATAGCCCAAGATTGGAATCATTGTTGAAACCAACTCTACAGACAGGGACTGGCCTGGATTATAAGATATACAATGATGCTGGTGAGGAGTGAACTTCGTGGCTCAAGAAGACACATGAGACTATGTAGGTGAGTCCTGTCAGGTGGTGAGATGAGAAGGGAGAGGGGGACAGGAGCTGGTTGAGTGGACACAGGCAATCCAGGGTAGAGAGGAGAAATGTGCTGTCTCAGTAGGGGGAGAGCAGGTGGAAGTGCACGGTGTGGGGGGTATGGCTTTTTGTATGAGAGACTGACTCGATTTGTAAACTTTCACCTAAAATACAATAAATAAATTAAAACAACCATAACAATACAAGATGGAATGTAATTCTTTTTAGAAGATAGATATAGTGACTATAATACTGTCCTTGTATTTTCATTTCATGATATTGAAATAAAAAGAATCTTATGAAAAAATAAAATAAAGAGGTCTTTTGCAGCAGATTTGCCCAGTGCAATGCATTGTTTGATTTCTTGGCTGCTGCTTCCATGGTCGTTGATTATTAATGGATGTTTGCATCTGTTTCTTCTCATTTTGAGTCGTGCCACATCAGCCAGTTAAGATTCTGAAAGCTTTACTCCACGTCATTAAGGTGATCTCACTTTGAGGGGGCAGCTCTTCCCCAGTCATATTTTGGGTGCCTTCTAAGCTGAGTGGCTCATCTTCCGGCACTATACCAGACAATGTTCCGCTTCTATTCACAAGGTTTTCACAGGTCAATTTTTTTAGAAGTAGATCACCAGGTCCTTCTTCCTAGTCTGTTTTAGTCTGGAAGCTTAGCTGAAACCTGTCCACCGTGGGTGACTCTGCTTGAAATATTGGTGGCATAGTTTCCAGCATCACAGAGCCACCACAGTATGACAAACTGCCAGACTAGTGGAGGAGCTTATTATTATTATTATTTACTGTGTTGTAATTCAGTGTCCATTTAACAGATCTAGAAAACTGCATGATTATTTTTCCTGAAATGTATTAAGGAACCAAAATGTTAAATTCTCTTCTCTTCACTTGCATTTTAATTTATTTAATGAATAAATAGCGTGAGGGACAAGACAGGGATGTCTTGAAGGTCAAGCCTCATAGGGAGGCTTCCTAGTTAGGGAGGACGTGTCTGTGGGATTGCGTCTGGGAGTGCCAAGTGCTAGGTTGTTGCAAGGAAGGCTTCTCAGGGTCACCCTTCTTGGTCTCCATTGTCCTGAGTCTTGTCCTTAGGATTGTGTGTACTAACTGGATTTCCTTAGAACACCTAGAGATGGCCTCTTGGGGACAGGCTTACTTTATTTAAACCCAGAAGAGACATATCTTCTAAGTAGAATCAACACCCGTTAATTGATAGTGAGGGCCCTCATTTTCCAAGTGCTGGAACGCTGTTATCCTCTGTGCAGCATTTTTGTCTCCTAGTATTTAAGTATCTGAAATGTTAACCAGGAGATTGTTTGGTGAGTATGGAATGAGAATGAAACAAAGAAATATAATGGTATGTCAGTCAGGGATATTAGTTATAAGCAGAAGAAACTGACTCTGGCTGATTTAAGCAAAAAAAAAAAAAAAAAAGGTTATTAGAGGACATTGGGTAGCTCACAGAATCTCTAAGAAGCCAAGAGAACCAGGCTGTGAAAATGCGCAGGCACAAACGGAGATCCTGAAGCCAAAAAAAAAAAAAAAAAAAAGCACTGGTAAAATCGTGTCTCTGCACAGTGCGGTAAAAGACATCCCAGCCATTGATGCCACTGCAGGTGGCCTGGATGCTGGCCTTTGCCAGTGGTTCTGAAGCCACTGTTGCCCAGCAGGAAGTGGGAAACTGCTGTCACTGCCATGAAGAATGCTCCCATGTTCCTGTTTTATGGTGACTGTAGCTCCAAATTCAAAATCTCTTGTGGAATTAGCCAGGCCTAAAATGTGTTCATGCTTTAGCCAGCAGAGTTGCCGAGAAAAAAAGCATTTTCTGCTTCTAAAGTGGTAGATGGGTCTGCCTCCTCCACAACGCAAGGTGGAAAATTCTCCAAACACAGAAATGGAATGTCAGATATTGGGCAGCCATAATAATGGCAAATATCTACTACAAATTATTTAAGGGGTTATTTGAGCTCAACATCAGAAAAACCCAATGGGTATGTGTATATATACATATATCTGTGTTTATTTATTTTGGGACCATATTTTTTATCTAAGTAGTGACTTGTTTGCTTCTCCCCCGCCCGCCCCCAGTCTTTCTCTCCCTTGGGCAATGTTAGATCCATTTGGGCAAGTTTTATCTCTTTGCTCCCTGATTTTTTCGGTGTCATCCATTCTTGCTTCGGAAGTGATGTGGAGTCCATAATTACACCAAAATGTCTCTCTTGTTGTATGTTGAGTCAATTAGTCCCAGCCCTGGAGTCATTGCTATTAAGCAAAGGATTCATCCAAACACTGCGAGCATCACACAGCACAGATGCAATTCACAGGCAGAGGGTCAGCAGTTGCCATCCCAGAGATGTGTGCTTTGTCCAGAAACAGCTAGATGCGTCATGGATTGTGCTCCATGAGAGAAGCCTCCCTCCCTGCTCCACTGCTACTATACCTTTTTGTATGCAAATAAGGCAAGAGAGGGTCTTTGCGACTTAGCAACCAAAAAACCAAACCCAGTGCCGTCGAGTGGATTCCAACTCATAGCGACCCTCTAGGCCAGAGTAGAACGGCCCCATAGAGTTTCCAAGGAGCGCCTGGCAGATTCGATCTGCCGACCCTTTGGTTAGCAGCCGTAGCACTTAACCACTACGCCACCAGGGGAAAAAATTTAAGCTTGGGCACCACCAGCTGACCAAGGGAGTTGCATATTTTCTCAGATCACCTGGAATCCTTGTAGGACATAGAAAGCGTATGCGACCACTCTCACCGCTTGCCTATTTTCAGCTAGCAGACAATCTTGTCTCCACAACTGCATATAAACACTATCTAGTTGGGCCCAGAGTCTTTGCATGGCCACAAAGTTGATTTTATCAATCCAGCTAAAGGCAACCAGACTCGGACCTGAGCCCAACTCCTGCTGACTCACACTAACAAACCCAATTTATTGATTTGCAATGGGAACTGTACCTGGCAGGCATACCAGAAGATAAATCCTGCTGGCTGTTTCTCTCCCCCATTAGAAAAAAAGTAATCTAGCTCATAAAATAAAGGTTGTTTGGGGAGTAGAAAATCATTGCAAGGGAGGTATTTTTCCTCACTATCTTATCCCTAGGGTTTTGAATAGTGCTTGGAAGATAGTAGACACTCAATAAATATTTACCGAATGAATGAGCGGATGGATGGGTAAATGAATGGATCAAAGTTATTCATATAGTCTTAACAGCTACTGTCACTGAAATGAGAAAAACCCGAAGCCCATTGCCTTCAAGTCGGTTCTGACTCATACCAACCCTACAGGATAAAGTAGAACTGCCCTACAGTGTTTCCAAGGTGTGTCTGGTGGATTTGAATTGCCAGTCTTTTGGTTAGCAGCTGAGCTCTTAACCACTGCGCCACCAGGGTGCTCATTAACCACTGTAAGCTAGTGTCAGAAGTCCTCTAACTTCATGAGGGGGAAGGAGAATCAGGATCATCACAAAGCTGATTTCTATGAGGTGGAGGTCAGACATACCTCCCTCCACTCTCCAACCTTTTTACCAATTCTGACACCAGGCATCCTTCCCACTGCACTCTCTACTTCTCTGCTGGGTTCAATAATTTGTCACAATGGCCACACAGAACTCACAGACCATACTGATGATTATGTGGTTTATTAGGGAAGTAACAGGCTACAACTCAGGATCAGGATCAACTTGGAAGTAACAGGAACAATTCAGGAGGCAGGCTACAGTTCATCAATCAGGATAGCTTCCAACCAAGACTGCTCTCAGCTCTTTTTGGCCAGGCCTGCAGGCAAGCTGTGCTTCTTGCCTGTGCCCTCAGGCCAGGCCTCGCTCAGGCCTCTGTCCCTGAGCGCCGGTTGAGCAAGTGTTACAACTCTTTTAGCTCTGCTGTCAAGCGCCCAGAGGCACCTCATTCTGCTAGCAAGCCTCCTGCCTAAAGGTGCTCAGATCTCTCGCTCTGTGCATAGGTCAGCCAGCCCCCTGCAGCTGTCTTGCTCTGTGGGCCAGGAAGCCCACCACAGCCTGGTTCTCGCCACTTATACCATCTTGCACCGTCTCATGCCATCTTGTCTTATGCCGTTTCCAGTGTTACAGCTCTCTCTGCCTCCTGGTTCTAAGAGGTTCTCAGCACAGGGACCCAGAGTCCAAAGGACACACTTCACTCCAGGTTTTTCTTCTTGTTCGTAGTGAGGTCCCCTTCCACTTCCGTGGGTTTAGCCCTGATAACCCTAGCAGGATGGCAAAACTGACCAATCCCCTTGGTAGGCCACAGTCACCTAGTTTGCATAATAATCGACCAATCCTGGAAAAGGTTTTATGCACCTTATTTGCACAGTAAACTGTTCAATCCCTTTGCAAGATTATGGCCTAGCAAAACATCCTGATAGAACTATAAACCAGGGCCAGAGAGGCCACATATGAAGAGAAACCCATTGCACTGCAATCAGAGACAGTAGATGAACAATGGAAAAAAGTATCAGCTTTGGAATTAGACAAATAAAGGGCTAAATCTCCCCTCTACTACTCACCTAAGTTTCAATGTCTTCGTGAGTAAAATGAGTACGATTTATAGAATTAAGTTTGTCTGAATAATAATGGCTTTAAATAAGATAGATATTTCTTTTTCTGTCACGTAAAAGAAGTCTGGGGATAGATAGCCCAGGGCTGGTATGGTGGCTTTATGAATGTTAGGGTCCCAGGCTCTTACCATTCTGTTCCATCATCTTGGTGTGTGGCTTTCATCTGCACAGTTATCTCATGCTTCAGCCATCACATCTCTGCTTCAGGAAGAAAGATGGAGAAAAGGGAGAAAGACGAAAAGAGTCTTTTTCTAGATGTATCAGCCTTCCTTGAAGTCCCCGACAACACTACCACTTATATCTTGTGGGCCAGAAATCAGTCATATGGCTAAATCTTCTTGCAAAGGAGGCTGGGAAATGTAGTCTTTCCTTCTTTCTGTCTATGTGCCAAACTAAAAATGTCCATTCCATTGCTCAGAAGAAAACGGAGAGTGGATGTGAGGGTAAGCAACTAGAAATTTCTTGACATGTTTACTTCATATGGTTATTATGAGGAGCAGTACAATAGGTAAAACACTGACTTTTTCCAAAATATTGATCATAACCGAATGTATTGACTGGTAGAAGTTTTTGCCAGTTGATATACTTGATTTCATTAAAGTTTAACTATCATATATCTTCAGTTACATAGATACAAACACCCCATGAAGTGACTAAGAATACAATATGAATAATACTAATTTACTGAATGCCTTTTATGTGTTGGCACCTTAATGGAACTGTACAGGTATTATTTCAATTACATTGTCACAATATCGTTTTAAGGTAAGGGCATTGTTATTGCATGCCATCGAGTTGATTCTGACCCATAGCAACCCTGTGGGACAGAGTAGAACTGCCCCATGGGGTTTTCTAGGCTGTAATCTGTACAGGAGCAGACTACCACATCTTTCTCCTGAGGAATGGCTGGTGGGTTTGAATCCCTGACCTTTCAGTTAGCAGCCAAGCTCTTAACTGTTGCGCCACCAGGGCTCTTTCCTGATGCTGTAATGCCTCTCAATATAGTATTAAAAAGAACAAATTATAAACACAAAGAATCCTAGTAAAATATAATCGATTTTACATATTGCTTTCATGTAAATAACTATTTGATACATAGTTGCAATTAAGTATGCATATCATTTTGCCCTTTCCTGTTTTCACTTTATGAAATACCAAAAAATGCTTTCCATGTTTAGTGTTTTCATTAATTATTTTATCTTTTTGATGTCACATCATTAAACCTTTTTTCTGACGTGGGCATTTAGGGTCTAGTTTTTGCTAATGGGTAAAAGGCATCCATTAGCACCTTTGCATTTTTTTGTTGTTGTTTCTATTGAACTATTTCCTATAAAGTTTTACCTACAGTGATAATCGCTAGACAATAGAAGCATCTTTATTGCTCTTTACTGTCACTTATTGCAATATTATTTTCCAAAAGATTGTACAATTTATACTGCCACTGTCAATAAACGAGTGTATCTATCATCTATCAATTTATCTATCTATTGATATAGATGTGGAAAATAGTATTTCAAGGTAGCCTCAATTTGCTTTACTTTGTTTATAGTCATGGTATGTAAAAAGACCCCCATAATTCTGTCAGTTTGTTGTACTGTAGGGGCTTGCATATTGCTGTATTGCTGGAAGCTATGCCACCGGTATTCAAATACCAGCAGGGTCACCCATGGTGGACAGGTTTCAGCTGAGCTTCCTGACTAAGACAGACTAGGAAGAAGGACCTTGCAGTCTACTTCTGAAAAGCATTAGCCAGTGAAAACCTTATGAATAGAAGTGAAACATTGTCTGATACAGTGCTGGAAGATGAGCCCCCTAGGTTGGAAGGCACTCAAAAGACGCCTGGGGAAGAACTCCTTCCTCAAAGTAGAGTTGACCTTAATGACATGGGTGGAATCAAGCTTTTGAACCTTCATTAGCTGATGTGGCACGACTCAAAATGAGAAGAAACAGCTGCAAACATCCATTAATAATCAGAATGTGGAATGTACAAAGCATGGATCTAGGAAAATTGGAAGTCTTGGAAATCATCGAAAATGAAATGGAACACATGAAGATTGATATTTAGGTATTAGTGAGCTAAAACAGACTGGTATCAGCCATTTTAAACCAGATAATCATATGGTCTACTACGCTGGGAATGACAACTTGAAGAGGAATAGCATTGCATTCATCATCAAAAAGAACATTTCAAGGTCTATCCTGAAGAACAGTGCTGTCAGTGATAGGATAATATCCATTGCCTACAAGTTAATACAACTATCATTCAAATTTACACACCAACCACTAAGGCTAAAGATGAAGAAATTGAAGATTTTTACCAACTTCTGCAGTCTGAATTCGATCGAACATGCAATCAAGATGCACTGATAATTACTGGTGATTGGAATGTGAAAGTTGGCAACAAAGAAGAATTGGTAGTTGGAAAATATGGCCTTGGTAATAGAAACGATGCTGGAGATCGCATGATAGAATTTTTTTAAAATAATTTTTATTGAGCTTTAAGTGAACGTTTACAAATCAAGTCAGTCTGTCACATATAAGCTTATACACACCTTACTCCATACTCCCACTTACTCTCCCCCTAATGAGTCAGCCCTTCCAGTCTCTCCTTCCGTGACAATTTTGCCAGTTTCTAACCCTCTCTACCCTCCCATCTCCCCTCCAGACAGGAGATGCCAACACAGTCTCAAGTGTCCACCTGATACAAGTAGCTCACTCTTCGTCAGCATCTCTCTCCAACCCATTGTCCAGTCCCTTCCATGTCTGATGAGTAGTCTTTGGGAATGGTTCCTGTCCTGGGCCAACAGAAGGTTTGGGGACCATGACTGCCGAGATTCTTCTAGTCTTAGTCAGACCATTAAGTCCGGTCTTTTTATGAGAATTTGGGGTCTGCATCCCACTGTTCTCCTGCTCCCTCAGGGGTTCTCTGTTGTGCTCCCTGTCAGGGCAGTCATCGGTTGTGGCCGGGCACCAACTAGTTCTTCTGGTCTCGGGATGATGTAGGTCTCTGGTTCATGTGGCCCTTTCTGTCTCTTGGGTTCACAGTTATCGTGCGACCTTGGTGTTCATCATTCTCCTTTGATCCAGGTGGGTTGAGACCAATTGATGCATCTTAGATGGCCGCTTATTAGCATTTAAGACCCCAGACGCCACATTTCAAAGTGGGATGCAGAATGTTTTCATAATAGAATTATTTTGCCAATTGACTTAGAAGTTCCCTTAAGCCATAGTCCCCAAACCCCCACCCTTGCTCCGCTGACCTTGGAAGCATTCAGTTTATCCCAGAAACTTCTTTGCTTTTGGTCCAGTCTAGTTGAGCTGACCTTCCGTGTATTGAGTATTGTCCTTCCCTTTACCTAAAGTAGTTCTTACCTACTAACTAATCAGTAAATAACCCTCTCCCACCCTCCCTCCCTCCCCCCCTCGTAACCACAAAAGTATGTGTTCTTCTCAGATTGTACTATTTCTCAAGATCTTATAATAGTGGTCTTATACAATATTTGTCCTTTTGCCTCTAATTTTGCTCCGCATAATGCCTTCCAGGTTCCTCCATGTTATGAAATGTTTGACAGATTCATCACTGTTCTTTATCGATGCGTAGTATTCCATTGTGTGAATATACCACAATTTATTTACCCATTCATCCGTTGATGGACACCTTGGTTGCTTCCAGCTTTTTGCTATTGTAAACAGAGCTGCAATAAACATGAGTGTGCATTTAAGATTTTTTTTTTAATCTGTTTGTGTGAAGGCTCTTATTTCTCTAGGGTATATTCCGAGGAGTGGGATTTCTGGGTTGTATGGTAGTTCTATTTCTAACTTTTTAAGAAAACGCCAGATAGATTTACAAAGTGGTTGTACCATTTTACATTCCCACCAGCAGTGTATAAGAGTTCCAATCTCTCCGCAGCCTCTCCAACATTTATTATTTTGTGTTTTTTGGATTAATGCCAGCCTTGTTGAAGTGAGATGGAATCTCACCGTAGTTTTAATTTGCATTTCTCTTTTTTTTAATGGCTAATGACTGAGAGCATTTTCTCATGTATCTGTTAGCTGCCTGAATATCTTCTTTAGTGAAGTGTGTGTTCATATCCTTTGCCCACTTCTTGATTGCATGATAGAATTTTGCAAGACCAACGACTTCTTCATTGCAAATTCCTTTATTCAACAACATAAATGGCAATTATACACATGGACCTTGCCGGATGGAATACACAGGAATCAAATCGACTACATCTGTGGAAAGAGATGATGGAGAAGCTCAATACCATCAGTAAGAACGAGGCCAGGAAACAACTACAGAACGGACCATCAATTGTTCATATTCAAGTTCAAGCTGAAGCTGAAGAAAATTAGAACAAGTCCATGAGAGCCAAAGTACGACCTTGAGAATATCCCACCTGAATTTAGAGACCTTCTCGAGAAAAGATTTGATGTGTTGAACACTAATGGCTGAAGACCAGATTAGTTGTGGAATGACATCAAGGACATCATACGTGAAGAAAGCAAGCGCTCATTAAAAAGACAGAAAAGAAAGAAAAGACCAAAATGGATGTTAGAAGAGACTCTGAAAGTTGTTCTTGAACATCAAGTACCTAAAGTAAACAGAAGAAATGATGAAGTAAGAGCTGAACAGAAGATTTCAAGGGCAGGTCAAGAAGACAAAGTAAAGTATTATAATGACATGTGCAAAGACCTGTAATGAAATGTACAAAGACCTAGAAAACCAAAAGGGAAGAACATGCTCAGCCTTTCTCAAGCTGAAAGAACTGAAAAAAAAATTCAAACCTCGAGTTGCAATATTGAAAGATTCTATGGGGAAAATATTAAGCGATGCAGGAAGCATTAAAAGAAGATGGAAGGAATATACAGAGTCACTATAGTCAAAAGAATTAGTCGATGTTCAACCATTTTAGGAGGTAGCATATGATCAGGAACTGATGGTACTGAAGGAAGAGGTCCAAGTTGCACTGAAGGCACTGGCATAAAAACAAGGCTCCAGGAATTCACAGAATACCAACTGAGATGTTTCAACAAACAGATGCAGCACTAGAAGTGCTTACTCATCTATGCCAAGAAATTTGGAAGACAGCTACCTGGTCAACCGACTAAAGGAGATTCACAGTTATGCCTATTTCAAAGAAAAGTGATCCAAGCGAATGCAGAAATTATCGAACAATATCATTAATATCACATACAAGTAAAATTTTGCTGAAGATCATTCAAAAGCGATTTCAGCTGTACATGGACAGGGAACTGCCAGAAATTCAAGCTGGATTCCGAAGAGGACTTAGAACGAGGGATGAGAGCTGAACAGAAGATTTCAAGGGCAGCTTGAGAAGACAAAGTATTATAATGACGTGCTGACGTCAGATGGATTCTGGCTGAAAGTAGAGTACCAGAAAGATGTTTACCTGTGTTTTATTGACTATGCAAAGGTATTCGATTGTGTAGATCATAAAAAATTATGGATAACATTGTGAAGAATGGGAATTTCAGAACACTTAATTGTGCTCACAAGGAACCTGTACATAGATCAAGAGCCAGTTGTTCAGACAGAACAAGGGGATACCGCATAGTTTAAAGTCAGTAAAGGTGTGCGTCAGGGTTGTATCCTTCCACAATACCTATTCAATCTGTATGCTAAGCAAATAATCCAAGAAGCTGGACTATACGAAGAAGAGTGGGGCATCAGGATTGGAGGAAGACTCATTAACAACCTGCGTTATGCAGATGACACAACCTTGCTTGCTGAAAGCAAAGAGGACTTGAAGCACTTACTGATGAAGATCAAAGACCACAGCCTTCAGTATGGATTTTGCCTCAACATAAAGAAAATAAAAATCCTCACAACTGGACCCATAAGCAACATCATGATAAGCGGAGAAAAGACTGAAGTTGTCAAGGATTTAATTTTACTTGGATCCACAATCAACATCCATGGAAACAGCAGTCAAGAAATCAAAGGAGGTTCTGCATTGGGTAAATCTGCTGCAAAAGACCTCTTTAAAGTGTTGAAAAGCAAAGATGTCACCTTGAAGACTAAGGTGCGCCTGACCAAAGCCATGGTGTTTTCAATCGCCTCATACGCACGCAAAAGCTGGACAATGAATAAGGAAGACTGAAAAAGAATTGACGCCATGGAATTATGGTGTTGGCGAAGAATACTGAATATACCATGGACTGCCAAAAGAACAAACAAATCTGTCCTGGAAGAAGTACAATCAGAATGCTCCTTAGAAGCAGGCGAGACTTCATCTCACATACTTTGGACATGTTATCAGGGGGTATCAGTCCCTGGAGAAGGACATCATGCTTGGTAGAGTGTCACCAAAAAAGAGGAAGACTTTCAACAAAATGGATTGACACAGTGGCTACGGCAAGGGGCTCAAGCATAACAACGATCGTGAGAATGGCGCAGGACTGGGCAGTGTTTTGTTCTGTTGTACGAAGAGCTGTTATGAGTCTGAACCGATTCAGTCGCACCTAAAAACAACAATATAGGCATGCAAAAGCTGGACAATAATAAGGAAGATCGAAGGAGAACGGATGCCTTTGAATTATGGTGTTGGCAAAGTGCATTGAATATACCATGGACTGCTGAAAAAACAAACAAATCTGTCTTGGAAAAAGTACAGCCAGAATGCTCCTTAGAAGCGAAGTTGGCGAGACTCTGTCTTGTGTACCTAGGACATGTTATCAGGAGGGACCAGTCCCTAGAGAAGGACATCATGGTTGGTAAAGTAGAGGGTCAGTGTAAAAGAGGAAGACCCTCAACAAGATGGATTGACACAGTGGCTTCAACAATGGACTAAAACATAGTAACGATTGTGAGGATGGCATAGGACTGAGCAGTGTTTCCTTCTGTTCTACATAGGCACTGTTGTACAGTGGCACCTAACAACAACATAATCACGATCCTGTTATCACATGTAAGAAATTTAACATCAGCATAATAATATGTCATCTTAAATTCTCCAATGTTCCCAAATAATATCCTTTACAGTTTTTTGTTTTGTTTTTAATACTCAGGACCCAATCGAGACTCAAGTTGTTGTTTCTCTTTAATCTCCTTTAGTACACCTTTTTGTCTTTCACAACATAGACTTTTTGCAAGAGTTCAGGCCAGATATTTTGTAGATTGTCTTACACTTTGTATACATCTGATTGTTTCCTCATGGTTAGATTTAGCTTAAACATTTTTTTTTTTTTGCAAGAAGCCCAGATAGCTGGTGTTGGCTTTTTGAAGTGCATCCCATCAGGAGGCATACGTCAGACCGCTCCTTGTTAGCGATGCTTTTGTTTGTGTGTGTGTGATGCTATTTAGTTAAGATGGTGTATATATCTTTAAGTGGTAACTTACTCAAAAATAAAAATTATACAAGCAAAGCATCAATTAAAACTCAGAGCGCGCAGCAGGAGGCAGTCGCTTTCTCAGGCTCCAGAGGAAATAGTACAACCACGCCCATGCTCCGCCCGCCCGCGCCTCTTTTCCCGAAAAATCGAGTCTCAGAACCAAAGAGCCCCTACTCCTACGTGCCCAAATCTTTTCTCATCAGCATGCGTGCGCCTGCGCAGCCCGTCTCCAGAAGGTTCCTTTTCAGCGCCCGACCGCTTCTTTCTCTTGCTCTCCTTCGGCCTCTGCTCAGCTGAAGCTTCCCCTAAGGGGTCATCACAGGGCGCCAAACGCGAGGCCGCGGGAAGGCCGGGGGCGGGGCGCGGCTCGTCGCTGCGCCGCACGTAAGTGGCCTTCCGGGCGGAAGTCCGCAGCCTCGCTAGCCGCTGATTGGCTTTCCGGCTGGTGCCTGTCTCGGCCCCCGCGCCAGTTTCGGGCTAGTTGGCGCGGAATCGGGAGAGTCGGAAACCATGGCGCCGGTGCACAGCGACGATTGCGAGCCGGGGGCGAGCGGTGAGGGTCAGCCCCGCGCGCGGGATGCTCGGTTGGGAGTTCAGGGACCATAGCATGATTGCGGGTGGTGGGGATTCTGGAGGTCTCTATTTTTTCTAAGCGAAGCACGCTCCCAGATCGCCCCGCGGGTCTGTTCGGGCGAGGACTACAGATGGTCTTGGGCGGGGTTCTTTCTGGCTTTGGACGAGAACTTCTGTGCCAGGACTGTTTACTCCTAGCAAACCCGAGCAATCCCCTGTGGGGCTTTTTGTTTGGGAAGCTGCCTCAGCTCTGTCACTGCGGGTCAGAGCACCTGCCTTTCATTTCTTTTGGTGAGTCGCACCCCACGTGTTGGGCACACCGTCATCGAGACTGGTCTCAGTGGGGGCACTGCCTTGGCTGCAAGTGTTTTACTTCTTCCTCAAGTATCCGCTTCAGGGCTAGGACAGGACAGATGTACGTCCCCCTTTCTAGGAACTCCAGGGAAATTGTTATACATTGGAACTAAGGAAAGAAAGCTCTAAGTGCCATCACTAGAGAGAAAAGCGTTTCGTCTTTCTAGGTAATGGGTTTCTGCTTTATGCATTAACAATTTTTCTTTCAGATTCTTCCATGGAAAGCTGTTCAAGTGCTTCATACAAATAGTGTGCACAATCTAGTCGCTTCGGGTGAAGTTTTTTTTTTTTTAAAGGATCGGTTCAGTGGCACTTTAGATGCCCTATATCTCACTCGGTTTGTCGGTGGTAATCTCTTATTCCCCAAAATAGAATATGAAAATGCAAATGGCTTTCTCTGATTTCAGATTTTTGAACGGCGTTCAACTAAAGTGTGACTTAACTTCAGTGAACTTCTAACTTAAAATCAGATGCTTCACTGTCTTAGCTCAAGCATTTCATCTGTCACTCAGATACATCACCATTAATGAGAACTGGCTGCCTAATCAGCTTCCTTTGCATTCACCTGGTTGTAAATCACAGATTTCAATTTGCTCTTGCCCTTGGTTTTTTAAGACAATTTATTTTGGAGAGTCGACTAGCCTGGATTACAAATGGGATTTAGAATGTGAGTGTGAACAGTCTTTTCAGCCGTATGTCAGTGATTTGCCACTAAGCCCTTTTCTCGCCCTAAAAACTGTATGTCATCTGTGAGCATCAAGAAATCACTCCCTGAAGGATACTGTGCAGTCCTGAGATCGCTTTTAAGTTATGGTGTTGATTAAGTAGTTGCTAGGCTTGTGACTGGAATCTTTCCTTTAGAGCCGACTGAAAGGTTGTTGGCTGAGAGTCTGTTGCAGGCTAGTGTCTGTCTGCTTTTTGGGAGAATAGGGGTGCTCCAGAGGGTAATTTTGAGCCAGATATTTAACGTTTTATAACTGGATTTTTTCGTGCTTTTTCTTTTTTTTGCTAACTTATTATGTGAAGCATTGGAGATGTATTTCAAAAAGGAAAATCCAGGTCTTTTTTTTTTTTTCCTTAAGTATTAGGACATATGGTACCTTGACAAAGGCAGCAAAAAGGTGAAAGGTCTGTAAGTAGCCATTATATATGAGAAGGACTCCGGTAGAGCTTAACGATTAAAAAAAAAAAGGCAAGTAAATGGTTCATGAATTTGTTTATTCAGCAAATAATTATTATGTACCTACTAGGCTTTTTTTTTTACTAGGCTTAGGTATTCTGTCAGGCTGTAGTGTTACAGTGGTGGGTAGGCTGGATGTAATTTCAGTCCTCATGGAGTTGAGATGTTGCAGTGCTATATTGAGGCTTCCCTGAGAGAGTGGCTTTGTTTAATTTTGCTTTCTAGAAGATAGGCCACAGTACTGCATGTGTGTGTGACTACCCTGCAGCTATACACACACATTAAAATAAACCTCTCCTATTTATATTGCTAAATATGAAGTAAGATAAACATCTTCATTTAACCCTTACCAACTTTACGAAGCAGACATGATTATCCCAGTTTCACAGATGAGGACACTGAGGCTCTGCATTAGCCAGAATCCTTAGTTGCAAGCTACAGGAACCAACTCTAACTGATTTAGTCAGAAAAGGAATTTATTGGAAGGACACTGTGGTGTTCACAGAAACTCTTAAGAGGGCTGGAGAGCCAGTCTGGGGCTGCTTAGCCGGGAACAGTACTTAAAATCATGCCATAAAACTGGTCCAGTGAGGAAGTCATTGCTAACGTGGCCAAGTACTTGATACTATAACTTGTATCTTGGGGTATTGCTGGCGCTGTTACCCCAGGCACTCAATCTTCCTGTAGGTGTCGCTACGTCTAGACTTTTCCTTAAGTCAGCCTCCTTCACTTCCTTGTGACATTACCTTCTGATTTAAAGCCTGAGGAGGTGTTCCTAATTGGTAGAGCCTATTATATGCCCATGCCTTAGTTGCAAGGGAGTCTGGGAAAAAGCTTCTGACACAGACCTTTTTTCAGCTATTGAGTGGGGCCTGGGCCCTGTCTTCCATCAAGACTTATAAGGGGGGAATTTCACAAACAGGTTCAGATGCTGGGCAACTTAAAAAAAAAAAAAGACAACTGCCCATTGCAGGCTCAGAGAGGTTAACTCGTCTAATGCCACCCAGTAAATGGCAGCGCTGGGATGTGCTGCTTCCCCCAGATCTCCCAGTTCTCCTATTCACTCTACACTCAACCTTCCATGCTGACTTTCTTTCAGTTCCTGAATACACCTTGCATTTTTATCCTTTGTAATTTGGCTCATGCCTTTTCCTCTGCTTATGCCACTTTTTGACCCTGTTCACTTATGGTGAAATTCTACTCTTCTTTGTGAGCCTCTGTTGGAAATCTGCCCTGTGAAGCCTTTCCTGATTTCCCAGGCAGAATTAACTGTTCTCTTCTCAACCTTACGTCTTATAGGGTGCCA
This sequence comes from Loxodonta africana, assembly GCF_030014295.1. Classification (NCBI taxonomy): domain Eukaryota; kingdom Metazoa; phylum Chordata; class Mammalia; order Proboscidea; family Elephantidae; genus Loxodonta; species Loxodonta africana. The sequence goes on from NC_087369.1 coordinate 26,742,758, forward strand.
TATTTATATTATGCTGGTAGCCTGAGGCCCTTTTGCTTTACTTGACAGTGAGCCACTTGAGGACAGGCAATTCCAGCCCTTGTATAGTGGAACGTTGTTGCTTGTGAATAAGTCATTTTGAAGATCTACAGATTTTCTCAGGGTAATATACTAAAGGAGTCAAGGGATTCTTGAAGGGAATACACAGGCCAGCTTTTCACTCTCAGTGGTCATGTTCAGTGATCTCTGAAACCTTCTCATGTAAGCCTGCTTGTTGTTTTTGAAATCATTTGAGTGACACCCAGGATTTTGTGGCTGTCATCATTAAGTACCTGCATTCCCTTAATTTTTAATTAATGCCTTGCTGAAAATGGATGTGAAAGTCAGACAATAGACTGAGATGTTGTAAAGAAAGATTCCATTTCCAGAAAGCTAGGGGAAAAAAAAACTCTGCTTCACCTTGAAGATATAGTTTTCAACAATTTATTGCCAGCATTTGGTACATGTTCTTTAAATTGTATCCTCTATTTCAGTCAAACACCTAGTCAAACAACATAATGTTGTTACGAGCATTCCAGTGGGGTTGAAGCTTTTAGGATGCCTCTTATCAATACTTCTTTTCTGTGCTTACTCCTTTTTGTAAATTAATTAGCCCCAAGTACAATAAAATACTCAATTTCACAGACACAGATGGCAATCATGCCGAGCCTAAACTCATGGCAGGCAGCACTGTTATTCATCAGCTGATCTATGAAAGTGTTATTCTGTGTAGGAGATCTTTTCAGTTTGTGTAGGGGGGCGGTCAGTTTATAATGACCAAAAGCTTGAATAATTGAAAAATTGAATGAATGAACGCTGAGGCCTTCTTCTATTTTAGTAACTTTGACAAAATACATTTTAGTCTTTGTCATTTTTCTCTATGATTCTATAATGTCATAACCAACTGGGTGAGGCCTTGAAACCAGTGATAGAAAATCAAGAATCTCCTCAGAGCCATCTTTGTTAAATTTCCCCAATCCTCAGTCTATCCTTCCTTTGAAATTCCAGGTACTTTATCTGTACCTCTGTTAGGGCATGTATTCTAAGTCTTGTAGTAGAGTCAGTTGTTATTTATCTCTGATGTTAGATTTTAAATTCTGGGAGTACAGGAACTATGTCTTTTTGATCTTTGTGTCTCTCAGCACCTAGTACTTTGGAAAGAGGAGATGTTCCTTTAAGCCTTTTAAATGTTGATGAATAGAGTACAAAATGAGTTGCCTTTAGAACTTTCCAGAGTACCTGTGGCCTGTCCTTTCTAATGGTAAGGTTATGGACTAATGACCGATCTCCCTTCTCTGGTTTCTCCATGAGATATCAATTGAATTTGGAATTTTCCTTTTTTTTTTTTTTTCAAGGAAAAAATAACAGTTACTTCAGTTATTTTAACTGGAACTAGCTTAGAGAAAATCTCTGAAGAGTCACAGGAACTGCAGATTCGGCCATGTGCTTTGTGAATTATTTACGTTGTAAAAAGTATCCTTTTGTAGAATATTAAAATTGTGTATTACTATTGCCTAGAAACATTCCTTTGTTTCTAAGGGAAGATGGCTGACTATTTTTTAACATCTCATGTAAATTTGGTTTTTTTTCAGCTGTGTCAGATTCAGAGAGTTTTGTAATTTCTCGATCCCGGCGAGAAAAGAAATCAAAGAAAGGGCGCCAAGAAGCTCTAGAGAGACTGAAAAGGGCTAAAGCGGGTGAAAAGTATAAATATGAGGTAAGTAACCATTTTTGTGGTTTTTTCTTGTGTGCTTCACATAATTCATAGCCTGCAGGTAGTCTTATGTCACTTTTGTCATGTACTGATGAGAAATATTTGCATATTTCAAGCTTGTCGTAATAGTAGTTTCTTATTCTTGAACAAGCATGGGCTTGAGGTAGACTTACAAAATTGTATAGAGACTACTTGACCCTTAAGGTTTCTCTCTAAACCTTAGAACCCTTTACAGGTGATTTTTAAAATTCCAAAAGAAAGTAGCTGCATATATTTTTTTCCTTGTTGAGCTTACTGCATCTCTGGTGGGTCTCATGGTTTTGCTGGGAACTTAGATGTGTTTTTACTTTAGCCTTAAAGTATTGAGCATTGTAGCTAAGCCCTACTTTTTGGAGAGGATTGTTCTTCTTAATCTCATCTGCAAGGGGAGTGGCATTGGGGACTTGGACCTTACTTCTGCTAATGTCTTGCTTCTAAGGTTGAATGTGATGCTGGTTTCCTCTACCTGCTGTCTATGGATTACAGGCAAAACACAGAAAGAGTGGCTAGCACCTGCAAACAAATTGTCACCTTCAGCGTACTCCCTGAGTATCTTAACTGCTAGAAAGCGATTAGCTCGTACTAGAAAATAATAACAACTAATACACCTTTTTAGCTAACACACCCTTCTAAGCCTTTTATCATTTATCCCGTTGCCGTCAAGTCAGTTCCAATTCATAGTGACCCTGTACGACACAGTAGAACTGCCCCCATAGGGTTTCCAGGGCTGTAATCTTTACAGATGCAGACCGACTGCCACATCTTTCTCCCATGGAGCATCTGGTGGGTTCGAACCACTGACCTTTCGGTTAGCAGCTGAGCGTGTAACCACTGCGCTACCAGGGCTCCTCCTTCCGATAACCATATGAAGTTAGATACTATGATCAGTAACATTTTGTAGGCGAGATATTTGAGACACAGAAAGTTTAGTGGAGTCACAGTGGCAGAGGCTTTATTTGAACCCAGGCTGTCTGGCTACAGAATATGCGTTCTTAACCATTTCCTGTACTATATTGGGCAATTAAGCAAGGAGAAGAGGATTTTTGTCATTTGGGACCATTCAATCAAGTTGTGAGGTGAGCCAGATCACAAAGGACTGCTAAAAGGATTACAGTAAAGCATAAGGATTTTTTTAACATAGGTACTTCTATGAAGGAGTTCTGTGTGGCATTCCAGATGTTGGCACAACGCTGCTGATATACCTCTAAACACTTTGATGCTAATTGCATGGCTCTAGGAATTCATGCTGGGTAGCAGCAGTGTTTTCAGAGATAGAGTCAAAATGCCTGTTTACTCAAAATTATTTTTGAAAATTGTTTCCTGTTGTCTTTTTGATAGTGTATGAGTGATTACTTAAATAAGAGACAAATATGCCGAACAAACTTCAACCAACAAAAATAATCTTGCCAGTCCCCTGTCCCCTGCTGAAAAAAAGAAGAAGAAGAAAACTGATCAGTACACTAATCGGATTAGTTTGTATCTGGGGTGTCGAAAACTTAACTTGGGGCAGGCAATCTCTGTTCCCAAATTGTGAACAGGCCAAATCAATATTTGCCAGTGATCCCTGCAGAGTAGATTAAAAAGGAGGTCGGAAGCTAAACCTAATCCTGTAATTATTATAAACCTTGTACGTATGGCAGAAATCCAGTCAGCTATGCCCATTAGACTCTCAGAGGTCTGTGCCCAAGGTTTTAGGTAGACCAGTCTGCTTCCTAAGGCCTTAGCTCTTCAGGTGGGGTTAGTCACTCCCTCCCCTATTTGAAATTTGTTCTTCTCAAAACTCTGGAGAGAAAGGGGGAATTTTTAATGAGGTATCTATGAGATCTTGCTAACCAGCCCTCCACACTCTTGTCTGAGAAGTCAGTAGAGTATCCCGATGGGCAGCTGCAGAGGTTGTGTGTGTCCGTTCTGTTTGCTGCTTTAACCGTGCTAAAGTGGTCTGCTCTATTCACGCCGCTAGTTCATGGTGTTCCGGCCCCATGACAGTCAAGCAGCCCATGTGACTGGAGGCCTTGCTGCTCTCTGGCTTTGCGCTTCCAATAGCCCAACACTGAAGTCTCTGCAGTCCGAACACCTCTGAATGGTGGGAGATCAGTAGTACTGGAAATGGGGATCACTCGAAAACCATTTCTAGTTCACCTGTAGAATATATGTTTATCTCGCTAATTTTTGGATGGGGATGCTTTTCCTTTTGAATAATATTTGGTTGGTTGAACTGTTATTAAAATTATCGTGTATCTGCAGAGCATACATCAGCTTGTGGAGAGAGAGGTGGCATGCCTTACAAGTTTGCCAAATATGTGAGAAACCAGTCAAGAAATTACAAGTGAATAATCCCCATAGCAGCTAATGAAGAATTGGCTATACTTCAGTTTGTTTTTTATGAAGTAGATGAGTAATTGATGGTGTGACAAGTATATTATGCTAATGGATCATTTAATATCTTATGTTAACACCCACCTAAAAGGAATACTAAGTTAATTGATGTCTATTTAAGGAAAATCCTGTAGTGGTGTTGAATGTCAGAATTCATGATTTGGTTGTAGCTATTCCTTCAGGCTGCCATTCCAGTTTCAATTTGACAACTTTTTTTTTTTTTTTTATCAGAATCGTTTAACACTTTTCACTCCATTTGAAGCTTTTTCTCAAACTTGTCTGATGGCAGATTGAGGACTTCGCAAGCGTGTATGAAGAAGTTGATGAAGACCAGTATTCGAAGCTAGTTCAGGCACGCCAGGATGATGACTGGATTGTGGATGACGGTACGTGGGAGGAAATTGCTTGTCAGGTTGCGTTTCGGAGGTTCTCATGCAGTCAAGTTACTGCTTTGCATGGGCAGACGTGAGGCGCTGTCATGGGACCCTATTTGGTTTGGATTTTCCTCAACGTATTTGGAACCAGAACAACAGAAAGCTTCTTTGGAGCGGTTTTGGAGACTCAGGCACATATCTTAGGATATAGCATAAATTCTCCAGGAAGTAGCTATGTAGGCATCGGGAGGAGCCATATGCCTGTGGAATTACGGGACCCAGGTTCAAGTTCCATCTTTTCTACTTTCCAACTGTATGATCATGGACAAGTCACTTCATCTCTCAGCTTTTTCACCTGTAATGTGGGGATAAGAAAAATACCTATCTCACAGAGTTGTTGTGAGGATTACCTCAAGGTTATAGGTGCACACATAGGTAGTAATGTTCTTATGCACGTTACGGAAAGCTCACTGCTTCCTGTGTGTAGGGTCTTGACTTCTTGGGCAGTGAATCCCGACTCCAGCAAGGAGATGTACATTGTGCCTGTGACTATTTATGTCCCTAATTCTATATTTGGACACAGCTCTCTTGCCCATTTTCCATCTTAGGACAGAGTGCCTTTCTGGGCTTGTGATCTTGATTCTTTTACTTTTTGTTCTTCCAGTAGAATAAAACAGCATAAAGTGTCCTATCGTGGCAAGCTCTAATCTTGTGGGCCAAATCATTTCCATAGCTCACGTAGTTAGGTAGAATATACTCCATTGGTTTTGACTCTGAAATCCTGTGCCACTGGGGTGCTGTCTTTTGTCCCATAACTGTTCGAACAGGGTTCTGCTGCACAACAGGTTTGTTTCCTTGGTCATGGCTAAAATACCATTGGCTGCTTGTAGAAACTTGATCCCAATGTTAAACTTTGTTCTTGCAGATGGTATTGGCTATGTGGAGGATGGCCGAGAGATTTTTGATGATGACCTTGCAGATGATGCTCTTGATTCCAGCCAGAAAGGTACTTCCATTTTGTTTTCAAGAGAGTGCCACTGTGAGACTTAAAGAATTGGCTAAAATTTGAGATGAACTTGGTGCTCTGATTGCAGTTTTCCCTTTGGGGAAGTTTCCCTTTGTGGGAGAAGAACCTACCACAATTAGAACATATCAGAATATGTTACATAGAAGATTAAAGGTAAAAAACAAAAACACCACTAGGAATTGAGAAGTTTCATGCCTCTGTTATTTAAAGAGTTTGCTGTTTTATTTGTTTTGAAATTTTTAGTCCTACAGCCATCGTGATGTTTTATAATTCCTTCTAAAATTCCAAGTACTTGGAATTTTAGCCCTTTGATAATTGTACAGCACCGTACCAGGGACTAGAACTAGTATAATCAAATTGCTTTGTTTAATTGAAATTTAACATGATAAGAATCAATGCATTAGATTATCTCAGCCACAAAATCATCGGCAGAAAAATAGTTTGAGTAAACAAGCCTAATTTAGTTCCTGTGGAACGAGAAGGGGAAATTTCTCTTCAGTATTTGTTTTCTTGGTTTAGTTTACTGGTCTTCTACCTCCAGGGAGTAGGCCAGGGTATCATCAAATGTGGCCCACTCATGGCCTGTGGAAGTTTTTTTTAAACAGCTTCGATGGCACTGGGCTGGGCTGGGGCATTATTGAAATATAATTCACATACCATACAATTCACCCATATAAAGTGTACACTTCAGTGGCTTTTAGTAGATTGACAGAGCGGTGCTTCCATCATCACAATCAATTTTAGAACACTTTCATTGCCTCAAAAAGAAATAATGTCCTCTTTTTATAAACCCCTCAGATCAGTTTTTTTTTTAAAGTATCCATTGCAAATTTATTATCCATCAGGAAGTTTAACTTAAAAACCCAACAGCATAGTAAAAGACATGTTATCTCTGTTGATGGCAGAACAGATTTCAATATATATATATTTTTAATGTATTCAGTCAGTACATTCTTTATAAAAGTTGTGTATGTATTTTTTTCTGTCAGTACCTTCATTGCATTTATAAATACAAGAGTTATACAGTTCTTCATCAAAAACATTTTTTAAATTCCTTATAAATATCTACATATATTTCATACCTATAAAACTTTTAAGGGCGTCTGCTGTTAAAGGTGAGCAGTATTTAATGGTCCAGTTACTGGTGCAGGAAAATATATAAAAATCTTAGTAATTACCATCCAGCAATCCCACTCCTTGGAATATATCCTATACGCACACCCATGTTCCTTGCGGCACTGTTTACAATGGCAAAAACGATGGAAGCAACCAAGGTGCCCATCAACCGATGAATGGATAAGTAAATGGTGGTATATTCACACAATGGAATACTATGCATCAATAAAGAACAATGATGAATCTGTAAAACATTTTATAACGTGGAGGAATCTGGAAGGCATCATGCTGAGTGAAATTAGTCAGCTGCAAAAGGACAAATATTATATAAGACCGCTATTATAAGAGCTGGGGAAATAGTTTAAATAGAGAAGAAAATATTCCTTTGATGGTTACGAGAGGGGGAGGGAGAGGCATTTTCACTAATTAGATAGTAGATGAGAATTATTTTAGGTGAAGGGAAAGACAACACAATACAGGTGAGGTCAGCACAATTGGACTAAACCAAAAGCAAAGAAGTTTCCTGAATAAACTGAATGCTTCGAAGGCCAGTGTAGCAGGGGCAGGGGTTTGGGGACCATGATTTCAGGGGACATCTAAGTTAATTGGAATAATAAAATCTATTAAGAAAACATTTGCATCCCACTTTGAAATGTGGTGTCTGGGGTCTTAAATGCTAACAAGCAGCCATCTAAGATGCATCAATTGATCTCAACCCACCTGGAGCAAAGGAGAATGGAGAACACCAAAGACACAAGGTAATTATGAGCCCAAGAGACAGAAAGGGCCACATGAACCAGAGACTCCATCAGCCTGAGACCAGAAGAACTACATGGTGCCCGGCCACAACCGATGATTGCCCTTACAGGGAACATTACAAAGAACCCCTGAGGGAGCAGGAGAGCAGTGGGATGCAGACCCTAAATTCTTGTAAAAAGACCAGACTTAATGGTCTGACTGAGACTAGAATGACCCCAGAGGTCACGGTCCCCAGACCTTCTGTTAGCTCAAGACAGGAACTAACAGAGCTAATTCTTCAGACAGGGATTGGACTATACTATGGGATAGACAATGATACTGGTGAAGAATGAGCTTCTTGGATCGTGTAGACACATGAGACTATGTTGGCATATCCTGTCTGAGGCGGAGATTAAAGAGAACAGAGGGTCAAAAGCTGGCTGAATGGACACGAAAAGAAATAGAGGAGGGAAGGAGTGTGCTGTCTTGTTAGGGGGAGCAATTAGGAGCATATAGCAAGATGTTTATAAATTTTTGTACCAGAGACTGACTTGATTTGTAAACTTTCACTTAAAGCACGGTAAAATTAAAAAAAAAAATCTTGGTGATAAAATATTTCCAAAAATTAGCATGATGGTTGTTGTGAAACTGAACTCGATTAAACCATGATATTTTAGAAAGGTGTTTGATGTGTGTATTCCCATGAGATTCAAAAGTGATATAAACAGATGGAAGTGAATAAACAGATGGAAGTGAAGACCATGACTGAAAACAAATGCACACTACAGAGCAGTTAAGGCAAGAGTGTGATAGATGGGGAAAATTATTTGCAGAGTCAGACATGGGAGGCATGGGAAGGAACACATAGTAATAATTATGTGAGCCTGAATTTGTATATAAACTCCACTGTTCTCCGGTTGCTAATTGTCATCCACACTGAGGAATGTTCACATTTGCTGAGAACGTTATTAGAAAAAAAAAAAGAAAAAAAAATTTTTTTAAAGCACCCTCCAATTTCTGTGTTGCCACTACAATGCTTGATGTGCTTTTTCTTCTGTAAAATCTGCCTGGATTGGGGCCAGGAATATGAGTTGGTAGTTCTACATGATTTAGATTTATAAGGAATTCTTCCTTCCTCTGGTGAAGGTAATCATGATCAATGTTCTTCGTATTCAGAGGTGTGTGCTGAATTTTATTCTAGCCAAGAAGAGGAAATGAAGAGAATGAAAGTAAAACTAGGTCTTTGTTTGCCCTTTGAACACAGGCACTCGATCCCCCTGAGACTGAGTGAGTGACTCTTAGAGTGGCCCCTCATAATCACCTGTAGGTCATGCATTCAGAGAAACAGGGAGAAATAAAATGAGAAGGGATGCCTTACCTGACCTCTTGCCACGGATGGCAGCCCCACTACAGTCCTCCACATTCTGCTTGAAAAAGGCCTGCAAAGACTGCTGTCACCCTTACTGTGGAGTTAGTAAAGGAGGCCATCCCTTGTACCAGAGAGAGACTTTTTCTCTTTGAGTTTCAAACTTCAGACTCCAGGTAACTTTGGGAGTTACACATCATTTGCAGGCAAATAAGGAGCCCTGGTGGTGCAGTGGTTAAGTGCTTGTCTGCTAACCAAAAGGTTGGCGGTTTGAACCCACCAGCTGCTCTGCCAGCGAAAGAGATGGCAGTCTGCTTCCTTAAAGATTTATAGCCTTGGGAACCCTATGAGGCAGTTCTACTCTGTCCTATAGGGTCTCTGTGAGTTGGAATCGACTCAATTACAGTGGGTTTTTTTGTTTGTTTCCAGTCTTACCTTGTTCTGATGTATAAAAAGAAAGAATGGAAGATAAGGAAGCAGGAGGAGGAGAGTTGGAGGAGGGGTAGAATGGTCACTTATCAAACTTGCCCTGAAGGACGCTAGCATCTCCCCATCAACCCCTTGAAGTCTCTGTGTGATATGGCTTTTTCTGTGGCTTTCGGACAGTGTTTGTAAAATCCCCCTTTCTGCTGAGTTTACAGCTCAGTGCCCTGATTGCCAGGCTCCTTGAAGAAGGAGATAGGGTCTATAGGGTCGCTATGAGTCGGAATCGACTCGACGGCACTGGGTTTGGTTTTTGGTTTTTGAAGAAAGAGAATTCCCAGATGCTTTTGTTCTCATCACCACCCTGTTTGGTCAGGCTGCCACTGATGTTGTTGCTACATTTTTGAATTCCATTGACTTTATTCAGGGATAAATAAGGCAACCACAAAAGACATAAGAGCTATACATGCTCCAAATAAAAATAGTGGGCCTGGGATGATGGCTTCTTGCAGGGTAACTTTGTTAGAATTCAGTTCTTATTCCAGTTTAGTTTGTTCAATGTGGAAAAGTAGAATATGAAGCCATACCTGCTGGCTACAGGCTATTGCATAGTCTTCTCATTCCAATATGATCCTCTGGGCAACTCCTTCTGATTGGACTCTGAATTCTATGAGACGAGAACACTGACTCCTGGAAATGTGATGCTAGACCTGGCAGCCAGGGTCCTCGCTGCCCACATCATTCAGGCCTGAGATCCAAAACTGTCCCAGGCTAACTGGAGCAGCTGGAAGCCCAAGCCAAGGAGGACAGTGTTCTTATTCCCTAACGGTCTCATCAAGATGCTAAGAAAGACTGTCTCAGTTACAATAGACAGAATTCTCACCATAGCTATGAATGCTGCAATTTTAACAGATCCAAAACCTATGACCTGCCTGAGATAGGGGAAAAAAAAAACTTGAGTACTGTCCAGCTGTAGGAAAATATGAAAGAAACATGGTGGTGCAGATTAGTAAGATGGTAGAAACTTTCCCAACTTTCTTTGGTGACACAAAAGGAGGGTCCACTTGTTTCCATGAAATCTGAGCTCCCCAGGAAACAGGTCTCATTTTCTCTGGCAAAGATTGTAGAACAGCCAGTAAGATGGAGCACATGTCAAAAAGAGCCACCACTGTGGCGGCTAGCACAACGAGGCTGTCTCTATATCTGGCAGACAGGTGTACTCCAGTGGCTGGGCTGCTGGCCAGACTGGCCGCAAAAGAGGCTCTGCTCCTGGGTGACATCAGTTACATGGGCAAATATCACAGAGAATGTGAGCGAGAAGACTCCAGAAATCATGGCAAAATGCTAGCACAAGCTGATTTTCATCAGTGGGATTGGGAGGGAAGCAGGTGAAGAAGACTTCCTCCCCCATAAGTCCGATAGAGCACCTACCTGTAAGTGGTCACTAAGGAAAGATAACAGGCCCTTAACACCTTGAATGTGACCCTTCATGAGGAATGTATGTTGAGGAAATGTTTCACGTAGGACAGTTAACATTGGAGTTGTCAACAGGCCACATGCAAAGAATTCAAGGAAGATGATGATAGCAGTGAGGTATATACTTGGTTGACCTGAGCTGCAGCCCATGGCCTGCGTGCCCCCTTTTATGGCATGGCTTCTTTCTCCTCTGGCCCTTTGCTCCATGCTCATGTCAGGGCCATGCCTTAGAGACAACCGGCCGTTGCAGAGGGTTAAGGAGGCGGCTGCTGCCAGAGCTGCAGAATAGCCATGGAGGGAAAGACAGGATCACAGCTCCAGGGGCCACTGCCACAGTGACTGTGACCCTTTTGGCTGGTGAAGCCTATTTTTGATACATACCAGTGCAACAGAGACCCTTAGTGGCCACAAAGCCTAAGTTACATACTATACTGCTCTTTGCAGAAACGATTTAGACCTTGCCCTGGAGTTGCCCATTGTTAACATTTTGCAATGTTGGTTTCCGCTCTCCCTCCCCCTTCCCAATCACATACACAGATATGTTTTATTTTTGGTGAACTTTTAAAAGTAACTTGTAGACACTATGACATTTGTGTACATATGTACAGTAACGATCTCCTAAAAATAAGGAACTGGTTTTAATCACAATACCGTTATGGTATTATCTCATATACTGCCCATATTAAAATTCGCCAATTGTCCAAATAGTCTCTTTTATAGCTTTTTTCTTAAAATGCAGAATTCACTTTAGCTTTCCTGTATCTTTAGTCTTACTTAGTGTAAAACAGCCCACCCCGCCCATTGTCTTTCATGACATTGGCATTTTTAAAGGGACCACACTGGCTGTTTTGTTGAATGTCCCCAAAATCTGGGAGTTACCCGATTGCTTCTTCGTGATTAGATTCAGGTTAAATATTTTTGGCAACAGTACAATATAGATGAAGTTGTGTCCTTCCCATCAGTCACACCAGGGACACGTAATGTCAGTTTGTCCCTTATTTGTGATGATGAGTTTGGTTTCTTGGTTAAGATGATGTTTGCCAGATTCTTCCCTTGTAACGCTACCTTTTCCTTTGTAATTAATGCAAATATGGGGTGATAATTTGAGACCTTGTGGCTCTCCATTTCCTACACGAACTTTCACCCAGTGCTTTCAGCATCTATTGATGATCCTTTCTGGAGTCGGCTATTACATTGGTAGTTGCAAAGTGGTGATTCTAAAATTCTATTACCCCTGTATTTTTAGGTAACATTGTTTTCTGAGACCTTCTCTGTCTCTTCTTTTTAAAACTATCATTTCAAGCTCATAGGTGTTTTTTTTTTAACTGTGTTACTGCTCAGTATCTATTACCATTTTTTTTTTTGATGTTCAAATTATCCCAGATTTGGCCAATGGAAACTCCTTTGAGCTAGCTTCTGTGTCCTTTTGATATGACCTCATCAGTCTTTGAGCATTTCCTTGCTTTCTCGGACAGTAAGATGTCCAGGTTCATCTTGAACTCTTCCTGCCCTAGACGTAGAATCAACTATTTCTCTAAAGAGTCTTAGTCCCTTTTAATGGCGAATGGTATTCAGATCTGGGGTATGGGTATGCTTATTGCTACTGGGGTGTAATGGCTTCTAGGCCCTTTCAGTGAATCTGGAGTATGTGTGTGTGTTTGATTTTATATATTCACTCACACACACACACACACACACACACACACACACACCATTCAGTGAATCTGGACTATGTGTGTGTGTTTGATTTTATATATTCATACACACACACACACACAGACAACACACACACAGACACACAGAGTCATGTGCTGTGTAACATCCGTTATGGACCCATAAGGTTTTTTTAAAAGGGAAAACAGCTCTCCTTCTGTTATTATTTCCTTCTAGTTTAAAGACACCAAATCCCCAGAATGAATGAGCAGAGGGTCTGCAGGGCACATCCCAGTATCTACAGCGCCTCTTCATCCTCTTTCCTCTCCTCTTCCCCCTCCTGGCTTCATTCACCTGCCCAGCAGCCATGAAGCCGTTCATTTCCAGCACAGTATTAAGCGGTCTTCCTTGTAGGTGTATGAATATTATCCTATCGCTAACAGCGCTGTACTTCAGGATAGATTTTGAAATGTTCTTTTCGATGATGAATGCGACACCATTCCTCTTCAATTTGTCATTCCCAGCATAGTAGACCATATGATTGTCCGATTCAAAATGGCCAATAGTAGTCTATTTCAGCTCACTAATACCTAGGATACCAATCTTTATGTGCTCCATTTCATTTTTGATGACTTCTAATTTTCCTGGATTCATACTTTGTACATTCCATGTTCCTTTTATTAACGGATGTATTCAGCTGTTTCTTCTCATTTTGAGTCATGCCACATGAGCTAATGAAGGTCCTGAAAGCTTTACTCCATCTATGTCATTGTCAACTCTACTTTAAGGAGGCAACTTTTCCCAAGTCGTATTTTGAGTGTCTTTCGACCTGAGGGGCTCATTTTCTGGCACTATATCAGACAGTGTTCCACTGCTATTCATAAGGTTTTCACTGACCAATTTTTTCGCAAGTAGACTGTCAGGTCCTTCTTCCTAGCCTGCCTTAGTCTGGAATCTCTGCTGTAACCTGTCCACCATGGGTGACCCTGCTGGTATTTGAAATACCAGTGACACAGCTTCCAGCATCACAGTAACACACAAGCCACCACAGTACAACAAACTGACGAAAGAGTGATGGATCTCCTATAGGTAACCATTTTTATTAGTTTCTGCTTTGTCCTTCCTGTGTATCGTTTTGCAAAAAATAAGTGCGTGTGTTTTATGTGGGATGTTATTTATTCATCCATTCACTGGTTAAATTAGAATTTGTGGACCATCCTCCTGGTTTCTACCAACCTCTGTAATGTAGAAACTCTCTTCAGTGGTACCATTTGGTAACAGTGTGGTTAATTGTAATATTTCTAGTTTATGCAAGTCCATGAAGAAGAGAATGAGCCTATGTGCTCCTTCCATCTCCCTGAACTGAGGAGACCTGTGTTCAAGTTCTTGGCCATCTTATCAATTGTCTGTATCACCTTGAACAAGTCCCATCATCTATCTGGGCATTAGTTCTCTCAATGATAAATTAGGGTGGACTGAACAGTGAGTTTATCAAGGAAAGGACAATGTCCTGGTCATGTCAGTGCTGATTCCAGTAACTGGCATGAAGAAAGTACATGGTATTTGTTGAGTAAATGAACCATCTCTGTGTTTCCATAATCATCATGTTATCTCTTCCAGAGAAAACATCAGTGGAGATGATGACTTGACATTCTGAAATTTTTATTCTGTGCTTGGCCACCTACAAGTCCCCACTGTTTTAGTATCCCTCCCTAGGAGCCTAATAAGGCCTTATTTCCTTTCTTACACAGACGATACTGTTCTGTAGATAGTTTTGTACTTTATTTTTTTCACTTAACGAGATATCCTGAAAATCAGTCCATGTCTGTTCGTGGAGATTTCTTTACTTACTTATTTTTAAACAGCTGCATAATATTCCATTGTATGGGTGTACCATAGTTTATTCAACTATTGAATAAGTATTCAATATGGACATTGCTGTAACAAATAATACAGCACTGAATAGCTCTGTGCATACAGTGTTTTCCTCAGGGAAAATCCTTAGAAGATTGCTGCCTCAAAGAGTAAATTCACATAGTTTTATTAGATATTGCAAATTCTTCTGTACAAGGGTTGTCCTCTTTTACACTCCCATGAACAGTGTTTGAGAGTATTTGTTCCTCCACAGCCTTGCCAGTAGAGTGTGTTGTCAAGCTTTGAATTTTTGCCACTCTGTTGTGTGATAAATGGCATTTTGGTGTGATTTACAATTGCATTTCTCTTACACATGAAGTCGAGCATCTTTTTATAAAACTAACAGCTGCTTATATATCTTTTTATGTGAATTGTCTGTTCGTGTTTCTTGCCCATTTTACTTTTGGGTTTTTTGGTCCTTTTTTTTTTTTCCTTAACAGTATATATGGGAAATTGGTCCTTTATCTGTTTTATATATTTTAATTATCTGTTAATTGCTTGCGGTGTAGCTGAATTTATCAATCTTTTCTTTTACTGCAAATGGATTTTGAATCATAGACTTTCCCCACACCCAACTTATAAAGGAATTTGCCTATTCTTTTTTAAGTACTTGTATAATTTCATTTCATTTTTTTCCCATTTAGGTCTCTAATCCATTTGGTGTTTATTCTAGATTCATTTTTTCTAAACGGCTAGCCGACATTACTTGTTAACACTATTAAAAAGTCCAGCTCTTCCCCAGTGATAGGAGATGCCACCTTTATTATATGCTAAGTTCCTGTTAGTAATTGTGTCTCTTCATGTTCTTTATTTTCTATTTCATCTGGTCTGTTTATTCATTTTACTACCACACTAATTCATTCTAGGTTTTTTGAGGTAGAGACTGCTTTGGGATGAATCGGAAAGCTAGAATAAAAGTGACAATGTTAGAAAAGTTCGTAAGTGATTTACACATGGCCATAAGAGAAAATGTGACAGAAGTTGTTTTTTAATGAGTAAATGTCTCTATGCTGTGTAGTGTTCATAAAACATATTATGTCTGATTAACTGTTCCTCATAAGGTGGAAATTAGGATGCTATAATATCGTAACTGGTAATCCCATTTCTTTATAATTCAGTGTTTCTGTCAGATTGAGTATAGCATTAAAGAGATGATTTCGTGAGGCTGCTAGGCAAATCCCTTGGTTCCAGACTAGCTTTACGTTTTTTTTTTCCCTGTGGGGGAAAAAATTCACCTTTTTAAGCTTTTATTCACACTAACAATAGCAATTAAACAATCACAAGTAATAACTGATACTTAACTGATGGAAACTCTGGTAGCGTAGTGGTTAAGAGCTACAGCTGCTAACCCAAAGGTTGGCAGTTTGAATCCACCAGACGCTCCTTGAAAACTCTATGGGGCAGTTCTCCTCTGTCGTATAGGGCCCCTATGAGTTAGAATTGACTCGATGGCAATGGGTTTGGTTATTTAACTGATAATTGGCTTGATGGCACCTAATACCACCATGAACAACTGCTATATCATTAGTGTTTGTAATAATATCTAGTCCAAGTCTGTTTGCTGGAACTAAGCTCGATTTAATAATTCTCCCTTATGTACTTTCTCATATTTTTGTCTTTTGAATTCTTAATGTTGTTATTCTCAAATTCTCATATACAGACAACAGTTGACTAGGCTTTTAGTTTTCCATTACAGTTTCTACATGTACCATTTAGTGACAAGTGATTGCATTCTTCGAGTTGTATAACCATTCTCATCCTCCTTTTCTGGGTTTTCTTCCATTAACATAAATTCACTGCCCCCTAAGGTTCCTATCTAATCTTTCAAGTCGCTTTTCTCAGTTTGATCCTGTACAGATAGTTCTTAAAAGAGCATAATGCTCAAGGCAGATATTTTTTTTTTACTAGTTATGCTAAACTATTGTTTGGTTTTAAGAAGACTTTAGGGGATATTTTTGGTTTAAGGTTTAAAGATTATCTCGGGGCAGTATTTTCAGGGATTCATCCACTCTCCATGGCTCCACGAAGTCTGGGGTCTGAGAATTTGGAATTCTGTTCTACATTTCCCTCCTTTTGATCAGGATTCTTCTATGGAATCTTTGATCAAAATGTTCATAATGGTAGCTGAGCACCATCCAGTTCTTCTGGTCTCATGGTGAAGGAGGCAGTTGTTCATGGAGGCAATTAGCCACACATTCCGTATCTTCCTCCTATTCCTGACTCTCCTTCCTCTGTTGTTCCAGTTGAATAGAGACCAGTTGTTGGGCCCTGGATGGCCGCTTTTAAGCTTTTAATGCCCCAGGCACTACACAATGAACTAGGATGTAGAACAGTAGCACTAAACATGTTATTAGGCCAGTTAACTGGGGTGTCCCATGAAACCATGACCCTAACCCTCCAAAGCAAGGAACCAAATCTCATGATGTTTTTTGTTGTACATAAGCAGCCTCAGCAGCTACTCTTTTTTTTTTCATTGTAAATGTATCTATCACAACTTTCTCCATTTTGATTTTTGATGATGCGTGTTTTTAAATATTTTATATTCCAACAGGAAAAGATAATAAAGCACCGAAGAAAGACAAGAAGAATATAAAGAAGGCTGCAGTGACAAAACCAAATAATATCAAGTCAATGTTCATTGCTAGTGCTGGAAAGAAAAGTGCAGATGTGAGCTTCGTGGTTTTCTTATGTTTTGTCTTTTACTTTGCAACGTGAATTTAATGTTTTGTTATACACAGAATAGGTGCTCAATACGTATTTGAATGAGAAATATTTGCCCAACTTCAGTCACTAGGTTGGATATAGATTTCTAGGCGAATTTCAGCACTTCTGTGGTTGGAAATGTGGAGATAGAAAAAAAAATTGAACAGAAAAGCTGACTTGACGTGTTTAATTTCAGTAGTTAATGTGAGAATTATGGAATATGATGAAAATAGAGGACAGGAGCTGTAGACCTAGGAGTTATATATACACAGTGGTTGTTAAAATCTGTGAATAGCAGATTAGCACTCAGAGTGAGGAACGAAGTGACAAGGACCAACTAGTTAGCGTCTTTTCACAGATACGTGGTTTGGGTGAAATTTTAAGTGCAGCACTTTCTCATTCTGTCTTCCTTTATAATTTCTAGAAAGCTGTCGACTTGTCCAAGGATGATCTGCTAGGTGACCTTCTGCAGGATCTGAGCTCTGAGGTGAGTGAATCTCTGGGAGTTGTAAATTATGTAGGGGGCATGGGCTGAAGAGACAGTTTAGTAATTATAAAAACAGATTATTGCTAGAATTCAAAAAAAAAAAGGCAACGTGACACCACCACCAAAAAAAGAGGCAATCTTCACATTGATTTCTTCTCACCATTTGAGATGAGTAGTTTCCAGCTGTTATAAGCTACGTGATTATGTAGATAGGGCTGTGTGGGTGTTTGTTTGAAGTAGTAAGAATACACAGGAGTCAGTTCTGTGAACGCTCACTGCTTGCGTTGAGTTGCTGTAGTGTATGTTCCCTAAATAGATTGAAACCTGTCAATCTGCACAATCAGGCAGGAGATCCTTGTCTTGAATTCTGAGGGGGAGTGAAGGAAGAGTCAGTAAGCTGTCCCTGATAGAACTCAGACAGGCTGAGCAGCACCGTGAGTTTGAAATTTGACTACTGCACATAAGGACTAAGCTCTCATTTAGAAATGTAATCCTTTCTCAGAGGCCATTGATTAAAACGGCTCACACCATCACCATGTAGTTTTATCTTGACAGTTTTAAAATGTAATGTTCTGGGAAGGCAAGTGCAAAGTATGTTTAGTTTGAAAAAGAAAAAATTGGTAAGGGGTGGATTTAATATCTATTCTGGTTTTGTAGTGATTCTGTAGTATTGTTGCTATAGTAACTCCAGTGCAGGAACATAGATCTGTGAGGGGAGCGGGGAAAGAAAAAAAAAAAAGCTTTTTTTACCCATTAGACTTCAATAGGTAAAGAAATGTACTTTTTCTGTCTTGTGGTAAACGAAGCATGGCAGTGAACGTCTGTCTTACCCTTCCTTTTAGAAATCTCGAATAACTCTCCCACCTGTAATGATACCGAAGAAGAAAAGGTCCATTGGAGCTTCGCTGAATCCATTCTCCGTGCACACCCCCAAGGTAAAATGTGTAGAAATACCTTCAATCTTGATTGATACGATTTCTTAATAGTTACTTTGTTGTTTGTCTCTGTGAGGGCAGTGCCATTGAATTTGGTTTTGATTTTTGGTTTAAATTAGGACTCCCGTTTCATTACAGAGTGTCATGCAGCTCATAAATGTGTGCATGTGCCTGCTTTTTTCCTAGTAAATTTTGTAGGCACTGGTATGTGTTTATCAGAGGGCTGACAGCTGTGCTAAATGTAATAATTTTCCTCCCAGAAACACGAATTTTTTGGTAAACCTATGTAGCAGTAAAATAATTGAAGCTCGTACATTAATACAGAAAATCCTCTTATAAATGGAAACTGTTATCTGGTCAGGGTAGGACAGTTACATATTTTTAGTATTCAGGCCCAACTGACGAAACATTTCAAAATGTTTACAGGCAGTCCCTTCAGGAAAAACCGTTCTCCCTGTCTCAAGGAGGGAACCTCCGTCAACTCCTGTTCAGCTTAAATGTGCTGAATTTACTGGTAAGTCTGTCAGGCAAAAGTCCAAGGGTGTTGAGCAGTCCCAAAAGGAGGCCCTGTCAGGAGGAAGTAGCAGAGGTTTTAAAGGCAGTGTGATTGCAAGTTTTAAGTGAAAGATTTGAATTCATAGCAGTAAAGTTGAAAAAAATCTGATTCGGAGATTGGCCTCAAAGTGCCAATATGGAGCAGGAAAAGGGGTAGGCTGCTGTTTCAGTGTGGGGGAGCTCTTTGTGCTCCATGGCAGGAGTACATTACGTGGATGTGTGACGATGCTTACAGGAGAGACAGTGCAGGCTGCGCGTACAGGAGACGAGGACAAGTCGGGGGCAATGGATTTTGAAGATGGCGACTTTGATGAGCCCATGGAAGCTGAGGAGGTGACTGTGGAGACTGTGACTGACAAGACATGGAACCAAAAGAGTGAGCCAGCAAAGGATGTGAAACTTAAGGCGGATTCTGGGAGAGAGACCACAGCACACTTGTAAGTGTTTTTATGACTTTTCTAGCAAATAGTGCTACAGTTATTCTGTTGGATTTTGAAAGATTTTTTTTAAAAATGTGATTTCTACAGAGGCTGTTTTCTACCGGATGTCTCTGGTTGGGGCATAGATCAGGGAGATGAAAGCCGTTTCTCACCTCAGGAAGTTCAAGTGGATTCCAGTTACCTCCCAATGGTAAAAGGGGCAGATGAGGAACAAGCGTTCCAGTTTTACTGGCTGGATGCTTATGAAGATCCGTACAACCAACCAGGTAATCATGTGGAAGCTAACTACATGCCTTTAATGATTATAGTTGGTATAGGCTCTGCCCTCACTTCTGTGCATAGTAGGAGGGCAATACTCATTCGTTGTCAGTGCGTGAGCCACCCTGATAGAGAGGAGCTACAGGGTGAATAATCCTTAAAGATGCTCATTACAAAAATCATGTGGTTTTGGAATGTGTTTTTGAAGTTTTCTGTTGATGTATTGGAAGTTATAGGAATTCACTTTAAATGGAATCAGTCATTAATTTATTTGTTCAGCACATTTTCATTGAACACCTGTTGTGTGCCAGATATTTTGACATGAACTTGATGGATTGGATGTGGGGGTTGAGGGAAAAGAGGAATCCAGGATGATCCCTGGGCCATCCTCATGAGCCAATACTGTGAATTCTTGACTCACAAAAAGCCAGGAGACTGTCCACTTTCCTTTTGTGCCTCTTTGAACCCCCCTGAAATTTTTCTTTTATACTATGGGGTTAGGCATGACAAGGTCTCTTGGATTAATATAAAATACAGTATACACCTTTAAACAGACTTGCCTTTATTTAGATCCTTTTTGGATCTGAGGGAGATGCAAACTGTACTTTTCAAATTGGTTTCCTGGAGGCCGCATCCAGTGGTGGTAGAGGGAGTCTCTAGATGTCAGTAAAGCAAGTGAGTGATAAGAGTAAGTATTAATCATCAGACTTGAAGGCCAGATTTACCTTAAAGGTAATCAGGCATTGACTTTAACTGGAAAAATATTAATGGTCTCACCGAGAGGCAGTCTCACAGAACATTAATATACTTGAGCTTATCAAATTACATATATACTCTTACAGAGCCACTTGAGTAGCAAACTGCCATGTGTTGGTTTCTTAGGTAAAGATATAATCAGTCATAGAAATGTTATCTTATCGTTTCTTATCTGTATTCTCTTAGGCTGAGATGATTTGGTTAGACCCCCTCTCCTCTTTGACTACTTCTTTGTTACTTGCTGCTGAGAGGTAGACTGACAAGTATGGTTACTTGAGGCTGAGCAAATTATTTCCCATGCATTGCCCAGACCCAGGGCTGTCCCACTGTACAACTTCAGGGGACACCGTTTTCACATGGCCTCCCTGGAGCCCAGCAGTGTGACTGGTGCTCCCTGGAGCTATACAGCATGGTGGGCCTACCCGTACTGATGCTGCTCCTTGTGCTTTGCTCTTCTTGCTCAGTGCTGTAGTCCATCTCGGGTCCCATCCAAGCCAGAAACCTGGGAGCCATGCTCGATACTCCCTTTCCCTCACTTCCCTCATGAAATCTTGTCAGTTTTCTCCTCCTAAAGTAGACGACCTACCTTCTCTTTCTCTTTCGCTACCATCATTGTGAAACCCCTGACCCCCTCTTGCCTACCCAAAACATTGGCCAGCCTACTAATTGATCTTCCAGCTATCGTTACTTCCAGAGTGATTGATCAGAAGGGTAACTCTGACCACATCATTCCCTGATTAAAAAAAAAATCTTCAGCGACTTCTCACTGCCTACAGCTCAGCTCCTTTAGCAAGGTTTCTGATACCTGCTGTGTAGAAATTTTATGCCCCAGAAGTAGTTCCTTGTATGTACCTTGCTATTTTATATACTGTTTTCTTTTTGCTCATGTTTTGTCTGACTAGAATGCCCTTATCTGGCCTGTTCTTCAAAATTCCACTTAGGTGTCATCTCCTGGAACTCTTCTCAAACTTCCAGACTGGCCTGAGAGCCCTTTTCCATTCTCATCATAGCATTTGTCTTGTTATTTCAAAATGAGCCATTTCTGTGGTTTACTTTCCTCAAAAGAAGGCTGGGATCTTATATTTCCATCATCCAACACAATGCCAGGCACATAGTAGGTGTTCAATAAATGTTCGTTGAAATAAACTACACAGTGATTGGCAGTCCTGTAGATGTATGTGAAGGGTTCAGAGAACCAGAGTTGCATTTGCTGCTCTTACTGAATTTACCTCTTGAAGCCTTGTAGCAGTGTAGCGAAGTGGACGGTGCCCCCCTCCCCACGTAAATACACAAAAGCATCAGATTGGCAGTGTCAGTTGCCAAGGATTAGAACCTTAAGAAGCAACAACCCTCTTGCTTTCCTGCATGAAAATGAGTTTACTATTGCCACCTTTTGTTTACTGATTGATGCTCTTAGTAAATAGCATCATTTTGCAGGGCAGGAGTCTAGAACTGCACTGTCCACTATGGTAGGCACTAGCTACGTGTATGTAGCTCTTTAAATTTCATTAATTAAAATTAAATCAAATTTAATTTGATTTCTTAGTCATTAGTCACATTTCAAGTGCCCAAGAGCCACGTGTGTCTTAGTAGTTACCACGTTGGACCGCACAGACACTGAACAATTCTGTCATTGCGGAAAATTTATCTCAGATAGTTACCCGTTGTAACTTGTTGCAGTCAAGTCGATTACGACTCATAGCGACCCTGTAGGATGGGGTAGAACTGCCCCATAGGGTTTCCAAGGAGCAGCTGGTAGATTCAGATTGCTGACTTTTTGGTTAGTAGCCGTAGCTCTTAAGCACTGTACCACCAGGTCTCACTATCAGATAGTGCTGGTCTGTATTAATAGGTGTTATGATTGAGGCCTTGCAGAAAAACTCTATTTACAAAACAACCAATTTATGATATATACTTTTGAATTCCTGATGTTGAATTCCTGATGTTGACCATAGTTATAGATAGGCCTTTTCAACCAATATCGGGAACTATTTTACAGTTGAAAGAGTACCAGTCTTTTGTTGGTTTGTCATCCAAATGCTAAGGTAAAATAAAATTTCTAGTGCTGGAGAAAGGCCTCAGAGATCATCCAGCCTAGTTACTCATTTATGTCATTGTTAGCTGCCCATGAGTTGGCCCCTGACTCATGGCAACCCCCATGCACAATAAAACAAAATGGTGCCCGGTCTTGTGCTATTCCCATGATCGGTTGCAACCCATAAGATTTTCATTGGCTGATTTTTGGAAGTAGCTCGCTAGGCCTTTCCTCCTGGTGTGTCTTTGTCTGGAATCTCTGCTGAAACCTGTTCACCATTACAGCAACATGCAAGCCTCCACTGGGAGGCGGGGGGAGGCTGCACATGAGGTGCTTTGGCTGGGAATCAAACCTGGGACACCTGCATGGAAGGCAGGAGTTCTACTACTGAGGAAACTGAGGCTCAAAAAGATAAAGTGACCAGCTCTTTAGTGCAGAGCTCAAGGCTTCTCACCCTTGGTCCACTCTGCTGTTCTGTGGCACTTCTCAAGTTGTGTCCTCTGCCGTGGTACATCTTTCTCTGTGATTGATGCCAGTGAGTTAAATAAGATGGTTAAAAAAGAAGTCCTTTAATCTTAGAGGGTTGAACAGTTTCGTCATGATAGCAGGTAATGATCACTGAGCCTTGGTGAAATCAATGCTGCTAATATAAACTAAGTACTCCCAAAGACCCTTTTATTGTTTCTCACTTTCTTACAGATTCTAAGTAAGTCAGTTGTTGCTGAATGCTCCGTAATTATGAAAAGAATCTTACTCTTTGCATATGGGAAGATATCCTGTCTTCATTATGACTTTTTCAAGGTTGAATAATCCTGACTGCACCTGGTTTCAGCTAGTAACTTTGGGGGGAATGTAATCTTTGTTTACCATGATCTTTTTGTGGCAAATGAGGCATAAACAGTGTCAAATGTGTTGCATGAAGTGTGATATTAGTTTGACTGTAAAATGAGCTATTTGAATCTTTGAATCCAATATTAGGGTCTTTATTTTCCTTTGCATGGAATTTTGTTTTTCCATCTTTAACTGTTGTGAGGGATGACTTTTAATTTTCTGAGCTACAGTGTTTTTTTCTTCTTTTTTAATCATCCCCACAGTCCTTCCTTCCCCTCTTCCCCACCTCCCCTCATCTCCCCACAGCTGAAAATCACACAACTCTTTTAAGAATTTTAATCATCTGCAGAAATGAAAATTCTTAGATGGTCTTATTTCTATCAGGACAAATGACAAAAAGAAAGCACTGATGAGCTGTCTTGTGAAACGGGGGTAATCGCCCTTGTGAACAGTAGCCTTTGCATGTGCCGGAATTTTCTTAGTGTCTCAGATAAGTGGCTGTGTTGATTGGCTATGCTGAATTCCTGCTGTCTATAATTATTCATGGGGCCCAGGATTTTGCAAAGTGGCCATCTCTTGGGTTGACTATCAAATCTTTGGAGTCTCTTTGCTCATTTTCATGAGCCATGACTTGATATCTAGAAAGGAGTATTTTTACTTTGTGGTATACATTACTTAGGGATTTCAAAAGGAGAGTGTCTATTGCTTTGGTTACTTAGCCTTATGTAAGGCTAAGTAAGGAGCATTGTGAGTAGCACCTAGCCAGATGTCTTAAGTAGCCTGTGTGGTAGATAGGGTGAAATAGGGCATAATAGTAGAACCCTATTATGAGATGGAAACCCTGGTGGTGTAGTGGTTAAGTGCTACAGCTGCTAACCAAAAGGTCGGCAGTTTGAATCTGCCAGGCGCTCCTTGGAAACTCTGAGGCAGTTCTGTTCTGTCCTGTAGGGTCGCTATGAGTCGGAATCAACTCCATGGCAACAACGGGTTTGGTTTTTTTTTGTTTATTATGAGATGGAGCCCTGGTGGTGCAGTGCTTAAAAGTTATGACTGCTAACCAAAAGGTCAACAGCTCGAATCCACCAGCCACTCCTTGGAAACCCTATGGGAAGTTCTGCTCTGTCCTTTAAGGCTGCTATGAATCAGAACCGACTTGACAGCAATGGGTTTGGGCTTTTTTTTTCCAGTTATTTGAGATGTTATATGGAATAAGATACATGAGATGAATTACTTTTTTCCCAACTCAGTTTTACATATAGAAAAGTAACTGCTGCTCCATAGTTATCCAAATAGACAGATGTTAGTTTTTATCAGTAAATAAGGAATTTAGTATTATATTCTCAGATTTGTAAGCTCTTGTGAGAGGTTTAAATATGAGATTTGCTGAAGAGTAGTTTGCTTTTTCGGTTTCTGTTAATCTGGGCAATTTTGGTTTTGGGGGAAATGTTTGTATACAAGGTAGAGAATCATTCTGTCTCCTGTCCTCCCAGTGGTCACAGATTTCACCACCGTGATAGTGTGTGTGGTATGGCGTAAGTACTTAGGAACTGGTCTGGGAAGCGGGCAACGGGTAGAAATTTGGTGTCAACAATGAGTTACCAACGTTTAAGCAGGTTCAGTGTGCCTTTATATTACCTCTTTAATTTGATGTAATGGAAATGTTTCTTTTCTTATGGTTTTCCCTTATTCCTTCAGGTGTGGTATTTCTGTTTGGCAAAGTTTGGATCGAATCAGCCAAAACCTATGTGAGCTGTTGTGTCATGGTGAAAAACATTGAGCGAACACTATACTTCCTTCCCCGTGAACTGGTTAGTGGTTAGCTTTTGGTTCTCAGTAATTGTATATGCCACACATTCTGTGTTCTTCCACCAGCCTTATACGAATCATCCACAGACCTGATGATTCTTTCCAATGACCATTTCACTGATTGTCAGCAGCTCTATTATCAAACCAAAAACCCGTTGCTGTCGAGTTGATTCCGACTAATAGTGACCATATAGGACAGAGTAGAACTACCCCATAGGGATTCTAAGGCTGTAAATCTTTACAGAAGCAGACTGCCATGTCTTTCTCCTGCAGAGCGGCTGGTGGATTCAAATCGCCGACTTTTCGCTTAGCAACTGAGCGCTTTGACCACGGTGCCCCCAGGGCTCCTGTAGCAGCTCTGTTAGAGGTGGAGAAAAGCTAGAGAAATGAAAACTCAGTTTTTCAACTTGTTAGAGTATAAAAGCGTCTTGAGTTTTACTACATAATGCTGCCTTTTCCACTACCCCTCATTTCCATAGTTGGGGTTGAGAGGCTATGACTCTAAAATGTGACATGGCGTTTGGCCCAGTTTTCACACTTGTGCTGCGTAGGCCGCAGTACCATTCCCTCCATGGCCACTGAACAAAGTCAATGCCATTTGCTCCTCCTTTACTGGGACTTAACATCCCCCCTCCCCTCCCAACCCTGTCCTTTCCCCATCTAAATTAAACTGTGGAGCTTCTTGGTCAGGAGTTTTACGGTAGTTATTCTCCCATTTCGTAGGACTGTTAGTCTTTATCTCTCTGATTTGCTTTTGTGATGCCACTGGGAGGAGTTAGGCATTGGGTTTGGCCTTAGTACATTTTTTGGGTCTGTGTATATCTTTGAACTTACCTATAAGACCGTGCTTTATAAATATTTAAACAGTTGAGCATGGAAATTGATTTAGACTTAGATTTTTGGTGGTTGAGAAGATCTTATGTACAGACACTTTTTCCCCCCTTCACTTCCCTCTCCGTGGGAGAACAGAAAATTGATCTAAATACGGGGAAAGAAACCGGAACTCCAGTTACAATGAAGGATGTTTATGACGAATTTGATGAGAAAATAGCAACAAAATATAAATTAATGAAGTTCAAGTCCAAGGTTTGTATTTGCCGATAAACTTTTTCCAACCTCATTTATTAGTTGTTCATTTCCTGATTTAGCAAATTGTTATTGAATATCTACTTTGTGCAAAATGCCTTCTGCATGGCTATTGTTCACTGAATGAAAATTTGTTGGTATAAGTGTTAAAAACAGTGTATTAGATGATTGTAAAACTTTTTTCTTTCTCTCTAAACTGCTTGTAAAATAATGTTCATTGGAATAGGAAGATAACTCATGGCAAATGAGTTGCCTCCAATGCTTACAGCAGGTCTTGTGCTCTTATTCTGAAATGGAGAAGAAACTGTTCTGATGTTGTTTATATTAGTTATTGCCAAGTTATCTTGGTAGAAAGTTAAAGTAAGGTTTTATCTTTAAAAGTCAGGGTCGATGAGGCTATTTCTGATGGAATAAAAATCTTTTTTTTGTACGCTATATAAGATAAATTGTCTTGGTTTTAGTGAGATAGTTGATGCCTTTGGCCCTAATTATGGGGG
Source organism: Loxodonta africana (assembly GCF_030014295.1). Lineage (NCBI taxonomy): Eukaryota > Metazoa > Chordata > Mammalia > Proboscidea > Elephantidae > Loxodonta > Loxodonta africana. Next base: position 26,769,381 of record NC_087369.1, read on the forward strand.
CTGAAGCCCTCTGAACATACTGACTGTTAATAGTGATTATAACGAAGGGAGCATCAAGTTGCCGAAGAGAAGGTTAACAGTCTTAACTCACTGAGTTTTCATTTGGCTGATTGAGCACGTCTTTAAAACTCTAATGAAGAGCATAGGTGCCAGGCCAGACTGCTTGTGCTGTGAGCGCTAGCCCTTCCACTCACTAGTGTCTGACCTTGGATGAGTGCTGAGGGACCACTCTCTGCCTGTTTCTTTATCTGAAAAAAATGTGCCTATTTCAAGAATTGTTGGAAGGGTTAATTCAGTTAATTCACATGAAGTGATTAGAACAGTCCTTGGCATATAGCAGGCACTCAGTGAATATGAACAATAATCATAATGTTAATTATTTCTTATTTTTCCAGGAAGATAAGAGTTGCTTAATGTCACGTATGAAATAGTAGCAAATGATTTAATACATTAACATTGTTAAAAATTTTAATCTGTTATTGCCACTCTTGAATGTAAATTATTTCTGGGTTCTGTAGTGTCCAAGATAAGTCACTGGGTGTTTTAGTCCCAGTTGAAAGGGAAAAGGATGCTTTTTGGCTTTATTTATCTTTGTGTTCCATAAGGACACTACATTTGTAATGATTAAATAATACTGGTCAATTTAATTTGTGAAAAGTTTTTGTCTTTGCGAATTTTAAATATCTACCTACCCAGATAGTGGAGAAGAACTATGCTTTTGAGATACCTGATGTTCCAGAAAAATCTGAGTACTTGGAAGTTAGATACTCGGTAAGTCAAACACAGAAAATTACTGGTTTTGGGTTGAGAATGACATTTCTCTGTTTTTAAACTTTCAACTAGAAGTATTGGCAGGGCTCTCAAGCCCACAGTTCATTCAGGTGGTCTTACAGTAATGAATAATTGAAATGGATAAAATTCATTTAAGTACATAGACTACAAATTCTGTTGCCTTCCTCTGCTTTCAAGTGGGCATCTTTAAATATATAAGTTGAAACAGCAGGACTGTCAAGTGGAATGCATGCCACATGATGGAATTGAATATCATTATCTGTTGAAGTGTCTCTTGTGAGCAGTGGAAAAGGTGAGAGAGGAGTGTCAGTAGCATCGCCATAGTGCTGCTCTTTCTCCTGTGATTGGCAAGGTCATTGCCATGGCATGTCAATTAACTGGACCTTAACCTCTTTTTACCTCTGTTCCAGTGTTCTGATCCCACAGTGATGGAAAAGGGAAACTTCAAAAATGTTTCTGACAGTGGTGCTAAAAACTACCACAGAAGCATTTTGAATGCATCCCACTCTATTGCTTTCTTTCTTCTAATGGAGTGGCACTTACTTGGCAATTCTTTGTCAGTAAGGCGTGTACAGCTCTGGTCAGAAATTCTCTTTGGGGAAGCTTCTTGGCCTAATTTTCTTTTAATGGGTGTCTTCAAGATGGATTATTTTGTCATCGTGAATTGTTTTTGTTACCTACTGTGAATTGTTTTGGATTTCATTTGTGGCAAATTACATTTCATATGTATCAGAGGGATTTCTTCTGATGCTTCATAGAGAGGCTTTTGTTTATTTCAGAGACAGACTTTGGAAAATGTGAAGTAAGAGTTCTAAACAAAAAAGGTTTTTTGTTCCTTTTTCAGGCTGAATCACCACAGCTTCCTCAGGATTTGAAAGGAGAAACTTTTTCTCATGTATTCGGGACCAACACATCTAGCTTGGAACTGTTCTTGATGAACAGAAAGATCAAAGGACCTTGTTGGCTTGAAGTAAAAAATCCACGTAAGCAAGAATTTACTCAGAATGTTAAGGTGGTTGCTAATAAATGTAGTTTTTAAAAGAGAAGTTAGGAGATTTGGTCTATTTATTTCAGTCTGCCCACTTCCTTTTTTATGTTTGTCTCTTCAAGGATTTCCTTGGGTGAGTATAGGGAATACATTTGGAATCACCTTATTCCTCTAATACCTCAGTTTAATCTGAAGGAGGCCTCAGTTGGCCCAAGCGGCCGTTGGGGGTGAACCCTTCAGTGTGCTGTTTTGTTTGTACGTACCTCTGCCCTGGCTAATGTGGCCCAACTGTTCTACATAGTGAACTGCTGGCCTTTAAAGGAGGGAGAGCTTCATGCCCAATGTGGATAGTGCTCGTTTGGCCTGTTACCTGATGTTTTTTCAGTATTTGCATTTATGATACTTTGTTTTATCTTCTTGAATCCTCTTTAAAATGTTTTATGATTCCTCTAAGACAGTGGTTTTTTTTAACCTGTTTGGGATCCTGGATTCTTTGAACATATGTACATGTACAGGATTGAAGAATATCGTACTTAACCGTAAAAAACACAACCCATTACTATTGAGTCGGTTCCGACTCATAGCGACTCTGTGGGGCAGAGTAGAACTGCCCCATAGGGTTTCCAAGACTGGAAATCTTTGAGGAAGCAGACTGCCATATTTCTCCCGTGGAGTGGGTGATGGGTTCGAACTTCCAACCGTTTGGTTAGCAGCTGAGCACTTAACCACTGCACCACCAGGGCTACTTTTTCTTTTTCAGTAAATAGCTATTAATATATTACGTCTGTTCTCTTCCAGAGCTCTTGAATCAGCCAGTCAGTTGGTGTAAAGTTGAAACAATGGCTTTGAAGCCGGAACTGGTGAATGTAATTAAAGATGTTGCCCCTCCTCCACTTGTGGTTATGTCTTTCAGCATGAAGACGATGCAGCATGCAAAGACACATCAGAACGAGGTGAGGACCTCACAACAAGCTTTCTCCTTGCTTGAAGGCTTGATTGGATTTTGGAGATAAAAATATGTCCTACCTTAAAAAAAAAATGAGGCGAGGAAATAGGATAGATTTTGTACCTATGCTTGTGGATGCAATCCTTACCTGAACTTGTACAGCTTTTCTGCAAGTGAAAGTTATTCTTTCTGGAGGGGAAAGAATACTAATTCACTGTTTCCAAACTCCATTTTGGAGAATGAATTCAGTGTGGTGTTGGATTTTTTTTTTAAGAGTTAAATTGCTGGACTTCTTATTTTTTGTTTTAAAAAGTTTTTTTTGGAAAACTTCGAATGGACATAGAATAACAAAACGAACTTCCATCTATTCATCACTCATACTCAGCAGCTAGCCGAAATTTTGCCACGCTTGCACCCCTCTTTCCCCTTTTCTTTTCTCCTGAGTATTTTAAAGCTAATCTCAGACATTGTGTCATTTTACCCCTGTATACTTTGGTATGCATCTTTGAAAACATGCATACTTTCTTATATAATTATTATACCATTATCATATCTAATAAAATTAACAGTGATTTCTTGATATTATCTAAAATACACAGTCCATGTTCATGTGATCCTTTTCTCAGAAATATCTTTTAATAGTTGGTTTATTTGAATTCGGATTCATATAAGATTCACACATTGCATTTAGTTTTTATGTCTCTGAATTTCTTTGAAATGGGAGCAGCTCTCTCCTACCCCCTTCCAGTTTTTTTCAGTGACATTGTCTTGTTGAAGAATCACTGTCCACTGTCTTGTAGAATGTTCCCCATTCTGTATTTGTTTGCTTCCTTGCGGTGCCACTGAACTTCTTCCTCTATACTAGGGATCAGCAAACTGTGGACAGTGGGCCAAATCCAGCCCACCACCTGTTTTTGTAAATAAAATTTTGGTGGCACACAGCCATATCTACTCGTTTATGTACTGTCTGTGGCTGCTTTTACACTACAACAGCAGAGTTGAATCGTCATGACAGAAACCATATGGCTTGCAAAGGCTGAAGTATTTTCTATCTTGGCCTTTATAGAAGAAGTGTGCTGACCCCTGCTCTGTCCTTCATATTCCTGTATACTGTAAGTTGGCTCTAAAGGCTTGGTTAACTTCCAGTTGAACTTTTTTACACATCAAATCCATGAGTCCACAATGACACTGCAAACAATAGCAACAACACATTGGTCACCTGTGAAGGAAGCTAGGGAACCAACTCATTATTTTGAAAATTGGTAAATAAAGGGATTGAATCAAAGCATTTTCCTAGTACATATTGTATCTCAGGTAACCAAATAATTCATGGAGGCAAGTTTTTCTTTACAGGTTTCCAGTTAATAAATAATGAAGGAAAAATTGAATGTTACTATTTTGCAATCCAGTGAATCCAGTGAAATAATGGATCTAGGCAGTGATCATCAGTGGCTGCTAATACCATTGATAGAAGTAATCAATTCCATGTCTAAAGTATTCGTACCAAAAAAACTGAACCTAATTTTGATCAAGCCTTCAGATCTAACTGTATTTACAGGCGATACAGAGACAGAGGAACATGTTAAATGACACATTGGGATACAAGCAGCAGAATCTATACTGTGGGGCGTTCTACAGGACAAATGACTCAGGTTCTTCAAATAAATGGTTGGGAAATAATAGGTGGGCAGGGGTTGTACCTGTAGTTTTGCGTATCAACCAATTGCAAAGTATGGTCCTTATTTGGTGAATAAAATTGACACAGTTGAGAAAACATGAATCTTGCCTGGATATTTAATAATAATAAGGAATTACTGTTAATTATATTAGGTGGATGATCACATTGTGATATTTTATATATATAGTTAAAATACCATTATCTTTATTGTTGTTACCATGGAGTCGATTCTGAAGTACCTCTGGGTGGGTTCAAACCACCAGCCTTTCAGTTAGTGGTCCAGCGCTTAACCATTTGTACCACCCAGGGGCTCCTCAGCCGGCGAAGGGGAGATTTTGCTCCCCGAGGGACATTTGGCAATGTCTGGAGATGGTTTTGACTGTCACGACTGCAAGGGAATGGGGAGTGCTACTGGCATCTAGTAGATGGAGGCCAGGAAGCTGCTAAACATCCTACAATGCACAGGACACCCCCCTCCCCCAAACAAAGAATTATCCGGCTCCAAATATCAGTAGTGCTGAGGTTTAGAAACCATGTTTTAGAGACTGATGCTGAAGTATTTTGGGGTTTTGCTTCGGAGTAATCTGGGGAGAGGTGGGAAGTGTTCAGGATTTTAGATGCGGTGACCATTGGAGCTGAATGATGGCTATATGAGAGTTTACTGTTCTCTCTACTTTTTTTGTATGTTGAAATATTTTCATAACAAAAAGGTAAAATGTGTTCATATGTTCTAAAATAAATGTCTGGTAATATTCTGGGCGGTTTTGGTGAGAATGCAGAATAATACGTAGTGGACATGTGATAAGTGATTTTTTCCCTGCTTTCGTTGCAGATTATCGCTATGGCAGTGTTGGTCCATCACAGTTTTGCATTAGATAAAGCACCCCCACAGCCTCCCTTTCAGTCACATTTCTGTGGTATGTATTTTTGTAAGCTGGTTTACTAGTGACTTGATTTTAGTTTTCTTATTTTATCTCCAGCTGTTGGATCAGTAAGTTGTTTTTTTAAAAAAAATTAAGAGTAGTTAGCGTGTATTGTTAAAGAAGTTTTTTTTCAGCTGTGGAAATGAAGTTTTGTTGGATTGGTTGCCTCCTATCCAGCTGGCTTATTTTGTTTTAGGAGCAGGAGGCGGCAGTTTGATAATACCTTTTTTCTGTCCCAGTGGTTACTCTTTTGGAATTGAGCATTACAGAGGAGCTTTTTCCTGGGTGAAATTTATGCTTTAACTATTTTCTTTTCATGATAAAATTCTAAAGGCCCACCATAGCAGCCTAGCCACAATTTTCTGTGTGAAGAGACAAGATGCCAAGGCATCAGTGAGTAGTTACCTAGTTTGGAAGGAGTTACAGTGATAGCAGATTGGAGTTGGGCCATGCTATGTGTAAAATTCAGTGTATGAAGCTATTCTATAGAATTCTGCATGAGTCAGTCTCCAAGGTGGGTTCTGACATAGTCCGTGTTGAGTGCTTAGCCAGTTAAATATGTATTTGGTAGTAAAAGGAAGGAATAATAATACTTTTGCCCTGTTATGCTTCCTTGGATCTTTTCTAGTCCAGAACCAGAGATGAGCTTGGGCAGCATCTCCCTTGGATTTTAGGAAAGTAGGACTAGGAAATGCGCAGGGAAGGGAGTGTACTGGATTATTGCGGTGAAGTTTTATCCCGTAGGTGGGGTGGAATACATGCAACATAATGATGATGAGAATAGCCTGAAAAGTACATGGAGAGGTACTTAATCCATTCTTGCTTCTGTGCCTTATAGAGCAGTCATTAGCGCATTTCAGCATGCATTTATTCACCTTCTCTGTGTATGTCACTGTGTGAATGGTTGACATGAGGGCAAGGAACTTCATAGTGTAGTAGGGAAGCTTTGGTCAGCTTTACTTTTCTAATTTTGAGAAGGTTAGACTGAATTCTTCCGTCATATGCTGGTTGAAGGTTGGGGGAGGGGTTCTTTGGGAAAGACTTCTATACATTTTCCATTCTGACGTAGATAAATGGCAAATGTTTTGTCAAACAGTTTTAACAGTTGTAGGAACATTGGGTTCTGTGCTTGCCTGTTCTTTTGAGGGCCAATGACCTGACCAGTGTAAATACTTGACCGTCAACCCTTTAGGGATTGGGAGGAATTTATTTAAGTTTAAGATCATTTTAAATTGGAAATGATGCAGTGTATGTGTACCAGAAATTGGACTAAGATGGGTGTTGGAATCTTTATTTTTTCCTTCTCACAGTTGTGTCTAAACCAATGGACTGTATTTTTCCACTTGCTTTCCAAGAAGTCATTAAGAAAAAGGTAAAGAACTTGTTATTTATTCCTTTTAAATTTGAAGCATTTATTTGTTTGGAAAGAGAAAAAGGATGATGGTATGAGCTAGTAGAAATAGGTTATTTTATGTGTTATTTTATTAAATCTGTTGTCTCTAGATTGGGCTATGGTAGTAACCCGTTCAAAAATGTACTGGAACTATTAAGTTAGAAACATTGTTTAACAATGTTTAATCTTTCATTACCTGAAATTAATGAGATTCTACACTATTTCAGTAGATGGATATAGACTCATCCCCTCCTTCAGATAGCTTAATTGGAAGCTTTTGCAAAGTGCATGATCACGTGATTACTGTTTTGGGTAGAGCCCCACCTTAGCTTGAAGGAAGCCAAGTGAAGTGGGGAATATTGTGGATATTAAAGGGACATGTACTGGAAAGATTGACGTGGGCTGGCCAAATTTGATCAGTGATCTCTAAACTCCCAGTATACTCCATGAAGTTTTCACAGGTCCTTGATTAAATGGAAAGAAAAAATAGTGTAATGTAGTGAGTTTTTCACAAAAGTAAGTATATTCAGTGTCAAGAACTTCTTTAGAAGAGTATGTTGTTTCTTTTATGAAATGATGGCGTTGGTAAATTTGTAGTTTTTTTTAATAGTCTTACATGACAAAATTAAAAGTTAGCGACTTTCTCAGTTTCCACTTACTTTCAGTTGGCTTGAGAATCCTAATAGCCTAGGGGAGCCATTGGATCAGGTTATTATTTATGATGTGCCCTGAGTTTCCGATCCAAATAAAATAACCTAGGAAAAGTCCATCAGAATCAAATTGATCTTTTTTTACACCAAGTTAATGGTAAAACACATAGAGCCATCGACTTCCATTTATAAGAGTGAACTTTTTGAATACCTGATTTATATTCAGTAATCCAAGTGGAAGCATTTTGTATGAGGATGCATTTTATTTATACTTAAGACACTTGTAATTCTTAAGTGTATATTTATCATCTAGCTTCTTATTTATAGGATCTCGAACCACTGTTTGAGATTAATTTCTGCAATCCTTGGCATTTCTTTGTGGGGTAAATAGATGAACAAATCTACCAGGGGTTATATAGGAAAGTAATATTTTTGATGGGTGCTCTGATTCATATGTTATAAAGCGTGTCCAGATGCACAAGCGTGTCCCTTTGGAGGGACATTCCTATGGGACATTCCTACCCTTGATATTGCTCAGCACTTACAATTTTGCTTCATTCACGTGCTTATTACTAGAATGAGCTCCTTAGAGACTTAGTGCAATTATTACTGTGAAACCTAGAATGAGGAATTTCACTGCTGCATTTAGTTTCTGTAGATTTCAAATGGATGGTTTCTTTTAACCCTAAGAAATCTTACCCCAGTTCAAAAAGAGCCCAGGTACAGCACCTGCGAGGAAAGAGTAAGTGACTGGAATGTTTTTATCTAACAGAATGTGAAGGTTGAGGTTGCTGCAACAGAAAGAACGCTGCTAGGGTTCTTCCTTGCAAAGGTTCACAAAATTGATCCTGATGTCATTGTGGTGAGTAGATGCTTGATCATGTTGTGGGGAAGCTGTTCATTTCTTAGTTCTCTTTCGTGTGACTTTATTGGTACTTTCGAGCAGTCAGGAATCTTTGCAGGATGAAATGGAAGGATATCGCTGTATTTTTTGCTAATGGAAAAAGAAATCCCAACCCACTGAAAAAGTTTTTTTTTTCTCTAATATAAAAGCAACCTGTGAATTATTGTAGAAGTTTGGGATACTGCAGTTCATTTACACTTAGAAAGCCGCATATACAGAAGCAACTTGTGTAAACTGTTAGTGCCTCCAAAATTTTGGCTTTATGGCACAGTTGTATACTGGTCACAGGAGTTAATTCCCTTGGTTTGGTGCAAATCACGAAACTGTAAGTATTTAAACTTTATGAGCTCAGTGAAACCCTATGACATATTCCTTTGAGAGCGCAGGGCAAGGAACATTTCTCAGTGCTTACACCAGACAGTGACAACTAATAATTCATTGAGTGTTATCTTTGCTCCAGTTCCTAAGAGTCATAAAGCAACATGTTGCTTTATATTTTCACTGGCTTTCCTTAGTTTGTAGGTTGCTTGATAAGAATTTTTCCTTTTGTCTCTTTTCTGGGTTAATGGATCCAATTAATGGATCCAATTAGAGTTTTTTTTTTTTTTGAGGAAGGTAGGCTATAAATACCTATATTTTGAATGTAGTATTAGTAATTTTGTTACATTGAGGCCTTGCAAAAAGATTTTGCCATATCCTTCTCTGTGTTCGCTTTTGCTCTTGGATACCTTATCTGGTGATGATAGTATAGCTAAAGACCCGGAGGGCCTAGGGACTGGTATCATCAATGTCTGTACTCACTTCCTGATGTTTCGGGACCCATCTACGAAGTGCCAGGAAGCTTCTGTCCGTAGAGTTCTGCTTGGTGCTCTGGCCCAACACCAGGCCTTCACCGAGCCTCTAGTAACAGCCTGTCTTGAACCCCAAGGAGGTGCTATGGTGCCTAGGATACCTGGCCTGGCTTAGGGTGTGAGAGCCAGTTTTGTGTGTGAGAAATCCAAACAGATGTAAAAGAGAATCCTGATGGGGGCTTGAGTCCCTAATCCCAGGCATGATAATTTGGAAATAAGATTTCATCATGTCCTTTGAGTCTTTTAGATATATTTGTGTATTTTAGGATAATCTTTTATATTGTATTAAATTTATTTAGTATATATGTTAAATATTTATTTAAGAAAACCAAACCAAACCCGTTGCCGTTGAGTCGATTCCAACTCACAGTGACCCCATAGGACAGAGTAGAACTGCCCCATAGAGTTTCCAAGGAGCGCCTGGTGAATTCGAACTCCTGACCTTTTGGTTAGCATCTGTAGCACTTAACCACTACGCCACCAGGTTTTCCAAAATATATATATACACACACATATATATGAATATTTGTTTATTTTTAAATTTTATTATAAATGTATATATTACAGAACATTGCTATTTTTACCACTTTTAAGTGTACAATTCAGTGATATTAATTACATTCACCATGTTGTACATTTATCACCACTATTTCCAAAACATTTTCCTCACCCCAAACAGAAACTTAGTATCCCTTAAGCAATAACTCCTCTCTTCCCTTAGCCCCTGACCGCCACTAGTAAACTTTGGTCTCTATACATTTGCCTATTTAGATATTTCATATAAGTGGGATTGTGTAATTGTTGTCCTTTTGTGTCTGACTTATTTCACTTAGCATAAAGCTTTCAAAAGTTTACCCATGTTGTAGCATGTATCAGAACTTAATTTCTCTTTATAGCTGCGTAATACTCCCTTGTAGGAATATATACCATCTTTTGTTTATCCATTTATCTGTTGATTGGCATTTTGGTTGTTTCCACTTTTTGGGTACTATGAATAATACTGCAGTGAACACTGGTGTATAGATATCTGTCCTTTCAAGTCTTTTGGCCATATACCTAGGAGTGGTGGTATATATTTTTAATTAAAATTAATAACAAATAAATCCATTGATCTGATTTATTTTAAAATTGATTGTTTAAAATCATTATAGGCATGGGAACCATGTTATTCACAGAATGGAAATTATCATTATAGAAATGAAAAATGTTACATTTGGGGGCTATTTTCTACTCCATGTACTTTTGTTTCCTTGTTTTTATCAAGTTTCTTTTTTTAACTATTGAGTGGTGTATATTTTGTTGCACATTCATTAAGGGACTAAATCAGTTATGTTTGAACTCAATTCTTCAAGAAGAAACTAGATGCAGTTCTTGAGTTTTTTAAGAAGTCTTATGTAAACTGTCACACGACACTGGTGGGTTCTCTGTTTTTAAGAAAGCAAAGTGGTGTTGTTTGAATATGGCTTTTACCGATCGCATAAAAAGTATGGGGCATTAAATTTGCATTTGTCTCTGAGACTGTGACGCATGAGCTGCAAATTAAGAGACATCCTATGAACCTTGCATCAATTAGGATGAAATAAAGTTTATTCCAGCAATCTGCTTAGCAGCCTTGTTAATGTCAAGGCTAATGAATGCTGCTGATGAATAAATTCCTGAAGAAGAAAGGACCCCCAATTGGAGGTAAGCTCACAATGCCATCAATTAGAGACCAGAAAAAGAAAGGGCAAAGAAATTCTATGCATATGAAGATAAATCCTCTAATTTGCGTTTGTTATAACGTTATTGGCTGCCGTCTTTTTCTGACCAGGGTCATAATATTTATGGGTTTGATCTGCAAGTGCTCCTGCAGAGAATTAACGTGTGCAAAGTTCCTCACTGGTCCAAGATAGGTCGACTGAAGCGATTCAACATGCCAAAGCTTGGGGTAATAATCATTTTCAAAATCTTACTTCTCTATCTGGCTTTTTCATATGGAGTAGCTACCAAAGCACACACTATGCTTTTTCTGAATGGGAATTGGTTGTCTTACAAGAGGGCATCAGGACATTTTAACTTTAGCACTAAACATCTTTTCATTTGACTCCAACATTTTATTGGTAAAAGCCCCTGGTAGCTTTTAAAATGAGCTGTTAGAATTTAGGAACAGTGAACAGAGACACACCACATCCATGTAACTTCCACGTTGCATTTCTGAAGCGATAGCCCTTAAAGCAGAGTTGCAGGGTTCAGAAATCATTGAGTGTTGCCATTCAGGAAGAAGACGAAAAGGAAAAAATGGAAGGGAGCTGACTTTGAATGTATAAGGAGGCATTGGGCTAAGTGCTTTATGCATTAGTTACTCCTCACGACAACTTCAATTTTATTTTACAGGCATTCTCACATGGGTATGTAACACATTCAAGATCATGTACCTAGTAAGGGGGAGAACTAGAATTTGAACCCAGGCCTGTCTGACTCTTTTAAAACTCATATTCTTTTCATTTCACTAACTTTTTTCACTGATGGAGGTTTTACTGGTTTTTGCAGGCAGCACCTTCACTTCCTAAAGCTGACACTGCTCAGTGCTTGACACCTTATTTCACTTAAAGCTTATGAATAAAATGAGCATGTTGCCTCATCAGAAAACTTTTTTGGCTTCATCCCATGCTGTGGACATTGCTATGAATGTTCCCGTTTCTAAAATGTGCCACAACCCCTCTAATTTGTCAGCATCTTTGGGTTTTATGTAAAATGTTTCTGTGCAATAGAGTCTACCTGGAAAATATTTTGAGATTTATGCCTTTATTTTTCATGCCACAGTTGTCATGATGATGATTTGAGAGCTGTTTCCTGCTGAACCCATTTTGATTCAGGCATTACTCAGTTTCTCCAGACTTACTTGCTCTTGTTAGGCTACCTTAATACATTGTACGTTCTCATTTTTTTCTTACCTAGTTATTTGCATACCCATGGTATAGTAGAGCAGAGTGGTTAGAGGTTCAAATTTTAGAGTCAGTCAGGCCTGGATTTGATCCCACATCTTCCATTTCTAGCTGTGTGGCCTTGACTAAGTTACTTACCTCTCTGTGCCTCAGTTTCCATGTCTGTGAAATGGGGATAATTCCTTCGTTGCAGCATAGTTGTAAGGATTATGTGAGGGTTGAGAGGAGGACTGTAAGTTCTCATTCAATGTGAGGGAGTTGGTCAAGGCACAAGGAAGTAGATCCAGATAACATGACCTTGAAAGCAGAAATGTTTCTGCAAGAGGATGAGCAGAGCAGTGGCTTCTGAACAGCAATGTGCAGCAAGGACAATCTAGTGGATGTATATTGTTGTTAGGTGCGGTCAAGTTGGTTCTGACTCATAGAGACCCTATGCACAACAGAACGAAACACTGCCCGGTCCTGTGCCATCCTCACAATTGTTGCTATGTTCGAGCCCATTGTTGCAGCCGCTGTGTCAGTCCATCTTGTTGAGGGTCTTCCTCTTTTTCTCTGACCCTCTGTTTTACCAAGCATGACGTCCTTCTCCAGAGGCTGATCCCTCCTGACAACATGTCCAAAGTATGTGAGACGTAGTCTTGACATCCTTGCTTCTAAGGAGCATTCTGGCTGTACTTTTCCAAAACAGATTTGTTCATTCTTCTGGCAGTCCACGATACATTTAATATTCTTTGCCAGTGTCACAATTCAAATGCATCAGTTCTTTGGTCCTCCTTATTCATTGACCAGCTTTTGCATGCATACGAGGCGATTGAAAATACCATGGCTTAGATCAGGCGCACCTTAGTCCTCAAAGTGACATCGTTGCTTCTTGATACTTTAAGGAGGTCTTTCGCAGCAGATTTGCCCAATGCAATATGTCATTTGATTTCTTGACTGCTACTTCAATGGGCGTTGACTGTAAATTCAAATAAAATGAAATCCTTGACAACATCACTATTTTCTCCATTCAGTAGTGGACTAATGAACACTTCACAGAGTGGGACCGACTAGTTTGTGGACAGGGCTCAGCCTGTGGACCTCACCTGTTATAGCACTGCTAGTGGGTCCTCAATCTGGTCGCACTTGGGAGGCTTTATAAAGTAATTGGACCCTTCAGGGTGCCTTAGGAATTTATACCTTTTGTGGTGCTCTCCAGAGGATTCTGCTGCTACAGACGGGAGTTGGGACCACTGCTCTGGCTTCCTTTCCTACTCATATGTTTCAGGTGGTAAAATTGTTATTAACTCTTCATCTAGGCACTTGGTTGACTAACTCCTTGCTCTCTTCAAGGCTTTCTTTATATGGCATCTTTGTGAGGTCTCCCTGATCACTCTATTTAAAGTGGCAGTCCCCCCAAATTCTTTGTCCCCCTTAGCCTGTTCTACTTTTTTTCTTTTTCCATGTATTTATCACCTTCTAAAACTATTATTTCTTATTCATGGTCTCAGTATATCCCAAATCTCAGTATATCTCAAATCAGAAATCTTTTTCTGTTTTGTTCGCTGCTGTATTCTGAGTTCCTAGTGCAGTGTCAGTGTCAGTAAGCATTCAGAAATACCCGTTGATGAATGAATGAAGGGATGAATGAGAGTGTCATCGTTATGATTTTTGGGCTAGTTTCAAATGTTATAATGGAGTGTTCTCTTGTCTGCTCTTTCATGGGATTTGCTTTTTGTACCCCCTTGTAGAGCCGGAGTGGTTTTGGTGAAAGAAATGCAACCTGTGGCCGAATGATCTGTGATGTGGAAGTTTCAGCAAAGGAATTGATTCGTTGTAAAAGCTACCATTTGTCTGAACTGGTCCAACAGATTCTGAAGACGGAAAGGGTTGTAATCCCAATGGAAAATGTACAAAACATGTACAGGTATGATCCTGAGTGCTTCGGAATTTGTGTGTACTTGAAATTAGCAGCAGCCAGAAGCCAGTGCCATCCCTAGGCTGGTGGGGCAGGAGTGGGTGGTGCTACTGGAAGGGAAAATTGTCTCCATTAATACCATCTCCATTACCTTCATAATTTGAACTATTTTGCCTCTTGAATTATCTCCATCTCCCTCACCTCTCTTAGCAGCATCTATTGTTATTTCTTAAGAGCAGTTTGGAAATAGATAAGAATTTTGGGCTTTTTACCCTAAAAAAAGCGGACGTGAGGAGAGGAGTTTCTGGCTCTTTTGGTCACAGCTAGGGGCTATAACAGTGCTTGGCACATAGTAGGCATGCGATACATCTTTACTGGATGGAACGAATAAAAGGATTTAGGGAGTTTTCAGGTTTGTAGTTGACATGTAACTTCATTTTATCTTTGTGATTTTTTGTGTGTTTTGGAGGGGGATATTGGGATCAGTGGTAGGAAGGAATTCCTAGTTACATACCAGCCTTACTTTAAGTTGTTTCAAAAGTCGGGGTGCTGTGGCCCTGAAGTTACTTATACCAAAAATTCTATGTAGTATTTTTACAAAGTTTGGATTGTAGTCATTGTTTCTTTTAATTACTTGATTCTGTTTCATTCTTCCTTTTTGGTACAGTGAATCTTCTCGTCTTCTGTACCTGTTGGAACACACCTGGAAAGATGCCAGGTTCATTTTGCAGATCATGTGTGAGCTAAATGTTCTGCCATTAGCATTGCAGATCACTAACATCGCCGGGAATGTTATGGTAAATTTAACTTAGGAAGGGGGAAAAAGCATTTCCTGTTGGATTCAGTGTTTGCGTGGGGTAGTTGTTATATGATAATGAGTTTAAATGCATGCTTATAAAATGAGCAACTTGTATCCTGAAAGCTGGGCTTCTTTTGTAAAAGGAAGAACTGGTTGGGAGAAGGGGAGGAATGCCAGGTGCAGTATGTTGAAATTTGGGTGAACATGAGGGTCATCTTTCTAAACATCTGGATGTGTCTGTTTTGTAGAATGGTAGATTTGGGAATAAAGAAATAGCCAAGTTGTCAGTATTTGAAGCTCTCTTTGTCTTGCTTGCAACTATAATGCTTAAAGAAAACATTAGAAATAATTTAGTACCTTTTTTTAAGCAACCCTAATTGGGAAGAGCTTTGAAGGAGGTGCTATGATTAAACTTACCAGCTCCCAGTTGCTTTTGTTTGTTGTGGTTTTGAGCTCACATTTAAAAAAGAAATTCTATTTACTAGTCCAGGACGCTGATGGGTGGACGATCTGAACGTAATGAGTTCTTGTTGCTTCATGCGTTTTATGAAAACAACTATATTGTGCCTGACAAGCAGATTTTCAGAAAGCCTCAGCAAAAACTGGTGGGTCCAAAATTGGATAGTATTTTGCCTTTTCTTACCCCTCCCCCTTTATTACTTAGATAGCTTTTCTTTGCTGTAATAACATCTGCTTCCAAAATAATTAATATCCTGTGTACTGTAGAAACGGTTTCAAGTTTATTCCATTATGGTCATTCCCTTCTCCACTTTGCTCTGTACAGATAAAAATTACTTGGGAAATATGAAAGTTTTTGAGGGAGACATTAGGCCTCTCTGATGAGTGACCATACATGTCAAATGTTTTACCACCTTAACCCTACCCAAAGTGAAATGCCAGTTAACCCTTTTATTTCCTTAAGCCTATGGATTTGAACCTTTATTTTTGTGTTGCGTTTTTATGTACTAATATGATTATGGATCCCTGGTGGCACAGTGGTTAAAAGCATGGCTGCTAACCAAAAGGTCAGCAGTTCGAATCCACCAGCTGCTCCTTGGAAATCCTGTGGTGCACTTCTGCTCTGGCCTTTGGGGTCTCTGTGAGTTGAAATTGACTCGATGGCAGTGGGTTTTTTTTTCTTTTGTTTTAATATGATTAAGGTCACCACAATCAGGTTTCTGAATTAGCCTCTATCATATTGGAAGGAAAACTTAGTTTAGCTACTGTTTTACCAGCACTGATAGTAATTGATTCAGAATGGGGATTTCATGTTAAAATGTGATTCAGGTTCTCGTATTTGCTTGTTTATTTACATTATCAAAATTGGTGTAGGGAGTATTAGAGGAATTCAGCTGCTGCTCAAGTATTAGCCATTGGTCATTAATAAACTACTTGGGGATGAATTTTCCATATATGGTTATAATTATTTTAAGCTGTCTATATAAAAAATTTTTTTATATTAATAATGATAATACTGATGATAATATCCTTATGGAATATTTTGTGTTTTTACATCATGAATGTAAGAGTAGTAAGTTTAAGAGACTATAGTCTTAAATTTCCTATAATTTGAAGTTATATTTTTAGTATCAATTGATCAAAAAATATTAAAGGTTTCTATGGATTCAGAAACATTTAGGAATAGGATTAGCATATTTTTTATCAGGACACCAGAACATCACCATATGCACAAATTTGGGGGAAAAAGAAAGTAACTCTGAGATGCAGTACTTGTGCAGGTAACCACCATGCTTGGTGTTCATTGAGATTCACGAACACATTACAATACTTTTTTCCCATCAGTAGGAACAAACATTAATTAAAAGTAAATAGTATTAGAACTATCTACTGAAATTGGAAAAGGGGGGATCATAAAACTTCTTAATTAATTGATTAGCTGCTGAAGTTACCTTTCCATTTGATATTAGGGAGATGAAGATGAAGAAATTGATGGAGATACCAGTAAATACAAGAAAGGACGTAAGAAAGCAGCTTATTCTGGTGGCTTGGTATTGGATCCCAAAGTTGGTAAGGCTGCCAGCGAATTGGTTTGCCCGTGGTGTTAAGGAATTTCTTAGCATAGAGCTAGGCTTGGGAAGTTAGAGGACCTGAATTGTTTGACAAATTAGCAAAAAGATTTTATAATGACCTTATTTTATCTTTTGTTGTGAAAATCATGTTTGCTGGTCACCTGACATGGAATTAATGTGAATATTATCAAGTAACTTGAACTCTGAGTAGGAAGCATTTTTGACAAACAGCAATTTTTTTTTATGTAATGAAATGTAGTGGTAGTAATTTGGTGTTAGAGTCGGATTTGAATTCTGGTTATATGATCTGGGGCTGCCTGTTTAACCTCTGTAAGCCTCAGTTTCCTCCTCTTTAAAAGGGAGATAAGAATAATATCTGCCACATGGGGATTTAAGAAATAAAAGTGACTGTTTAGTTGTTTAGTATAGTGTCTGGCACAGAGTAAGCTATCAATATGTTTGCCATTGTTATTGTTGTCTTAGTCATGGACATTTATTTTTTATTCAGTTTCTTCTCAAGGTGAAGATAACTCTTTGTAAATGTCCTAGAAAAATACAGTAGCTTTCTGTTCACCCTTTGCAAGTAAAAGGGGTGGATCGTTCCACTACTGACATTTAGGTATATGTTCCTCGTCTAACTATTAGCACAGTTTGTGTATGGGTAAGTGCTAACCTTTTACTTCTTTGAAGAAATGGTTGTGAAAAAGAATTTAACCCTCACTGGTACAGATAACTACACATTTTGAAGTGAGGGTGGGAGAATAGATGGAAGGGAATGCTGGCATGAAGCAGAATTTAACAGTACACGCACCTCTCACTTACTGACATGGTTAGCTTCCAAAGACCAGGCTGTTAGGTGAAAATTGGCGTTATGCAAAAATGGAAGATGACCACATCAGATCACAAAATGGAGGATGACTATTATATAACTGCCAAATTACATCATTACATAACTGCCAAACCACTGAGACTGATGGCCCAGTCAAGTTGACACATAACCATCACAGCCAGCTTTACCCTCACCTTGCACCGTGGTGTTCGTTACTGCCAGACGTATGTTGTTAATGTGCAAAATAGTAAGATGGTAGATTTTTTACTACTATCATAAATGTGAATTGTTGGATAACGAGAGAGTTGATAAGTGAGGAGTAGGTGTATTTTTTTTTTGAAACAGATATGACTGCTGTCCAAAGTCATTAATATGGGGAGGTATTTGCTCATAAAGATGTACTTTGGGGACTGCTGGGGAAAGGACTGGGTCTAGCTGGTTCCAAGATGAGACACGATATTGCCTACTACAGTTTTGGTCCCTCTTTTGTGGCCTGGGTTTTCACTTTAATCCAAATTATTTTATGGAGTGGTAGTAGACTCTTTTTTCCTTTTGTCTACCTCACAGCTCTTGATAGTTTCTAACATACTTCATGGTGTATTTTCTAATGTGACATTTTGACAGATTTGCACTTCTTTAGACTTTTTATGACATGGCTTTTTTTTTTTCAGGTTTTTATGATAAGTTCATTTTGCTTCTGGACTTCAACAGTTTATATCCTTCCATCATTCAGGAATTTAACATTTGTTTTACGACAGTGCAAAGAGTTGCTTCAGAGGCACAGAAAATTACAGAGGTTCGTACTCAACGGGGGCTCTTTAAATTGAGGTTAAAAGTAGTGCTTATAAAGGAAAAGAACCAAGGGAATTAACTTTCTAGTTTTTCCTCTTCAGGACACATGCAATCGTGTCCTTTCTGAGTGGTCAAAAAAAGGGAAGGGTTGGGTAGGAAACAGACTGGTTCGGTGTCTTTTTTTGTTTGAACACATATAATTCACATACCATACAATTCACCATTTAAATTCATTGGCTTTTAGTATGTTCGTAGGGTTTGCAATCGTCACAATCAATTTTAGAACATGTTCATTACCCCAAAAGAAATCCCCTACCATTTAGCTGCCACTTCACCTCTAACCCCTCCATTACCTCCAGCTCTAGTCAGCCACTAATCTACTTTCTGTCTCTATAAATTTGTCTATTCTGGACATTTCATATAAATGAAATCATACAATATGTGGCCATTTGCTTTTGGCTTATTTCACTTAGCATACTGTTTTCAAGGTTCATTGACATTATAGCATGTGTCAGTACTTCATTCCTTTTTACTGCCAAATAATGTTGCATTGTATAGATACACCGTATTCCATTTATTTTAGAGTCAGCATGTCAAGTTCTATAAAAAAGCTGGCTGGAATTTTGATAGGGATTGTGTTGAGTCTATATATCAATTTGGGAAATATTGGCATCTTAACAATATTAAGTCCTTAAATCCATGGACATGGATTTATTTAGGCCTTCTTTCATTTCTTTTACCAATGTTTCATAGTTTTCTTTGTACAAGTCTTGCACTTATTAAGTTTATTTCTAAGTGTTTTATTCTTTTTGGTGCTATTATAAATGGAATTGTTTTCTAAATTTTGGTTTTGGATTGCCTATTGCTAATATATAGAAATAGAACTTTTTCATTTTTGTATATTGATCTCGTGTCCTGCAAACTTGCTGATTAGTTTTAATAGGTTTTTTTTTGTGTGTGGATTCCTTAGGATTTTCTCTATATAGGATCATGTTATCTACAAATGGAGATAGTTTTACTTCTTCATTTCCAGTCTGTTGTTGTTAGGTGCTGTCGAGTCAGTTCCAACTCATAGCGACCCTGTGTACAACAGAACGAAACACTGCCTGGGTCTCACAGTTGTTGCTCTGCTTAAGCCCATTGTTGCAGCTACTGTGTCAGTCCATCTTGTTGAGGTTCTTCCTCTCCTACACTGACCCTCCGCTTTACCAAGCGCTGTGCTCCAGGGACTGATCCCTCCTGATAACATGTCCAAAGTATGTGAGATGCAGTCTTGACATCTTGTTTCTAAGGAGCAGTCTGGTTTTACTTCTTCCAAGACAGTTTTGTTCATTCTTTTGGCAGTCCATGGTGTATTCAATATTCTTCACCAACACCACAGTTCAAAGGCATCAGTTCTTCTTCGGTCTTCCTTATTCATGGTCCAGCTTTCACATGTGTATGATGTGATTGAAAATACCATGGCTTGGGTCAGGTGCACCTTAGTCTTCAAGGTGATATCTTTGCTTTTCAACCCTTTAAAGAGGTCTTTTGTAGCAGATTTACCCAATGCAATGGCATCTTTTGATTTCTTGACTGCTGCTTCCAAGGGTGTTGATTGTAGATCCAAGTAAAATGAAGTCCTTGACAACTTCAGCCCTTTCTCCATTTATCATCATGTTGCTTATTGGTCCAGTTGTGAGGATTTTTGTAATCTAGATGCCTTTTATTTCCTTTTTCTTGCCTAATTGCCCTTACAATGTTCAGTAGTAGCGGTGAGAGCGGACATCTGTGTCTTGTTCCTGATCTCTGAGGAAATCTTTCAGCCTTTCAACATTAAGTATGATGTTAGCTGTGGGTCTTTCATAGATGCCATTTATCAGGTTGAAGAAGTTCCCTTCTATTCCTAGTTCGTTGAGTGTTTTTATCATGAAAGAGGTTCGGTTTTGTAAAATACTTTTTCTGTGTCTATTGAGATGATCATGTGGTTTTTGCCCTTATTAATTTGGTGTATTACATTGATTGACTCATATGTTGAACTAACCTGCATTCCTGTCATAAATCCCACTTGGTCCTGGTGTATAGTCCTTTTAATATGTTGTTGTATTCCATTTGGTTATATTTTGTTGAGAAATTTTGTGTTTATATTCATAAGGGATATTAGCCTGTAGTTTTCTTTGTGTGTGTGTGTGTTGTCTTTGTCTGGTTTTGGTATTAGAGTCATACTGGGTCTCATAGAATGAGCTGGGAAGTGTTCCCTCCTCTTATATTTTTTTGGAAGAGTTTGTGAAGGATTAGTGTTAGTTCTTCCTTAAACATTTGGTAGAATTAATCAGTGAAGCTGTCTGGTCTTGGCTTTTCTTTTTTGATTCCTAATTCAGTCTTTTGCAATAGGTCTATTCACATTGTCTATTTCTCCTTGAGTCAGTTTAGTTAGTTTGTGTCTTTCTAGGAATTTGTCTGTTCTATCCAGGTTATCTAATTTGTTGGCATGTAATTGTTCATAGTATTCTCTTTTAATCCTTTTTATTTCTGTAAGATCTGTATAGTAATGTTTCCTCATTTATTCCTAATTCAGTGATTTGATTCTTTTTCTTTGTCAGTCTAGCTAAAGGTTTGTCAGTTTCATTGATCTTTTCAAAGAACCAACTTTGGCTTCATTGATTGATCTCTGTTGTTTTTCTGTTCCCTATTTCATTTATTTCCACTCTTTATTATTTCCTTTCTTCTGCTTTCTTTTGTTTAGTTTGCTTTTCTTTTTCCTGGTTTCTTAAGTTAGTGTCTTAGTTATCTAATGCTGCTGTAACAGAAATACCACAAGTGGATGGCTTTAACAAACAAATTTATTTTCTCAAAGTTTGGGAGACTGGAAGTCCAAATTCAAGGCGCCAGCTGTAGGGGAAGGCTTTCTCTGTCAGTTCTGGAGGAAGGTCCTTGTCTCTTCAGCTTGTTTCTTGGTTCCTTGGAGATCTCCATGTGGCACGGCATCAATTTCCCCTATCTCAGCTTCTAGCTTGCTTGTTTAATCTCTATATTTTAAAAGAGATTGACTCAAGATACACCCTACACTAATCCTGTCTTGTTAACATAAACACAGCTCATTTCCAAATGGTATTATAACCACAGGTACAGAGGTTAGGATTTACAATGCATATTTTGGGGGGACACAATTCATAACAGATTACTGATTTGAAAGGTTTCTTCTTTTTTGATGTAAACATTTACAACTATAAATTTTCCTCCAAACACTGCATTAGCTTCACCCCATGTTTTGATATGCCCCTTATGCCTTTTTACAGTAAATCCCCCCTCCAGAGACAACCATTGAGCTGACTTCTGTCGCCATAGCTTAGCTTTGCCTGTTGTAGAACTTCATATAAATGGAATGATATAGTATGTATTCTCTTGTGTCTTTTTTTTTGTTCAACATAATGCTTTTGAGATTTATCCATGTTGTTGCATTATCAAGAGATCTTCCCTTTTATTGCTGAGTAGGCCTCCATAGTTTGTTTATTCATTCTTCTGAGATGAATGTTTGGGTTGTTATCAGTTTTTGGCTATTATTAATAAAGCTGCTGTGAACATTTTTGTGAAAATCTTTTTTGTGGATTTATGCTTTCTTTTCTCTTGGGTAAATACCTAGGGAGTGAGTTTGCTGGTTTGCATGGAAAGTGCATTTTTAACTTCATAAAAAATTATCAAATTGTTTTCCAAAGTAGTTGTAACATTTTATACTTCCAACAGGCATGTATGAGAGTTCAGGTTGCCCCTCATCTTCTCTAACACTTAGTATTTTCAGTCTTTATACATTTTAGCCATGAAAACATTTCTTAATGATTTGACTCACTAAAGAAACTTTGAAAAGAATGATTTTGAGTTCCCTGACCTGGATTTTAATCTAACCAATGATCATTCAGTCAACAGTTTTACATAGGACTTAATGAATGGCTCTTCATAAATAAAGCCTATACAATTGATCGTCAGTAGGGAATTTGATTAAAATTGGTTCTCTAGCAGTAAAAGACAGATTTAAAATAACTCTGTAAATTGTTTTTCTGTTTTTTGTACACATGGAAGAAGATGTCTCTTGTCCTCTATCTAGCTGCTCTATTTACATGTCCTTTAGTTCCAACCACGGGCTTGGGAGCTGTTTTTCAATACCAATTCCATATTCCCAGAAGAGAGAATCTGATAGGCTTGGTTAGGTTGGTGAGCACCCCTGGTCCCATCAACTGTGACCACAAGAGTGGGTTCACAGAGTACAAATATGACTGCTGAGGGGCTTTTCTGTGGGACTAGAGGATAATTTCACAAAGTGCTGGATAAAACCCAAAAAACCCATTGCCGTTGAGTCGATAGACATCCCCAAAAGGTCATGTCAACATTTGATTAATAATGTTCTTTGGATTGTGTCCTGCTTACTCAGTCAGCCTTGTGATCATTATCATTATCCAACCTCCCCACTCTTTCTCCCACTTTGTTTATTTGAGCTTTACCATTTTGATTCTAGAAAAACAATAGAGTCCTTTTAGAGGTCATTGAAGAAATTCTGTACAAATAGCACTTTATAGATTCCATATTATTTTCATGTGCAGTACCTCATTTGGTCTTCAGAACAGCTAGCATCACACGGCTAGTGATGGTAGAGCTGGGAGAGGATTGTACATTTCTGACACCAGATCCTTGCCGTTAACTTTTCATCTGACTTCAGTAGTTGCTGGGAATAATTGGAATGTGTACCAGGATCTCTTCAATAGGCTTGTTCTCATCATCTGCTGTATTGGAAAACAATAGGCCCCTATTATTATTGTAAGATTGCTCATTTGAAGCTATTGATCTTCATTAAATCAGATGCTTTGTAAGGACTGGGTTATCGAATGGCATGGACTTGACATGCTTTAAGCCAAGAGGCTTATTTTTGATTCTGAACCTTTGAAAGGGCAAATGTGCCTGGCTTTTCTTTGCAGCCTGTTAATAGAATTAATGGAGGCTTGAGAAAAATGGCCTCATGCTTTCCCTACTTTTTCCTGCTGTAAATTTTAATGTAAGAAGACTGCTGGTTGCTTTTCTAATATGTTGCTATTCTTCTACCAATTGCAAACAATTTATAGATAAAAGGGACTACATAAATGCTGAGGAATATATATGTGTTAATTTTTAAAATGTCATGGCCTATTTTTTTTTATTTAAATATGTGCTCCAAATTCTTAAAAGAAATTTGCTGATTTAGTATTTAGGTTTTTATTTGTTAGTCTAAAACATTTACAGTGATTGCTGTGATTCTGTGTGGTTTTAAAATTCTGTAGTGTTTTGTTTGAGAGTGCAAATGATTTAAAGTAGTATTTTAGCTGTTTTTTTTTTCTTTTAAGTCCTAGAGGTTTCTCTTAGTGTTTTATTTTAAAAAGAATTTCCCCAAACATGTTGCTCCCCAATCTTGGTGAAGAGAGGATGGTATCATATGTAAAAATTCATCCCTTTGAACAATATTGAAATTATGAATAACTACATGAGTGGAAGATGTTGAGAATGACGAGCTGATAGACTTGGTAGGAAAAGAGGGCAGTGTTGACTTGTTCTACAACCCTCTAAGTGCCTCTTATACCACGTATGCATTATGGACATTTACTTTTATAAGAAAGTAGCTTTTCAAGAGGAGCCCTGGTGGCACAGTGGTTAACCACTTGGCTACTAACCCGAAGATCCGTGGTTCAAACCCACTAGCAGCTCTGTGGGAGAAAAGACCTGGCAATCTGCTCTCGTAAGATTACAGGCTAGGAAACCCCCTGGGGCAGTTCAACTGTGTCCTGTAGTGTTGGTATGAGTCAGAATCCGCTCGACAGCGCAAAACAGCAGCACCTTTTAAAAATGTCATCATGGGAATAAGGCTTCCACTGAATATTATTTTAGAAAAGTATTTCTCAAAAATTTGATTTGTCTGTCGTTTCTATTGTATGTTCATCAGGATGGAGAACAAGAGCAGATCCCTGAGCTGCCAGATCCGAGCTTAGAAATAGGCATTTTGCCCAGAGAGATTCGGAAACTGGTAGAGCGGAGAAAACAAGTGAAACAGCTAATGAAACAGCAAGATTTAAATCCAGACCTTGTTCTTCAGGTATGTTTTTTCAGTAAGAGATATCTGAGTGACAGTCTTCAGTTTTTAGGATTTGATTATTTGATGCTGTGGGCAAATGCATGTGCTTATTTTAAGTTTGTGGGTAGGCACCCATTAAAGAACAGCAGAATGCCTTAGAGTGGAAAGCAGCTGTATCAGCAAAGGCTGTATCTGAGCAAGACCCTGCTGAATCCTGGGAGCTTTGGAGTCTTACGTTTACTTGCTTCTAGGACGTCAGGGTATCATGGATCTGGGAAGTTGGCTTGAGTATGTTAAGAATTTTTTATTTCAGGGATAGTGAGGGTTTCTCCCTTTTATTTGCAGTCTAGCAAGACATCCAGTATAATGCTTAACTATCTGCAAATGTTGTTGTTTTTCTCTTGTCCTTGTGGGACCTGCAGTATGACATTCGACAGAAGGCTCTGAAGCTCACGGCAAACAGTATGTACGGCTGCTTGGGATTTTCTTACAGCAGATTTTATGCCAAGCCACTGGCTGCTTTGGTGACATACAAAGGAAGGGAGGTAAATGGCTTAACGTTCACATCTCTGAAAATGAGAATATTTTAAACTATACACGTTGTAGTGTGAGAGAGCCAAGTTTGTTACCTACTTATACAGCTTCAAATACTTCCTTTTTAGAGTAAGTTTAAAACTAACAGGCATTTAAATAATCATTCATTGATTCACTGTGTGTGTATGTGTTTATTGCTACATGCCAGGCACGGGGTATATAGTGTGCAGCAAAACATCAAAGGTCCCTACTATTATGAGGTTTATATTCTACACGAGAGTTGGATATTGGGAAAACAGACTACAAATAAATGAATAAATAAATAAAAATGACTAAGAAAACGTGATAGAAACAAATGCTCGACAGGTAATTAAAACCGAGTGGTGGACTAGAAGAATGTTTAGATGGCTAGTTTAGATTGGACAGGGAAGGCTTCTTTGAGGAGGTGACATGAACTGAGACCTGAATGACATAAGGGAGCTAGTTACATGTAGTTCAGGAGGAAGGTCAATTTAGTCATAAAGGTCAGCAATGAGAAGGCCCTGATGGCCGTGAAAGCCCGTGAAAGGTTTAAACCGTGAAGTGATAGGCATTTCACTACTTCTGAGTAGAATGGCTTGAAGGGGACAAGAATCAGCTGGGCAACCAGTTAGGAGGCTTGTTGTGGTAGTTCAAATATCAGATCATGGTGCCTTAGGCTGGTGGTATTAAAAAACCCAAAAAAAGGTATTAGTGGAGGTGAATTTGTGACATATTATGAAGATATACAGGATTCGCTGATGGATTGGGGTGTGAGGGAAAGGAAGAAATCAAGGAGGCTGCTTCCATTTTTGTCTTATAGCTGGTTAGCTAACGGGACCATTTACTATGATGAAAAAAATGGGGAGGGAGGGATTAAAAGTTTTTTCTTGGATGTGTTACCTTTGAGATATGTAATTGATTTCCAGGTAGCCATATTAAGTAGTTTTTAGATGTATAGATCTAGAATTCTAGGAGTATGTCCAGACTGGAGTTACAGATTAAGAGTCATTGGCTTTAGAAAGATGGGTCAGATACCAAATAGATTTGAGGTGTTGTCACTTTATGAATGAACACTGTAAGCTTCATCTGCTTTAGTATTACGTGCATGGGTTTTTCTTAATTTGTAAAAGAATAAACCAAAAACCAAACTCATTGCCATCAAGTTGATTCTGACTCATAGCGATCCTATAGGCTGGAGTAGAACTGCCCCACAGGGTTCCAAGGGTGTAATCTTCACAGAAGCAGACTGCCACATCTTTCTCCATGGAGTGGCTGTGAGTTCGAACTGCCGACCTTTTGGTTAGCAGCTGAGTGCTTAACCACTGCACCACCGGAGCTTTTATAATAGTTACATTAAATACTAAATACCATTTAGTTCCAGTAAACTGTTGTTTCCTTTTAATGGATTTAATACTACTCAGTCTTAAAGAAGGTAGTGGTTATGGGCAGAATGCTAGTATTGGGGGTCTGGATTCAGAATATTCTAGAGCAGGAATCAGCAGATTACGGCCTCTTGGCCAAATCTAGCCTGCCATATTTTTATAAATAAAGTTTTATTGGTACAGTCATGCTCGTTTGTTTTAATGTGTTACCTGCTTTTGTGTTACAACAGCAAGTTGAGTACTCATGATAGAGACTTGTATGGCCTGCAAAGCTTCAAGTACTTACTCTCTGGCCCTTTTCAGAAAAAAGTTTGCTGACCTTTGCTTTAGGGTCTAGACCAATGCTGTCCAGTAGAACTTTGTGCAGTGATGAAAATGTTCTCTGTCTGCACTAGCCAATAAAGTAGCCTCTAGCCACATGTAGCTATTGAGCACTTAATATCTGGCTAGTGCAACTGAGGAACTGAATTTTTAGTTTTACTTAATTATAATTAATACAAATTTAAATAGCCACATGTGGCTAGTGGCTGCTGTATTGGACAGTGCAGATCAAGTTGGTGTGAAACAAACATCAGGATGTTGTGAGAGTCACTCTTCTGTTGGTAGCCTTATTCGATAGACATGGGTAAAGCCTGTATTGAACATCAGTGATGTGTTAGAAACGTTTAGACGTATTATACAGCAATCCTTTGATACAGGTAATAACATCCCCATTTTGCAGATGAGAAAGTTAAGACTCAGAGATGAAGTACAGTAAGTAGGTATTTTGAATTTGAATCCGTGTCTTTCTGATTATAATTTTTTTTTTTTTTTACTATGTTAGTGTTGTCTGCCCTGTTTCAGGATGTCTTTCGTAACAGTGGTTCTGCTTTATGTTCTACCTCTTATTCCTGGAAGATCTTTTTCAAGACTCATGTCAAGACACAGGCTTTTTCACATGAGAAGATATAGGCCTTTTAGGGTTAGTTAAAGTGAGGGAAGGATGTTTTCAGTTTCTTAGGCTAAGTTTACTTCAAAATTATGTAAATTTTATCTCCGTATACGTATCCAGTGGCTGCTGATAGAATACCATCTTATTTTTGTATTAGGAAATGCACTCACTATGCCCCAACTGGGTGATAATACACGGGTTGACTATTGAGATTGGATCAAGGTTACTCTTAAGTTTCTCAGGAGAGGCAATAGTTGACAATTTACTCCCTTGGAGAGTGCCTCTTGCTGTTGGGAAATCCCTGTTGTTACATTTTCTGCATTGGCTCAGAAATCCACAAGCTTAAAAGGGCACTGTTGATAATGATAAGCCCCAAATTTGTCCAATGATCTCCCCCACTCCCCTAATCCATTGTATGTTAAGGGTAACATTTCCATTTAGCTGGATATTTAATAGGAAGTTTAAACTCAATTTTTATGTTTCTGTTGTATAAAATACAGCAATAACAAATCTTTAATAAACAATTAAGCAAACCCTTTCTCTACTAAAAAATAAAGGATTTCAAACAAATCTAGACTTAATCATATGTGATTTAAATTCTTGGCTTCTATTTTCTACTTTCCTCTTTCCACAAGTAACGATAAAAACAACTGTGGAAAGTAGACCTTTAAAATATTTTGAGGTTAAATGAGCTATAGTAATTACAGAGTTGTCCTCTGGAAATCTTGTTGTAGAAGAAGAGCCAGAGTCACCTATGGATATTATATCCTAAAATAAAAATGACTGTGAAATTATTGGTGATAATTATTAGCGCTGGAGGACAGAACAATTCTATGTGATAACCTGTCTTCGAGGTTGCTAGTGTTTTCCAGGTAGACTATTAGATGTTTGTGATTTCAAGCATCTCTCGATTATTAAAGAGGTATGAGGAGTAAAGTATAAATGGAGTGTCAGTTTTCTGAGATTTTGGAATACCTCTGTAACTCATCAAATTGGTATTTTTTTTTTTTGTAATAAGGTGGAGTGGACAAAATAATACAGTAACCTGAAGATCCTAGAAGTGGTTTGTTTTTAAAGCCCTTGTTAGGGTAAATTAAATTAAGGTTCAAGTGGAAATTAGTGAGAAAGAAACCTGGTAGCATGTCATAGCAAGATTTCGAAAATTGTGCATTCGAATATGGATTAATACACAGCCTGGGGAGGCCTTGAAGCCCCCGCTCCCCTTTTTTTGTATGTGCTCAGTTTTATGGGAATGATGCAGGCTTGGCTCTGATGACCTAATAATTTCTATAATCAAATGTATTATGACTGCTAAAGAACTCGGAATAATTACTAATTGTACTTTTAAAAACAGGTTTATAGTAGAAGTGCTAATAGCTGTGTCAAATGGACATCAATATTATCTTTTCACAGGTGTGATCTTTCACACTTAAATTCTTCTATGATTTTTAACTCTTCGGTAGTGAAGAAATTAGTTAACAGTTAAGGAATTGTATTAGGGAACTTACAGTGTGCAAGTTATTTAAAAATACTGAAGTCAACGTTTCTGGAGAAGTAATATTGAAACTTCGTTCACAGACACTCAGAAGTGAAACTATACAAATAGCATCTGTATTTGTGTTTGTTTTCAATGCATGTGTAGACCAGTAACATAAAAAAGAAATTGGACAAGCCTGCAGCACTGTGTAGACATACATTTTTTAAACCATGAAGAAAATGTTGTCAAGTTGTCAAGTGACTAGTGTGGTAATTGAAGTGATTGTTCACTAGATGGCGATAGACACCCTGAGATCATTAATCAATTAAGGCTTTTATTCAGTAAACAAGAGTGAAGGCCATTTAGTGACTTAAATCTGTCAACATTTCAGACTTACTCATTTTGAAACTATTAAAGAGAGGCTAAAAACTGGCTTAAAGGGTTGTAGTAGTCTAATTTATTTAATGTTTAATGATTTTTGAATCACAACTGTTATTGATAACAACAATCATTTAATTAATCATCACAGGCTAGATTCTTACATCAAGTAGCCAAATTCTCATATCTATGGCCATGCAGCCGCAATAGATGACTTCCTCAGCCACAGTGTCAGAGAGGTTAATCTAAGAGAACTGGAAATGAAATTGATATACAATTTTGCCTCTGTGAATTTGCTTTCCTATGGAGGCATTTTAGAGTTATCGTACATGTATAAACATGACCATTGCTTAATCTTCAGTGTAATGGTAATATTTGTCTTCTTGGAATAATTAGGATTTACTGACACCGGGATTGTTTCCTTTCTACACCCTGTTATTTCTGTGCCCTTGAAAAACTATTTTTGGTCTAGAATTCTGATTGCATGTAATGTTAACGTATGCTCCAGTGTTCGGGTGTGGAGCCCATGCATTTGTATTTTACCATCCAGTTGTCTGCAATGAGTCTTTGCTAGCCTGGTTGCCAACCAGTTGTAGACTGCCTTGATTTCAGTTGTGTTCAGAGCTGAAATTTGTGTACTTAGAAGATGTATCCAAATCATCACATGAAAACATTAAAATCTGGGCAAGCCTTCCTGGGCTTATCTAGGCTATGCGATAGCATCTGTCAGGAACCCTTGGGAATGGTACCAGGACTGAGGGATTTAGCCTTCGTTGGAGTCATTGGTTAAAGAAAATGAGTGAATATGGAGACCTTTGTAATTAAGTGTTAATTACATAAGTCTTTTATGTTTTATGTGGAAATAAGCATTTCTTTTCCAATCTTTATTCTTAAAAGAAGCCTAGTTTTTTAAAATCATTGAGAGCAATAAAATATTATAGAGACAACTAAAGACCCTTTCCTTTCCACCTTATCTCTTTCTCCTCTTCCTCAGAGGTAACTGCTGTCTAGAGGAGTTGGTTTTGTCTGCTTTTACAATGTAAGTGTGTGCCTATACATGCGGTGCATTTAAAATTTTTACCATTTATGTGTCATATAGCAATTCTTCTGCACTTTGCCACACACACACACACACACAAAAAAAGCAGGGGGAAAACCCCCAACTCATTTTAAGGAGCCCTGATGGCACAATGATTAGGCACTTGGCTAAGCACGATGTCCTTCTCCAGGGACTTGTCCCTCCTGATAACATGTCCAAAGTATGTGAGAAAAAATCTCACCATCCTTGCTTCTAATGAACATTCTGGCTGTACTTCTTCCAAGACAGATTTGTTCGTTCTTCTGGCAGTCCATGGTATATTTAATATTCTTTGCCAACACCGTTACTCAAAAACATCAATAATTCTTCCGTCTTTCTTATTCATTGTCCAGCTTTCACATGCGTATGAAGCGATTGAAAATACCATGGCTTGGGCCAGACATACCATAGTTCTCGAAGTCATATCTTTGCTTTTGAACACTTTAAACAGGTCTTTTGCAGCAGATTTGCACAATGTAATGTATCATTTGATTTCTTGACTGGTGCTTCCATGGGCATTGATTGTGGATCCAAGTAAAATGAAATCCTTGACAACTTCCATATTTTCTCTGTTTATCATGATGTTGTTTATTGGTCCAGTTGTGAGGATTTTTGTTTTCTTTAAGTTGAGGTGTAATCCATACTGAAGGCTGTAGTCTTTGATCTTCATCAGTAAGTGCTTCAAGTCCTTCACTTACAACAAGCAAGGTTGTCATTTGCATATTGCAGGTTGTTAATGAGTCTCCCTCCAAACCTGATGCCACGTTCTTCATATAGTCCAGGTTCTTGAATTATTTGCTCAACATTCAGATTGAATAAGTATGGTGAAGGATACAGCCCTGACACACACCTTTCCTGACTTTAAACCATGCAGCATCCCCTTGTTCTGTTCAAACGGCTGCCTCTTGGTGTATGTACAGTTTCTGTATGTGCAAAATTAAGCACACAGTCAAATGTCTTTGGATAGTCAATAAAACACAGGTAAACATCCTTCTGGTATTCTCTGCTTTCAGCCAAGATCCGTCTGACTTCAGCAATGATATCCCTGTTCCACGTCCTCTTCTGAATCCAGCTTAAATTTCTGGCATTTCTTTGTCGATGTACTGCAACCCCTTTTGAACGATCTTCAGCAAAATTTTACTTGTGTGTGATATTAATGATACTGTTTGATAACTTCTGCATTTTGTTGGATCCCCTTTCCTTGGAATGGGCATAAATATGGATCTCTTCCAGTCAGTTGGCCAGGTAGCTGTCCACCAAATTTCTTGGCATAGAAGAGTGAGCACTTCCAGTGGTGCATCCGTTTGTTGAAACATCTCAGCTGGTATTCTGTCAGTTCCTGGAGTCTTGTTTTCGCTAGTGCCTTCAGTGCAGCTTGGACCTCTTCCTTCAGTACACTCAGCTCTTGATCATATGCTGCCTCCTGAAATGAGTGAATGTCGACCATTTCTTTTTGGTACAGTGACTCTGTGTTCCATCCATCTTCTTTTGATGCTTCCTGCATTGTTTAATATTTTTGCCATAATATCCTTCAGTATTACAACTTGAGGCTTGAATTTTTTTTCCAGTTCTTTCAGCTTGAGAAATACTGAGAGCGTTCTTCCCTTTTGATTTTTCTGTCTCCAGATCTTTGCATATTTTGAACCACCCTTTGAAATCTGTTCAGCTCTTCTACTTCATCATTTCTTCCTTTCGATTTAGCTACTCTAGGCTCAAGAGCAAGTTTCAGAGCCTCTTCTGACATCCATTTTGGTCTTTTTTCTTTTCTTTTTAATGACCTTTTGCTTTCTTCATGTATGATGTCCTCGATGTTATCCCACAATTTATGGTCTCCGGTCATTAGTGTAATATGATAGCAGTCATTTAACTTATCATAGCAAGTCAAATTCTTGTACCAAACAGCTACGTTCATACTTATAGCCGCAGAGTCAAATAGATGACCCCCATAGTCACAGTATTAGAAAGGTTAATCTAAAGAGATTTGGAAATATTTTGATATACTGTTTTGCCTTTGTCAATTTGTTATTTGTTTTTCTATTCTGGTATACATATAAACATACTTGCATAATCCTTAGTATTCCACATCCTTGCCACCACTTGTTGTTAGCAGAATTTTTAATTTTTGCCACTCTCATGAGTGTGAAATGGTAGCTCATCATGATTTTAATTTGCATTTCACTAGTTATTATTTAAATTGGAAATCTTTTTGTGTGTTTATTGACTCTGGTTTTCTTGTGTGAATTGCCTGTATGAAGATATATGTCCTGTTTCTGTTGGTTCTTATATTTTTACCTTCTTAATTAGCTTGAAGGGAAAATACCATAGCCAAACGTTAGCCTTAAAATTGTATACTTTTGTCATCTAAAACATGGCAGTGTGAAGAATTTTCTTGCCAGACCAGACCCATGGAAACTGTGTGGGTGGTAGGAGGGAAGAGCTCTAATTCTGTCTCCAGAATTTTAATAGCCACCATTAAAAGTACTTTTAACTTCAGCTGACCTACCAACAGTTTGATTTTTTTTTTTTTTTTGGATACAGGAAGGGAATTTCTTTTAAGGCTCAAATGAAGGTTTAACGTATAAATTTTGGCAGATGTATTTTAGGTAAAGAAAAGCAGTATTTTCTTTCAAAGATCATAGATTACTTCTCACTTTCAAAGTTGTTTATATTTTGAAATTCTAAGCCAGAGAAACTTTTTATTCCCTTTTTATTGTCATGTTTCAGGGATGTTTGGGTTCTCAGTTCTTTGAAGTTCTTCAAAACTGGTAACACATATGATTCAGCTTTATTAATGGTCGTTCTCTTAATTCAGAGTTTACAGCAGTTTAGATGGAATGAGTTGGAATTCTCTATAGTACAAATTAATAGCTAAAAAAATTTTTTTTTTTTAGAGCCTAGGTTCTTTTCATACACCCTTAGATACTATTGAAAGAGCTATTTACAGTCAAGTAAGTGGAATCCTGGCTGCAGATCATTTGTATTTATGAGCTTGTGCTAAGGAACATCTACATTTGCTTGTCCATTTGTCTGTATCCTTTCTAAAAATTGATGAAAGTAATGTTGGTAAATATAAAGATGAGAAGAGGAAGTACTACTTTGGAAACACCCCGCAGAAGACTAGTCCAAATTATAGTAACTTAGACTTTTAATAATTTGAGAGAAATGCACTAACAAAAAATTTTAAGTTACAGAATAATTCATAGTTTATTAACACAGTTTTACATTTATTGAGGTAAATAAGTGGGTTGTACTTAGGCCTGGTTTGAATTACTCTGTATTCTTGAAAACACCAACGTAGTACTTCTTTTAAACTAGCCATAACTTTAGACTTTTCAAAATAAATTTAGAATGATTTTGTCCTTCTTTCTTGGTAGTTGGAAACCAGAACCCCAGGTTTCTTAGGCATCTGCCTCTATGTGTTCATTTGGGTTTTGGACATTAAAAGATACAGGTTTAGGAGGACCCAAGACAGCAGAGAGGTCATTGAGAAGAGAAAGACTAGGTCAAATTCTGCCTCAAATCTCCTCTGAAATGGGCTGGGGTCTGTGAGCTTAAGAGAAGAAAGCTTCATTGAGGAGATAATTTAGGTATGTTCTTGTTTTTTATTCAGAAACTGAGTTTTTTAAAGTGGTTTACCCATCTTTGTCTTACCCAAGCTTTGGGGAAATCCCATGATAATACAAGTCTTTGTCAAAGAAGGAGCACCCCACACCTCCCCCCACCCCTCCACATACTCCAAAAGAGGAGTATCAGCAGCAGTAAGAGAGGTCCTTGGACTGTGGGCTGGCTTCCCCAGTTTTTCAGAATCTTCTGTCAATACTAGCCTTAAAAGTTCCAGGGTTTATTTCATTAAGGAAGGTGGACTCTCCTTATTCTCAATCTAAATTGGTGCCTTTTTTCACTCATATATTGAATTATTGGCTTTTTTATTGCTACTTTTTGGAATGAGTCTGCATAAACTAGTATGAATATTTCAGAAAATTATTTTCTTTATTTAACAAAAGCCAAACAAAAGAAAAGCCCGCAGCCTCACGTAGTTTCTCTGTTCTCCAAGCTCCACTTCAGTTTGTCAGGGATTAGGCTTCACACATTTTGTGTCCCACCTCGCCCTGGACCCCACAGACTGGGTGCTCAGTTGCTTTAACTCTGAGATCACACTTGCCTAGTAGTTTCTGTAGTTTTAGATGGGTGGGTGTGGAGGTGATGCATTTTCAAAGAGGGTCTTGATGTTTAAGCCTAGCTTGAGTTTACAAGAATGGCCAGGGTACTCAGAATAACAAAAAGGATACTTTGTACATTTTTACTAGTCACCTTTATTTGAGATGGCAGGACAGAGTATTTTCACCACCATATTTTGCCCGTTGAATTATTGAAACCATTGGGAATGTGGCTAAGGATGAGAATATAAATACTGTATCAGACAGACCTTGTGTCAACACCACTGATTGCCACTTTGGTAGATTAGGTTTCATTACTTTGACTTGAATCACGTAATTTGAGTCCTGGAAATCTTTTTCTTTCTCCAACTCTCAGCAGAATGAGTGACTTTCTGTTAACCCAAACCCATTCCTCTTTCTACATATGTGAAGTTTTTATATAAGCCTATTTTTGTGTATGTTTCTTTTTCACAAGCTGCGTGTTGTTTGACAGGTGTTCCAAAGCTCCTTGCTTTGGCAATGAACCAAGATGACAGAGCAGTAATGATTTAGAAAGTGCCATTTCCTCCTTGTTAAGAGACTAAAAGAAAAGTGTGAAGTTATTAACCACTATTCACCAGTGGCATAGAAATTTAGTAAGGTTTAATTGTCTGATTCTTCAGTCCATCTGCATAGGTAATTTCCTGTATAATACTGTTGTCAAGGAAAGGGGAAAATATCACATAACTTTACTTTTTCCCTCCCACAATCATTCCCTTCCCTCTTTGTACAAATTGCAGATCTGGGCAAGTCGAAGAGAAAGGATCACTAGTAAACCCAAATACTGACCTTTTCTCCTCACAGGCTTTTCCTTTCCTCCACTGCCCAGGTAATAGATATATGGGTGACATGTAGCACTTTGCAGCCTTGCAAAATTCCCATCCCCAAGATGAATCAGGTGCCCAAATGTTGGACTCTGATGGTGTACAAGATGTTAACTACTGCATAGCCTCCTTCTTTTAGCCATGCTGGGTACCTTATTGCTCATTTAAAGAACCTACTCTCTGTAGCCTGTGATGTCTGGTGGCTTGAGGACACCCTTCAGAGAAATGCACAACAGTATAGTCAGGCCCTTTAAAGACACATCTGTCTCAAATTTAAAAATAAAACAAGTTCATTTTATTATGGCTCAGGACTGCTTAACTGAGGTCAGACTAATTGAATTAATGCCTCTGTTTGTGTTTCATCATTTCAGTAGGCAGCCTGCGCCTGTGTCAATTCGCCATATCATAAATACCGTGTTAAATTACAGTGAGCCAAGTTTGGTAAGTCGTGGGAGTTTTGGAAAGCGGGGAGAATGGTTTTACGTATGTGTTAAGAAGCTGTTTGATTTTAAGCCAGGGATTCCGGAGCCCTGTAGTAATCGTTCTAGAGATCTTGTACCTACTTTGAAATTTAGTGCCAGTGTTGGGTTGTACAGCTGTCTTTGTTTCCTTTTTATTATTAGTTTTTGTGGTTGGATTGGCTTGTATCCCTTTTAAACTCGAACATACTAGAGTCTGAGAATTTAAAATTGCCCTTTGGAAACCCCTTCCCTCTTCTAAAAAGCAAAATGAAATAGAATGGAACCGAAAAGTGACTCTCTGTTTGGATTTTTAAAAGAACAACACAGCACGAGCGATTTCCAGAAACGGTTTATGTGCAATCTTTGGAATTACTGCTGCTTCTTTACAGGGGTGGGTTTAGTTTTCTGTTACTTATTTTTATGGCTTTGTTGTTTTACATTTAACAAAATATTTGCCGTTTTGAGACAAGTGAGGATATTTTTTTGTGGTAGGGCTAAGAGTGGAGTGGGGATAGGAGTGGAACAAAGACATTAGGTGTTATAATTTGGAGTGTCGGACATATGGCTGGATTTATTTCGCGGGTTTCTGCCCCTGCTGACTTAGCCATGGCCTCCATTTGCAGCTCCGCACAGGAGGGCGGTGTGCCTTCTGCAGGCGGGAGGAGGAGGCCTCGGAGGCGGGGGAGTAAGCTCATGGGCTATTAATAATGTACATTGTTC
The DNA here is from genome assembly GCF_030014295.1 of Loxodonta africana. Lineage (NCBI taxonomy): Eukaryota > Metazoa > Chordata > Mammalia > Proboscidea > Elephantidae > Loxodonta > Loxodonta africana. Next base: position 26,805,849 of record NC_087369.1, read on the forward strand.
TTAGGGCCACATGTAACATTTCTGTGCACTGGCCAACAGGGTAGGGTGTATGTTCTATTTACGTTGGACTGCATGGCATGATGGGATGGACAGCTGATGTTGAATCACAGGAAGAATTTGGATGTTTCTTCTTTAATGGTGTCCGACTGGACAGAAAAAATAACTTGTTTTCAGAAGATTGGCTCAGAGTGGGTGAATATATTTAATTTAATTACTGGTTCTTGCCTCCTAGCCAGAAATTCTTCAAGTAATATTTGCTGAGTGTGTACCATGGAGGGAAATGGAGACAAATGACATTGCTTGTGACCTGCAGGCTTGAGGCGAAAGCCTTAGGTAACGAGTCCAATAAAACTAGAGCTAGAGCCTGAGAGGCCAAACTCGTGATTACTCGGTAGTAAACAAGAGAAGGGATCCTCTGTAGGCTCAAAAACCAGGCAGAGATACCTGAGCATGCTTCTCTTGTAGGCTCAAAAACCAGGCAGAGATACCTGAGCATGTACTGGAGAAAGTTCTGGACTGGAAACCCAGAGTGCCATGCTCACCCACTCATTTGCTTTGTACGGCAAGTCAGTCGTCCTGAGCCTCTGTTTTCTCACTTGTCAAAGGGCGTCGGCGATGGTGGTTACTGCATAGGATGCTTTGGTTACAAAGCACCTTAATTAACATATGTTAGCCCGTATACTGGTGTTTCTCCTAACAACCCAGAGGAAGCAGTCATGTAAGGTGCCAAGCACCTACCAGGTGTTGGGCATGGGATTGGTTTTGGGGATATAATGGTAAATTTAAGCATTCAAGGACCTTGTCCTCAGAGTTTCAGTGTAGTAGGTGATACAGCCATTAACTGAATAATGGTAACTCTTGTTTGGGAGAATTAAATGAGATAATATGTGTTAATGCCTTGATACAGTGTTTGGTACATAATAAACACTTAGTAAATGTTAGCTAAAAACTAAACAGAGTGCCTTATGCTATCATATCTGCCCTTTCTGCAGAGCCCTCTCACCCCCAACTACATTTTTCTCTTACTCAAAACGCGTAACTTAGCAAGTCTGCTCTAATAAGGTTAATTTGTGTGCCATTTGCCAAATTATTTTCAAGTTTGTGTTTTTGCTTTGTCATTTTTCCTGCTTTTAGCACCTTTGTCCACTTATCCACTAATTCCTGTGCTATCTCTTTCAGTCTTCCTCAAAACTCTCTTGCCATGACTGATTTAGCCTCATCTCCCTCACTCTTCAACTTAATTGTTGTTGTCACGTGCCGTTGAGTTGGTTCTGACTCTTAGTGACCCCATGACAGAGTAGAACTGCCTATAGGGTTTTCTTGGCTGTAATCCTTATGGGAGCAGATTACCAGGTCTTTTCCCCCATGGAGCTGCAAGGTAGTTCAAACCACCAAGCAGCTGAGTGCTTAACCATTGTGCCACCAGGACTCGTTTCAACCTAATCAGTACCTCCTTATTTATGACCTCAGCTTGTGTTTACATTCATTTGCTCTTACAAGTTTGTTCATTCAGCTTTACTGAGTAGATGAGGGGGCCAGGAGTGTTTTTTCATGTCCGTCAGCAACATCTAGTAGAATGCTTTAAAGCAGTTGGACACAAAGTGGCAAACACTAAGTATTTAGTAATATTAATGAAAAAATTTTTTTCTTTTCTATCCCTTTCTTCTTACCTATTCCGAACATCCAATCATTAGTAAGTCCTTCCAAGCTTACCTCCATGATATATTTCAGATTCATCTATTTCTCTCCATTGACACTGCCACCATCTAATTACTCAGACTGCTGTCATCCCTGGCCTGAGTCACTACAGTATCCTTCGTTTGGTATCTCTCTTCTACTCTTGACCCCTCTAATCCATTCTCAACACAACAGGCAGAGCTACACACACACACACACTTATTGTGTAAAATAAATATAACAAAATTTGCTATTTTAACCATTTTAAGTGTACAGTTCAGTGACATGAATTACTTTCACAGTGTTGTGCAGCTGTGATCATCACCATCTATTTCTAAAAGTTTCTCACCACCTCAAATAGAAACTCAGTACCCATTAAGCAATAACTCCCTTTATCCCCTCCACCTAGCCCCTGGTAACCTCTAATCTACTTTCTCTCTCTATGAATTTGCCTATTCTAGATCATATAAGTGAAATCATATTTGTCCTATTGTGTCTGGCTACTTTCACTTAGCATAATGTTTTCAAGGCTCATCTATGTGGTAGCATGTATCAGAACTTCATTTGTCTTTATGGCTGAATAACAATCCAGTGTACATATGGTTAAGAGCTCAGGCTGCTAACCAAAAGGTTGGCAGTTCGAGTCCACCACCTGCTCTTTGGAAACCCTATGGGGCAGTTCTACTCTGTCCTATAGGGTTGCTATAAGTCAGAATTGACTCAATTGCAATGGATTGGTGTGTATGTACCACATTTTGTTTATCCATTTGTCCGTTGGTGGACACTTGGGTTGTTTTCACCTTTTGGCTATTGTGAATAATACTGCAATGAACATTGGCGTACATGTATCAGAACTATATAAGTTATTTACATCATGTCATTCCCCTGCCATAAGCCCTCCAGTGGCTTCCTATCTCATCTTAGTTCACCTTGAACTTGTTGTTAGGTGCCATCAGGTCAGTTCCAACTCATAGCGACCCTATGTACAACAGAATGAAACACTGCCGGGTCTTGTGCCATCCTCACAATCATTTTGCTTGAGACGATTGTTGCAGTCACTGTGTCAGTCCATCTTGTTGAGGGTTTCTTCTCTTTCACTGACCCTTTACCAAGCATGATATCCTTTTCCAAGAACTGGACCCTCCTGATAACACGTCCAAAGTACGTGAGACGAAGTCTCACCATCCTTGCTTCCAAGGAGCAGTGTGGCTGCACTTCCTCCAAGACAGTTTTTTTTTTTTTAATAACTTTTATTAAGCTTCAAGTGAACGTTTACAAATCCAATCAGTCTGTCACATATAAGTTTACATACATCTCACTCCCTACTCCCACTTGCTCTCCCCCTCTTGAGTCAGCCCTTTCAGTCTCTCCTTTCTTGACAATTTTGCCTGCTTCCCTCTCTCTCTATCCTCCCATCCCCTCTCCAGACAAGAGTTGCCAACACAATCTCAAGTGTCCACCTGATATAATTAGCTCACTCTTCATCAGCGTCTCTCTCCCACCCGCTGACCAGTCCCTTTCATTTCTGAAGAGTTGTCTTCGGGGATGGTTCCTGTCCTGTGTCAACAGAAGGTCTGGGGAGCATGGCCGCCGGGATTCCTCCAGTCTCAGTCAGACCATTAAGTTTGGTCTTTTTATGAGAATTTGGGGTCTGTATCCCACTGATCTCCTGCTCCCTCAGGGGTCCTCTGCTGTGCTCCCTGTCAGGGCAGTCATCGATTGTGGCCGGGCACCAACTAGTTCTTCTGGTCTCAGGATGATGTAGGTCTCTGGTTCATGTGGCCCTTTCTGTCTCTTGGGCTCTTAGTTGTCGTGTGGCCTTGGTGTTCTTCATTTTCCTTTGCTCCAGGTGGGTTGAGACCAATTGCTGCATCTTAGATGGCCGCTTGTTAGCATTTAAGACCCCAGACGCCACATTTCAAAGTGGGATGCAGAATGATTTCATAATAGAATTATTTTGCCAATTGACTTAGAAGTCCCCACAAACCATGTTCCCCAGACCCCCGCACTTGCTCCGCTGACCTTTGAAGCATTCATTTTATCCCGGAAACTTCTTTGCTTTTGGTCCAGTCCAATTGAGCTGACCTTCCATGTATTGAGTGTTGTCTTTCCCTTCACCTAAAGCAGGTCTTATCTACTGATTAATCAATAAAAAACCCTCTCCCACCCTCCCTCCCTCCCCCCCTCGTAACCACAAAAGTATGTGTTCTTCTCAGGTTTACTGTTTCTCAAGATCTTATAATAGTGGTCTTATACAATATTTGTCCTTTTGCCTCTGACTAATTTCGCTCAGCATAATGCCTTCCAGGTTCCTCCGTGTTATGAAATGTTTCAGAGATTCGTCACTGTTCTTTATCGATGCGTAGTATTCCATTGTGTGAATATACCACAATTTATTTACCCATTCATCTGTTGATGGACACCTTGGTTGCTTCCAACTTTTTGCTATTGTACACAGAGCTGCAATAAACATGGGTGTGCATATATCTGTTTGTATGAAGGCTCTTGTATCTCTAGGGTATATTCCGAGGAGTGGGATTTCTGGGTTGTATGGTAGTTCTATTTCTAACTGTTTAAGATAACGCCAGATAGATTTCCAAAGTGGTTGTACCATTTTACATTCCCACCAGCAGTGTATGAGAGTTCCAATCTCTCCGCAGCCTCTCCAACATTTATTATTTTGTGTTTTTTGGATTAATGCCAGCCTTGCTGGTGTGAGATGGAATCTCATCGTAGTTTTAATTTGCATTTCCCTAATGGCTAATGATCGAGAGCATTTTCTCATGTATCTGTTGGCTGCCTGAATATCTTCTTTAGTGAAATGTGTGTTCATATCCTTTGCCCACTTCTTGATTGGGTTGTTTGTCTTTTTGTGGTTGAGTTTTGACAGAATCATGTAGATTTTAGAGATCAGGCACTGGTCGGAGATGTCATAGCTGAAAATTCTTTCCCAATCTGTAGGTGGTCTTTTTACTCTTTTGGAGAAGTCTTTAGATGAGCATAGGTGTTTGATTTTTAGGAGGTCCCAGTTATCTGGTTTCTCTTCATCATTTTTGGTAATGTTTTGTATTCTGTTTATACCTTGTATTAGGGCTCCTAGGGTTGTCCCAATTTTTTCTTCCGTGATCTGTATCGTTTTAGTCTTTATGTTTAGGTCTTTGATCCACTTGGAGTTAGTTTTTGTGCATGGTGTGAGGTATGGGTCCTGTTTCATTTTTTTGCAAATGGATATCCAGTTATGCCAGCACCATTTGTTAAAAAGGCTATCTTTTCCCCAGTTGATGGACACTGCTCCTTTGTCAAATATCAGCTGCTCATACGTGGATGGATCTATGTCTGGGTTCTCAATTCTGTTCCATTGGTCTATGTGTCTGTTGTTGTACCAATACCAGGCTGTTTTGACTACTGTGGCTGTATAATAGGTTCTGAAGTCAGGTAAGGTGAGGCCTCCCACTTTCTTCTTCTTTTTCAGTAGTGCTTTGCTTATCCGGGGCTTCTTTCCCTTCCATATGAAATTGGTGATTTGTTTCTCTATCCCCTTAAAATATGACATTGGAATTTGGATCAGAAGTGCGTTAAATGTATAGATGGCTTTTGGTAGAATAGACATTTTTACTATGTTAAGTCTTCCTATCCATGAGCAGGGTATGTTTTTCCACTTAAGCATGTCCTTTTGAATTTCTTGTAGTAGAGCTTTGTAGTTTTCTTTGTATAGGTCTTTTACATCCTTGGTAAGATTTATTCCTAAGTATCTTATCTTCTTGGGGGCTACTGTGAATGGTATTGATTTGGTTATTTCCTCTTCGGTGTTCTTTTTGTTGATGTAGAGGAATCCAAGTGATTTTTGTATGTTTATTTTATAACCTGAGACTCTGCCAAACTCTTCTATTAGTTTCAGTAGTTTTCTGGAGGATTCCTTAGGGTTTTCTGTGTATATAATCATGTCATCTGCAAATAGTGATAACTTTACTTCTTCCTTGCCAATCCGGATACCTTTTATTTCTTTGTCTAGCCTAATTGCCCTGGCTAAGACTTCCAACAGGATGTTCAATAAGAGCGGTGATAAAGGGCATCCTTGTCTGGTTCCCGTTCTCAAGGGAAATGCTTTCAGGTTCTCTCCATTTCGAGTGATATTGGCTGTTGGCTTTGCATAGATGCCCTTTATTATGTTGAGGAATCCAAGGCAGTTTTGTTTGTTCTTCAGGCAGTCCATGGTATAGTCAATATTCTTCGCCAGCACCATAATTCAAAGGTATCAATTCTTCTTCGGTCTTCCTTATTCATTGTCCAGCTTTTGGATGCATATGAGGTGATTGAAAACACCATGGCTTGGGTCAGGTGCACCCTAGTCCTTAAAGTGACATCTTTGCTTTCTAACACTTTAAAGAGGTCTTTTCCAGCAGATTGCCCATTGCAATGCGTCGTTTGATTTCTTGACTGCTGCTTCCATAAGTGTAGATCCGAGTAAAACAAAATCCTTGACAACTTCAATCTTTTCTCCGTTTATCATGATGCTGCTTATTGGTCCAGTAGTGAGGATTTTTGTACAAGACCCTAAATTGTCTGCTTCACCTCTTCAATCTCCTTTTGTGCTCCCTCTCCCCCTAATTCCCACACCCCAGCTTTGCCCCAGCCACACAGGCCACCATCTTCTTGTAGTTCTGCAAACACATTAAATTCTGTCCCTTCGTAGGACCCTCATGCATCTGGTCCACTCTTCCTAGAATGTTCCACTCCAGGCTTTTTGTCACCTTCTTGGTGTGGCCTTCCCTGACTATTCTTTGTAAATAGGTCCATCAACCCCACCTTCGTCTCTTAATTTTTAAATTAAAAAAATATATATATATTTCCATTATTTTTAATAGTGTAAAATAACATATACCCATGTACCCATCTCCCAGAATTAATACATATTAAGATTTTATCATAATTGCCTCAGATTTTCTTTTAAATAAATTGAAAACATTACAGATACAGTTAACTCCTTTGTGCACCCTTCTCCGTCGCCTCCTTCCCCCTCTAGAGACAACTACTATTATGAAGTTGATATGTGCCTTTCCTGTTTGTGTGCTTTTGTTACCTATGAATATGCGCATTTAATTGATATAAATGGTATCATCATGTTTGATTTTGCAACTTGCTTTTTTCACTCAACATTATATTTTGAAATATATTGATGTTGATATGTGTAGAGTCAATCATTTGTTTTAACTGCCATGTATTATTCCATCATATGAATATCCTGTATTTTTCCTTTTCTCTCCTAGTGATCATTTAGATTATTCTGGGTATTTCAGTGTTAAGAAGAATAAACATTCCTGTACTTGTCTCTTTGTTCACATGTGCAAGAGTTTCTCTGTCACCATCTTTTCTAGCTCAGCCCCCTGTTTCATTCCCATTTTGGCAGTCATCATTTTTTAATTACGGAGTTATTTGCTTCCTGGTTAGACTGTAAGCTCCGTTAGAGTAGGGAGTTTGTTTTAATTTTACTCCCACCATAAACACAGGTTTCTTCCAAGGCACCTCTGAGTAGACTTGAACAGCCAGCCTTTTAGTTAGTAGCTGAGCACTTACTTCCAGAAGTTCACAGCCATTGAAAACCCTGTGGAGCCCAGTTCTACTCTGATACACGTGATTGAAGTTGGAATGAGTTGGAATTTACTTGACATCAACTGGTTTGGCTTTTGGTATACACACCACACTTATCACAGATCTTGACACATAATAGGTGCTTGGTTGATATTTGTTAAATGAATTTGGCTCCCTTTCGTCCATTTGGCTTGTACAGGTCATTCTTTTGTTTGTTTGGAGTTCAGTTTTCAGATTTTTGAAGATAGGGGAAGACTGGTGAGATGAGTTATCAAATACTGTGGGGACTGGATGTAGATGAGTAGGTAACTCTGGCATGGAAAGGAGTTCAACAGGAAAATGCTTTAAATTCTGCTTTGAGTCGAACCCTTTTTCATCTGAAGTTTGGAGGTGAAGGATGACACGGAGATACATGGAGCAGTTTTGGTTATTAAAGGAGCTGAGTTGATAAGCTATGGTCTCCTTCCACATTTGTTATTATAGAGTTTTAGGGGGGAGGAGATTTTGTATTTATTTTCTAGAACTTTTATTTGAAAATTAGGAAATAAAGAGCTACTCTCCATCTGTCAGCATTTATTTTTGGAATAGGACTTGTGGTAGGCGTAGGTGACAGGCCATAGCTAAAGAGGCCCAAGAGATAATCGGACTGTTGGTCTTTGAAGCAGGATTGTTTAAATCCATTAATTTTTTATATTCTCATTTGTGTTAGGTTCCACTGAATCAGTGGATGTGTTCTGTGCTTTCTGTTTGTTTTTTTAAGCTGTTTTCCTAACTCTCCATCACAGACTTCAGAATGACTATTTGATGCTCACTGAATTCACATGTAGAGAGAGAAGACCGAGTCAAAGAGCAAATAGATTTACCTGCACCTGTTTTATATTCTTAAAATGGGCATTGCTGCTGTCCCCACACGTTGGGCTTCTTTTCCAGCACAGGGTACCTCATTTTATTCTCTAGGAGCCTGTGCAAACCATTTGCTTATAAATTAAATCTCTGCAAATATTTTATTTGGGGAAATCTATTGGAAGAAAAACATATAGCTATAGTTAAATCCTACACTTACGCCTCCTGATTTATTCTTTTTCAGTTTGGCATATGTTAGTTCTCCCTTCCCTTGTCAATTCAGTGTAGCACATTGGGCTGGCCCTGGAGTTAGCTTGGATAACTGTTACTGTGAACTTCCCAAGAGAATTAGGATCTGGTCTCATTTTTTGCTTTGTATGTAAATACGGTGAAGCCTGTGAGGGCTGTAACTTGATGGGACTGCCTTGTTTATCCCAGTCTCGCAAGTTTTCCGCCTTTGACACGGTGTCATCTTACGACTTTCCTGTTGCTCATTTTAGGGGAAAATAAGAATAATTGAGTTTTCCTTCTCTGACAGGTTTCGGCCTCACACAGGTTCTGGTTTTTGCAGGTTTTACTGTCATAAACAATTAGATTTTATATTAAATATTAAATGATTCTATATTAAATATTAAATGATGTAGGAAGCATCAAAAGAAGATGGAAGGAATACACAGAGTCACTATACCAAAAAGAAATGGTCGATGTTCAGCCATTTCAGGAGGTAGCATATGATCAGGAACTGATGGTACTGAAGGAAGAAGTCGAAGCTGCGTTGAAGGCATTGGCAAAAAACAAGGCTCCAGGAATTGACGGAACACCAATTGAGATGTTTCAGCAAACGGATGCAGTGCTGAAAGTGTTCACTCATCTTTGCCAAGAAATTTGGAAGACAGCTACCTGCCCAACCGAATGGAAGAAATCCATATTTATGCCTATTCCCAAGAAAGGTAATCCAGCCAAATGCGGGAATTATCGAACGATATCGTTAATATCACATGCAAGCAAAATTTTGCTGAAGATCATTCAAAAGCCACTGTAGCAGTATCTTGATAGGGAACTGCCAGAAATTCAAGCTGGATTTAGAAGAGGACGTGGAACTAGGGATATTGTTTGTGTCAGATGGACCCTGGCTGAAAGCAGAGAGTACCAGAAAGATGTTTACTTGTGCTTTATTGACTATGCAAAGGCATTCGACTGTGTGGTTCATAACAGATAATGGATAACATTGCGGAAAATGGAAATTCTGGAACACACATTGTGTTCGTGAGGAATCTGTACCTAGATCAAGAGGCAGTTGTTCGAGCAGAACAAGGGGATACTGCATGGTTTAAAGTCAGGAAAGATGTGCGTCAGGGTTGTACTCTTTCACTGTACCTATTCAATATAATCCAAGACGGTGGACTATATGAAGAACAACAGGACATCAGGATTGGAGGAAGACTCGTTAACAACCTGTGTTATGCAGGTGACACAATCTTTCTTGCTGAAAATGAAGAGGACTTGAAACACTGATGAAGATCAAAGACCACAGCCTTCGGTATGGATTACACCTCAACATAAAGACAACAGAAATCCTCACAACTGGGCCAATAAGCAACATCATGATGAATGGAGAAGAGAGTGAGGTTGTCAAGGATTTAATTTTACTTGGATCTACAACCAACTCCCATGGAAACAGCAGTCAAGAAATCAAAAGACGCATTGTGTTGGGCAAACTGGCTGCAAAAGACCTCTTTAAAGTGTTGAAAAGCAAAGATGTCACCTTGAGGACTAAGGTGCACCTGACCCAAGCCATGGTGTTTTCAGTCACCTCATATGCATGCAAAAGCTGGACAATGAATAAGGAAAACTGAAGAAGAATTGATGCCTTTGAATTATGGTGTTGATGAAGAATATTGAATATACCATGGACTGTCAAAAGAACAAATAAATCTGTCTTGGGAGAAGTACAACCAGGATGCCCCTTAGAAACAATCATGGCAAGACTATGTCTCACTTACTTTGGACATGTTGTCAGAAGGCACCAGTCCCTGGAGGAGGACATCATGCTTGGTAAAGTAGAGGGTCAGCAAAAAGAGGGAGACCCTCATTGAGATGGATTGACACAGTGGCTGCAGCAATGGGGCAAGCCTAGCAACAATTGTGAGAATGGTGCAGGACCGGGCAGTGTTTTTTACCATTGTGCATAGGGTCACTATGAGTGGGAATCGACTTGATGGCACCTAACAACAACAACAAGGCAATTAGATACACAGTTAAATTAGGGATTGGAGGAAGACTCATTAACAACCTGTGTTATACAGATGACACAACCTTGCTTGCTGAAAGTGAAGAGGACTTGAAGCACTTATTGACAAAGATCAAAGATACAGCCTTCAGCACAGATTACACCTCAACATAAAGAAAACAGAAATCCTCACAACTGGACCAATAAGCAACATCGTTATAAATGGAGATAAGATTGAAGTTTTCAAGCATTTCATCTTACTTGTATCCACAATCAGTGCCCATGGAAGCAGCAATCAAGGAATCAAATGGCATACTGCATTGGGCAGATCTGCTGCAAAAGACCTGTTTAAAGTGCTCAAAAACAAAGATGTCACTTTGAGGACTAAAGTGTGCCTCACTCAAGCCATGATATTTTCAATCACCTCGTATGCATGCGAAAGTTGGATGCTGAATAAGAAAGACCAGAAAAGAATTGATGCCTTTGAATTATGGTGTTGATGAAGAATATTGAATGTACCATGGACTGCCAGAAGAACGAACAAGTCTGTCTTGGAAGAAGTACAGCCAGAGTGCTCCTTGGAAGCACGGATAGCGAGACTTCGTCTCACGTACTTTAGATGTGTTATTAGGAGGGACCAATCCCTGGAGAAGAACATCATGCTTGAAAAAGTGGAGGGTCAGCGAAAAAGGGGGAGACCCTCAACAAGATAGATTGACACAGTGGCTGCAACAGTGGGCTCGAACATAACACTTGTGAGGATGGTGCGCGACTAGGCAGTGTTTTGTTCTGTTGTAATAGGGTTGCTATGAGTCGGAATCGACTCTACAGCACCTAACAACAACAACACAGATACATGTGTATATGCACATGCATGTACCCACATATGCTTTCCCATGCAGACATGTACGTACATATTGACACATGTAACCATATACGTGTTTTTGGTATTACTGTTGTGAAACTTTATGTTACAGCATTTGCTGAAATTGTCCCTTATTCTTGTGTACTTCCTGTTTTCTTCATTTACCTTGGTCATATTGCGTGAACTTCACCCGTGTTGGGTATCGATTTTCCCATCACCAAACGTAACAAGTGGTTACTATCTAGAAAGTGATTCCCCCTCCCTCACCTTCCCATTCCTGGTAACCGTCAAAGAACATTGCTTTCTGTGTATATACCTATTCTTGACTTTTTATAAAGGTGAGACTGTGCAATATTTGTCCTTTTGGGATTGACTTATTTCACTCAGCACAGTGTCCTCCAGATTCATCCATGTTGCGTTTTGCAAACTTATTACTATTTATATTTGCATAGTATTCTATTGTATGTATGTGCCACAGTTTATCTGTTCATCTGTTAATAGGCATTTAGGTTGTTTCCATCATTTTGCTATTGTGAATACTATATTTTCACTCATATAATGCATGCCTTCTACATTTGTTTGCCAACCGTGCCTTTCCCCTTCTAGGTATTTTAGTAAGTGCGCTATGCTAATTTTTTTACAGCAACATGTGAAAGGTGTGCCTATTCTTCAGTCTTTTGATACTAGCTATAAGAAAGTTCGAATGGTCAGAATTAACATGGCCGTAGGGATGGGATTCTTAAGGAAGAGATGAAGCAAAAGTGGAAAGACAGGTGATGAAGAGGAACGCTTCCTTCTGTCATGGGTGTCTTGTGGAATAAAATGGTGGCGATGCCTGGAATGGCTCTAGAGCATGTCTTTTGCATAGCTTGTGTGTGGTACTCACTGCCTGTTAGAATGATGAAGGTCACAGATTGTTTGCCTTAAGCAGAATAAACAAATATATCCCGAAAATGTATTCAGTAATCTTTGCTTGATGAGCAGAAGCTAGCGGTTGTTTAAAACAAACGAAGGGGGTAAAAACTTCCCTAACTTTTATTTACCAATCAGATTGCAAAGGAAAAAAACAGGCTATTTTTAGACTGAGGCTCCAATTATGCTAAGCCTTGAAGATAATGAAACAGTCTGACACAAAAGAGCGTGGTGACGCAAGTTTGTGTGGTGAAATTCCAAGACATTCACTGACGTTTTAGGATTCTGCAGAGTGAATATTAAGCTCCTAAAGTGTTTGTTGCCCAGAAACACTGCCTTATTCTTTTAGATGTAGTGTAATGAAGTGAACCTATGTTGTAAGTTGTTTCTTGCAAGGGAAAGGAGGGAATTAACACACATCATCTATCCCTGCATCCTATCTTTGGCCTGTTGTGTGTCTCTTACTGAAGCCACCAAGTCATGCTATTACTAATATTGCATATTGCCTCCTGTATTAGTCATTCTAATTATTCTTAATGTCCTGCACACTGGGGGTTTCTAGTTTTTTGGTTAATTTTGTAGTCTATATTTGGCAGAATTTAGAGGCTTTCGTTTTGTCACTTTTTCTTCATTCTGTGTAAGCATTGCCCTTAGCTTTTCTGTGCCTGTTTGTTCTTAATCATGTCAGGTGACTTCAGTCATTTTTTGGAACTTACTAGCTTGGGGGGGTTTAAGTGAAATTTGGGCTGGTATAGAGCTTCATGGCTGGGTTAATGGAAGTTGTCCATTTGTACTCAGAGCCCTGGTGGCACAGTGGTTAAGGCACTTGGCTGCTAACTGAAAGGTCAGTGGTTTGACCCCACCGGGGGAGAAAGATGTGGCAGTCTGCTTCTGTAAAGATTTATAGCCTTGGAAACCATATGGGGCAGTTCTGTTCTGCCCTACAGTGTCACTGTGAGTCGGAATTGACTCCACACACGTTGTCTTTCTGTTTACAGGTTTGGTAATGGGTTTCTGGGTATTCATTCTGCTGCCTGTAGTTGTCCTCCTGAAAACTAACCTAGGGTGCTGAATGCTTTCGCAATGGGAAGGATAACGCCTCCTTTTAAAGCAGTATGTTGTCTTACTTGCTTAATCATGCTGTAGCCCGGGTCCTAAGGAGCCAGGAGTTGGGCCATCTTCTATTTACTCTCTGAGTTTTCTTTTCAAAGCAGTTGCCAGAAGAATTAAATGCAGCAAGGCAGAGGGAAGAGCTATCAATGCCACGAAGCCAAAGTTGCAAGCCTCTGGCGTTCCTGGCTTATGGAAGGATTTGATGAAGTGGGGAGGGAAAGAGGTGTGAAGGGGATAAAAGAGCTACTCATTAGATTTAGGCTGAGGTCTGATGGTGTGACCTATGGAGAAGCTGAAAACATAAAATAGCAATCAGATGGTTGATAAGGACAGACTGGCTGAAGGAAGTGAAGCTAGAAGTATCTTTGGCTGGGTGCCTGCCATCCACATACAGTATTTAAACATTATTTCATTTAATCTCCTGTACTCTGTAGGTAGGAAGTATTATCCCTTTTTACAAATGAGGAATAAGTCTCGAAGGGATTATGTAAATTGCCAAGGTCTCTTTATTAGTAAGTGGCTAAAGAGAATGTGGTTTCTCACATCCATGCCACTCTACTGAAATACAGGAAACATAGACACCAACAATATTTATAACCTTATGCTTGCTAAGTAAAATACCGTGGGGCATAACCACTGAGAAGGCTGTAGCAGCTTTTTCGTTACTATACTTGGATAAAAAATAGGGAGCCCTTTATTAAACTAGTAGATGGGCCAAGTTCAGTTCCGTTGTCTGGCCTACTCTGTGCCAGGCACTGTGTTGAGTCCTGGGGGCACAAGGGTGAATAAGACCATGGCCCCTGCTCATAGTTTGGTTGGGAGTAGGAGTGGAGGGAATGGAAAGATATTGACTGGTAAACAAATCAGTTCCATACGATATGAATAGAGTATATTTAAAGAAAGGGGAAAAGGTGAACATTACCTAGAGGTAAGAGAATGATGTCTGTGTCCACAGAGTAATTCCTACCGTCCGTTTCATTGATTCTTCTTTGGTCATTGTCAGGATTTGCCCAGAGAGTTATGCAGTGCTGTCTTTGTAGGAGTGAAGCCTAAGAGGAACCATGTTATGTAGCCACAACCTTGGGGACCTTTCTTTTATAGCTGGAGGTCTAAACTCACAAGAGGTAACAAAGGTTTTTACTTTTGGTGTATGAAGCATCTTCTCTTTCTCCATACATTAAACTTTTGCACCTCTCCTCGCTCCCTTCTCTCTAAGGAGGGCAGAGGGGGTTCTCATTCCAATTCAGCTACTAACTCAGTAGGTGCCTAGATAATCTCTGTGATTCTGCCCTCCTCCCCTTTTGAGGCGCAGAGGACTTCTACTAATCCAAGCTGATGACCCTAATTGTCAAGAGTTTCAGACCAGCTGCTTTTTATTTGTCCTGGTCAAACTTGTGGTCCACGGTTAAGAGCTCAGGCTGCTAACCAGAAGGTCGGCAGTTCAAATCCACCAGCGGCTCCTTGGAAACCCTGTGTGGCGGTTCTACTCTGTCCTACAGGGTCGCTATGAGTCGGAATGGACGAGACAGCAGTGGTTATAAATTTGTGCTCAAGAGAGACCAAATGAGGAGATTTTGCTTGCTGTGTGAATTTGCAGTGGCCATTCCTTCCTCCAACCTGATACTGGCTCTGAGTCTATGTTGGAGGTTTCCAGTCCCTCTCATGTGCAGAGCAGTGGTGCTAGGACTACAGTTCGATATATTATTGTCTGTGTGTTTGCCCTGTTGGAGAGAGATTTTTAGGGGTCAGACTAATTCCTTCAATTAAGACTTTGTGTTCTCTCTGTACCGTAAATGGAATCTTCTTTTATAGCAGTTGTACTGTTGTAATGAATCCTTGAGTTGTATTCCTTCCACTTTATTGTCAGCTCCTTAAGGGCAGGTACCACACCTTTCATCTTTTATAGTCCTGGTATCTAGCATAGTGCCTTTCACATAATTGGCACTCAATAAAAATTTCAAGTTCTGACAGCAGAGCTTGAAATTTTCTTGTGATTAATTCATATGGATCTTCTGGAAAGGAACTAGAAGCAGATTAGTTTTTTTTTTTTAAGGATAAAAAGCTACCTCCTCGCCCTCAATAGCAATAACAAAAATTATAGATAAATCATTAAATGTAAATAGAAATGAAAAAAATATTTAAGACTGCTAAGGATTCTCTTATAAATTCCATTTCCCAGCCGGATGCATTACATCTCAGCCCAGAAAGCTGAAAACACTTGTAATTCCTAGCATAGTGCCTCCCCCTTGATAGATGATGGTGAAATGACTGTTGGTAATCTTTGAGGAATCCTGGATAATAGGTGTTCTGGAGTCTGCCATACTTAGGGACTGCCTTCCCTCCCTGGAACAAATTGATCTTCAGGCCTTTTTGATCACAGTAAGAGGGGAGATGTAGGAAGGACACCAAGAAATAAAGATCAATCAGAATGTTTCACACACCCAGTTCTCTAGTAAATGCAGTACTAAGCAGTCCTTGGACATTACCTGCGCTGCTTCTTGCCCTTGACCCAAAGGTGGAATTCTTGAGCCTGAACAGCCCCGAGCCTCAGAGCTGGTGGTATTTGCTTGGCACTTTGAGGGCAGAAGGCAGAGAGATTTACCCAAAGCTGCTGCTGTGTTCTCGTAGGGAATATTCAGTGCCTCATACAGTAAAAGGCAGCGGAGGGCAGAAAGCGCAGGGCCACAGGGCGTAACCCTTGTAACCTCATTTGGGATGCAAACTAAGTAACCGTAACCGTGTCAGGATTTCCTTGAGGGTTTCGGTTTAGAAGACCAAAGACTGGATTAGAGACTAGTGAGCTATGCAATACAAGCAGACTTTTAAAAAGATTACTGAGCAGTTGTTTTTCAGCATTTTATGGTGTCACTAAGTATCAGTATTGGTTCACCAAGAATAGGTAGTGCCATGAGTTTTTCTTCCTTATTGGCTTAATATTATGTTGAACCACACAAAAGTGCTAGTTTTAGAAGTTAAAAGCACTTGAATATCAATAATTTCATATGATTCATTTTAATAGTTTGTTTTTTTCTGATTATAAAATTAACACCTACTCGTAGCACACTTAGAAGATAGAGGAAAATAAAAATAAATTTACTTAAATCTAACCATCCATTTTGATGGATTTCTGTTTTCCCACATATATACATATTCGCACGTAGATAGTACAGGTTTGCGAGAATGACTCTTTGAAAAATTTAATTTGGTTTTTTGTTTATTTAAGAATAGTAGCTGGCTATTTGTATTGCATCTGTCATAAGCATTTCCCCCTAATTAGAAATTTATCAAAACCAAATTTTTACTATTACGACTTCAGCAGGTAGATGCTGCGTAATTTATTTATCCATACTCCTGTTTAGGACATTTGTGTTGTTTCTAGTGTTTTAGAATTCTAAAGGGTGCTGTAGTAAACATCTTCTACATGAATCTGGGCCCACATCTCTGATTATTTACTTAGGATAAATTGTCCAAAGTGCCATCGCTGGGTTAGAGGGTATGAACTTTTAAAAAATATTCCCAAATTGCTTACCATAAAGGACGTGCTAACTAATGCTCCCACCAGCAGTGTATGAGAGACACCACCTACTGCAGCATCACCACAGTTAGCTATCACTTATAAAACCAACAGAAGAAACAGGGTAGGCCAATTTTGGTTTTCTGCCTTTGATAGGTTTCCTAAAGAATACATAATTTGATTTTATCAAAGGATCTGGCAGAGTTTCTCGTGATATCCTTCTGGTTCAGTTAAGCAAATGTGAACTGAATGCAACGAGTCAGGTGGATCTCTAGTTTATGGAACAATTATACCCTAGAAAGATTTTATTAGTGGGCTATTGTCAACTGAGAGGGACGCCTTTATTATTATGCTGTAAGACTTACTGACCCTGTCCTGATCAAACACTATTTTTAGAGGTTTTGATGAAAACAAAATGCGTCCTTAGCAAATTCGTAGGTATGTCACAAAGCTGCAAGGGCTATTATTTTGTTCCTACAGGACCTTGGGCTCTTTGAGCAGAGGAGCTAGAGTGCTGAGAACATTCCTTCTGGAGTCAGACTGCCACCTGTTGCTGTGTGGCCTTGGGCAAAGTTACCTAACCTTTCTGTGCCTCAGTTTCCTTATTTATAAAGTAGGAATCAAAATAAAACTTCATGTGTTTGTTGGGAAGGTTGAGTGAGAATGTAATAAGCACTGAGAATAGTTCATGGCCCTTAGTAAGTGATGAATAAAAATTAGCTGCTATTATTGTCGTTGTAAATCATTCTATCTTTTAGATGGTAGATGACACAGGCTTCTTAAATGAATGAAGGAGTGAGTCAATATCAGAGACTCTGTACGCGGGCAGGGTGGGCCAATACTGCAAATGAAATGTAATAGGAAAGTCTTGCGTTTATGTTTTATAATACTAGAACTGTCATGTAAAGGAAGGGTTGAGATTTATACTGTGTAACTCCAGAAAGTAGAGGTAGGGTTAATTGATGGGGATTAGCAATAAGGGACTTTCCTACCAGTTAGCTCTGCTCAGTAGTAGAGTTGGCCTTTGAAGTAGTGGAAGAATTTAGGTAGAGGCTTCCAGACCTTTACAAGTATATCATAGAAAAGAGACCTTCTTTGGATCAGAGAATAGACTAGATGACCTCTAAAGTCCCTTCCAGCTCCAGGCTGGTTCTGTGATTCTGAGGGTAATATGGAGAATTATCGTAAAACATGCTCTAAGGCCCCATGAGTGCATCTTTGGAAGGGTTGAAACTGCTAATCCTTGCCTACCCTTGTCCTCCCTGCTTCAGTTTCTTCCACCTGTTGCGTGTCAGCCTGACAGTGGCCCATGCCTCTGCTTGATGCTGTCTTATAGCCTAGTTTGGCGCCCCAGGCTGTTCCCTCCCCTGCAGCAATGCCTAGGAGACTTGAGTATTTGAAAAGAGTCTGCATTTTTCATAAACATACAAGAAAATAGAAAACTGTTGCCTGCAGAGTGTATCTCAGAATTGTTCAGAAGAAACAGAAGTTTTTGCCCATGCTGGATGTGCTCTAATTGTGGCTTTGTAAGAGGCTGAGGGTGGATTTTACCTTTTGCTCAGGTGTACTGGGCCCGGGGTTTCTCTACTTGCCTGGTGTCTCTCTTAAGCATCAATGTTCTAATCCCCTGGGATGGGGCAATTAAGCCCACACTGTGTACATACTATTTGGATTTATATAACTTGGGCCGAGATTATTTTTCTGTCATTATGAATTCTGATACCTTGCCCTTGGGCTATTTAAAGGTAGCTTCAAAATAAAGTTAGAAAGCTGAATTGGGAGCCCAACCAATTGCTTTCTTTCTTGGGGTTCTTTGCTGAATAATTTCTGACATATCTTGTAATTGTTTAGTGCTGCACTCCTCATTTATAATATTTGGAGCATTGGCTTTTTGCCACACTTGTCAAGGATTTATGGGAGTTAATGACACGTAGTATATAAAGTACTTTGAGATTCTTTCATGGAACTTGGTATTATCTTGAAAGCAAGAGGTTTAACTGTTCATTTGTTAGATAACTAGTGGAATTTTAAGCAGATGTAATCACACTATGTCTATTATTTAATGTAGTCAGTGATAGGCACAAACTTTTACTGCTCAAATTTTAAGGAAAGTGGATTTTTTTTCTTTTATTTTTTCTGTTTATAAAACCTGTTATTAGGGAATGCCTCAGAAAAAAAATGGGAGCCAAGGTCCTGAAAAAATTCTCCGGTCCTTGTTTTTCAGTGCTCTGGTTTGTCCTTAGTTTTGCTGTCTGGCCATCAGTAGCCGAAGGCAAGGACCCATGGCATCTCAGCATTTTGCTGCTGATACCAATGTGTGTCAATAGTGTGTGTTACAGAGGTGCTCACTCAGGTCTGTGCCAGATGGTGAGTGGCCCAAGGGGCTGCTGCGCTATGTGCCAGCTGGGTTAATGTATTTTAGAGAAAGCATCTATGGAATTTTACAGTGGATATTCTTTTGTAGCCATATTAATTTTACCCCTTTGAGTAATATCAGTTTACCAGCCAGAATCTAGAGCATGCAAATGCATTATCAGAGTGATTTGAAACAGTGATGTACAGACAGGGAGTGAACTTTATGGGAATGGTTCTGAGGCTTTCAAGGCCTAGGGTCTCACTGCATGCATTCTGAGCTAGAGTGTTAAGCCTACTGCCTTAAGAAGGCTTTGCCTCTCCTTTTAATCTTCAGGGTTTATGAAACCAAAAGCTTTGTAGTCTTCACCAGGAGGATTGTTTGTAAAGTCTGATGGTCCTTGGAATATAGAAACCACAGAGAGGACTATGTCTGTGTTTACTCCTGTTCTTCTGGGGTCAATGGGCACAAGGTAGAACTCTACAAAGTTAAAATTAAAATAGAGGTGGAATATGTGGAAGATTTTTTAAAAAGATCACTAAACATTAGACTTGGGTTAATTTCATTTAAACAGAAAGGAACGTTAATCCAACCCTCTCCTTTTACAAATGAAAAAAAAAAAAAAAGGAAGTCCATAGGGTCATCCACCGGATTCTGAGCCAGAATCAGGGCTGATGTGGAGCCCAGGTGTCTTCATTCACAAGCCAACTCTCATTGGATCTCACCATTCCATCACTACTGTAGAACGACACTACAGCATTTAGAAATTACAGATTCATTCATCATCTGAGAAAATGATTCTTATTAGTAAAACAATGTAATTGTTGACTTCATAGTCCAAACAGGTTTTATACTTTGTATTAAGGAACTTCAGCTGTTCATAGTCTTCAGAAAGTCTGAGTTGACTATATTTATTTTGTCCAGCTTTTTACCCAGTTAACAGAATGCCTCCTCTCTTATTGCCACTTAAAAGTCATCTGGAAGACTCACGCTGACAATGTAATGCACGGTGAAGGAAGGGGGTAAAGTAGGAAAACGTAATTATTGCATGCACAGTCTTTTTAAAGGCTCTTTTCACTCCTCTATCTTTTCCTCAGCTTCGTTGGGTAGACCTGATTTATGTAGCTCCCCCCGTCTTTTCTTTTCCTAAATTGGGTAAGAGCTGCAGAACTGTTCAGGAGAGGCTATAAACTGTAGCAAAGCATGTGAAAAGCCAGTAGTTTGTGCCTTTCTCAACCTTGTTATAGATCTGTGGATAGTCAGGAGCTTATAAAACTGTACTTAAATCTTTTCTATAGTATAGGTTGAGGACAGATTTCTATTTGCTGTTGATGACTGTCAAAACAGCTTCCCCAGAGTGATTGTCACAGAGTGCGGGGCCTCATTTTCTGAGGAAGAAACTACTTCGGTTTATGCTCACTGTGTTTTACATGATTATTTCTCATTTTCTCAAAAGTGCTTATGACATTTAATAAATTTGCAGTTGAGAATTGTGGCAGCCAGTAATGTGAGGAGGAGAAAGTGAGTGCCTGAAAATTATTTAAATAACAAGTAAACAACAACGGAACTTAACCAGGAGGAATTTCATTTTTTTTTTTTAATTTTAACAGCCATCAGATTTTTTTAAATAATTTTTATTCTGCTTTAAGTGGAAGTTTACAAATCAAGTCCGTCTCTCACACAAAAAGCCATATACACCTTGCTTCACACCCCCAGTTACTCTCCCCCTAATGAGACATCCCGCTGTGTCCCTCCACTCTCTCATTTCCTGTCCATTTCGCCAGCTTTTAACCCCCTCCACCCTCTCATCTCCCCTCCAGGCAGGAGATACCAACATAGTCTCAAGTGTCCACCTCATCCAAGAAGCTCACTCCTCACCAGCATCCCTCTCCAACCCATTGTCCAGTCCAATTCATGTCTGAAGAGATGGCTTTGGGAATGGTTCCTGTCCTGGGCCAACAGAAGGTCTGGGGGCCATGACCACCGGGGTCCTTTTGGTCTCAGTCAGGCCATTAAGTCTGGTCTGATGAGAATTTGGGGTCTGCATCCCACTGCTCTCCTGCTCCCTCAGGGGTTCTCTGTTGTGTTCCTGTCAGGGCAGTCATGGATTGTAGCCGGGCCCCATCTAGTTCTTCTGGTCTCAGGCTGATGTAGTCTCTGGTTCATGTGGCCCTTTCTGTCTCTTGGGCTCATAATCGCCTTGTGTCCTTGGTGTTCTTCATTCTCCTTTGATCCAGGTGGGTTAAGACCAATTGATGCATCTTAGATGACTGCTTGCTAGTGTTTACGACCCCAGACGCCACTCTCCAAAGTGGGATGCAGAATGTTTTCTTAATAGATTTTATTATGCCAATTGACTTAGATGTCCCCTGAAACCATGGTCCCTAGACCCCTGCCCCTGCTACGCTGGCCTTCGAAGCATTCAGTTTATTCAGGAAACTTCTTTGCTTTTGGTTTAGTCCAATTGTGCTGACCTCCCCTGTATTGTGTGCTGTCTTTGCCTTCACCTAAAGTAGTTCCGATCTACTATCTAATTAGTGGATGCCCCTCTCCCATCCTCCTTCCTTCCCCCCTCTCGTAACCACAAAAGAATGTTTTCTTCTCAGTTTAAACTATTTCTCTAGTTCTTATAATAGGGGTCTTATACAATATTTGTCCTTTTGCAACTAATTTCACTCAGCATAATGCTTTCCAGGTTCCTCCATGTTATGAAATGTTTCACAGATTCCTCACTGTTCTTTATCAATGCGTAGTATTCTGTTGTGTGAATATACCATAATTTATTTATCCATTCATCCGTTGATGGACACCTTGGTTGCTTCCATCTTTTTGCTATTGTAAACAGTGCTGCAATAAACATGGGTGTGCATATATCTGTTCGTGTAAAGGCTCTTATTTCTCTAGGATGTATTCCAAGGAGTGGAATTGCTGGATCGTATGGTAGTTCTATTTCTAGCCTTTTAAGGAAGCGCCAAATCGATTTCCAAAGTGGTTGTACCATTTGACATTCCCACCAGCAGTGTATAAGTTGTTCCAGTCTCTCCACAGCCTCTCTAGCATTTACTCTTTTGTGTTTTTTGGATTAATGCCAGCCTTGTTGGCGTCAGATGAAATCTCATTGTAGTTTTCATCTGCATTTCTCTAATGGCTAATGATGGTGAACATTTCCTCATATATCTGTTAGCTACCTGAATGTCTTCTTTAGTGAAGTGTCTATTCATATCTTTTGCCCATTTTTTAATTGGGTTATTTGTCTTTTTGCAGTTGAGTTTTTGCAGTATCATGTAGATTTTAGAGATCAGGCACTGATCAGAAATGTCATAGCTAAAAACTTTTTCCCAGTCTGTGCGTAGTCTTTTTACTCTTTTGGTGAAGTCTTTGGATGAGCGTAGGTGTTTGATTTTTAGGAGCCCCTAGTTTTTTAGTTATCTAGTTTTTCTTCTGCATTCTTAATAATGTTTTGTATACTGCTTATGCCATGTATTAGGGCTCCTAACGTTGTCCCTATTTCTTCTTCCATGATATTTATCATTTTAGATTCTGTATTTAGGTCTTTGACCTGTTTTCAATTAGTTTTTGTGCATGGAGTGAGGTATGGGTCTTGTTTCATTTTTTTGCAGATGGATATCCAGTTATGCCAGCACCATTTGTTAAAAAGACTATCTTTTTCCCCAGTTAACTGAAAATAGGCCTTTGTCAAATATCAACTACTCATATGTGGATGGATTTATGTCTGGATTCTCAATTATGTTCCATTTTTCCACTTATCTGTTGTTGTACCAGTACCAGGCTGTTTTGATGACTGTGGCGGTATAATAGGTTCTAAAATCACGCCTTATTTATCTGGGGCCTCTTTCCCTTCCATATGAAGTTGGTGATTTGTTTCTCCATGTCATTGAAGAATGTCGTTGAGATGTGGATCGGAATTGCATTTAAATGTATAGATCGCTTTTGGTAGAATAGACGTTTTTATAATGTTAAGTCTTCCTATCCACGAGCAAGGTATGTTTTTCCACTCATGTAACTCTCTTTTGGTTTCTTGAAGAAGTGTTTTGTAGTTTTCTTTGTATAAGTCTTTTACATCTCTGGTAAGATTTATTCCTAAGTATTTTATCTTCTTGGGGGCTAGTGTAAATGGCATTGATTTGGTGATTTCCTCTTTGATGTTCTTTTTGTCGGTGTAAAGGAATCCGGCTGATTTTTGTACGTTTATCTTGTATCCGATACTCTGCTGAACTCTTCTGTTAGTTTCAGTAGTTTTCTGGAGGATTCCTTAGGGTTTTCTGTGTATAAGATCATGTCATTTGCAAATAGAGATACTTTTACTTCTTCCTGGCCAATCTGGATGCCCTTTGTTTCTCTATCTAGCCTAATTGCTCTGGCTAGGACTTCCAGCACAATGTTGAATAAGAGTGGTGGTAAAGGGCATCCTTGTCTGGTTCCCGATCTCAATGGGAATACTTTCAGGCTCTCTCCGCTTCGGGTGATGTTGGCTGTTGGCTTTGTATAAATGCCCTTTTTTATGTTGAGGAATTTTCCTTCTATTCCTATTTTGCTGAGAGTTTTTATCATGAATGGGTGTTGAACTTTGTCAAATGCCTTTTCTACATCAGTTGATAAAATCATGTGATGATTGTCTTTTGTTTATGTAGTGGATTACATTAATTGTTTTTCTAATGCTGAACCATCCCTGCATACCTGGTATGAATCCCACTTGGTCATGGTGAATTGTTTTTTTGATATGTTGTTGAATTCTGTTGGCTAGAATTTTGTTGAGGATTTTTGAATCTTCGTTCATGAGGGATATAGGTATACAATTTTCTGTTCTTGTGGTGTCTTTACCTGGTTTTGGTATCAGGGATATGGTGGCTTCATAGAATGAGTTTGGGAGTATTCCATCCTTTTCTGTGCTCTGAAATACCTTTAGTAGTAGTGGTGTTAACTCTTCTCTGAACGTTTGGTAGAACTGCGGTGAAGCTGTCTGGGCCAGAGCTTTTTTTTGTTGGGAGTTTTTTGATTACCTTTTCAATCTCTTCTTTTGTTATGGGTCTATTTAGTTGTTCTACCTCTGTTTGTGTTACCTCTGTTTGTGTTAGTTTAGGTAGGTAGTGTGTTTCTAGGAATTCATCCATTTCTTCTAGGTTTTCAAATTTGTTTGAGTATAGTTTTTAATAGTAATTTGATACGAATCCTTTAATTTCAGTTGGGTCTGTTGTAATATCGCCCATCTCATTTCTTATTCAGGTTATTTGGTTCCTTTCCTTTTTTTCTTTTGACAGTTTGGCCAGTGGTTTATCAGTGTCGTTGATTTTTTTAAAAAACCAGCTTTTGGCCTTGTTAATTCTTTAAATTGTTTTTCTGTTTTCTCTTTCATTCAGTTCAGCTCTAATTTTTTCTTTCAGTAATTTTTATTGAGCTTTACGTGAAGGTTTAAAAATCAAGTCAGTCTGTCACATATAAGCTTATATACACCTTACTGCATAGTGTATACTCCATACTCCCACTTATTCTCCCCCTAATGAGTCAGCCCTTCCAGTCTCTCCTTTCGTGACAATTTTGCCAATTTCTAACCCTCTCTATCCTCCTATCTCCCCTCCAGACAGGAGATGCCAACACAGTCTCAAGTGTCCACCTGATACAAGTAGCTCACTCTTCATCAGCATTTTTCTCCTACCCATTGTCCAGTCCCTTCCATGTCTGATGAGTTGTCTTCAGGAATGGTTCCTGTTCTGGGCCAACAGAAGGTTTGGGGACCATGACCGTCGGGATTCCTCTAGTCTCAGTCAGACCATTAAGTCTGGTCTTTTTATGAGAATTTGGGGTCTGCATCCCACTGTTCTCCTGCTCCCTCAGGGGTTCTCCGTTGTGTTCCCTGTCAGGGCAGTCATCGGTTGTGGCCGGGCACCATCGAGTTCTTCTGATCTCAGGATGATGTAAGTCTCTGGTTCCTGTGGCCCTTTCTGTCTCTTGGGCTCATAGTTATCGTGTGACCTTGATGTTCATCATTCTCCTTTGCTCCAGGTGGGTTGAGACCAATTGATGCATCTTAGATGGCCGCTTGTTAGCCTTTACGACCCCAGACGCCACAGTTCAAAGTGGGATGCAGAATGTTTTCATAATAGAATTATTTTGCCAATTGACTTAGAAGTTCCCTTAAGCCATAGTCCCCAAACGCCCACCCTTGCTCCGCTGACCTTGGAAGCATTCAGTTTATCCCAGAAACTTCTTTGCTTTTGGTCCAGTCCAGTTGAGCTGACCTTCCATGTATTGAGTATTATCCTTCCCTTCACCTAAAGCAGTTCTTACCTACTAACTAATCAGTAAAGAACCTTCTCCCACCCTCCCTCCCTCCCCACCTCATAACCACTAAAGTATGTGTTCTTCTCAGTTTATACTATTTCTCAAGAACTTATAATAGTGGTCTTATACAATATTTGTCCTTTTGCCTCTGACTAATTTCGCTCAGCATAATGCCTTCCAGGTTCCTCCATGTTATGAAATGTTTCACAGATTCGTCACTGTTCTTTATCGATGGGTAGTATTCCACTGTGTGAATATACCACAATTTATTTAACCATTCGTCTGTTGATGGACACCTTGGTTGCTTCCAGCTTTTTGCTATTGTACACAGAGCTGCAATAAACATGGGTGTGCATATATCTGTTTGTGTGAAGGCTCTTATTTTTCTAGGGTATATTCCGAGGAGTGGGATTTCTGGGTTGTAGGGTAGTTCTATTTCTAACTGTTTAAGATAACGCCAGATAGATTTCCAAAGTGGTTGTACCATTTTACATTCCCACCAGCAGTGTATAAGCGTTCCAATCTCTCCGCAGCCTCTCCAACATTTATTATTTTGTGTTTTTTGGATTAATGCCAGCCTTGTTGGAGCGAGATGGAATCTCATCGTAGTTTTAATTTGCATTTCTCTAATGGCTAATGATCGAGAGCATTTTCTCATGTATTTGTTAGCTGCCTGAATATCTTCTTTAGTGAAGTGTGTGTTCATATCCTTTGCCCACTTTTTGATTGGGTTGTTTGTCTTTTTGTGGTTGAGTTTTGACAGAATCATGTAGATTTTAGAGATCAGGCGCTGGTCGGAGATGTCATAGCTGAAAATTCTTTCCCAGTCTGTAGGTGGTCTTTTTACTCTTTTGGTGAAGTCTTTAGATGAGCATAGGTGTTTGATTTTTAGGAGGTCCCAGTTATCTGGTTTCTCTTCATCATTTTTGGTAATGTTTTGTATTCTGTTTATGCCTTGTATTAGGGCTCCTAATGTTGTCCCTATTTTTTCTTCCATGATCTTTATCGTTTTATTCTTTATGTGTAGGTCTTTGATCCACTTGGAGTTAGTTTTTGTGCATGGTGTGAGGTATGGGTCCTGTTTCATTTTTTTGCAAATGGATATCCAGTTATGCCAGCACCATTTGTTAAAAAGACTATCTTTTCCCCAATTAACTGACACTGGGCCTTTGTCAAATATCAGCTGCTCATATGTGGATGGATTTATGTCCTGGTTCTCAATTCTGTTCCATTGGTCTGTGTGCCTGTTGTTGTACCAGTACCAGGCTCTTTTGACTACTGTGGCTGTATAATAGGTTCTAAAGTCAGGTAGAGTGAGGCCTCCCACTTTCTTCTTCTTTTTCAGTAATGCTTTACTTATCCAAGGCTTCTTTCCCTTCCATATGAAGCTGGTGATTTGTTTCTCCATCACATTGAAAAATGTCATTGGAATTTGGATCAGAAGTGCATTGTATGTATAGATGGCTTTTGGTAGAATAGACATTTTTACTATGTTAAGTCTTCCTATCCATGAGCAAGGTATGTTTTTCCACTTAAGTGGGGACTAAATACAGGTGGCATAGAACTGCCGTATGGAGAGGGATACAAGGTGATATAGGACAATACAAGTTAGGTTTTTACTTAGAAAAATAGGGGTGAATATTAAGGTAACCACAAAGAGGTATAACAACTACATAACTCAAAATAAAAAGCAAGAAAAACATAACGACTGAGCAAACATAAAGTCAGCTCTAATTTTTATTATTTGTTTTCTTCTCGTGCCTGTGGGTTTCTTTTGTTGCTCTCTTTCTGTTTGTTCAATTTGTAGGGATAATTCTTTGATTTTGGCCCTTTCTTTTTTTTGAATGTGTGCATTGATTGATATGAATTGGCCTCTGAGCACTGCTTTTGCTGTGTCCCGAAGGTTCTGATAGGAAGGGTTTTCATTCTCATTGGATTTTCTGAATTTCTTTATTCCATCCTTAAAAAAATGCCTTCTGTAATCCAGTCTTTTTTGAGCAAGGTATTGTTCAGTTTCCAAGTGTTTGATTTCTTTTCCTTGCTTTTCCTGTTACTGATTTCCACTTTTATGGCCTTATGGTCAGAGAAGATGCTTTGTAATATTTCAACATTTTGGATTCTGCTAAGGCTTGCTTTATGACCCAGCTAACATGGTCTATTCTAGAGAATGTTCCATGTGCGTTGGAAAAGAAAGTGTACTTGGTTGCTGTTGGGTGGAGTGTTCTGTATATGTCTACGAGGTCAAGTTGGTTGATTGTGGCATTTAGATGTTCTGTGTCTTTATTGAGCTTCTTTCTGGATGTCCTGTCCTTCACCGAAAGTGGTATGTTGAAGTCTCCTACTATTATTGTGGAGCTGTCTATCTCACTTTTCAATGCTGATAGAGTTTGTTTTATGTATCTTGCAGCCCTGTCATTGGGTGCATAAATATTTAATATGGTTATATCTTCTTGGTGTATTGTCCCTTTAATCATTATATAGTGTCCTTCCTTATCTTTTATGATGGATTTAACTTTAAAGTCTGTTTTGTCAGAAATTAATATTGCCACTCCTGCTCTTTTTTGATTGTTGTTTGCTTGATATATTTTTTTCCGTCCTTTGAGTTTTAGTTTTTTTGTGTTTCTAAGTCTAAGGTGTGTCTCATATAGGCAGCAAATAGATGGATCTTGTTTTTTAATTCATTCTGCCACTCTCTGTCTCCTTATTGGTGCATTTAGTCCATTTACATTCAGGGTAATTATGGATAGGTATGAATTTAGTGCTATCATTTTGATGTCTTTTTTTGTGTGTTGTTAAGAGTTTCTTTTTCCCACTTGATTTTATGTGCTGAGTAGATTTTCTTTATATATTGTCCTTTCCTCGTATTTGTTGTTGTTGATTTTGTTTCTGCTGAGTCTGTATTTTTCCCTTGAGTTTTATTTTGATGAGTAGGATAGTTTGTCTCCTTTGTGGTTACCTCATTATTTATCCCTATTTTTCTAAATTTAAAACTAACTTTTATTTCTTTATATTGTGGTATCTATCTCTCCATATGGAAGGTGTATGATTACATTTCTTAGTCCCTCTTTATTATTTTAATGTCGTCTTTTATATAATAACATAGGTGTTACCTGGTTTCGAGCTTTTTTTTTATATATATATATATAATGTTTGTTTGTTTTGCATTTTCTTCTCTGGGTTGACCTCTGTTTGCTCTGCCCAGTATTCTAGTCTTGGGTTGATACCTGATATTATTGATTTTCTAACCAAAGAGCTCCCTTTAGTATTTCTTTTAGTTTTGGTTTGTTTTTTACAAATTCCCTCAACTTGTGTTTATCTGGAAATGTCTTAATTCCACCTTCATATTTAAGAGACAGTTTTGCTGGATATATTCTTTTTGGCAGGCAGTTTTTTTTCCTTCAGTTTTTTGAATATGTCATCCCATTGCCTTCTTACCTGCATCGTTTCTGCTGAGTAGTCCGACCTTATTCTTATTGGTTCTCCTTTGTAGGTGACTTTTTGTATCCCTTGCTGCTCTTATAATTCTCTCTTTGGTTTTGGCAAGTTTGATTATAATATGTCTTGGTGACTTTCTTTTAATATCTATCTTTTGTGGAGTTTGATGAGCATCTTGAATAGATGTCTTGTCATCTTTCACAATATCAGGGGAGTTTTCTGCCATCAAATCTTCAGCAATTTTCTCTGTATTTTCTGTTATCCCTCCCTGTTCTGGTACTGCAGTCACTTGTACGTTATTTCTCTTGATAGAGTCCCACATGTTTCGTAAGGTTTCTTCATTTTTTTGTTGTTCTTTTATCTGATTTTTCTTCAAGTGTATCAGTGCCAAGTGATTTATCTTCGAGTTCCGAAATTCTAGCTTCTACTTGCTCAGTTCTGCTCCTCTGACTTTCTATTGAGTTGTCTACTTCTGTAATTTTATTGTTAATCTTCTGAATTTCTGATTGCTGTCTGCTATGGATTTTTCCAGCTTGCTAAACTTTTCATAATGTTCCTGAATAATCTTTATAATTTCTTCAGTTGCTTTATCTGTGTTTTCCTTGGCTTTTTGTGCATATTGCCTCATTTCCTTCCTGATGTCTTGAATGGTTCTGTGTATTAAACTTTTACATTCTGCATTTGGTAATTCCAGGAACGCACTTTCATCTAGAAGATCCCTGGATTCTTTGTTTTGAGAGCCTATTGAGGTGATCATGGTCTGTTTCTTTATGTGACTCGATATTGACTGTTGTCTCCGAGCCATCAATAAGTTATTGTATTAGTTTGTGCTTGCTTACTGTGTCATAGCTGTTTGTTTTGTTTTGGTATACCCCTATCGGTTGCTTGAATGAGGTAGCTTGATTATTTTTGCCTTTGGAGCTCTGGTGTCCTGTTCCCAGCTGGGCAGAGCTGTTATCAAGTATATCAGTCTAGGACTCTATTCAGTTTTTTTGTATGAATTCAGTTCAGGTTTCCAGGTAGCTGATCATCAAGTGTGTGGTACAGGCTTTGTTCTACAGTCTTAGAGGAGCAGGGGTGATTGGCATATATACCGGTATCTGATTGCAGCCTGGGGTCATACTCTGAACAAGGCAGGGCGCTGAGAACCGACCCCCAATTGTCTCTGAGGAAAACGCGTCCCTGTTCCCTAGAGCGTGCTGGTGGTTGTGTTCTGCAGACAGACCATGGGCACCCAGTGTTTTTGGTGGTAAGGACTGAGAGGTACCAGTTATCTTTAGACCTCTGTTGTGGGTTGCTGGGTGACCTGAATGGAGCTACTAGTCCATAGGTCCCTGATGTGGGTAGGTGAGGACCTTGTTTTACAGGCAAAGCAATATCAAACATCAAACACCCACCTCTCCACCGCACAACTGAAATGGCTGGAGTCTGCCAACAAGGGCCTATTCTCCGGAAATAGGCCCACACAGGTCCATGCAGAAGGGAAAGTTGTTCAAGGCCCACGGCTGGCTCATGCCTGGACAGGAGCCGCTTCTGTCCTGAGCTCCCCTGGTTAATGGAGCTAGCAAATTATCTTTTCCCCCAATTGGAAATTTTTTCCTTCCCCAAGGTCGGGAGGGTGGCTCTAGGTGCTCCATAGGGTCTATCTCGGGCCCAGGGATTCAGCCACTGTAGCCGGCTTGGGGGTGGGGTGGGGGATACGGTAAAATAATACGCAAGTACTTAGCTTTTGCCGAGAGTGCTGTTCTCCTCAGGTTCCAGAGATGTGAGTGGGGTGTGTGGCTCCAGCTTCTCCCTGAGGAAACTGCGGCTGAATGCTAGTACCAGTCTGCTGCCGCCGCTAGGAATGGTGCCTGAGGGCTCCCTGCAATTTAGGTCAGGTAACTCTCTCTACTTCTGAACGACCTCTTCCTCTCCCTGCCCCTCAGTTCGTTGTCTAAGCTTGCCTTTGATGCTCAGGGCTCCCAGCTTGTCGCAAATATACTCGTTTCACTTGTTTTTTCGGGTCTTTGTTGTACAGAGGGCTCGACGGAAGCGTCTGTCTATTCCGCCATCTTGGCTCCGCCCAGGAATTTGATTTTGAAATTGCGAATGAAAACGATCTAGGCCTAAGAAAAGCTGAGACTGTATTTCCTCATTCATTCCTTTCTTAACCAAAGTTGCTTTTCCTTCAAGCACAAGCAAGTCTTGTTTAATCCTTGGTAATTGATACTTCACAGGAGTTTATTTCAGTTATCGATTGACAGTATTAGGATTCAGTGCTTAAGATGTGTGGTTTTGCAGCTATGTTTTACTGAATTCCAAGCTTTCTCAAGGCATGTTTTAAAACCAGCACTGGTAATGGTGAACTCAGTTTCTACATGTAAACTATGTATGCTTATATGTATAGTTTCTATCAGTATTTGCTTTTCTTTCCTTTTTACTTTTGGCTTCAGCTAAGTTGGGCCTCTACTCTGGAGCATGAAATACAATACAGAAACTTTTGGCCAAAATAACTTTTTAAGCTTCCTTGCTATATACATATTTAGAAAGTATTCTGCTCACGGGGAAATGTCTTGTTAGGTTTTGGTTACATCAAAAGCATTTTGAGCAGCTAACTGGGATGTGGGACTAAAATTAGTGTTCATCTTGCCTATTGGATAAGCTGCCCCTGGGAATCTTGGGATGTGGATTTTTTAGTTTGACTAATACACATAGAATCATTGAATTTGGAGAGAGAATGTTGAGCATGCTTCTTTATAAGGCGTGTGCTTTAAGCTTCTTGTTGCCATTAATTGCCTTTATGGGCTAGAGGAAACAAAATGTAGGCAATCAGATACTGATGTAAAGAGGAAGTGAAACATAGGACTGGTTTAAAAGTTCAAGGTTGAAAGTACACACAATTAAAAGTAATTTTATATGGTCTTATAAATAGTTATCCATATTCTCCATTTGAATAAAAATTGGGAAACCCTGGTGGCATAGTGGTCAAGTGCTACAGCTGCTAACCAAAGGGTCAGCAGTTTAAATCCACCAGGCGCTCCCTGAAAACTCTGTGGAGCAGTTCTACTCTGTCCTATAGGGTCGCTATGAGTCGGAATCGACTCGACGGCACTGGGTAGGTGATAAAGAAAGTATTGTTTTAATATTTGTATGTATTTTTGAAATGGAAGATGGGACGATTTGAAAAGTAAAAAACTAAAGATGTTCTAGGGCTGGTAAATTTTTGTTGGTAGTTGATGTGCTTTGTTATTAGGATTTCTTTTCCCTTAAGTGGAATGGTTAGATATTCTTAATGGTTTCTTTCTTTTTACGATAAAAGATAAGAGCAGCCTGGCATCCAGATTTTAGATAATATGTTTGTATTTGATTTTGAGGCATGTTGTATAGTGTTATGGATTGAATTGTTTCCCCCCCAAAATACATATTGTAAATCCTACCCATATACCTGTGGATATAATCCCATTTGGGAATAGGATTTTCTTTGTTATGTTAATGAGGCCATATTGGTGTAGGGTGTGTCTTAAACTAATTCTTTTTGAGATATAAAAGGAGCAGATTAGGCACAGAAGGAAGGAAGCACAAAATGAGGGGAAGATAGATGCCACATGAAGATTGTGAAGAACTGAGGAACAGAAGTTGAAAGGAGACAAGGACCTTTCCCCAGAACTGAGAGAGAGAGAAAGTCCCCTAAGCTGGTGCTCTGAATTCAGACTTCTGGCCTCCTAAACTGTGAGAAAATTAGTTCTGTTTGTTAAGCCACCCACTGTGGTATTTCTGTTACAGCAGCACTAGATAACTAAGACATGGCTTATGTGTATTTTTTTGAGTTAAAATACATTAAAATTAATTTGGTTTTGAGAGCTTTTGAGAAATTATCTGAATTTGATATAACTAATACTTAACTGTTTCTTCTGTGTTCTAGACAGTATTCTACACAGTACATGCATTAGTTTATTTAATCCTTACAGCCACCGTATGAAAATATTATTCCCATTTTATAGAAGAAGAAATGAGCCATGGAGAGATTAAATAACTTGCCTCAGGTCATACATCTAGTGGTTAAGCTAGACTATGAACTCAGGCAGTTGGCTGTAGGTCCACCTTTATAATTTTAACTGCTATGCTGTATTACTCCATACTTATCATGTGAAAATTCTTGGCACTCAGCACATTGTAGGTTTGAGCAAATGTCAGTTGTAAGTGTTTGAACTTCTTAAGGTTACTGGGGATATAGTGGTTTGCTGCTGACTTATATAATTAATTTCAATCCGGGAATTGATCTTTTGTTGTTAGGTGCCATCGAGTCGGCTCTAACTCAAAGCAACCCAGTGTACAACAGGACGAAACACTGCCTGGTACTGCGCCATCCTCACAGTCTTTGCTATGTATGAGCCCGTTGTTGTAGCCACTGTCATTTCATTTCGTTGAGGGTCTTCCTCTCGTTCACTGACCATGCTCTCCTTCTCCCTGGACTGGTCCCTCCTGATAACATGTCCAAAGTACGTGAGACAGAGACTCACCATCCTTGCTTCCATGGAGCACTCTGGTTGTACCTCTCCCAAGACAGATTTGTTTGTTCTTCTGGCAATCCATGGTATATTCAACATTCTTCACCAACACCTTAATTCAAAGGCATCAATTCTTCGTTCATTGTCTGGCTTTCATGTGCATTTGAGGTGATTGAAAATTCCATGGCTTGGGTCAGGTCCTTAGTCCTCAATGTGACATCTTTACTTTTGAGCACTTGAAAGAGGTCTTTTGCAGCAGATTTGTCCAGTGCAATACATTGTTTAATATCTTGGCTGCTGGTTCCATGAGTGTTGATTGTGGATCCAAGTAAAATGAAATCCTTGACAACTTGAATCTTTTCTCCATTTAGCATGATGTTGCTTATTGGTCCAGTTGTGAGGATTTTTGTTTTCTTTATGTTGAGGTGTGATCCATACCAAAGGTTGTGGTCTTTGATCTTCACCAGTAAGTGCTTCAAGTCTCATTTTACATATTGAGGAAACAGGTGGGAGAACCTTCCCATGGTTGTATAGAGAGGGAGTGCTGGAGCCAAGACAGATGAGGGTAATAGCTCGCACTGGTAAAGCTTTTACAATGTTCCAGGCACCACTCTAGGTGCTTTAAACAGTATATGTTAACTCATTAACTTCTCAGAGCAAGCCTATGAAGTGGATACAGGTGTGTATAAATACTCATTTTACTGTCAGGGAAACCGAGGTTATGTAACCTCCCTAAAGTCATACAACTAGTAAGTAGTAGGGCTGGGCTCTGGTGTCTGTGCTCTTAACCACTCTGCTAATGATTGTAACATATGAAATAGCTATTTTTTTTTCTTTAAGGGCCAAATGGTTGAATATCACTGATTTCCTATCAGTGAATGAAGCTGACATAGATTGAGATTCTTCCACACCTTGCCACAGTGGATATTTGTGGTTATTAGAAATATTTGATTATCCAGGAATTTTCCCTAGTGCCCCAGCCAGCTAGAAAGAGGTTCCACTGTTCTTTTGAGTATGTCCACATTGTATTTTTTTCTGTCATTAGTACTCTTTTTTTTTCCCCAATTGGTATTTTTCTTTATTTATATTTTACAAACAGACAGGATGAGATCATCAGTGCTTGTTTTTCCAATATCATGTTGAAAAGAAGTGGTTGGATTGGAAATCCTTGTCTTATTCCTGATTTTAGAGGGCAAGCATACAGTCTTTCAGCATTACGTATGTTGTTAGCTGTAAGTTTTTCTTAGATACTCTTTTCAAGTTGAGGAAATTCCTTTCTCTCCCTAGTTTGCTGAGAGTTTTATCAGAAATGGATATTGGTTTTTGTCAAATGTCTTTTTTGTGTCTGTTGAGATAATCATATGTTTCTATGTTCTGTTTTGTTTTTCAGTTTGTTCATATGGTGGCTTACTGACATTTTCAAATGCTAAACCAACATTGTGTTCCTGGGCTAAACCCCACTTGGTCATGATATACTATCCTTTTTATATCTTTTTTGGATTTGATTTGCTAAAACTTTTAGAATTTTTACATTTATGATTGTGAAAAACATTAGTCTGAGGTTTTCTTGTAATATCTTTGTCAGTCTCTATCAGACCTGGGTAATGCTGACCTTACAGAATGGGTTGTGAAGTATTCCCTCCTCTTCAGTTTTCTGGGAGAGTTTGTATAGAATTGGTAGCATTTCTTCCTTAAATGTTAGGTGTAATTTACCACTGAAGCCACCTGGGCCTGGACTTTTCTTTGTGTAAAAGTTTTTTTAACTACAAATTCAATTTCTTTAACAAATAGGGCTGGTCAGATTGTTTATTTCTTCCTGAGTGAGTTTTGGGAGTTTGTGTCTTTAAAGAAATTTGTCCATTTCATCTACACTGTCAAATTTGCTGGCATAAAGTTGTTCTTAATAGTCACATTTTATCCTTTTAATACCTGTAGAACTAGTAGTAACGTCACCTCTCTCATTCCTGATACTGGTGATTTGTATGTTTTCCTTTTTCCCAGCTACTGTGGTCACCCTGAACTACTATGCTCTCTGAATCTTCAAGCCATTTAGATTATGGGTTTTCTTTTCAAGTCCTAACTGCTCCACACAGTACCTACTGGTGCCTGCCCTCAGGCAAAAAGTCAGAGAAACGGGCAACTCTTTTCAGTACCTTTCTCTTTTTCCAGTTGACTTCCCTCTGCTTTCTTTCCCTGTCTTTGATTGCTCCCCAGTACCTTCAAAAAAAAAAAAAAAACTCATTGCCATCAAGTAGATGTTTTTTATCTTGTCCAGAAGCTGTAGCTGTTTTCTGAAAGAGGGTTTGTCCAATGCTGGAAGCAGAATCTCTGGGTTTTTGGTTTTGTGACATTCTAACAAAATGAAACATGCTTTAATAGTTGTAATCAAAGTGTGGAACTAGATAACTTAACAGCACTTTTTATTCATTGTTGCATTTATTAGATCTGATATGGAATAGCTCAACTAGATGTTTAGAATAAATTGTGGCGTTAGGGAAAGGCAAAAAGGAGAAACGTTGGGTTAGTTCATTTCAAGATGCTTCAGTGGGAGATACCATTATCACTTTAAAAAGTGAACATTCTTCACACACTCTGTTTTGAGGGGACGGTTAAAGTGCCAGCAGCTATAATAATAGCGTTTTGTTTTTTAAGTAAGCTTTCTTGAATACTGAATGCAGTCAAGCTTCTGAATGATTTTGAGTGCTTTTGCTTCACATGAGGAAGTGTTTCATGAGAAAGTGATGAAAGAAAAGGCTTTTTTCAGGGATGAAAACAAAGTATTTCTAATTGCTTAATGTTTATTATATCAAATAAATAACTTTAGGTCATATTCATGCTACAGTACTTAAGTTATTCGTAGTGGAATCCATTTTTTGATCATTTTATATTGAACATTTGTGTCCTTAAGAATATATTGCAATTTGAATTGTAAGACACTAGGAGAAGTCCAACAGAATGCAGAAATTATCAAACAATATCAATATTGTAAAATGTTGCTGAAGATCATTCAAAAGAGGTTATAGCAGTACATTGACAGGGAACTATCAGAAATTCAAGTGGGGTTCAGAAGAGGACATGGACAAGGCTATCATTGCTGATGTCAGGTGGATCTTGCCTGAAAGCAGAGAATACCAGAAAGATGTTTACCTATGTTTTATTGACTCTGCAAGGACA
Source organism: Loxodonta africana (assembly GCF_030014295.1). NCBI lineage: Eukaryota > Metazoa > Chordata > Mammalia > Proboscidea > Elephantidae > Loxodonta > Loxodonta africana. The sequence goes on from NC_087369.1 coordinate 26,842,344, forward strand.
CTCCACTGTGTGGATCATAACAAATTATGGATAGCATTGTGAAGAATGGGAATTCCAGAACACTTAATTGTGCTCATGTGGAACCTGTACATAGACCAAGAGGTAGTCATTTGAACAGAGCAAGGGAATACTGCACAGGTTACAGTCAGGAAAGCTGTGCATCAGGGCTGTACCCTTTCACCATACTTATTCAATGTATATGCTGAGGAAATAGTCCGAGAATCTGACTATGTGAAGAAGAATGGGGCATCAGGATTGGAGGAAGACTCATTAACAACCTGTGATATGCAGATGACACAACCTTGCTTGCTGAAAGTGAAGAGGATTTGAAGCACTTACTGAAGAAGATCAAAGACTACAGCCTTCAATATGGATTGCACCTCAACATAAAGAAAACAAAAATCCTCACAGCTGGACCAATAAGCAACATCATCATAAATGGAGAAAATATTGAAATTGTCAAGGATTTCATTTTACTTGGATCCACAATCAACACCCATGGAATCAGCAGTCAAGAAATCAGGCGACAATATTGCGTTGGGCAAATCTGTTACAGAAGACATTGTTAAAGTATTAAAAAGCAAAGATGTCACTTTAAGACTAAGGTACACCTGACCCAAGCAATGGTGTTTCAGTTGCCTCATACACATGCAAAAGCTGGACGATGAATAAGGAAGACCTAAGAAGAATTGATGCCTTTGAGTTATGGTGTTGGCAAAGAATATTGAATATACCATGGACTGCCAGAAGAATAAACAAATCTGTCTTGGAAGAGGTACAGGCAGAATACTCCTTAGAAGCAAAGATGGCGAGACTTAGTCTCACGTACTTTGGACATGTTATCGGGAGGGACCAGTCTCCGGAGCAGGACATTATGCTTGGTAAGTAGATGGTCAGCAAAAAAGAGGAAGACCCTCAAAGAGGTGTATTGACACAGTGGCTTCAACAGTGTGCTCAAGCATAACGATTGTGAGGATGGTGTAGGACTGGGCATTGTTTCATTTTGTTGTATATAGGGTCTCAGAACTGACTCCATGGCACCTAACAACAACAATAGAAGTCATCTTAGGTCTCTGGACCTCAGTTTGTGTTTACTGAGCAGCTATCATGAATTGTTGTTCTCAAGGGCCATCGAGTTGATTTCGACTCATAGCGACTCCATGTGACACAGTAGAACTGCCCCAGCAGAGCCGCTAGGTGGCTTCAAACCTTTGCACTACCAGAGCTCCTTTTCCACAATGAATAAGGAGCTTTATTCTTAGAGGCTCAGAAATTCAGTCTTATTAGCACACTGAGGATGGTCAGACTCACATGTATATGCCCTAATGGCAATTTGTTCGTTTCAAACGAGAGCTACAGCTGTAAATTAGACTGGTGAGGTTGAACTGAGAGATTAGTGCATTTTTTCTTTTTAGACAGACCACATGGGAAGCCAAATTACAATCACAAGGTTGCTTGGTGAGAATGGAATCAAAACAAAGGAACTTGGTTAGATAATTCATGATTAGGATATACCTGCCACAGGGACTACTTGGGTTTCCCCTCAGTCGTGCTGAACCGCAAAGCTTGCCAATGCCTGGTTCTTTGGGTTTATTTCTATGCTGACCATTTTCCTCTGTTCACACAATTTTTTTCAAACAAGGCTACAGTACAGTTTACTAAATGGTAATGACATTCTAGGCCTGCTTCTCCAGATTACACTTAGATCACCTTTGGAAACATTTAGATGCTTTCAAATTCTAGGTCTAAACACACATATGGAAACAGCCTCTTGGTTTACTTCACCAGAGTGCTACCATAACCATATCCATTATGCAAGTAGGTTTTACTCTCAGAAGGCGGCCTTTTTTTCCTTATATCTGTGGTCTGGAAGGGGTGTGTGAATCCCTTATAGTTGTCCCCATGTACTTCCAATAATGTAGTTTCACTTAGGTTAAGGGATTATAAAAGACTTGATTTCTGTCTTTCATGACTTACTGATGCCAAACCCTTGTTCTTAAGAGCACTCCCTACTTATAACACTGTTTCAGTGGGAGAGCTTAATCTCTCTTAATGGAAGTAAAATGAATTTATTTGAAAATATAGGAAATATGTAAACGTAAACCTGGAAAATCCTGAAACCCAAATATACCGGAATTCTCTATAGAAGGTCCGGGGAACATGAAAAGTAGCTACCCTCAGGCAGGAATGGCATGCCTTGAGGTATCATGGAGACTCAAACAAGCCAGTTTTTCTACATTCTTATATTGTTCCCTCTATCACTGTCTCCACACCAGCTGTCCAGAATCAGAGTTAAAGTACTACCCAGTTTACTATTAAAAAAAAAAAAAGTTTGTCCATATTAATCCTCTTGTTTTCACTAATACAAATGAAGTGGTATCACTGTCTGTACATCCACCAAAACCTACGGGCAGCAAGGCCATATGGTTCCGTGAAGCCAAGAACCATAACAATAACAACAGTAATAGTGGTAATAATGATAATGCATGTGTACTGTGCTTTTCACAGAGCCTCTTTATCTAAATTACCATATCTGAATTTCATAAGTGGAATATATAAGGTGTAGGTATGTTGGTTACCATTTCTGCTTTCTAGTTACCCATACCTTCTATTGTTTACTACTGTAAATTTTTAGCCTGAAAAGTGGTAAATGTTAGATGCTACCACTAAGAATTCTCAAAAAACCAAGTTGATATTTTGAGATGAAAAAACAAAACTATGGTTCAGTGTCTTTGACTCTTGGGTGATGACGGCCCTTTACAGCCTTTTAATGATTTTGTCAGGGGTGGGGGTTAGAAAAAGATACTGGGCCACTCTCCACCTTTTTTCAGTCTTACGTTCCAATTAATAATAGCTTTCTTTACACACATTGGGTCACTCACCGTGAGTCAGAATCGACTCGGTGACATCGAGTTTTACACACATTACTTCTCTAGTTAGCAGTGTCCTAGATTTCCACTGTCTAACATGGTCACCACTAGCTGTAGGTGGCTATTAAATATCTAAATTTTAATTAAATAAAAATCCAGTTACGCAGTCATACTAGCCATGTTTCAATTGCTTAGTAGGCACGGTAGCCCCTAGCCACATAACCCATTGCCGTCGAGTTGATTTTGACTCATAGCAACCCTATAGGACAGAGTAGAACTGCCTCGTAGGGTTTCCAAGGAGTGGCTGGTGGATTTGAACTGCTGACCTTTTGGTTAGCAGCAGAGCTCTTAACTACTGCACCCGAATTAAATAATTCTGCCGTTGTTTGTAATTTTATCTGCAAGATTTATATATTTCTAAATGCATCTACTGAGCCTTCCTATATGATGCAGAATACGTATTCTAAGTATACTTTTAAAAATATACATAAACTTTTTATTACTTCAACATTTCCTAAGTAGCAGGTCTTACAGGTAAACAGCACTGGGAACCAAAGTAGAAAGTAATGTAATCATAAAAATTTCCAATTTCCCCTTTCCTTCTGTGCGTATTTGCTGCAGTGCAACAGAAAAAATATGTGCAGGAAAACTATTCTGCATTACTTAGAAAAAGCATAGTCATCATATAAGAAAAAGTGATCAAGTGACAATAATCTTAAGATCCTTTACACAGTGAAAATCCTGTGATGCAAAAGTTTAGGTCAGTTGTACTCTCATAATTCGCTAGTCAGGGAGTTTAGTTGCTCTCGGGGAGGAATGACATGCCTTGAGGTATGGAGAAAAGGCATTTGATAGTTGGAGAATTTCTCAAATGTAAAGCTGTTAGTAAAAATTTAATGTACATGTTAGAATCTTAACTGTTACAAGTTCAGTAAGATGTGGAGCACAACCCATTTACCTTTTCTTCTTTCTACTTACATATTCAGGTTGCACAGAATTAAAGGAGAAACCCGGACTAACATCCAAGGACTGTATTTTTGCCATGAGTGATTCAGGGAGCCCCAGGTTTAAAAATGCAGTCTCTTATATTCTGCTGTGCCCTGTGGGATTGCTGTGAGTCAGAACTGACTCAACGATACTGGGTTTGGTTTGTTTTACATTGTATTCAGATTAACTAGGACTAAATATCCATAGAAACATTTTTGGTCCTTGTCTGCTTAAGAGTGGTCTCTTGAGAGGCTGAATAGAGAAGCATACTTACTGAAGGTGAACTTATACCATGGGGAAGGATAGAACTGGTTAGGTCTTGTTCCAGATAGGTGAAAAAAGTTGTAAGACTTGAAAGCAACGATCACCTTTAAAAAAAAAAGAATAAACCACCAAGAGACACTGATAGTTGCTACATTTGTATGGTTCTGTATGATCAGGTATGCCTTTTCCATTTTTAAAAGCCATCACTTTCTTGCCTCAGACAGTATCAGAGCCTCAAAAGACAGCTCTCTTTCTGTTTTTTTTTTTTTTAATGCCTTTGCACTAGTTGGGGTGATATGTGTAATGTTCATATAGAAAGCGAATATTCCCCCTTTTATCTCTATATTCATTTTAGATACTCTTTGCCGACGTAACAGCTTGTTATGAGCATGAGTTATAGAAAAGAGATTTTTATTCATATTTAAAGAACATCAGTAATAAAAACATTTCCTTAGCTGTGACAAAGAACAGCCTTTGTTTAAGGGTTAGGTATGTCTAAGGAAGTGACTCTGGTTAAGAACTAAGGAATAAAATATAATTCATCTTATCTTGTGTAAGGAAAATTGTACTAACTTGTATGCTGCTGAGTGCCTAATTTACATTTAAAGCTGAAGTAATGAAGCCTTTATTTTTTTGCCAGAAACTCCCATTTCTCTCCCAAATATATTCTCTATTAGGAAAAAGAAAGCTCATTATTTTGCATAGTAATATGTCTTTGCTGATGCAGAAAAGCAACATAATTCAGGACGAGGCATTAAATTTAAACTTTCTTACGTGCTCCTTTGCAGATAATTAAAATTATTTCTAGGGATCAGAAAGTGAGTTTGCAGAGTACACTGAAAAGAATAGCTTCATCCTGGTGAATCACAAAGGAAGGGTATAGTCCTTTCCTCACCAGGGGGTAGAGGTACCTGAAAACTGTTGTGGATGTAGAATTTAAGTCTGAGAACTTTAGACCCCATGAGAAACTATAATTGCAGGGAGTCTAAAAGTTGAGAGTGGATCTATGGAGACGCTTATGAATAAACAGTATTTACATTCATTAAAGTAAATCTAAATGTAAAAAAAAAGCCTTTTATTTAGTAATAAATGGAGTCCCTGGGTAGCACAAACAGTTAAGCACTTGGCTACTAACCAAAAGCTTGGTGGTTTGAATCCGCAGAGTCTCCTTGGAAGAAGGGCCTGGCGATCTACTTTTGAAAGATCACAGCCTTGAAAACCCTAGTTTCAGAGCACAGTTCTACTCTGAAACACATGGGGTCACCATGAGTTGAAATCAACTTGATGACAATTTTTTTTTAATTTTGTAGTAAAGGATACTATATTTTCATTTTTATTTACTATCCCTCGTTTAATAGAAAATTTGCTTTGTTGCAGATAACATGTATACGTTGAGGCATCTGCCACCCCTCTGCCCATGCCTGGTTTGCTATATAGCTGTTCATTGCCTTTCTGATTGTCAAACTCAGAAGTTGTTGACACCCATCTCCCTGGGGCTTCCTCCCCTCCTCCCCCGGCCGCTCACTGCTGATTCTTAGATGCCATCATTATGTACTTTTGAGCCCCAGGTGTGCTTGTACTCATCTTTTATTTTTCCTATGGCTTTGTTCTGAAGATCTTTATTCCCATTCTGCCATTAGCTTTTCCTTTCCTATTCCCACCTCCAGCTCCATCTTTCTCTAATTATCCCCGATAGCATTGAATCATAGCTTGTGCAATTTATATAACTGGAACTAAATAAAATTTTTGAAGTTGTCCCCCAACTTCACACACACAGAGAAGTAAAATATACAAGTTCAATTTAATAAGATTCGATATGGGAAATTAGTGTAGTGTCCTGCAAGTACATATGAATACGTACACGCTCAAATATCCTGTGAGTATATACATCCCACCCCCACATATATATAAAAATAACGTTTAACTGAAGAACTGGCGATTGTTAAGCTACTCAAGAACTTTCACAGTTTCCAACACAGTTGCAGCAAAAGCAGTCAATGTGCTTGCTATGCATCGGTGGTGTAATCTGTCATTTATAGAGTACCACTTTGGACTTGTGAACAAATGGACTTATTTACAGCCTTTTGGGACTTAATCGGTTCCAAAGTCAAAATGCTTCTCTGCTACTCCAGGACAAGAGTTTCAGACCATAGGTAGCAGTCAACTCCTAAAGACAGATCTGTGTAACCTGTCTGCTATCTCCATTCCTTGGGCCTTGGGGGTGTCCCAGATGGGATGGAATATCATTGACCCTCTCTCCCAACTCTGCCAGACTGGCAGTCATCAGACTATGGAGGAAGCAAAAACAGCTCCTTGCCAGAAAGAGATCAGAGCTTTTGTTACGTGAGTAATTTCCTGTTAAAGCCTTGGTGGTTGTATCAGTTTTTAATTCATTCTTGGGGTTCTGTTTGGTTTGGTTCAGGCTTTTAGGAAAGATTATATGCATTGATGGTATGCTGCATTCTTTACTGTAAATTTCAGAGAAGTAAACGAATGTTCTGAGTTCCCTATTGCTTAGAAGTCTTATCCCATGGAAGTGTATCCAAAAGAGAGCCTAGCAAATTTAGGATTCTTTGACTCTAATTTTGTATTCCTTGTGGTAAAAGTTAGGAGTTTTCCTTGTGATGATCATTATTATCGCTAAGGTTTATTGAATGGTTACCCAATAAGGAGTAGTTGTATCTTTGTACTGGTTTTGGGAGTACTTGGATGAGCTATGTGAAATAAATTTGAATACTGAGGCACTCTTGTAACAGAAAATATCAAAACTGCTGCCATAGCTTATCAGGAATCGGGAGAAAGAGTTTTTTTTTCCATTGGCCTGAGTGAGCCGAAGTTCCAAGTAAGACTGTGGTCATTATTTATTACCTCTTTTCTTTCAAACAGTAAAACTCTTGGGTTTCTGTGGACAAGGCTGCTTTTTAATGGCATGTTCTCCAAACAGCTGTTAAGCACCCCCTTCCCAATACCACAGACCACATCTGTTCCCACTGTTGATTAGTTAGAGGGTGGAGAAAGAAGAGAGGCTGTAGCATGTGTAATTACCAGTAATTAATTCTTGTTGAGCCTCCTCATTTCCTTCTATTCTAACTCCACCTACTCTTCTTCCTGTCTCTGTTGTAAATTCTGTCTCATGTTGGCTACTTGTGGAAAATAATCTTGATGGATATACAGCTGTTTTCCTAAAATTTTATATTCACCTTACTGTGAAGCTGTTAATTTTCTTCTGGTGGCAAAATCTCTTGATAAAGGCTAGCCTAATAAGAAAATACTAAAGTAACTGAGCATATCTTTTGAGGCTAGCTTATTCTGCTTCCTTGTGTTCTGTTTCTTTTGGGACTATTTCCAATTGTCAACAAATATTTGTCAAATATATTCTCTTGTTAAAAGAACTATTGCAGGGTGTGAATGAGTGTGAGGAAAACAAACATAAGACATAGTCCTCAACATGAATATACAGTGTAATTAGAGACCTAAAATATGTACACGGAAAAATAACAATGTAATTAACACAGAATAGAATTTAATGATTGTCAAAGTGGGCAAGACCATAAGGCAGAGGTAATGCTAAAGTATTAAAGCAGAGGTAGATAAAATACAAATATGAGACTTTTTAGTTAATATGTTATAGTAAAGGGATATATCATAGATTAGCTCTTTGCAGAAAATTCAGTGTGTCTTCTGATTTACAGATCTAAAAGCCCAGATTTTCAAGGTGGGATAACGTCTTGTGAGTCTGCTTTCACAGGAAGGTGGAGCTTCAAGTGGAACATTTAAAACAGCTTTTTTGTTTTTTAAATTTCTTTGGTGTATCAGGCAGGTTCCCTGAAGGAAAGAAATGACAGGGGGATTTAATAGGAAGATTTAATAAAGGGATTATTTACAAAGATACGGGCTAACTATGGTGAAACCATGAGAATAATAGTGCAAACTCCTGGGCTAGTAATAGCAGGGTTGTTACACTCTTAGGCAGAAGAGGTAAGGGGAGGGAGTTGGGTGAAGAAGGTCTCCAGAGCTTGGGTGGATGGACCCAGCTAGCCCCTAAGTGGCCCCTCAGGGAGGGAGCCAAAGGTGTAAATAACCAGCCCTCAGTCTCCTCTCTCCCTCCTTCCTTCCTGATCTATATAGGGTTCCCCATTAGCCAAACTCAACTGGGAACTAGGGAGCAAGGGAGCTCTTTGGTGTAGCCCTTCCCCTCTCAGCAGGATAGAGAGTGTGACTGGACGAGCAAAGGAAAGTTCTCTGTCATGGGAGACTTTTTAGTTTGGCTAAACATGAAAAACCCATCTTGGATAACATAATCCTACAGCACTGAATAATCTTGACGGCAGTAGGCATATGTCTGGAATCAGTATACTTAATGACAGATCAGTCACTTCTCAGGCACGTGCACAGGACTTGTACAGAGGATTATTCTAGTCATTGACACAGGTTAGTAGTTCCCAGTGGGGGCATTTCACCCCCTCCCCCCATGGGAAATTTGGCAATATCTGGAGACATGTTCATGTATAGGCTTTGTCATTAGGATCTGGTGGAGGGCAGTGATGCTGAAAGGAAGACAGTGAAGAGTTGTTTGATTCCGTCAGAATAGGTGCTCAGATGATTGTTGGAGAAGCTGGCCTAAGCAATGACCATTACTTTTGGCAAGAAGAGATTTTCCTGACCTTCTAAAGAACAATTGAGTTGAGTCCTGAGAATGAAGCTACATGGCAACTTAGGTTTTACACATTGAGCATGGGGTTAGGGGTCAAGCCCTAAAAGACAAAGAAGCAACCAGGCTATTGTCAATGATTGAGGTGTAGATTGCAAGCTCCTCAAGGGCATGGACTGCAGCTTATTCATCTTCTGAGAGTTGAGCACCACGTCTTGAGTAGTGCAGACTGTCAAGCATTTGTCAAGTGGATGAGTAACCCTTAATTAAGGAGAAATGGATACTACAGAAACCAGAAGAAAGGTATCAGTGGAAAGGGAAAAGTGAGAAATGCTGGGAAGGGAAGAGATGGAACTCTTATCTGAGAGGAACAGCACTCTGAACTAGAAACTGATGAGAAAGCTAGGCCTTTAAGAACATATTGGTCATGCCACTAAAGTCCCCAGGTTTCTGAACATTATGTCTGTCCCTGACCTGGACCTTTGTACCTCATTGCTTCCTTTTCTTTAAAATGCAGTAGGTAGGGACAGAGACATTTAAATGATGGTGCCAGAGCCATTCTTCCTTTACGAGCACTGTTCACCCTACCTTTTAATATATTTTAAAAATATTTTTTTTTTGTTGAAAATATACACAGCAGAACATACACCAATTCCACAATTTCTATATGTACAATTCAGTGACACTGATTACATTCTTCAAGTTGTGCAACCATTCTCACTCTCCTTTTCTGAATCCTGCCTTTTAATATTAATGACACTTCCCTGCATGGACCTAGTGCCATACTCTCTTTTTGGACTCATGCCTCCAAAGAAAAGGTTTTAATAGATGAGATGATTGATGTGGGCCTCCTTGAGTCTACCTATTGTGAGTCAACTAGTGGGTACCCTAACTCTGACTTGGGACTCGGTGTGATTGGCTCAGCTGTCCTGCTTTTACATTCCTGAAGACATTTCTTGAGTCCTCTGCTTAGCTGGAAGTGATCACATTTGTCTTTTAAGTTCCTTGAGGGCTGTGAAACTCCTTTCATACTTCCCTCAGTGCCGAGCCCATTGTGAATACTTGCTGAATTAGGAGATTTATGGCGGGCTATTTTTTACTCCTAAGATAAAAAAAAATTTTTTTTTTTTTTTTACTCCTAAGATTGCAAAGGGAAGTGGTATATTGAGATAGGAAAGGATATAGTTAGGAAACCTTGACCATTAAGGGTTCAGTCTTCTGAGTGAAGCATGATGCTGGATTGTTGAGTATAGAATTTAGAAATAGAGGAGAAGAGAGGAATTTTAAATACTGGTATGGGAGCTAGAGCTAATGAGAGAGCAGTAGTGTTCTTTCTTTGCTGGAGCAAGGGTCACATTGTTGACAAAATGTATGGCCCTAAAGTAGGAAAGGTCAGATAAATCTGTAATCTCTGCCAGTAAGACTCACCTGGCATTGGTAGAGAGCATGTGCAATGTAACTTTATAAGTACTCTCATAGAGTTTAAAGAATCAGCTTTAGAGGTACTACTTTCATGAACATGCTTTTGCTATCATTGTGAATTTAAGAGACACTGCCCATTGCTCAAGTCAAAAATCAAGGACTTATCTTTGATTTTTCTCTCTTTCCTCACTTTCTATATCCAGTCCTTCAGCATGTCCTGTCTACTTTGCACTCAGCTCTACTGCTACCACCTTATTCCATGCCCATAGCACCTCTTGTCTGGACTATTGCAACAGCCTCCTAGCTAATCTCCCTGCTTCTGCTCTTCACTTCCTGTAACCCACACTCCATGCTTCTGCCTGTGGGATTGTTTTAAAATCAGTTCCTGTCATCCCCTTCACCTCATCCCAGCACCTATAAGACTGTTTCTCACGTAGTAGAAGCTCACTATTTGTTGAATAAAAAAACTATAAAAGTTATGATGATGGGTAAAATTCTTTTCAGACAGCCAACAAACTAACTGGCCTTTATACTTCCCTAATCCAAACTACACAGTCTTTGTAATGACAGTATTAGCTACTCATCCCAATAGTGGTCATGGCTTTGTTAAGGCTCATATGTTTTCTGTCCCCTCATCTTGTGACTGATGGTTGACACCTATTTTTAGGATGGTTAACAAAGGGTTTACATATGGCATAGGAGCCAGCAAAACCAGTCACCCTTCTTTGGCAATGTCTTGGGTAACTCAAGAGTAGCCATGGGTATAAAAGATGGCCAAGGCAACTTTCCATACTGTTTGAGGACTGGTTTGGCGTAAGTATGAAATCACTATAGGTTTTTTTGCTGGGGAGGCTCATCTTTTTCGGGTCGTAACCCCTCTGAAAATTGGATGAAAGCTATAGATCTTTTACCCAGAGAAATATCCATATATACATGAACACATAGTTTTATAGATCATTAAGGAGGTCCATAGACTTACCCATAGCCCAGTGGGGAATCAGGATATGTGTAGTTTGAAAATGCATATTCAAAATTATGTTGTACTTGGAATAAGTTGAACTATAAAGTATAGAAGGCAAAGTGACAAAATATTGGCAGATGGGGACATTACAGAAAAGATATTATTTCTTTGTATCTAAGTAGTAGTTTCCTTGGGCTGCCAGAACAAATTACCACAAACTCACAGTTTGGAGGCCAGAAGTCTGAAATCAAGGTTTCGGCAGAGTTGGATCCTTCTGGAGGCTCTGAGGGAGAATCTATTTCATGTCTCTCTCCTAGCTTTTGGTGGCAGCCAGCAATCCTTAGCATTCCTTGGCTTGTAGACCCATTGCTCCGATGTCTGTGTCTCTTCACGTTGTCTTCTCTGTGTCTCTCTGTCCTCTTCTAAGGCCACCAGTCATTGGATTTTAGGGCCCACCCTAAATCCAGGATGACTTCATCTCGAGATCCTTATCTAATTATATCAGCAAAGACCCTGTTTCTAAATAAAGTCACACTCTGAGGTTCTGGATAGATACAAATTCAACCCTCTGTAATCCGTGATTCTTAATTGGGATCATAGTAGAATCTGAAGGTGTAGGGAAGTGTTTATCAAACCAAAAAATTGAGCGACATTGGCCGGTTTTGCCTTGTCCTTTTGTTGAGGAGGCAGAAGAGCGTGGAAGGTAAGTCTTTTCATCTCTACAGACCTTGTGCCTCTTAACCCAGAGAGTGACCTGTAGACAGACCCAGTGAGAGGGGAGCAACTGATGGGTGTGGGGCAGTGAATGGAGGAGAAAATTTTCTTAAACAGTTGCCAGGTTGAACTTCAATGCTCTTTTCATGTTTTACTTCCTAGCATCTCTGCTAAACAGACAGAAGCTGAGAAGGGAGATTTTGCTCATTGATAGAAGTTCTTGGAAAACACTATTCTTTTATACTCTCTCCTTTGGGGTTAAGGAGAGCTGTTATTTCAGCATTTATTGTCATGGTTTCTTGTGTTCCTGTTGTTTTGGTAATCTCAAACTAGCATGTTTTTGATAAATCACTAAAGCAGAAAGTATTTTGTCCAGCTACCTAAGCAATAAAGCAAGTATAGAATGCTGTAGTACCAGAATTATTTTTTATTTTTTTCCTGCACAATATATTAACTAAGCAGAAAATTTAAAAGAACAAAGACAATAAAAGTAATGTTTGTTAGTGGTAGTTTGAGATATTTCAGGAGAGATGAGATGTGAAGAAAAGCAATGGCCATATTTAGAAAGCTGCCTCAAACCCAAGAGTATCTATTGAAGTAAACTTGATGACAGACTTTTTTCCTCTTCATGAATCATTGTATTCCTATAAAAGCGAAAATTCCTCTTCATCTAAACAAATGGCTTCCACATCTGTTTTCTTAGTTTTTCAAAAGGGTGTCTTCGGCTTGCATTTTTTTTAAGTGTTTATCTGTTTAAAATGAAATACCGTCAAAAGCAGTTTATACATCAAAATCCAAGTTGGTCTTCAGCTTGTAAGAATTAGTTGAGAATGATCTGGTGGTAATGGCGGTGGCATAGGGAAGAAAAGAAAACAGATTTCATAGTCTGTATAGGTAAAAACTTACTGCTCCTTAACCATATTCTTTAAATTGTACTTATTTACATTTAATTTTGTGTGCTCTTTTGGTTCTTGAGACTAATCCAATAGATAACTTTATCACTGATAGCACATCCCAACATTTTAATACTCTGGGATCAGAGTTCTGAAACAAAGTATACAATTTAGTAACAGGCGAATTAACCTCTTAGTCCTGTGGACTAGGAGCTGATCTGTAGTTAGCGTGATTCTTGTTTTTGCTCCATAATCAGTTTTCCCCACCACATCGCTGAGAGACACACACATACTGGTTTTTAAGATGCTGCATGAACTCCTGTGAAGCACATGTTCAGTTCCCCATCTCACGCGAGTCCGCCCACCTTCAAGGGTTTTGGTTTTATCTTTTTTAATCTTTAGTCTCTTCTTGTGTGACAGGCCACCATGCCCTTGAACCCATCCTGCCATTTAAAAATAAAGAATGAGAAGCAGCTGAAGTGTCGGCTCTTTTGCAGCTGACAGGAATCTGATCTACTGCTTGGATTCTTTATCTGGGTACCGACATGCCAGCCGTTTGTGGCTCATTCTAGCCATGCCATTTGCAGTTACAAGGTTTAAGAGGGTGGGAGCATAGGAGGTCATCTCCACGGGAAAAAGATCTTTTTTTCATGTGTAAAGGTCAGGGAGAAAGGGGTCCTACTGCTGGGAGCAGGGCTCCTGGCTTCTTCCCATCCAGTGGAATTTCTGGGCCCTGATGGAAGGATTTGTCTTTCAGAGGAGGTTGCACAGGCTCCTCCCACCCCACCCACCCCCTGAGCTACAGCTGTCTGTTTTGTCAAAACAATGGCTTGCTCTGAGGTTAAAGGTCCATGAAAACTGCGAGGTGTTTGATGTTATAAAATCTAATGAGTTACAAAGGCAATTCGTTTAATCACTTATGACTTAGAGAGCTTCTCTCTCAGTATGAAGCACATAAGTTAGAAACCGAGGGGAGCCCCCTCCCCCTCAAGACCTTTCTTTTATTGGATAAGTATAAATCCTAACTGCTACCAAATGGCACCAGACTAGACATTAAAAAGAACTCCCCCTCACGAATGCAGAGGAGTGGCAGGGAAAAGAATGGCTGTGGAGGAGCTAGAGGAGCCTCTTCACTTGCGAAGTAAATTGCTTGGTGTCCAGTCTTCCCGTTGAGCCCATCAGTACTGGCCTGTTGTGCTTGAGGAGGGGAGCCACTGCAAAGGTCTGGCTTGCTCTTTGTCCAGCTGCAGCCTGTAGCTGTTTTGGTGGCTCATGAAAAGGCAGGGTGCTCTCCTTTTTTGACCTTGTTTGGAGGCTTAATACAATTATTTGTATTAGGCACTAGCCACCTGTCAGGATCGTTCTCATTAAAGGTCACTGTGTGTTGCCTGTGTTCACTGTGGCAGTCAGCATCGTATTTGCTGGTGGCCCTGGGTTTTCATGACACCTGCCAATTGTGACAGAGAGAATGGAGATCCAATAGCTAACAGGAAAGGAAAGGGACTAGAGGAGGAACGAGGGATCAGGAAAGCATCTACCACTCTTGCACCATTACCATGGTTTTGGTGCCAGTTTGCTTGGTCTCCCTTTTTTCCTGCCGTCCCCCTTTCAGTGGGTTCTGTTGTCATCTGCATGCTGGCATCACTTTGATTTATTTGTATATTGCATCTCTGTTGAACATTGAACTTCTGGTACCTGAAACTCCCCACGTCCCCTCTGCTGAGTATCACAGCTTCCGTCTTCCTCCCTGTGATCTCCATTTAGATATTTCGCAGGCATATCTTACTCAACAATTCCAAAACTGCATTTATGGTTGGTCTCCCCAAACCTGTTCCCCTTCCTGGATTTCCCATCTCAATAAATGACAGCACTGTCTGTCTAGTTGTTAAGCCAGGCACATGGGTAGCGTTCTTCCGCAAGCCCCAAACCCAGTCAGTCGCCAAGCCCCGTAGATTCCACTTCCTACAAATTTGTGATTCTGTCTCCAAAGCCACTGCTATGATGCTATTCAAGCCTCGTTACTTTGCCCCCGCCCCCCGCAATCTATTCTCTGCACGTTTTATAGCCAGAGAGACTTCTTTAAACTGTCAGTCTGATTATGTCACTACCCAATTTAAAGTCCTTGATGTGACTTAAAAGACCCTTCAGAGTTGGGCCTCTCTCCCCCCCACCTCCACTTTCCCTGACCTTCTCTCTCCACTTTCCCTGACCTTTCTAGCTTTAGCCATACTTTTTCTTTTCTTCCCGTTTCAAAAAAGCTTTTTCGTTTTTTGAAAACTTAATTTTCTTTCATTACCATTGAGAGTTTCCCTCTGTCCTTTGGATCTTGATACACACTCTTCCTCCAGCCCTTTTTCCCGTTACTCCCTATGACTCAACTTCCCCTTATATGCGTATGCTTCCATGAACTTTTCTCTAATTCCCACCCTAGGGGCCCCTAGTATGTGTATATGTCTGTGTGTGTATATGGGCTTTTTTTCCCCAATTGCCTACAAGGTTGTCTCTTCCACTAGATGTTATACATTATAAGAGGGAAGGAACCCATGTCTGAACCATTCACTTGTGTGTTCAGTGAATACTTGTTAGTGAATGAGCGAATGACTACCTTTTGAGGTCCTAAATGAAAAGAAAATGCATTGCTTCCTGTAATGCATATCAAATGCTTGGGCCTTGGCCAGATTAGACTGTGGGAATTCATAAAGTTCAAAAGTGAAGGGGATTTTTTTTAAAGTAGCGACTAGCCAAATCTTGTATTGCCTTTATCTTAGTATTTTATCTTCTCCATATTCTGTGTCTCCATTCTAAATGCTTTTCCTCAACTTAATATCTGTCTGTTTCTTTCAAAATTTGCCCGAATCCTCCTCAGGGAAAGTACAGAAGACAATGGGACAGAAGAAAAAGTGAATACAGTCGATTCTTGTTATTCGCGGTGGTTATGTTCTATAAAGTCTCTGCGAACACTGAATTAGTGAATACTGAACCATTGCTCTTAGGGAAATATGCAGTTAGGTTCCTGCAAGCCTCTGGTCACAATATTTTCATCACCCAGTCAATACGTAACCTGTTTTATGTGTGTTTCTGTTTAAAGGCAGCTTATTTAATATACACTGCTGATAAATTAAATTTGAACTGATGGCCAGCAACACTGACTTGTGCCTGAACTAAGCTTATCTAACACATATTTTCTCTGTAAGGCACAACATAGCCTTCTTGCGCTTAGAAACACTATACAGCACCTCAGCACTATCATTGGGGGCCATTTTAAATAGTGAGATCACCTTCAAAAAGCATAAAAATCTGAAAAACGTGGCATTAAGTAGACCATGAAAAGGATACTTGTTTACGGTATGAGGGCTGAAGTTAGAAGGCAGAGCGTAGCCTTGTCCGACCTCAGCTGAGAGCATGCGTGCTGGATTTCTCAAAATTTTTGTCACTCTGCACATGTCCGTGAGTGATTATGCAAGCACCACCAAGTATTGTTTTGGGGGTTTAAATAAATTTTAGTGAATAAGCAAGTTTGCAAATACAGAATCCACGAATAATGAGAATTGTATATTATTTGATCCTTAAATATATTTATTTCTGGAAAAAGAAATATATTTGTTACTGTAAAAATGGCATGACGACAGTGTCAGACCTCCTCGTCTAACTTCACAAGGTGGAAGGAGAATCATTACAGCCTCAACAGCCCAAGGCTGATTGCTATGAGGTGGAGGTCAGACATACTTCCACCCTCCAACCTTTTTACCAGTTCTGACACCAGCTGTCCCTCCTACGGCACTCTACTTTTCTGCCGGGCTCAATAATTCCTTGCGATGGCCACACAGAACTCAGGGACGATACTCATGATTATGGGGCTTATTAGGAAGTAACAGGTTACAATTGAGGATCAGGAACAACTCAGGATACAGTTCTTCAGTCAGGACAGCTTCTCGGCTGTACTCACAGCAGGCTTCTCCTTGGCTTTTGGCTTCAGCCCCTCAGGCCTCTTGGGCCGGCCTGGCCTCTGTCCTGCTTTGGCAAGTGTTACAGAGCTCTTTAGCTCCATGGATAAGTGTCCAGAGGCACCGTATTTTGCCACTAAGCCTCGGCCCGAAGGCGCTCAACTCTCTAGCTCCGTGGGTTGGGGAGCCTAGCTCTGCCAAGTGTCTGCAGACACCCCACTCCCGCCAGCAAGCCTACTACCTGAAGTCATTCAGCTTTCTCACTCTGTGGGCTGGGAAGCTCACCGTGCCATTTCCTGCTGGTCTCCTGGTTCTGCTGCCTGTGGCGCGACCATTTCTTTGCTACTGCTTTTCACCATCTCTCACCATCTCCGACGTTCATCTCTCTTTCTGTCTCCTGGATCTTGGAGGTTCTCAGTGCAGGGACCTGGGTCCAAAGGACACGCTCCAGTCCTGCCTCTTCTTTCTTCATGGTAGTGAGGTCTCTCCTGTTTGCCTCTGGGATGACTCATTTTAAGCCTAGCAGGATGGCAAAACTGACTAATCCCCTCATTAGGGTTCCATACACCTTATTTGCATGGTCCCACCCTCATAAGGGTGTCATACACCTTATTTGCATTATTAGCAAGCTGTCCAATCCCTTTGGTGGGCCTCAGGCACTTCATTTGCATAGTCCCACCCAGTCATTTGGTGGGAGTTACAAGACCATGGTGATAAAGGCAAAATAAAAGCGATCCATCACACTGCAAGAGACATGCTTGAACACGTGCCTACAACAAATGTATCTCTGGGTAGTTGAACACAATTACATTTTCCTCAAACTACACTGTCTTCCTGAAAGATTTTTTTTGAAGTGCGAATCTTGTATATCTTAACTGTAGCTAGCTTATAGAGTTTTTATGAACTAATAAAATGATGGGGCAAGGGATACTACTTTGTAAAAAAAAAAAAATAAAGGAGTTGCCATAGGAGGGCAAAATAGACAGTATGATCATTGAAGAACATTGTAGAAGCAGAATTTAACTCTGATACTGAGCCAAGGGAGTTACCCTCTTAGGTGAAGGGCTCAAAAAGTTCTCCTCCCTCCAACCAATGATGAACAGCCCAATGACTATCTTTCCATAGTCTGATCCTAAAAAGGAGCTTTCCAGAAATCAAAAATGCTTCTGTCAAAATGGTAACAGCAACACCGTGATCACTTACCAACTTCAGGCTGTCTCTCAGGCCACCAGCTATGTGCTCTTCCAGCGTTAAGCGTCAGTCCAGGTATAAGTGATTACCTGTTACATCTGCCATTTGTGGGAGCCAGGAGCTTGAAGTTTTCTAGTCAGATTTTCCCATGACCTCAGTTGTAAAGAAAATGTTGCCGATTCTAGAAAATGCTAATGTCCTTTTTAGCTGTAAGTATTATCTTGATTGCAGTGCTTCACAATCGCCCAACTTCATTATCTGAGCATAGCCAGCCTGACGCCTTCTTCTCAAATAGACAATTATGATCAATTAAGTACTTTCAGGCCTTATAGAATACTTAATTTTATTAGTCAATTATTTGTGCTTTGAAAGAGTTAATGGTAGCTACCCAAGCCATTATTAGAAATTAGAATGTCCCAAAATAGAAAGGCTATTTCCTTTGTGTGTGGCACTGCAGTGGAAAATGCCAAGCATAGTTTTTACTGAGTTAAAGGGTGAGGGAAGGCAGGGTGGGGGAGAAAGTTACATGTAAATCATTTAGCCATTAACCTAATGGGTGGATTTATAAATCCTATTACTATAAGCCCTTTTCATTTCCACCGAGGCCTGGTGCATGCTTGATCCCACTAATGTAAAATTTATTCTAAGTGATTACTGAAGTAAGACACTTTGAGTCAATTTTAATCAGGTTGTGTGAAACTTGTTTGAGCGCTGATGTTCACTAAAGCACGGACGTAGTTTGGCCCTGTCTTAATTACCGCCCACTCCCCCAAGATGAGTTAGATGAGGAGCCAGTCAGGGAGCCAACTTTGAACCTTTGACACGTACATGTTTTTCTGTGGGGGAGGTACACTGTAGGGGCTGAAAATACCCAGCTTAATATGAAGAGGCAAGGACTTTGGGTGGGTGTATTTCTGGTCTCATGGACATGATGTGAATTCTGAGAAATCTGAAAGCTCTATTTTTATGGTTAATTGGACCGGCTTCGATGATGCTCATGTATGAACAAATCAAAATTTCAAATTTTGTCCTTTCTTAAACCTCCTTGTGGACCTCCTTGAGAATTTAGTGAAACATGTAGACCCTCTACCTAGAAGAATGTACAGAGGCACACATTGCAATGGTTCCTTCCAGTTTCTGGGGATTTTCAAATTTCCTGACCTTAGGCTAATACCTCCTGCCCTAGTTTTAATCTTAGTATCTTGGGTTTTTTTTTTAACTGGGAATTTAATATTTGAGAGGGTAGGCTCGTACTTGAACTCTTGTGTTGGTTAGTAGATTTGGCTCAAGTGCATTTTTTAAAGCCAACTCTAAGGATCTGTCCAGGATCCTGTGTCAGATATAATCCTAAGTATGGCAGCAGTGCACGTAAGTTCAAGTGAAACGTACGGGATAAGAGCTTCCAAACTGGAGGTTGGAGTGGAGGAGGAATAGAGAATAAGAATGTTGTAAAAGGAAGGCTTCCTTAAAGGTGAAAACAGTTTTAAAAAGTCAGAATGTAAAGTGGATTATTAAAAATCCCCAAGGTGAACAAATATTCATGCTGGGGGCAAGAAATTAGAAGACAGGAGAAGTTTACTCCACATATTCAAAGCCATAGTTTGTGGTATTTTAAAAGTTTTGAGAGCAAAATATAGAGCCCTGTCAAATCGTAGGGCAATAATTGAAAGATACCCGTAAATATCATTAAATGTGTCTGTTGGGGAGGAGAAACCTTTCAGAAAGCTTTGCTTATTCAGAGTGTTTTATATTCTTTACACATGAGGTTAAAAAAAATTATTTTTTTTATCAGAAGGTCTAGGTTGTAAATTAAGGATTTAAAAGAAATCAGTTTGTCTGGGAGCAGGAGTTATATGAGAGAGATACACTTTTAGTCAAGTTTTTTTTATCGTCGGGGTAGAAATTTATTTCTCTTGAGTGAATATTTGTTTATATAACCTGCATTGTGTTTGAACGTGGAATTACAACTGATTCACTCTTCATTTCTTGCATGGAAAGAGCTAGTATTTAAATGTGTGCTGTGTGGGGCTTTAGTTGCTGCTGTTTGTAACCAGCTTTAGGGTCCTGTTGTTGTGGAGATGCACTCATAAATCCATGGCTTTGCTCTTTTCAAGCTGACCACTTGGAGTTTTTCTCCTTTACCTGTTACTATTGTTGGGAGCCATCAAGTTGATTCCAACTTATAGTGACCTATGTGACAGAGTAGAACTGCCCCCTAGGGTTTCCTAGGCTGTAACCTTTACAGGAGCAGATCGCCAGGTCTTTCTCCCACAGAGCTGCTGGGTAGGTTTGGTTGGTGGCTGAGCACTTACCCATTGCACCACCAGGGCTCCTTAAAACTAGAGCCTAGAAAATAAATATTTATTATTATTTTTTTTATGTGCCAGGTGTTACATTAGGTTTAATGACTAAGACATGATCTCCACCTTTAATTTGCTTTAGTCTCTTAACTTTGGGAGGGGGAGTGCACATATGATTAGCATACTCATTAATATCATTGGGTTGAGGAGACCAGGGAAGACTTTTCTGACAGCATGAAATTCCTTGTAAAATAAGTAGGTATTAAAAACCTAAAAAAAAGAAAAAAACCCGTTGCCATCGAGTCAATTCCGACTCATAGCAACCCTATAGGACAGAGCAGAACTGCCCCACAGGGTTTCCAAGGAGCACCTGGATGATTTGAACTGCCGACCTTTTGGATAGTAGCCATAGCACTTAACCACTACGCCACCAGGGTTTCCAAGTAGGTATCAGGTAATAATAATACCTAACACTTGTTGAGCACATACCATGTACCAGAGACTGTACAAAGCAGTTTACATGCGTTGTTACAGTTAATGCTCACAGTAGCCCTGTTATAAAGAAGGTTCACGTGTTATCTCCCTTTTACAGGAGAGGAATTGGAGGCTTCGAGAGGTTATATTGTTTGCCCAAGGTCACATAGCTTGTGAGCTGTGCCATCAGGCTTTGAAGCCTGGCAGCCTAACTTCTGAACCCACACTTTTAACCACTGTGGAGAAATAGCACATAAAAAGCACAGAGGCAGGAAAAGTACACGGCTTGTTCAGTGAACTCCAAATATTTCGGGAGGGGTAGATTGAAGGATGCATGTGGGAAGTGGTAGAAGATCGGGTGGGCATCAACTGGATCAGGAGTCTCAGGCCTAGCTAAGGAGCTTGAGTTTCATTTTAAAGAGTGAAAGTGTTGCATTTTAGAAGGTGCACTTGGAAAGCAGTGGTGCTGGAGACAGGCAGTCTAGGTGAGTAGTGGTGAGGGACTAAGGAAAGGACTTGGAGATGCAGAGGAGGAGCCACAGTGCGAAGATAGAATGTGATGTAGGACTTGTGAGCTCATTGGATTAGAAAGGAAGTCAGCCCTTTGTTTCAGTTGAAGGCTCTTGAAGGGGTCATGTATCCTGTTTGGAGCTGGCTGAGGCTTTGGAGGTGGGTGAGGTTCAGAATGAATGTTTGTGGGATAATTGCCTATGGCCTTGGAGAGCCATCATTGTATATTAGTGGTTCTCAACTAGGGAGGATTTGGATAATATCTGGAGACAATTTTGGTTGTCACAGCTAGGGTGAATATGTGTGTGTGCTACTGGCATCTAGTGGGTAGAAGCCAGGGATGCTGCTAAACATCCTGTAATGCACAGGACCGCCTCCCATGACAAAGAATTATCCAACCTAAAATGTCAGTAGTGCTGAGGTTGAGAAACCCTGATGTATGTGTGTATATATACTCTCTGGAGGAAGAAACGATCTCAGCAGAAGGTGTTGGATGTTTTTATGTACCATACATATAACCCATTGCAGTTGAGTCTATTCTGACTCATGGCAACCCCATGGGTTACAGAGTAGAGCTGCTTCATGGGGTTTTCTTGGCTGTAATCTTTACAGAAACAGATTGCCAGGCCACTGTTCTGTGGCACTGCTGGGTGGGTTCAAACCACGAACCTTTAGGTTAATAGACGATTGTAAACCGTTCATGCCATCCAGCCACCGTTACTGTACGTGTAATCCAAAAAACCAAACCACTGCTATCGAGTCAATTCAGACTCATGGTGACCCTGTAGGACAGAGTAGAACTGCCCCATAGGGTTTCCAAGGCTGTAAATCTTTATGGAAGCAGACTGCCACATCTTTCTCCCATGGAGCGGCTGGCGGGTTTGAACTGACGACCTTTTGGTCAGCAGCCGAGCACTTTAACCACTGCGCCACCAGGGCTCCAACTGTACATATACCCACCTATTTATATTGAGTGTATAAAGATGTATGCTGACAAATTTGTGAGAGCTTACATGTTTCTAGTTATTTTACAACCATATAACCCTCAGAAGCAACCTAGAATATGGAAATGTATCCTTGTAATGGTAATTGTCCTCGTTAGATACGTTAGTGCCTCTGTTTCTCAAGATTAAAGAAATGAATGTGATTGAAAGATAAAACAACCAAATATAATGAAGAGACATTTCTACATGTCAAACTTGGGTTCTAGATTTTTAAATCTGGGAGAAATTCCAACCTCTTTATTTTGTAAATGAGGCCTAGAGAAAAACGGTTCCCAATCACCTAGCTAGTAATTGACTGTTTAAATAAGTACTCAGATTTCAGGCCCCTGACTTAAAAAAAAAAAAAAAAAACTAATATTTGTTTAACTTTTTATCTTTGTAAAGCATTTATTCAGTCTAAAGTTTTTATTCCCACCTAGCTCAGGGAACTAGGTGGTAATGTTTTCCCAGTTTTAGAGTAAGTAACCCATTGTCACACGAGTGTTAAGTAGTGGAACCAGAAAGGATACTTACTCAATTTATATAGCCCCTTGTCCCTTGAGCGTCTTACAGAATAAGGCATTCATCTAAGAATAATGGGGACTAGGAAAATTGGAAAAAGGAAGTCTAATGTAATGAGGATGAGATAAGCATTTGTCAGGTGGGAGAACTGAGTAACATTGAGTCCTGCTTGGAAACTGTTAAAATTTGGAATAGGGAAATCTCAGAAAATGGTTAGATTACCAAATATCATAATATTTATATTTCTTCTACTTTTCTCTTCCCTACCCTTCAGAGCCATTCATTTTGCTACCCCTATTATGCTAATGTAGTTTCTGAAAACATTTTCCAGTTTATTTCTAATTTTATGTCATCAGTAATGGAAGATTCCTAAAGCCGTTGAGATTTTAGTTGTCACTCTGTTTATGCGTTATTTGTTTAGGATTTGACCTTACCCAATATTTTCTTAACTTGTAAGATTTCCAGTGTGTTCAATATCTGCATCAGACACCAAACTGGGTTTCTTGTTAGTAGGTATTACAGTAATAGACACAAGCTTTTGGAATGAGACCTTTGAACTTTTTGTTTTTGAACTGTGGAAATTTGGTGTTTTCTCTCTCTCATTTAGTGTTAATAAGCAGTCTGCAATGGCGTCAAAATATTTAGTAACCTTCAAATGCATTGCGAGGCAATAGTTTCCTGTTTTAACAAAATATGAAGACCCAGGCTTTATCCTGGACTTGTTAGGAGAACCTATAAATACACATATCAGTAATAATTGGTCTTAGGTTGCTACCGTCATTAACCTTGGCATAACCAACATGCTCTTCTGCTCTGTAAACCGTATGGTGGGTGTATTCCTGAACAAATTACTTTCTTTAGAAAACAATTCTCAATATATCTATTTAAAATTTCCTTTTTAGTCCCCACCACCCTTCACCAGCCTTCGGAGGCCCAGGTCGGGGTTAAAATACCTTTTCATATTATTTTAATTACTGTTCTCCCTACCCACACCCTGCCCCTTTCCTGTTTCCCCCTCCTCTTTTCCCCTAACGGCACTGTTCTGCAAAGCTGGCAATGATTGATATGATGGCAGTGCTGTCATTCTTTTTATCAAAAAAAAAAAAAGTCATTTTTGTTCTAGGTATTTTAATAGAGTCCCATTAAAGATGTATTGCTGACTGAAATACCGGCATGAAGGGCTCTCACTGAGCTGAGCCCAGGAATTAAGAAGTCAGGAAATCGGCTGGTGCATTGCAAGAGAGCCTTGTGTGACACCGAATCTCCTGATTGGGGAGATCATTACTGCTATTATGACTCGACTTGCGTAGGAATTTTAAATTCCATCTGAATGTCAGTAATAACCCTCTTAGCAAATTATCCTGAATAAAATCACGAAGGCATTTTATATAATAGGTGTTGAATTACTGGATAGATTTGCTAATTAAATACTCTTTGTTCTGCTGCAGTTGACATTACAGGGTAAGATCTTGAACAATTATTCTCAACAGCTGTACTTTGTTAAGGGAAAAATTAACCACAAAGTTTATTTTTTTACACTTGAAGTTGGCAGATTTTTGAAATGTGCT
Source organism: Loxodonta africana (assembly GCF_030014295.1). NCBI lineage: Eukaryota > Metazoa > Chordata > Mammalia > Proboscidea > Elephantidae > Loxodonta > Loxodonta africana. The sequence continues at coordinate 26,866,598 of NC_087369.1, forward strand.
TGAAAAAATTCCATCATCCAATTGGTAATGAGTAGATAAATATGCAGGTGTTGCTGTGAAATCAGATAACTGCAGACTGCCTTATTAATGAATTTAGCAAGCCTTTATAGTCCTGTTTTCTAGCTGTTGGCACTCATAAAATGATTTTTTGTCAGAATGGGTTCCTTTGATATTAGGCTTGTCACTTAGAAGTGAACTTATGAACGGTCATCTTATAATCACTGTACCTTGTGTCCAGTAGACCTTCGGGGTTCCTGTGGCTTTTTTTTTTTAATGTATTTCTTTAATGGGGAAAATATCTATAATATATAAGTTTTTGATTGTTGGCTTCTAGAACATTCATGTGGTATGAGCTTTTTAACAAGGCAGTGGGACATAATGTAAAAATGAAACAAGGCCCAGCTTCTAGATCAAGTTCTTGACCAACTCTGTTACTTAGAGCAAAATCGCAGAGCCTCATTTTCCTCATCTGTAAAATGGGTTTAGAATGCCGCCTTCCCCTTAGGATTACTAATTCAGCATTCTACAAATACTTATTAATAGCTACTGTGTACCAGACTCTCTGCTAGATACTGAGACTCTGGCAGCCCTCTTCTGTCGGCCCATTGGCTGAACCTTCGCCAGTGACTCTGAGCAGTTTGAATTAAGGGCTGGCCCTGAGGGCAGCTTTGGGGTGATCCTGCTCATTAGTACTTGGGTAAACATTGGACTAGATGGGGTACTGTGGTACCCAACATCTAGAACTGCTTGGTGAGGAAGCGTGAAAGGGTAGGGGTCAGCATGGTTGGGGAATGTCCTGAAGATTTGATAAGAAGTTCTGAGGACCTTGAACCTGAGACATACATAGCATCATCGCCAGCTGCTGTTGAGGTCCCCTGGAAACATGATAATTAGAACTACCCACAGAAATTGGTACAACCTCCATGGAGAGCTATTTGGCTATGTTTATGAAAAATTTTAAAACATACAACCTTTGGCTCAGTAAGTCCACTTGTAGGAGTTTATCCTGTTACTGGCAGATTTGCAAATTACATAGGTAGAAGGATTATTTGTTGAAGTATGATTATAATAGTAAAAGATTAGAAACAAACTACATGTCTGTTATCGCTGGCAAAGGACATCGTGTTTGATAGAGGGCTAGTGAAAACGAGGGAAACCTCGGTGAGATGAATTAACACAATAGCCACAACAATAGACTCAAACATACCAGCTATCATGAAGATGGCACAGGACAGGGCAACATTTTGCTCTGTTATAGGGATCTGACTCAACAGCAACTAACAACAATAGTTAAAAAATTTATGCTCTATTCATGTAATGGAATACTATATAGTCATTAAAAAAGAATAAGACAGTTCTTTATGTGTGGGTATGGAATAATCTCTAAGATAAAATTGTTAGGTGAAAAAAGCAGTTGTCATATAGTCTTTATATTTTGTTTAGTTTGTTACCATTTCTGTGTAAAACTACCAAAGGAAAATCGTTTTGGTAGGGGTCCTTAGATTGTGTATACAAACGGTTGTGAGTTGGTGGCAGGATAGAGTGGGGGTGGATGATGGCTGTGAAAGGGGAAGGTTGCCAGTTCACACTGAAGGTGCACTCAGAGATTACATAGTAGGTTTGGTTCAAGCTATGAAAGAAAAGTAGCAGAAATTGGTTGCTGAATATGCAGAGGTGCAGTGAAAGGTTGACAAATTGCTCCTGAAGTATTTTACTTAGTAGGTAACAGTTACCTTACGGAGTTGCCCATTGTGATGAGGAAAGTGAAGCTCAGCAAGGTGGAAGGGCAGAGGGTGAAAAGAACTCTTGATAAGTAGCTCTGTTCTCACTATGATTAACTTGACTTGGGTTGATCTCATTATTGCCCTTTTCCCAAAGGAGTTGTCAGGTAGTCTCCCATAATGCATTTCCCTGTAATTTAAATGTTAAAAAATGAAGATGAAGTAGAGGAGAGTGAATGTTTTTTATAAGTTAACTTAATTTTAGTGTCTAGTAGAAAAGTAATTGGGATTACTATGAGACCTATCAGTCAACTAGCAAGTAGTTTTTTGAGTACTTGTTACATGTGAAGCCTGGAGTTAGGCACAAACATTTGATATAAAGAGGTATGAGAAATGGTCTCTGACCTCCAGGAACTATGTCTAGTCAGGGAGAGGACAAACTGTCAACTAGTAATATCAAGCATCATTTAAGGGCCAGAAGAATGGTACAAGCACAAATCAGAGGAGGGAGAGGTCACTATGGGCTGGGCCCATATGGTCAGCTCAGGCTTTATGAAAGAAGCAGGACTTGAGCTGAGAAGAGGACTGGGGAAGAAACTCCAGGTAGGTGACACTGTATGAGCAAAGGCATGAAAACGTGAGTCTATACGTGGTAACTGTTGGAGGACTGAGATTTTTCTTGCCCCGTAGAGGGTTTGTGTAAGGGAAAGACAGGCAGTGAAGGTGGAGCATTAGATTAGATGCAGTTGTAGAGTTGCACATGATCTTGTAGGCAGTGGGAAGACGTTGAAAACATTTAAGAGACTGGTAGTGATATACACGGTGAGTTGATGAGATCTAAAGCCAGTTACAGAGGTGGTTCTGTGGTTGAATTCTTGCCTACCATGCAAGAGACCCAGGTTCGATTCCCAGCCAATGCACCTCATGTGTAGTAGCCACCACCCATTTGTCAGGGGAGGCTTGTGCGTTGCTGTGATGCTGAACAGGTTTCAGTGGAGCTTCTACACTAAGATGGACTACGGAAAAAGGACTGACAATCTACTTCCTTAAATCAGCTAATAAAAACGCTATGGATCACAACAGTAGGAACATGTTGTGCATGGGGGTCACCATGAGTTGGGACCAACTTGACAGCAGCTAACAACAACAACAAAGCCAGTTCGAGTTTGCAGTAGAGGTATGAGTTGGCCAATTTAGTGGCACAACTGCATCACCGTGGAGTCAGGTGCTTTCCACCTGTGGTCCACCCTCCTCAGCATGTTAGCCTTCCTCCTTAGGCATGGTCCTTCATGGTCACAGTGATGGTTGTGCAACTCCAAGCAACCCTCAGTCTAAAAGGCAGTTTTTTTCCCACTCCTCTTTTCATCAGGAAGGAAAATATTTCACAGAAGCTTCTTAGTGGACTTCTCCTTACCTTTGATTGGCCAGGATTGTATTGTCACATGCCTAAACTATTAAGACTTTCCAGAATGGAATTACCGTGATTATCTTAGGCCAGTAGTCCTTAAACCACCAGTAGCTCTGTGGGAGAAAGATGTGGCAATCTGCTTCCATAGAGATTTTCAGCCTTGCAAACCCTATGAAGTCTCTCTATGTTGGAATTGACTAGACAGCAGTGGTTTTGGGACAGGAAAAGGGCTTCTTTCCCTAAGGACATAAGACAGTGAACATCTAAACAAAGTTGGGAGGCAATAATAAAGGGAAAGGGGCAATAGAAATGGAAAGAAATGGTTGATGTAAAAGATACTCGAGGGTCAAGATTATAGGGGCTCTGTTTGAGGTTAGTTGACAGGGAAGACTATTGAAGTAGGAGAAATAAATATAAATGAAGTAAATCTATTTGGCCCATTGGAAAGTGGCTTCTGGTCTAGATTGATGCTTTGAAAGATGGGTGATGGTGAAGGGGTAATAGCATGGAGTGACTAAGGCCCCCTGCACTGAATTTAGACTGTCTGGGCCATATCCTTGCTCTTTGATTTACTACAGCAAGTTAATTACTTTCAGTTTGTCTTTTTGCATCTAACAACTGGTTAGATATTAGTAGTAGTACTATTAATAGTAGCCATCTCTTGGGGATCTTGGAGAATGAAATGAGAAAACACACAAGATGCTCCTAGCACAGTACCTGGCACATATACTGTGTGTATATAAAAATTTGTTGTCGTTAGGTGCCATTGAGTCGATTCTGACTCACGGTGACCTTATGTGTAACAGAATGAAGCGTTGGCTGGTTCTGTGCCATCCTCACAATTGTTGGCTGTGTTTGAGCCCATCGTTGTAGCCACTGTGTCAATCCACACACATACTGGGTGCTCACTGTATGTCCTATTACTGTTTTTTCAGGGGCCTTCATTTATGTGTTAACTTCTGGTCTGGTCCAAAATACTCTCTATTTGTTTTAATCTACATCTCCATTGTAGCCTATATATCCCTACGTTATAGCTGTATTGGTCTGGGGGCAGACCCATCTATAGATATTACCTGTATGTCTTCATTCGGCAAATAGTTTTGAGTTCCAACATTGTACTGGGCTCCTATGCTAGCTCTGCCTTCAAGGAATTTACAATCTAGAGAAGAATTTTAAATCTAGGGTATGTGCTTTTTTACTTTTTAAGATCTTGAGTTGAGTGCCACGAGTAAGAATTGCCAGATTTGAAATGTTTTGTCAAGCTTTTTTTAAAGTACTGCTAATGAGAATTTTCAGTTCCAGTTACCACTGAGTCAGCTCCAACTCATGGTGACCCCAGGTATGTCAGAGTAGAACTGTGCTCCATAGATTTGCAGTGGCTGATTTTTTTTTAATTTTTATCGTACTTTAAGTGAAAGTTTACAAATCTAGTCAGTCTCTCATACAAACATTTATATACACCTTGCTATATACTCCTAATTGCTCTCCCCCTAATGAGACAGCACACTCCTTCCCTCCACTCTCTCCTTTTGAGCCCATTCCGCCAGCTTCTGACCCCCTCTGTCCTCTCCTCTCCCCTCCAGATAGGAGATGCCAACATAGTCTCATGTGTCTACTTGACCCAAGAAGCTCATTCTTCACCAGTATCATTTTCTATCCCATTGTCCGGTCCAATCCCTGTCTGAAGAGTTGGCTTTGGGAATGGTTCCTGTCTTGGGCCAACAGAAGGTCTGGGGACCGTGACCACCAGGGTCCTTCTGGTCTCAGTCAGACCATTAAGTCTGGTCTTTTGTCTGCATCCCACTGCTCTCCTGCTCCCTCAGGGGTTCTCTGTTGTGTTTCCCTTGTCAGGGCAGTCATCAGTTGTAGCCAGGCACCGTCTAGTTCTTCTGTTCTCAGGCTGATGTAGTCTCTGGTTTATGTGGTCCTTTCTGTCTCTTGGGCTCATAATTACCTTGTGTCTTTGGTGTTCTTCATTCTCCTTTGCTCCAGGTGGGTTGAGACCAATTGATGCCTCTTAGATGGCCACTTGCTAGCGTTTAAGACCCCAGATGCCTGCAGTGGCTCATTTTTTGGGCGGAGTAGATTGTCAGCCCTTTATTCTGAGGCACCCCTGGATGGACTCAAGTTCCCAACCTTTCAGATAGCAGCTGAGCACATTATGCGTTTACACCAGTAATGAGAATTGATTGCCTTTTTGCCGTATTATAAAAGGATACTTGTATTATGCATGTATATTAAAGATAGATACATATCTACCTACATATTTCTGACTAACAGTCGGCATAAAGGCAAACTTACGTTTAGATTATATTGATGTTATTGTTATTTTGAGGGTTATAGTTAGAGAACCATCAAGAGCTTTAAAAATACATAGAAATGAAAAATCTTTGAGAGTTACCTGTCTCTTTGTGCTTATAATTATGTTTTTGTAATTGTGTAATGCATTAATCTTGACTTTTTTCATTTCATTTAGATTTTGATGCATACGAAAGAGATGGTCCAGAAGGTAATGCTGAGCATTTTTATTATATAACAACTCTTAACTATCATACCTGGTGACGTTTTTGTATTTAAGGAAAACTGTAACCCAAACAGACTGGAAATTGCTTCTTAGGATGCCTAGTTTACATTTATAATCCCTCCTAATGGATTATGGCTTTTTTCTTTTACCAACACTGATATGATCTAGCCGCTGCTTGAAGCCTATATGTGAGTGTTTCAAGCAAATTAGTAACAGTGCTAATTAGAGTTTACTTCTGGGCCTTTATATTATGTGTGTTCTAGTGTTACTTGTTATGATTGATTTTTTTGGCACTCTTCATATTCTACTAAATACTGTTTGAAACTGTTAAGAATTTAATATGAATTCGTGCCCCTGAATTTTTTAAATTCATTATGTTTCTGTTTCTTAAATTGCCATGACCACTCAACGTGTGGTATAGTGGGTAAATACAGACCCCCACCCCCAGTCTTTTATTCATTACGTAAGTCCAGAGTTTGTTTCAGTTGAAACTAGACACAGTTGCCCCGCCACTCCACTCTGCTTGTTTTAAGAAAATTTGGGAGATTTTTTCAGTGTTGTAGTGCTTGCCTTTTTGGTTTCTAGGAGCTTAATCTTTAGTTGTACATCCCTGACAATATGGATAATAATAAACATAAACTTTTGAAAAGCCGATGGAGTCTGTAATTTCTATAGTATGGAAAATCTGAAGTGCCGTCGTTTCATTGTGTATAATGGTCATTGTGTTTTTGTTGTTAATGTTTACAATTTTTTCCATTCATTAGATGAATCTTGAAGTTATTTATGGAGATACAGATTCAATTATGATAAACACCAATAGCACCAACCTGGAAGAAGTATTTAAGTTGGGGAACAAGGTGAGATAATTTGAAGTTATCTGCTTTACCTGCTTCTGTCAATTCTGTTTTTACCATGCAACACCATAAATTCATGTATGTGTGTATGTTTATGAAAACAGTAAACTTAGCTTCTCTCAATTCTTCCTCCTCTTTTATTTTTCTGAACAGCCACTTCAGTTGTTTGTTTTGAGGGTAAACTTCAAAAGTAATTGTTTTTTCCCTAAATGATAAATAAATTTTTCACTTGAAAACCATCTAAGTATAATAAGTTTAAGATGTGATCACATTAGTACTTAGTACATTGTCATTCATAAGAAAATAAGTCTTTAGTAGTATTCAAATGCATTTTATACACAGATATGGATAAATGCAGACAAGCATACATACATATATTCACACACATGCATGCACACATGTATTATACATACATACACATCAGTAATTTTTATGGCAGTACTTAAAATACATTTTTAAAGGCAAGGGGCCATTTAAAAACATGCATCTGTAACCTCCTAATTGCAATTGACAATTATCAAGTGTTTCTTGAGCACTTGCTCTGTTAAGATATTGTCTCTGAGTTTTGGTTTATGGTGATGGAAAAATTACATTAAGGGTAGGGTTGCACAGCCTATTAATGTAATTTCTGTCAATAAGTTGTATACCTGTAAAAAGTAGAGTTGTTAAAAGTTGTGTGGTATATTTACAACAACAACAAAAAAATAGCTGCTGAAGCTTCTTATAGACAACCATATACCTCGTGGAATTTTCCTTGGCTTGGAGGTTTAGGGTCATATTTCATGGAATATCCCAGTTAATTGACCTAATAACATGTTTAGTGATTCTGCTCTGTCTCCTGATCTGTTGTGTAGTGCCTGGGGCCTTAAAAGCTTACATGCAGCAAGCCAAGGCACAACAATTGGTCTCTATTTTCCTGGAGTAACACAGGAAGAAGGAGAGTCAGGAATAGAAGGAAATAGAATGTGAGGGTAATTACCTCCGTGAACAGCTGCCTCCTTTGCCATGAGACCAGAACTGGATGGTGCCTGGCTGCTGTTACTGAACATTTTGATCGAAGGTTCCGTAGAAGAATCCTGATCAAAAAGGAGAAAATGCAGAACAAAATTTCATTTTTTAACTGTTTACAGGACAAACTAGTTTCTCATTAAACAGTTAGTACACATATTGTTTTATGACATTGGCTAACAACACCATGATGTGTCAACATTCTCCCTTCTTTACCTTGGGTTCCCTATTACTAGCTTTCCTGTCCCCTCCTGCCTTTTAGTCCTTGCCCCTGGGCTTTGTGCCCCTTTAGTCTCATTTTGTTTTATGGGCGGCCTGTCTAATCTTTGGCTGAGGAGTGAAGTCAGGAGTGACTTCATTACTGAGCTGAAAGTATGTCCAGGGGGCCGTACTCTTGGGGTTTCTCCAGTCTCTGTCAGGCTAGTAAGTGTGGTGTTTTTTTTGTGAGTTAGAATTTTGTTCTACATTTTTCTCCAGCTCTGTCCAGGACGCTTTATTGTGATCTCCACCAGAGCAGTCAGTGGTGGTAGCCGGGCACCATCTAGCTGTACTGGACTCAGTCTAGTGGAGGCCATGGTAGATGTTGTCCATTAGTCCTTTGGACTAATCTTTTTCTTGTATCTTTAGTTTTCTTCATTCTTCCTTGCTCCTGAAGGGTTGAGACCAGGGGAGTATCTTAGATGGCTGCTCACAATCTTTTAAGACCCCAGATGCTACTCAACAAAGTATGCTGTAGAACATTTTCTTTATCAACTATGTTATGCCAATTGAGCTAGATGTTCCCCGAGACCATGGTCCCCACAGCCCTCAGTCCAGCAGTTCAGTGCCTCAGGGAGTTTGGATGTGTCTATGGAGCTTCTGTGACCTTACCTTGTACAAGTTGTGCTGGCTTCCCCAGTATTGTGTACTGTCTTATCCTTTGCCAAAGTTACCACTTACCTATTGTCTAGTTAGTGTTTTTCCATCCCCACCCCTCCCCTCCCTCATAACCATCAAAGAATGTTTCCTTTTGTGTGTAAACCTTTTCTTGAGTTTTTACAGTAGTAGTCTCATACAATATTTGTCCTTTTCTGATTGACTTATTTCACTCAGCATAATGCCTTCCAGATACATCCATGTTGTGAGATGCTTCACAGATTCATCATTGTTCTTTATCATTGCGTAATACTCCATTGTGTGTATGTGCTACAGTTTGTTTATCCATTCATCTGGCAGAACAGATTTTAAATCTTCATAGACTCTATAGACTTTCTGGAGCCATGGAGGCTGAATGAACCCCCAAAACTATTGCCCTGAGAAAAATCTTTAAACCTTAAACCAATAATATCCCCTGTAGTCTTTTTAAATAACTAATAAAGAATGTCTGCCTTTAGCATTGTGCTCTCTTAAGATCTACCTATGTAGAATCAAATTGACAACACCAACTCCAAAGATTAGATGGGAACCTTAGGGGGCAGTGAGTTTATGTTAATGGGAGAGGGACAACTCAGAGAAGGAGGGTGACAATGGTTGCACAATTCAAAGAATATAATCAATGTCACTGAATGGTACATATAGAAATGGTTGAGTTGGTGTATGTTTTGCTGTGTATATTCTCAAGAACAACAAAATAAATTATATATATTTTAAAAAAGAAAAGATATTGCCCCAGTAAACTAAAGTAAGACATCATCATATAAACTAACAATCTCCTACCTTTCCTTCCTGTAATGTAAGGAATTTGTACTGTAGTCTTCACTTGAGAGCAAGCCTGTCACATTGTACTCATATTGGACCTTAGAAAGCTATGTATTTTCCTGTGTGTTTGTTCACCAGCAGTTACTTGCTTATATTCAAGATGCTGTGGGAGATACAGGGAGATCTTAGATGTTATTTTTTAAAAATAGTCAAAGTTTTGCTTATTTATTTCTGGCCATATATTGTTGGACTGTCTGATCTGTTAAGTAATTCAGTAGTTTTTGGAGACTTTGTCATTGTTAGTTGCTGTCGAGTCAGCTCTGACTCATGGCAACCCCATGTACAACAGAAAGAAACGTTGCCCTGTCCTGCACCGTCTTCACAATCTTCAGTATGTTTGAGCCCAAGGCTAGTACCTATGTATTTAGCCTTTAGATTCAATGAAAACTGTGCATTTCATAATTTTCCTGGGCCTGACTGACCCTGCCAATTCTGCCTTCTGGTTCAGTGGAATGATATATTTGTTATTTTCCTTCTCTCTGTTTTTTAAATCTGTTTTTGTCCCTGTGCTTTTTCATCGTCCTTGCCCAACATAATATCATGTTCTATATTCCCAAGCCCATGGCTGTTGAGTCGATTCCGACTCATAGTGACCTTATAGGACAGAGTAGCACTGCCCCATTGGGTTTCCATGACTGTAAATCTTAATGGAAGACGACTGCCGCATCTTTCTTCCGCAGAGTGGCTGGTGGGTTCGAACCGTAATCTTTCAGTTGGCAGCCAAGCGCTTAACCACTGCACCAGCAGGGGGCTCCTATGTTCTCTTTAAGCAAAATAATGCATTCTAATCTTGTGTGACTTCAAGTTCTGTTTAGATTAACTCTTGAGAATTTGTAATTTGTTGATCTCATTAGGCATTTGGGAAGTTAATATTAATTGTTCAAATTTTCACAGGTAAAAAGTGAAGTGAATAAGTTGTACAAACTACTTGAAATAGATATTGATGGTGTCTTCAAGTCTCTGCTATTGCTGAAGAAAAAGAAATATGCTGCTCTGGTTGTTGAGCCAACGTCAGATGGGAATTATTTCATCAAACAGGAGCTGAAAGGATTAGATACAGTTAGAAGAGATTGGTGTGATCTTGCTAAAGACACTGGAAAGTGAGTTCAGCTTCCATTTTTGCTTTTATTGTTTGTCTTTTTTTAAAAAATGAAGCATTCATTGACGTTGTGGAGAACACCTATGGTTCTGCCAAGCAGAAGGACACAACTTTTTTGTTATTATCATCATCATTATTATTATTATTACATATTAACAGCTCTTACCTACTTGGAGTAAAATTTCACAGGCAGTTTAAAACTTGGAGAAAGCCAGACTGGCTCAGTAAGAAATACTTGCTGTAAGTAATATCTTAGGACTTTTCTCAAGTGAGGTTAAACCTTCACATTTGAGATCCTTACAGAGTTGTTTTTGTTGATGTTGGTTTGTTTTTGTTTTGTTTTGCTTTGATGTTACTGCACCTGCTCCTTACTTACCAACTATCTTGTTATCCTGCATTTATTTTGCACTTACTACAACAGTAAAAAATCTACTCTCTGACTATTTTACACATTAACAACATACGTCTGGCAGTAATGAATGCCAAGGTGCGAAGCAAGAGTAAAGCTGGCTGTGATGGTTAAGGTTATGTGTCAGCTTGGCTGGGCTATGATTATCAGTGGTTTGGCAGTTATATAGTGATGAAATTTGGAAGTTATGTAATGATGTAGTTATCCTCCGTTTTGTGGTCTGATGTGGTCGCTCTCCATTTTTGCATAACACTGATTTTCGCATTATGATCTGGTCTTTGGAACCTAACCGTGTGGTGTTTCTGAATCTTCCTAGAGCCTCTTTAGAAACGTAACTGTTAAGATGTCTCCATTTTGTAGCTTAAAATATTCTGAAATTTAAAGTGGGCCATGGAATGAGCCTTTGTTCCCACCCACATTATTTGTGTGCAAAAGATTACGACTAATCTCAGGTTAAGAGCTAGCTCTCAAATACTGTATGGACCTCAGAAATAATAAATATCACGACTGATCCCCTAGCTTTGCACCTGAGGCTGAAGATTGTGATAAGACCTGTTTTTTTAGGGTCATATTAATTTTAAAGGACTCATTTAAAAAACGAATCTTTAGTTACTTTATGTACCATCTTTCAGATACTCCTGTTTTGTGAGCTTGAACAATTCTGAAAGTAGAAGAATTTGTTTTTCTTTAAGACTAAATTTTAAATTAATATTGTCGAGTGTCAGCATTTTTCACTTGTTTTCCAGTCTTCCTCTTGCTTTCAAAATTGGGAGATTGAGCAATTGTTGCTTCTGCAAAACTACTCTTGATTAGGCAAAGATGATCGTCTGAGTGTAGGTCACTCTTAGCCTTTTATGAAATGTAGTTTGAAATGCTTCATTGCCCCCAAATGTACCCAAAGATGAAACTACTTTGTATAGACTGTCGATTAGAGTGTTCTCTTCAGCTTTGTGTTTTCTAAGAAAAGATGCATCATAATAGAAGTAAATTTCTCTGAGCGAGAAATGTATTAGTAATTAAAGCTATACAAATGTTTTTGTCAGGATTCTTTTTCTGACAAATTATAATGCAGCTGTCAAACCCTCGCTCTGCATTTTCTCAGAAATGGATAAAATATTGGCTTCCTTACTCCTTTTTTTTTTTCGTTTTTCTTTTAGTCTGATAGAATAACATGAAGTTTTTGAGGGATAGCATAAGGTTGGACAACCTTGAGCAACATAATGAAGCTGAAGAAAGAAAAATTTGAAATCATTGTTTTATTTAAACTTACGTAAAGAACTTTATATTTCTACTTACCTACCCGATGGTTATCTCAGGCAGAGTTTTAGATAGTATTTTGGTGCTTTATGAGGGAAGTGAAGTATTTTTCTTCTAAAATTTTAACTTATGCTGAATATATATAACTGCTTGTGAATTTTATTATTGCATAAAAACGTAATAGAACAAATCCCTTTCTCCATCTGAATTTGTATGAAGCATTAGCTGTTACTTTAAAGAATTGTTTGTATGTTTAAGGGCAAATTTGACATTTCTAGGCTGGCAAACCTTTGTTACAGTTAATGTTGAGAAAAAAAATAGTAACTGCCTTTTGGACATTAACCTTTATATTAGCTTTGAGTATTGCTCTTGTCTACATGTTAACCTAATGGCATTTATTTTCCTTTTCTCTCCTTTATTAATTTAATAAAGTATATTAAGAATATCAATCCCTCTCTTTTTTGCAGCTTTGTCATTGGTCAGATTCTTTCTGATCAAAACCGGGACACTATAGTGGAAAACATTCAGAAGAGGTTAATAGAAATTGGAGAAAATGTGCTAAGTGGCCGTATCCCAGTAAGCCAGTTTGAAATTAACAAGGTAAATGTAGCATTTATTGCTGAGCCCAGCTGCTGTCACGTGCTTTTCTTCTCCTTCAGATGGTTGAAGAGCCACCTTATCCTTGCAAATGAAATAAATTCTAGGTGGTGATGAAAGCTGCTTAAGAACTCTTATCACCAATTTAGCATACAGCTCCTCCTCCTTCTCCAGCCATGGGCACTGCCATGTCTTAGGCAGAGGCCTTCTCTCCCTATTCCTTACTCTTGGAAGCCTTGTTTCCAGAGGTTCTATGGAGTGTTATAGTTTGTCTTGGGGACCAGAGAGTACTTACCTCCTTCATAGTCTTCTTACGTATTAGTTGTCTTGGGGGCAAGCCTATCAGCATAATGTGTGCGTGCGTGTGTGCCCGTGCGTGCATCTGTGTGTCTGACCTCACAGAAGGTGATCCTTACAGGTACTGTAATCAGAAGGCTTTTTTGGAACAAAAAAAAAATCGTGGTAGCTCTTTCTGTATAGTCAAAGCACTGTGCTTTCTTTTTTCTTTTTAATGATATATAGGTTACACTTTATGAAGAGTCTTAGTTGTTGAAAATGGGGAATGTTTATTCTTACCTCATTTGAAAAATAAAAATCTTAGTTTTCAAGGTGCAGTGTAATAAACAAGATGATAGGTTACAGATATTTTTTCACTTAAAAAGAGTACACTTACATATCCAGAAGTTAATTTTGCAAATACCATTTTACCCGTTTTGTGACAGATACCAAAAAATGTCATTAAAAAAAAAAAACTAATGAGGACATTGATGGAAATTTTAAAATAAAAAATTATTCATAATAGCCCTATGCTAAAGTAATGTTTATTGTTTTTGTATATTTTTTTACTCTTAAAAACATATTTTATATTATAGTGATTACAATTAAAGTTATTTTGATATCTATTTAACTTAAACAAATATTTTCAGCATTGCTAGATTATCCTAAAAATCATCTTATTAATCATCTTATTGATCTACTATTTGTCTGATACATCTTTATCTAAAATTTTTGTTTGTTGATCATTTAAAATTTTATTTTTGCTATCATGAATAACTGTGTTGTACATATTTGTTCATTTGTCTTTTTTCTTTGGCTGAATTACTGTCTTAGTTTAGGTTCTTGAGGTGAAATATTTACGTTAAGGAATGTGAGTATATGGTTCTTGCCATATTGCTTTGGAAAAAGGTGGCACCAATTGATAATAACAAAATGTATGTGTCAGTTTCACCAGAACTTTGCTTGTATTGTCAATGGTAGTTAAGTAAAAATTTGCTACTATAATGGATAGGAAACCATATTTCACAGTAGAATTTAATTTACATCTCTGATTCTTAGAGAGAATGAACATTTTCTGTGCATATCCTTACTAATTGTGTTTATTCTCAGGTGAGTTGTTCGTTTGCTACACTTTGACCATGACATCTTTAATGTCACAAAAGGAGACAATTATTTGTGCATGAAAAATACTGAAAAAGTAGAAGCAAATGTCACCAAAGGACATGCGCCTCTTGGTGCTAGCTCTTCGTTTTGATTCAGCGATGCGGTGCATCGTGCGCTTATTGGCATGGAATCACTTGGGTTATCTAGAAAGTTTCTTCTTGGATTTTGTCTCTTTCTCAAAAATTTGCATGAGTAAGAGTCATGACATCAGTCTTCTTTTGACCAATTTTTGCATCTATTCTGCAGATTGTTATCTCTAATACCATCTACTTTCTTAGAAATGTGGCCCTAGCCATGATGTAGCCTACTGATAATCTTTATCATTTGTCTGGCTACTTATAGTATTTAATACTTATGAGTGATTCCATTTTTACCTTTTATCACTTTGAAAGGTGAGTGGAATAAAGAGTATGTATATGTGACTGGTTGTGGATGGTCATAGATGACACGATATTTTTGTGATGCTGGTAGGGCTTTCAAATTACATGGTAGCTTAGGGTGGCGGCAGGCATGAAGTGGTGGGATTTACCTTTGTAGAAACTTTAGCCCTTGCTACCAAAAGCAACTGAAAAACACTGTGGAACTACTGTAATATTACCTAAAATACATTTCATGCGATATCATAAAATGCGGAAACCCTGGTGGCATAGTGGTTAAGAGCTGTGGTTGCTAACCAAAAGGTTGGCAGTTCAGATCCACCAGGCACTCCTTGGAAACTCTATGGGGCAGTTCTGCTCTGTCCTTTGAGGTCGCTATGAGTCGGAATCGACTCGACGGCAACAGGTATCATAAAATGCTTCACAACTGATGCTTTGAAAATTGTTTTCCTTTTTTTTTTTCTTGTGGTAAGCATATATGTAACAAAACATTTGCCATTTCAACATTTTTTGCATATAAAATCAGTGATGTTAATCACATTCATCTCATTGTTCACCCATCACCACTATCAGTTTCGAAATTTTTCCATCACCCTTAACAGAAATCACAGCTGATTTTTATGACCCTACCTAACTTGAGTCTAAACCACCAGGAAGCATTTTTTTTTTGTTTTTATTAAATCAAGTCTTCTAAAACTAGCTTGTAAAATTCCCGAATAGTCCCAATCTAATAACTGGCAAGTATTTCAGATGAAATTCAGAATTTCTTAACTGTACACTGAAGAATAGTCCATTAAAGAAGATAACTGTTTTCTTAAGTAGAGTTATAGTAATTAAGATTTCTATATGGCATTGTCTGTCCAAGTCAATCAAGACTTTACATAACCTGGGCTCAAGGAGATTCCAATACTTGGAAGTGTCTCTTAGACACTCTTTTATACTGAATGTATGATTTAGAAAGTATAGATAACTTGAGTACATGTAGCCATGTTTGAGGGCTTACCTTATTCTTCTAGTATAGCAGCTCTCAAATTTTTTGGATATCAGAACACCTTTATGCTCTTCAATTATTGAGAACTCCGAAGAGCCTTTTGTTTATATAGTTTATGTTGATATTTCCTATATTTGAAATTAAAACTGAGAAATTTTAAAACTAATTCATTTTAAAATTACAATAAATCCATTATATGAGTACCAAAAATAACATTTCTGTCCATGAAAATAATGATAGATTCCAAAACAAAAACAGATTAACTAGAGGAGTGGTATTGTTTTACCCTTTTGCAAATCTCTTTAATATCTGGCTTAGTAGAAGATATTTGGATCCATATATCTGTATCTGCATCCAGTCTGTTGTGATACATGGTTTTGGTTGAAGTATAGAAAGAAAATCCAGTCTCAACAGATAGGTAGTTGGAAAAAGCTGTATTTTAGTAATTTTTTTAGATAGTTGTGTGTATTCTTTTTTGATCCTACACCTGGACTGTACAAGTGGTGGTTTCTTAAAGGTTATTTGGAATGTGGAATCTGAAATCATTATCAGTGAACTTTTCATACTCTTATTACATTAAAATGCACTGGTCTATATTGTACTTTGAATGGATGTTTTACCGCATGTATGACATTATGTATTGGTCATTTGAAAAATGACAGGTCACTGAGTTATGCAATTCTTCCAAATGTTGACATATTTCATTGTACAATATTTTAAAAATTACATTTGTTAATATTGCTACTTATAACATCAGAAAAGTCTTTAAGTATTATGAGGAAGCTATCAGGCTCACAGAAGTGGAAATAAGTTTTTCAAAATTGTAATTTTTACTTGAAAGTTTGAACTTTACCATTGACAGTATATACTGTCTGTTGTTTTTCTTAAAGTGACAGGCCCACTTGGTTCTTTTTTGATAAATTGTCAGATTGTGCCTGATACCCATGTCAGAATAATCATAGTTTGCTTGTCATTCTTTTAGTTAAAAATTGTTTTCTGTGAAAAAGGTGGCTAGTTTAGCTCGCAGCTCAAACAATCATATAAGTGCTTTTCCTGAAGCAACGTCGATCCTCGGTGTGCAGAAGAGGTGCTTTGTGCGTACTTCCCATTTCAGCACCCAGAATATTAGACCTGTACTCAAGTGTCAAGAGTTGTAAAAATTAATAATTTTTACTGCTTCATCAAGGACATTCTTAAGTGATAAAGAATAAAATGAGTATCAGCAGTTTGATGCTGCTACCTTGATTTGTGTCTATAAGGTGCCAGCAGATTTACTCACTATTGCTTCTACACCATCAGTGCAAATAGTGTTATAAAAAGTTTTGATCTCACCACCCCAGAAAGGGTCTTGGGGACCCCCAGGGGTTCACAGGCCACACTTTGAGAACAGGTGATCTCATCAAGCAGAACCATGCCCCTCCTTGTCTTTTGAGACCCACCTCTTACAGAGCTAAGTATCTCCCTCCTTCCATTGTGCTTATTGAGTTGTAGTCCAATAGACTGTATTCTTTCTCACCTCTTGCCTTTAATTTTACTTTGCTCTCTCTCTGGAATGTCCTTGTCACCATCACCTTCTCTTAAAGTCTTGTTTTTCCTTTAATTAGCAGCACAAGGTTTTTCTTCCATAATTTCTGCTCTTAGATGGAAATGATCTTCCCTAAACTCTCTGTGCAGCACTTTGTTCACATCTCTTTTATGGCACATGCAGCTTATTTTAGAGGGTTTTTTTTGGGTGGGAGGTCTTCTACTAATAGCAAATGACTCAATACCCATGACTGTGTCTTACTCATAGTACTTTACTCAGTTGAACCTAGTAAATTATTGTAGAATGAGTGAAATAATGTATTCAGCAAACATTTGGTTGCTGCCATATGCCAAGCATTGTTCTGAGCACTGCGAATACAGCTGTGAACAAGACAGATATCATTCCTGCTCTCGTCGGGCTTACTTTCTACTACAAACTCATTCTGCCTTTGTGGAGCTGAAGTTGACAGTGTGAGTAAATCCTGTGATTTCTGGTGCCTTCGGGCTCTGTTTAGGCTAGAGAAGCCTTTGAGAAACAAATCATTAAGGCAGGGTAGCCATTATTCATGAGTCCCAATGAATCAGTTAATTCAGAGAGAAAATAACATTTGGAGAAACCCCAAGGCTGCATACAACATTGAGTTTATGGTCTTGGATTTTGTTCACATCCTGTCTAATTCTGTGACCTGGCCCATAATCTTACATTTCTCTTTTTGGTCAGGATTATGTTTGGTTCTATTAGTTACTAGACAAAGAAGAGAGGAGCTTTGTGGCAGTGCTTTTCACATACAACTTCTGTCACTTTTATGTCTGTGTGCCTAATATGATTCTAACGAAGATGTGTTTAGCGTTTATCTGTGAAAAGGGTTTTATTTTAAAGTTTGGGGCTTCTTACTCCCGCTTTTTCTCTTTCAGGCATTGACAAAGGATCCCCAAGATTACCCTGACAAAAAAAACCTACCTCATGTACATGTTGCCCTCTGGATAAATTCTCAAGGAGGCAGAAAAATGAAACCTGGAGATACTGTGTCGTATATCATCTGTCAGGTAAAACTATTGTGATTAATAAACTCATACCACTTAGGAACTCAGAGTAAGTGCCACAGTGTCTTATTCAGTAGTCTTCCAAGTAATCGATGCTGTAAACATGGTTTAGTGTGGTTAATCTGTTTCACAGCATTTAAAAAACATTAGTCAGGCATATGGCATATTTCATTAGACTGTTCATAAAACATTTAAGACCAGTCTTTGATTCACTGAAATTATTTTGGTGAGACAGGTTTATAACGGTAGCTACTGGTTCAACCCTAAAGTAACTTTAATGCCAATGTGTATAAGTTTGGGCATATAGCCACCAATGTCCTTTATCATTTCTTTTGAAACAATTTCCATTATGAATATTACTGGAATAAGAAGAGAGTAAATGCGTTTTTTTCCTAGTTTATGCCCAAATGATCACTTGGAAAAAATATGAAATGCATGATTATATGGAGAAGGTTGAAAGATCCCAAAAACATACTTAATGAAAAAAATGCAGATTATCTAACCATCTTCCTTCCTTCCTTCCTCCCTCTCTCCCTCCCCTTTCCTGTCCTCTCCCTTTTCTCCCTTCTCCTCCCCCTCTCCCCCCTCCTCCCAATCCCCTCCCTCCCTTCTTTCTTCCATATATTTAGTTAGTTAGTTAGTCATTTTAGTTGAGGAGGCCAAGACCTTGCCTTCTCCCTTGTTCTCTAAGGTACCAGTAAGGAACCTCAAGGCCTTACAGTTTTAAAAGCAATAACCAGTTTCTTTTGGAGCCCTGGTGGCACAGTGCTTAAGAACTACAGCTGCTAACCAAAAGGCTGACTGTTCGAATCCACCAGTTGCTCCTTGGAAACCCTATGGGGCAGTTCTACTCTGGGACAGAGTCGTATGAGTCAGCTCAGCAGCAACGAGACTGTTGTTGTTTTTAATGCCTCTAACATTTAGGGAAGGAAGAAGGGTGAGACTGAAGAGCAGTTTTTCTTTGAGAACACTTAATTCCAGCTGGAACAAAGGAGAGGTCTCATCTCTTTTCCCTGTAAAAAAAAAAAAATTCAGTCATAGCTTCTATCTGAATTCTTTGAAATTACTGTGGTGGTGTCTGTTTTCTGAAAGGCATAGTTCATCTAAATTAAGATGGTTTCTTTTTAATTATTATTAAGAGTTTTATCCTAATTTTTATTGCATTGTATTATTGTAGTAAAGAAAATTTAGATAAGCCTTAAAATTTATTGTAGTATGATTGATCTTTGTTGAACTACAATCAACATGTTTTTAAAACCATAGAGCCTTTTTTAAATTTAAAAATAGTCTGCTAGTATGTGCTACATGCTGTAGATGATGTACGTAACAAATGATTTAAGTACATGGACAGGAATCAACACTTGACTCTGTCTCCCTCCTAGGGTTACCCTTGATTAAGAACTGTTACAGAAAGCCAATTCCTGCAGGAAAATATTTCCATAAATGTCTGACTCGCTCGAGCCCTTAATGTGCTTTGCATATTGCCTCTGACAAGTCTCATCTCAAAAACAAAAACCAATTTTCATATTATGCAAATAAAGATTTTGGTAAATAAGTTAGTTTTTTTTTTCCTTTCACTTATATGCTTATATATATGAAAAAGCTCTTAGATTATTAATGACAGGAGCAGATGGCAGCATACAACTTTGTAAAATTTTGTTGGGTCACTGAAATAGCATCTAATAAATAAAATCAAACCACAGTTCGGTTTTGGCTAAACCTGGAATGGAGATGTATGGTAACTTATAAAACAGAATGATCAATGTATTTAGAAGTCAAGCCTATGTTTCTTGGTGACTAAATATTAGGTCTTATGATTTCTTCTTGGGTCTTATTGAAATATACCAAAAAACTGGTTGGCGTGAGTTGATTCCAACTCAGTGACCCTATAGGATAGAGTAGAACTGCCCTGTAGGGTTTCCAAGGTTGTAATCTTTACTGGAATCTTTCTCCCTTGGAGCGGCCGGTGGGTTCGAACCACTGACTTTTCAATTAGCAGCTGAACACTTTAACCACTGTGCCACCAGGACTCCTTTATTGTGATATAAAGGCTCAAAATGCTAATACCGGTGTGATGTACTTTCAGGGTTTTTTCCTGTCCACTGGTACAAGTGTGCAGGGTCTTAACTTACTTGCTTTTTTAAAAGTACAGTTTACATTTCTCTACTAATTTTCCTTGGTATATCCCAATTAAAGTTTTAGGGCTTTAATGTGCTTTTGACCCCTAGCAGTAGGACATGCCCATTTTGAACATGTTTGCTGGCCAAGGCTGCGTACGTCTTGGTTTTAAGCACTCAAGTTAGACTTTCTATGTTTTATAACTCAACTGTATTTTTTACAAGATGCTTTTGAAAATATGTAATGACATATTTTTAAGGGAACTGTTAGCTATCCTAAGCAAAGGTGCCCTCCAAGAAGTGCCTATCTCCTAAATCAGTTCTATTTTGTTTACAATTTACATTTAGAATATAGCATCTTACTGATAACTTCTTCAGACTAAACATTCAGATGAGTTCAGAAAGTAATGTTTTTGGTATATAAGTCATTTTGTAATTCATTTGTTGTGTTATTGTTAGTTGCCCTCGAATCAGTTCCAACTCATGGTGGCCCCGTGTGTACAGGGTAGATGTGCTCCATAGGGTTTTCAAGGCTGTGACCTTTCAGAAGCAGATCGCCAAGCCTTTCTTCCAAGGTGCCTCTGGGTGGGTTTGAACTGCTGGCCTTTTGGCTAGTGGTCAAGCGCTTAACCATTTGCACCACCCAGGGACTTGTAATTCATAGTCTTGTAAAAAAAAAAAAAAAGAAGAAGAAGAAAGAAAGAAAACCAGTTGCTGTCGAGTCAACTTCAACTTATGGTGACTTCATATGTGTCAGTAGAACCTACGTCAGTTATTTGCTCAGATCTTAAATCAGCTTCTATTTGTTGGTTAGGTTTTAAATCTTTAACTATTTAACTTTCATTAGACATAATTTCCATAGGCATGTCTTTAACATAATTGTTTTTGGGGGCCCACTTGTCACCTGTTTAAAAACTATTTTCTAGTAGTTTCCTTTAGAGATGACTACATAGTTTTGAATGAATTGGCGCACCTGGTGTCTCTAGGAAGTACGTACTTTGTGAAGTTCACGAATGGGCACTTCGAGGAAGACCAACATTGCTTCTTAATCTGTTCTTAAAGGTGTATGCTACATCTTCTTGCACATACCATGGGGTCTTCTCTCAGGTCTGAGAACTAGATCTTTGAGGGATGTATCTTACTTACGTTGTATCCTGAATGATTTTCATACACAACACAGCAAAACCCATCATCTTATCAATTATTTTCAATTTAGCCATGTATGAACTCAGATTTTTTAAAATACATTAAGATACATGTTTGGGTCATTGTTAAAACTAGCCTTTTGTGTAGATATTTAAAATAAAAACTTTTAAAACTGAGAATACTTGTTAGATATTTTAAACTGTTTTTTAAAAACATGCCTTCCTATGAGAACTTATACTGATATATTGGAAAGTAACTCAGGTGCCTTTAAAAAAAATATTTAGCCTCTAAACATTTGATTTTTATTCACCAGTAAAAATTATTAAGCTCAACATTGCTTATAATCTTAAGGATAGACCAATTTTTTTAAAAAGTGGAAATTCTATAAACCAATCAGATTTCATGTGTTTGTCATGTTAAAAGGCAGTCTGAATACAGTTTTGGTGTCTAAAGACACTGCCCAAGGATCTTTTTATACTGTTTTTGTCATTGTTACCGGACACTCATCTAACAGTTCAAGCCTCTGAAAGGGTAACAAACTTGAGTAATTCTACCTAGTTCTTTTTACTGTATTATGAGCCCCTGAGAGATAAGAAACTAGTCTTTTTATCTGAGGTTGTCTTCCTTCTTAAGTATTTCATTATATCCTTTAACAGGTAGAGAGAGCCTAGTTGATAAACAGTTTATTTTCGTCAGGAGCTTAGCCATAGGAAGAGATCCTTCCTCCAGTCTGTAGTAGGGACAGTGGTGTGAAAGGTTGTGTCTGCAGACTGTACCAGGGATGAAAGAGTAGGATTCGCATTATAATGAGTTTTGCAGAGCAGCTGACTACTGTGAATAGTTTTAATGTACTAGTCTGAATATTAAATTCTGTTGTTTCAAACAAGAGCAGGAGTGGAGTGCATCGTTGTATGGTGACCCAGTACAGCGATGACTTTTTGACTCTCAAATGATGGTGACATCAGCGAGAGGGCCGTATATGGACCAATTGTATAGAATTTTAAAACTTGTGTTAGAGTAGAAGAGGAAGCCCTTGAAAAGAGTTGAGTAGAGTTGTTTCTCTCAGGGCTGCCCATTCTGACCCACCTTCCTTTTCTTGAGGAAATGCCAGGCCAATAGCTTGAAATGACATCCTTCCTTCCAGTGGCCAATATTTGGCTCCTAGAGCACTGAAACTCCATGGGTGCATCATTCGTTTTCATTAACATATTAAAAGGAACACACATATGTTTTTTATCCTCACTCCTAAAAAGCGTTTCTGACTAGAGTAACTGTTAGCAAGTTTCCTCAGTGTTTCTGTGATATGGCAGGTGGAATTATCTAGTTAGTGCCACCTTGTTGATTTCGTGTTTCAACAAAAAATAGAACAGGACACATGCTGGATTTGTGTTCTTGGACAGTGGTGAGATGTTCTTCATCTTCCTACTCCTAGATGCATGTGATATGTTCAACCAAAGGTCAAAAAGGCTTCTTGGTGTTTGGAATTGAATAAATAAATTGAAATTGTTGTCTCCCTTTTTGACCACCGGAGTGTGTGTGTGATTGAGTTTCTCACAGCCTTGCCTGTACCGTCTTGTCTTTTAGGATGGGTCAAACCTCACTGCAAATCAGAGGGCCTATGCCCCTGAGCAGCTGCAGAAACAGGACGGTTTAACCATTGACACCCAGTATTACCTGGCCCAGCAGGTCCACCCAGTCGTGGCTCGTATTTGTGAACCAATAGATGGAATTGATGCTGTGCTCATTGCAACATGGTTAGGTAAGTTTCCCAAGCTCACATAGACCCTCTCACGGTAACAGGAGCATGTGTAGACTTCCTTCGACTGTTGTTCCCCTGTTGTTGGGCACAGTGCTATGTCTAATACTTCTCTGTTTATAGTTAGGCATTTATTTTTGTGGTCGTTTAGTTAATGTCTGTCTCTTCTTATAGACTGTAACCTCCCCGTACTCACTACCTCTGTAACTACATGCATGCTCCGTAGTTGACACCCAATAAATAAATGCTGAGGGAGAAGAGGGAAGGAAAAAGAAGGACAAAGGAGGAAGAGAGGAGTGAAGTCAAGGTTTGAGGAGCCATTATAGTCACCGACTTTGCATTGTTGTAGCTTTAATTAGTGAACTTCCATTAATAAGGAGATCGGTGGTATCTTGATGATTGGTTCATCTTGTTTCTGACTCTGAAGGTATTTTCATATAAAGTAAGATTCCGCATGGAATTTGTTTTAACGTGGAAAATATGAGTTTTTGATACTCATTTCCCTTTGAGTATCCTACTCTCAAACTTTAATTAGAATTCTTCTAAAACTGGACTATTATCTTCTAGGAATTGGCTGCCATTTCTACTTCCTCCTCGTTCCAGGAGGTGCCAGCCAACCCTGAAACCTGAATGTTTCTTTGACTTTTCCATTATCCTCCTTGTTATGCCACTAGATTGTCACTTCTTGGCTAGAAATATATTTCGTAACCAGCCCGGATTTCATTTCTAGGTGACCAGCGTGTAAAGAGTTACTTTGCTTTTAGGCTCCATGCTCTCTAATCCATCTTAAACAAAGATGAATGTTCTTAGAGTACTGCTTAATGAAGTCCTTAGATGCTTCCTCACTGTCTGTACGTAAAGTCCTGATGCCCCACGCTGGCAATTACAGAGTCTAACTTTCTAACTCCAACCTGTATTTCTAGCCCTATTTCTTATTAGGTCTACTCAGTGTCCACTAAATGTGGTATTGTTCATTCTGTCCCTGCTTCATGGAAAATTCTCCCCCCTCCTCTCTTTAGAAGGTATAGGTTAAGACATGGGCTTTGGCATCTTAGGGGCCTGAGTTTGAATGCTAGTTATGCTATTCACAAGCTCTGTGGTGTTGGCAACCTCTAAACCTTGGTCTAAGCTGTGGTTCCTGGAGTCGTAAAATATGGCTGCTCTGAGGATGAAATAAGATGATGCCTGTGGTATGCTTCGCACAGGGCCTGGAGCAGGAGTGCTCAGTAAATGGTGTCAATAGCCATATCCCACCCTTCTTTCAGGTTTCAGTATAAGTACATATACACTTCTCCAGCCCTTAGGATTGGCACGTGATTAGTGCTTAGGACCCTCAGTGAGATGGATTGACACGATAGTGGGAATGGGGGTGGTGAGAGGAATCAGAAACACACTCAACAGGTTTGAAAGTATGTGACTTGATAATTCTTCCCAGGAAAATCCATTCAAAATCCACAAACATGGAATGCTGTTGTTAATTGCCGTCTAGTCGGTTCTGACTCATGGCGACCTTAAGTATAACGCAATGAAATACTGCCCGGTCCTGTGCCATCTTCACGATCATTGACATGGTTGAGTAAATGGTGTGTGTATCCCCACAACCACCACCAAAGACTTCTGCATAAAAAAGTTTTTTTAGAGTAGATCTCCCAGCTTTTTCATTTGTATCATCAGGAACCTGGTCTAAAGGCAAACAGTTGCCCCTTCCTTCTGTGGTTTTGAATTTTCCAGGGGTACAGCACTGAGAGGGGGTGGAGAGAACAGGAGCCCAGTCTCATGAATGACATCTAAGGGAGATAAGTGCAGGGCCTTGTATTTCAGGAAAGCTATTGTACGATAAAGGACGATACGGCCTGCCTAGGTGGATAAGCCAGAGGACCACTCAGGTAGCTCAAGACTCGTCCTACTGAGAGGGGAACAGACTGATTTTATTGGTCCCAGGGGTCATATTGAGGATGATTTTTGTGTATAAATTAAGGAGCGGACAGATTTTTACTTGCTTAAGGACAGACTTTATAATGACCGCAGCTGTCTTTTGAACATAGGCCACCCTATGAATCTAGTTTTCACAGATTATTTTCCAGGCTAGTAGACTGGAGGGCTCCATCTTCAGAGGTTTCATGTTGTGTCTCATCACAACCGATCTCAGTTTTCTGAGGGAACCCTGCACCCTTGTGCATGGTTCCACCACGTACCCCTCTCTCCTACCCTATCGCCTGAAAGCTCAGTGAGCATTTGTGGCTGTGTGGTCAGTATTCTGGGAGGCCCCTTCTTGGTGCCTGGCAGCCGATTAGAACTGACTGAAAGGCCTGTGTCCTTGGCATTGAGCTGCTGCTCCTCCCCCTTTCGATCTTTTTTTCATTTTCTGCCATTTGACAACAGGTTTTTTCTTTTTTTTAATGATTTGTTTTTGTTGTCGTTGAGAATATACACAGCAGAACATACACAAGTTCAGCAGCTTCTGCATGTACAGTTCAGTGACACTGATTACATTCTTCGAGTTGTGAAGCCATTCTCATCCTCCTTCTCTGAGTTCTATCATAACTCATGTGCCTAACATAAACTCACTGCCTACTGAGGTTCCTGTCTAATCTGTCGAGTTGCTATTTGCCGACGGCCTAGGCCGTGAGAAGTTGTCATCGTTGTGGTCCCCCTCCTCCCCTGCTTGTCCACGGCTCCCACCTCACCCCCGGCCATCACAAGGGGGTGATGTGCACATATGCACACACGTATCTGTCTGCATTAGTAATAACTCTTTTAGTCCTTTATCTCTCTCTTTCCTCATAGGAGGCTCAGCATTAATGAACTGCAAGACAGAAAGTGCCAGTCACCGTGAAGGTCTGTAGGAAATACTCGTGCTCACCCAGGCAGGTCTTTGCAGGCATTTGCTCCTTGCCCGAGTCAGGAGCTGAATTTTTATCTGCATCTGTTATTCCCCCACCCCCAGTGAAAAGCCAGGGTGGCTGCTCAGGGATTCAAGGACCCTACTGTCAGTTCTGACTTAGCCTGTGGTTTTAGAGAGGAGGGGGGAGAGAGGAGATGGGGAAGTGGTGGGAGAGTAAGGGGAGGGTTAGGTGGGTGCGCGGTTTCTAAGAGGTGCAAGTTGTAGGCATAAAATTACTGTAATTTGGTTTTAAAATTCTAAATCTGTTTTCTTTATATATAAAAAAAAAACCTGCGGTTAGTGAACTGACACTGTTAAATAAGTTGAAGTGTACAAATGTATACCTGAAATACAAGCTCTCCAACTGCCTAATCATAGACATAAAATAATTCTCTTGCTTTTAATGCAGTTTTTATCTTTGATTAATAAAACATATTACAGTGTTGAAACTTCAGTGAAGTTTGATACTTTGTCCTTTTAGTTAGTACAAAGAAAATCAAGGAATAATGGCATAATTTCATTTAGGAAAATTGTTAAGTTCGTGATTTTTTATTTTTAAGACTCTTTTGTGGAGAGTAGCTCTATTTTTCAACTACCTTTTTCTTTTTCTGTTGCTTTTATATGGCTTTCCTTGAAATGAAAGGCAAGCATCAAGTGTTGGTTTTATCCTGTGGCTTCACTTTGGAAATTCTCTAATTCTCCCTGTCAGGATACCTCCTGAAGTCTGTCTGGTGGCATGTTGCATGGCCAGGTGTTCCATAAGAGAAGGCCATTTTAGTGAAAAGGAGAGAGGATCGTCTATTAAATGAGTGAATGAATAAGTCTGCTGAATTGAAAGAGAATAGTTTGTTCTCTCTAATAACTAGTGGTTCTCAATTATCCCACAGTAAAATGTGTATCATTTTTCTGAAACCCATGTAAGATTATTGCTATTGGGCTTAAATAAAGCAAAATTTTACTCTTTTCCATCTGTGAATAGAAAAAAAATATAGTATTACTCTTCTTTATACAATAACGCTATGGGAAACGTGGCCACTAAAACTTGGAACTCTTAGCTTTTCTTCTCCAGACTATAGGTTTTTCTCCCTCTTGTTCTAATGAAAGCTCTGTATATTCTGTGGATGAAATATTCTCAGTATGTGCAAACATCCAAATAGTCTTCTGTACTTAGCAATACAGGCCAATGATGAGAAGAGTCTGAAGTTCGCTCTGGAATTACATTTTTTAATAAATTTATATTTCATGCATAACAGTACTTACAATTGTATAAATCTTTCTTCCAATGAGCAATGATTTGTACAATAGCTGTAAAGTACATTTCTTCATGGTCATTGATAAAATTTTAGGCATTTGGCCATCTGGGCAGTTTCTTCTTGGTCCTAAGAAATTAATGATGTTTTAAGGAAGTGAGGATTTAGAATTTGATCTCTGAAGAAAGTGCTTAAAACAAGAGAGAGAACAAACAAACTTAACCCAGCATCCTCCGGGGTGAAATTGGAAAATAAAACTACCTTTTGAAAAATTGTACCATGCTACTCATGTCACAGAAAGTAATTTTTGTCGATAGCCAGGGTCCAGCAACATCTTCTAAGAAATAAGCACAACAGTGGGCTAAGCAGTGTTCGTAGGTGTCTTTGGCGGGCCGAAGTAGATATATACGCCTACAACAGATGAGGAGAAAGAATAAAGTACACGGTTTGGGAGGAGAATGATGTCACCAGTAGGTGCCTCAGGTATTACTTAGTCAATGAAGAATTTTGCCTTTTTTCAGGATTAAGTTCTCAAAAGAAAGTGCATACATGCTCTTCATTTCCAAACCATGGATATTTTCTACAAAATAATAGTAAAATTTTAAAATTAATATATCACACTAAATGCAAAATAGGATGTTAAGAGAAGTCTTGTCAGCTGCTAAGAACTGCCCCTTACAAGGTTGAGCGCCATCCCAAGGCATCATCAAGTGGCTCAGGCTCCAGTCTACTTTTGTATTCCCTGAACAGATTAATATTGAAGACCCACTGTGCTCAGTATAGTAATAGGCACTGTGAAGGATAAAGTTGAGTCAGAAACAGATCCTTTACTGAGATTACAGCCCAGCATGGAAGACTGTTCAGTTGATTTCACTGTTGTGGGGGGGTCTAGTGGATGAAACAATGTATGTCCCAAGAGAGGTAAAATATAAAGGATTATTCAGAGGTCAGGGGAAGCAGAGACCACTTCTAGCTAGGACCACCAGGGAAGTGGTGGCATGTGAGACCTTGTGGGAACAGACTATGGAGAGGCCAATATGGAGTTGGGAATGGTTGCCTACCCCACTGCTCACTGTTCTTCCAGCCCATTGGTGAACTGCAGGGGCGGAGATCTGTCTCTGCAAGGGAATCTCTACAGCACATTAGAGAATTCATAGAGAGCCACTTCAGAGGTATCAGTCACACCACTCAGCACCTCAGACCCTCAAGGTGGGCACATTATGATTTGTCTCACTAGCCTGCACACTGAGGGCCAGCAGCGACGCTATTCACCCAACTGCAGCTGGAAACCTTGAACCAAGCCAGAGCATGTTTCGAACAATCACTTGGATGAGTAATTCATAACTCTGGCTTTGTAGTCCTTGGAGTTTCCACAGGAAAATGAGGCGATCTCAAATTATTTAAATTAGATCAAGTTTTTGAAAAGATTAAGTGTAGCCTTTGCAAAATCGTATAGCCTATAGAAAAATGTGTAAGACAGAATAAATGACAGAAGCAGAATGCAGCATCATACACTATTAAATATTAAATACTTAAGCTATGCTTAACTATATTAAATAAATGTGTGAATAAGACAGGAAAGGGTTAAGTAGGGAATTATAAGGGTTCCCACTTATTGAGAAAATATTAACATTGTTATTTTAGTACCAAAAATAAGACAGATTTTACAAAATCAGAAGGAAAAAAAACAGGTACACAATCGCTTCTGAAAGGGTGGGTGGTTAGGGACATGGAGTCTTTGCTGTTTTCCCCAGTATCTACTAACACAGCTGGAAAAGAAGAAGTCTTTATTGTAAGGGAAGCAATCCTTGGTCTCTTAGCTTATTTGCATTATTTTATTTTCCAAACATTTTTTTTCAGCATAAGAAATATGCTGGAAATGTCCTCAGATTTAAAAATAGGAAAGAAGACACTGCTAAAGTTTGTTCCTCCCCAGAGGTACACATCTTAATAAGTTCAAGTTCACATTCAGGGCTGTCATCAAGGGCATTGCAAACAATTCATTGCCGTCATGAGAGTGCTGCCATCAGGAATTTGTTTTTTTTTTTGTTGTTGTTCTGTCAAGATACTGAGAGCTACCTTCTGCAAGGCGATAAAGACTTTGGGAATTTACTTAACCCAAAGATTTGAATGTTCTCTTAAAATACCCAGAAATTTAGCATTTATATTCTAGAGAGGTTTATTGTTGGTGTAAAAGGCAATTTCAGTTGTCTGTCACTTGTGGTCAATTTTGTTTATCTTTAAATTGGATCTGTAGTATTTTTTAAACTTTTTATTATGGAAAATGTAAACGTATACAAAAGTAGAAACAATAGTATAATAAACTCCCATGTACCTATCCCCTAGCTACAGTAGTCTGCAACTTACCACCAATTTTTATTCCTCCTCCCCACCTCTCCTGATTATTTTGAAGTGAATTCTAGACATCTTGTGATTTTATTTGTAAATATTTCATTTTCACATTGTAAAGGACAAAGATTCCCCTTTTAATTATAGCCACAATTATTATCACATACCAAAAAACACAATAACTCCTTCATTTCATCAATATCCAGCATTCATATTTCCCTGATTGTCCTATAAATATACTTTCTTTAAAAAACTCTTTGTTTGAATTAGAACCCAGTGAGA
This sequence comes from Loxodonta africana, assembly GCF_030014295.1. Lineage (NCBI taxonomy): Eukaryota > Metazoa > Chordata > Mammalia > Proboscidea > Elephantidae > Loxodonta > Loxodonta africana. Next base: position 26,896,372 of record NC_087369.1, read on the forward strand.
GTCCATATATTGTGATAGCTAAATCTCCTCCGTCTTTTTTGTTTTAAATCCTTCCAATTAATTTGTTAAAGAAATTGGGTTCTTTGTTCTTTAGAATTTCCCTCATTCTGGAGCATCTCCGTGGTACTCTTTAACATGTTCCTCTGTCCCCTGTATTTTCTGTAAATTGGTAGTTAGAGCTAAAGACTTGACCATATTTAGGTGCAGTTTTTGGGGGGAGGTAGCTAATACTGCTTCCTAGGTGATGGCGTGTACCTCTGTGAGAAGGTACAGAATGTCTGATTGGAATCTATAGCATTTTATATGAGCTCATGGTTATAAGAAATATTTAGTACTTTTTTAATATAAATTTTATTACAGTATAACATATATACAGAAAAGTACACAAAGCCTAACCAGACAGCTTGATGAGTTTTCACAAGTGAACACACACTAGTGTAGTCCACACTGAACACAAAAAACAGGTTATTTACTTCATCCCCAGAAGCTCCCTCCTTTACCCCCCCCCCCAAAAAGCACTATCAATCATGACTTGTTTTTGAACATTACATCAATTATGTCTTTACTCTTTTGTTTCTGGCTACTTTTACTCAGTATTATGTGAGATTCATCCATGTGGTTGTACTTCATTTCTCTTATTTTATTGAATACCGCATTCTGACTGTCTACTGCAGTAACACCTACGGGTTGTGTCCACATTTTGGCTATTGTGAAAAGTGCTGATTTGAGTGCTCTTGTACATATCTTCTGTTGAGCATATGCATGCATTCTTTCAGATACATACTTAGAGGTGGAGTTGCTGTGTCATAAAGGACGTGTACATTCAACTTTAGTAGACAGTGCCAGCTTTCTAACGTGCACCTGCCAATTCACAATCCCTCTGAGCAGTGTATAAGTGGTGCTGCACATTCTCACCAACACTTGGTGTTTTCCATCGTTTTTCACTTTAGGCATTCTAATTGGTATGTGGTGGCGCATAGTATTGTGGATTTAATTTGCATTTCTTTTTTTCTATTGGATTGTCTCTTGTTGATTTGTAGACATTCCTTACATATTCTAAACATGAGTCCTTTGGAAATATATATTGCAAGCAACTCTTGTTTGGTGTGCTTTTTTTTTATAAGTATAATTTATATGCAGCGAATTGTTAAGATCTTAGGGTATCACTAAAAAAAAAAACAGTTGCTGTCAAGTTGATTCTGACTCATGGTGATCCCATGTGTACAGAATAGAACTGCTCCGTAGGGTTTTCAAGGTTGTGACCTTTTGGAAGCAGATCACCAGGCCTTTCTTCCAAGGTGTCTCTGGGTGAGTTTGCACCACCAACTTTTCAGTTGGTGGTCAAGTGCTTAACCATTTGTGCCACCCAGGGAGTCTTAAGGGTATCATACAATCAGTTTCTGAAGGCACAGAACATTTCCATCACCCCAGAAAGTGCCCTTGTGCCCCACCCCCTCATAAAAACAGCTGCTGATCTGCTTCCTATCACGATAGGTTAAACCCAGCCTGTTTGTGGCGAGTCAGTTCCGACTCATAGTGACCCTATGGGGCAGAATAGAACTGTCCCATAGGGTTTCCAAGGCTCTCTTTATGGAAGCAGACTATTACATCTTTCTCCCCCAGAGCAGCTGGTGGATTCGAACCACCAACCTTTCAGTTAGCAGCCGAGTGCTTAACCACTGTGCCACCAGGGCTCCTTTCACCATGGGTTAGTTTTGCCTATTCCAGAATTTTATGTAAATGGTCTCATACAGTATCTACTTTTTGTGTTCAACTTTTTTCGCTTAGCATAATATTTCTGAGATTCATCCATCTTGTTGTATTAGTATTCCTTTTTTTTAAATCACTGAGTAGTAGTCCGTAGTGGAATAGACTAGTTTATTTAGCCAGTCTCCTTCCTGTTGATGGACATCTGGATTGTTTCCAGCTATTGGCTGTTTTGAATAAAGTTGCTGTGAACATTCTTGTACAAGGCTTTTTATGGATATAGCATTCACTTTTTAAAAAATCCATTAAGTACTTTTTTAATAATACTAAATTTTCATTTCGTATACTGTTCCCTAAGAAGTCCAGATATAGGAAAACCTGGATTAGTACAAAAGGTAAACTGTTTCTTTCCTAAAATAAATGTTTCCTTTTTACACAAACAACACTTCACAACAGAATTCTATTAACTAACTCGGCTTAAGTAATTCATATTACAAGCAGCTGCTTGGGAACACCATTTTCTGCCTTTACTCGGTTGAGGTTTCACTTACATGGATTTTCTCTCTTCCCCACTTGTGTGAACATATGCAATTGACTTTACTGTAATTATTTGCAGTTGCACTAATAGAGTTTTTAGGAAGAAGAAAATTATTTGATAAAATCCTCAGTCTCTCAGATAACCCTATGACTTGAGTTAGAAGCAATTTAAATACTCCTTGGGGACGGGGGCAGGTGAACATTCTAAAAATAGGCCTAGTTTACAATGGTTAGGAAATAACAATGGTAGAAAATAATTTTGTGCTAAATGTCACATTGGGGGTGTGTGTGATAAGAATGTGGTGATCTTAAGTAAAAACAGTACTGTTAAACTCATCCACCCCAATGCCTGTGATGTTACTTTCTATAAATACTTCTTGAAACGTGAGAGCTTTGATCCTGTTGCCTTAATAATGTGCAAGACTATAAATTTTCCGATTATAAATGACAGTATTTGAATTTCATCTCACTGCCCCTTGTGGTCCCTACCACCACCACAAGGAAAATGGCTTAACTGGAGCATTGCAAGTCACAGGACTGAATTAAAGTATGCGTCGTTTCTGCTTATTGTGGGAAAAACCGCCGCTGCGCTTCCCTCAGATAACTTGCTTTGCAAAGCGCTGATAGGCTGCTCATTGCGTTGTGCTGTGCTTGACCAAATAATTGAAGTCATCTGTCAAAAGCTAGTCTAGTAGAAGTGGAAGTTTTCTTTTCTCAGATGGGGCATAAAGTTTGTTTCCTTAAGCCAGTTGTTCAGAGAAAGCTGTCAATACAAGAGGTAAGGAATGTGCAATTCCATTTTGCATCTCTTACTCAAAGACGAATCCAGTTGCTTACTGTATGGTAAGCAGTTTAATGTTGATATACAATGTATATGCATGTATGACAACTGTAATCCTGAAGATTTTGCTTTAATGTCATTTCTGACGGAAGGGTTTAATTTGGAGGAACAATAATTACATATGGTTATATGTAGTAGCTCTGTTTGGCACGTTTTAAAATTCAGAATCTCTACCTCTAGGTGGCAGCACCAGATACTTTTTTCCTGTTGTTTCGTTCCAGCCTTAGTAAGTTGCGGTATAAGCAGTAAAACTTTTTTAAGTCTACCGAAACTTAGAAATTATTACCAATTTCGTGAGCCTTTGGAAAGACTAATTTATATGTTAAATGAGTTTGGCACTTGTTTAAGCCTGGATTTTGATCATTAAAAAAAAAATTCTAAGAGCAGTGATCCTTATTTTTTTAACATGACATTTCGTTTTCTTAAAAGGATTTAATTTAGCCCTCTCGTGATTTGTCTGTTGAACTTACAATTGCCCTCTTAAGGAAACCACTTTTTCCTGACATCTTTAAGTAACTTGTGCAAGGATCATTGTATACCTGATATTTTAAGGGTAATCATTATGTCTTCTCCCTTTATATTTTTAAAATTCAACACTGACCTATAACCCAGAGAGTGCTGAGATGAAGCCCCCCTCCCCTAAAGAAATGCAGCTTGGAAATAAATCTGAAGGCTAGGTAGTTGGCTTTGTTATGGCCATGGGAAGATATGCGTTGTTTGTGGAAATGGACATTTAGAGTAGACGTTTCATCAGGCCAGATATTTTTCCATAAGTTTTGGCTAGTTGTTGGGCATTTGTCCAGAACTAGCCAGATTGCACATGTCCAGTTTTGGCTTACCCAGCAGGCAGACTGCCGGGGCTGGTGCTGGAAGCTTCGGTGTGCTCAGGTGTGCTAAGTGAGCCTGGTGGGGAGGGGGGTAGATAACACCTTCTGTTAGTTCCTTCTCACATTCTGGCCAGTTTTTTGAACATGCGAAGCCAGTGTTGTTTTTTTCTTTGAATTTTGGACTGTGAAAGAAGCTTGCCTTTTTAGAAAAATCTTCCTTTTTGTCTTTTTCCTCATTTTTTGAATAATATATAAACCCACTACCATAGGGTTGCTAGGAGTCGGAATCGACTCAACGGCACTGGGTTTGGGTTTTGGGTACCATGGAGTCGATTCCGACTCCTAGCGACCCTATAGGACAGAGTAGAACTGCACCATAGGGTTTCCAAGGCTGTAAATCTTCACAAAAGCAGACTGCCACATCTTCCTCCCGTGGAGTAACAGTGGGTTTGAACTGCCGACCTTTCGGTTAGCAGCTGAGCTCTTTAACCACTGCGCCACCAGGGCTCCTTTTGATTAATACAGAAATGGGAAATTGATAATCATACTGTCAGTGAAGTGGGGAAGCTGTGTTCTCATAATCATAAATACAGCGTACATTATGTGACTACAATTTGATTCACAACTAGAGCGTAATGAATTAGCAATAGTTACCCTTCACTACAGAGAAGAAATAGCCTCATTCAGAGGCGTAAGCTCTCTCACTCAATCCCTCTGTCCATCTTATCTTTAAGTGTGAGGATATATATAGTCCCACAGACTTCACTAATTTGCTGCTTCTCTTAGAGGATCTGTAACCTACGAAAGAAAAATGGATATTGAGTCTTAGGGCTGAGTGACCTATGTTACAGTAATTCATGTGGCTAGCGAAGAACACTCTTTTAAATTGTTTTGAATGTGTACTTCTTTTATTATATACTATCACTTTAGGAAATAGTCACTTTGAATAATTCCTACAAAGAGCAGCTCTGAACTTGATATGTAGCATGAACATGTGTTTTTTATTTTTCTAAATTCATAATCTTGAGTGCCTATATTCTGGATTAAATGTTTCTTCATTATTTTATTTTTTCATTCAAATGACATTTATTGAGTGCCTACCATGTAATAGGCACCACCGAAAGCAGTTTGTAATGTCTTGTCCGGTTTAAATTTCAAAACAGCCTTGTATGATCAGTGGCACTATCTCCATTTTGCAGGTGAGAAAACTGAGACTCAGAGTCTCAGCCTTCCTTTTGTTTGTTCAGCACCTTTGCCCCGTAAGAGTCTGTCTCAGGTATTTTGTAATTACTAGGCGTCTTTTAACAATTGACCAAAGAGGGTCTAGGATTTTGTCACTAAATTCCAAATATATCTAGTATTAGATTATCTACCTGTGCAGCTGTTGAAAGATTTAAAACAACTTTGAGATATTTTTGGTGTGTGTAAACAATTTTGCTTGGTTTTGAATGAAATCTCTCAAAAACTCTAGACTATGTTTTATTATTATTTATTTGCCTGTATCCTAAAATACATATGATAGCTTTCCTTTGATTCCTAAAATGCCTGGAATTCGTAGGGATGGCTAAGGGATATTTGCAAGGAAATATATATATGTTCTAAGATACAGTGTGGCATGGTTATCTGTAAGTATAAACTCAAATCGTAAAAGCATCAGGTATGCTTTGACTAAGGATAAATTAAATTGGCTGGCCTAAAAAATGTTTCTTTTCTTTAAATAGTTTGTGGAAACAGGACAGCATAAACTATGCATCGATAGAGTTCTTGTATCGTTTCAATTGAAATACGGAAGGTATATTTGGTTTCAGGGTTGCTGGGGGACATTTTGACCTATAGAATCTGTACATCCATTGTTTTTGCACATATTTTGAATTTCTGAATCCCAAACACCAAAAGCCATGTTGCATTTTGTCTCAGATGAGGCTACTGAATTTTAACCACTGAATTAGGTTGCAACCTACGTGCTGTTAACTACTGAGCCAAGATGAAATCGACCACTGCATTGAAATCCGGCTTAGCAGTTGTAGCTGCACTTGAAGGAGTTGTAATAACCGTGAACCTGTTTTCTTTAATGGGATTTTTATTTTCTATTTTCAGTTTTAATGGTGCCACTTTGATTTTAAGAGTTTCTTAATAACACTGCACATTTTTCTGAGATTTTCATTGTAACTTTAAGAAAATAATAAAACCATCCTAGAGGAATAGCTGAAGTAGTTTCGTCTGAACCCAAACGTCCACTGGCATATTTTTGTGTTGGCATTAGTGCAGTTTCCTTGTTTTATTTATAATCTCTCGTTAAAAAAAAAAAGTCCTTTGTCCATGTGATATAAGCCTTTATCTTGAGCTTAAATGGTTGTGTATGTGTGTGTACAAATTTCTACTCATTCTTTTGTGTGAGTTTTCCTCTTTGGGTGTTTTTGGGGTAAGGGAATTCAAATAATTGTAACCTTCTGAATTTGTTTTTTCTTTTACATTAATAGGACTCGACCCCACCCAATTTAGAGTGCAACATTATCATAAAGATGAGGAGAATGCTGCTTTACTTGGTGGCCCAGCACAGCTCACTGATGAAGAGAAATACAGGGACTGTGAAAGATTCAAATGTCCATGCCCCACCTGTGGGACCGAGAATATTTATGATGGCGTCTTTGATGGTTCGGTTAGTTGTTTCTTTTTCTTTCCTTTTTTCATTTTGTGCATGAACTAGCATAATGCCCCTACCCCCAAACTGTGTGGTATAAAAAGGAAACCACACTTCTATATTTCTTTCACAGGTTTAAAGAATTTTAACATCATATGAACTCTGCCTTCACAACTTTATTTCGCCTTGAAAACTCTTAACTGAACGTGCTCAAATATTGTTTTTGGCTGCCTAGAGTGACTGGCCTTGGTTTGCAAATGGAATCTCTCAGAAATTCTAGATTGTCTTAAAGTGTTTTTTTTTTTATTGTAATTCCTTAATTAGTAACCTGTGTTTCCCCACTTCCAACCCCCATTTATTAAGACTTAGAGCAATATTTTCCTTTATCTTAAATCAAGTTAATGGGAGCTAAGTGTTTTTGGAAAGTTTTTGTTTATCTTTACACATCCCACTTACCTCCTCCCTGACAAAGGTACTCGTATTATCTTTTCTGCTGTCTTTGTATATCAGACATTTAAAAAGTCACAGGGAGACATTCCTCTCAAGAAGTGCTGCCAAAAAATGTATCATTGACCTTGGATCAGAACTTGAAACTTGGCCAACTTACTTGATTCCACTGCAGTGTTATACATGTACTAGCCATTGGTGAATGAGTAGGCAGAAGAGCTGTGCAAAACCTTGAAACTGAAAGAAAATACATCCTTTATCTAAATTAAAAGTAATTATTTTAAGTTAATTTGGACAAACAGCAGATGTTTTGCATTTTTTTGAATCAAAACAAAGCAGTCTTTGGAAGCAAGTGCGAGGAAGAGGCAGACACAGATCAGCAATACTTGCTAAATCCTTGAGTTTTGCTTCATTACAGCTGTAAATAAGATAGTTAATTGCATGGAGGCTTGACGACTTGCAGATGGGCTAACTGTGGAAGAGCCGATGTCAAGCTCTAAAATCTCTTCCACCTGGAATTGCTTAGTGTGGCGGGTAGGGTTATGTACCAGATAGGAGCAGGAAACCAAGATGTTTAAGTATCAAGAAGGAAAACAAATGCTCCAGAAATCCCAACGGTTTTTCTATATATTATGTTCGCTTTGTCTTTTTGTTTTTAAAAAGCCTTTTTTTCAATAACTAATAGTTTAGCTCTTTCAAATTTCTACTCCTGCTGCCTCCCCTCCCCCGAATACATTTCACTTTTTGGAAAAATGGCGGAACTTTTAGATATTTGCTAAGCTGACGATAAGTGATACAGCTTTGTGGTATAACACTTTTAATTTTCCTACTTTATTCTGAAAGTTAAGTTGACAATATAAAAGCAAACTAACGTCATAGAGACTCTTGCTTCATGTTCAAGTTTGGAATGAATAAGTGCAAAATTAAACATTTTGATCGGTATCTCTGAGAAGGATCTCATTTCCAGTAACGTGACTTTAGTGGTATTTTCAGAGGGAAAAGTATTTTATCCACAGAGCCTGTCATGTATTGAATGTAAAATAGTGATTTCAGGGTTTTCCCTTCAACTTTGCCACCATTATGATGGTGGCAAAACAGTGGAAGGAATATGTGGCTAAAGGGGTCTTGGGAGGAAGATAGTTGTGAAAATAGGGTTAAACGCTCACCAATAAAATGAATTAATATTGCACACCAGGACAGTATGTAAGCTTTTAAGGATAAAAAACCTTTAAAAACCTTGCAGTAACCTTTTTGTACTTGTCTGTCTTGACTTCCTTTTCATCCCTGTAGGGAACCGATATGGAGCCCAGCTTGTATCGTTGCAGTAACATCGATTGTAAGGCTTCACCTCTGACCTTTACAGTACAGCTGAGCAATAAATTGATCATGGACATTAGACGTTGCATTAAAAAATACTATGATGTAAGTATCCATAATGAGTTTTTTACACACACAACTTTAGACTTTAGGTTTGGTACTTGTTTTAATATAAAACAATATGATTTTGTACTGGTTTCTTTGAAGCTGAAAAATTTTGAAAATATTCTGGAGAAAATTCCTGGTAAAATGCTGTTAATACAAATATGAGAAAGTGTGTAATTTTTGCATATTAGCATGACAGAGGAATTGATTTTTCTATTGGATACTACATCTCTTTCATTAATGAGCAATATTTTAAATAATGAGATTTTTTACTTCTAAGGAAAAATGAGAACATAATTATAGGAAATGTTTTAGTTTATTGTTACCTAAATAAGACTAAATTAAATGGTCACTCAGATCTTTAGATAGAGGAGGAAAAAATCAGTATTGCTTATTTTTGGCAAGTGGCACCATGAAATCATGTGTGATGATTTTAATTAAATGCCCACTACCAAATACTTCCTGTTTATGTGGTAATCTAAAACACTTCCTAGGTTAGTTTTCTTAGTAAATCAAAGTAAATGTCTTTTAAATTTAAATGCAATTTGTCTGGCATTTTGAAGAGAATGTCTAATTTTTATGAGTATATAGTAAAAATGCCAGAACAGTGAGTGAAGCTGTGTGGGTTAGAAAGAAGGCTTTTATTTGACATTTTTGTTTTTCACTTTTAACATGTTTCATATGAATGAAAAAATTAAAATTGAAAATAAAATAATAACCGCACATTTCCAATTTTATTTTTCTTAACATTTCATTCTGTCACTTGCCATCTAAACAAATTTCTTAATACTTGAAAGTTAACTAACTTATTTAAAGATGGTATATTGGCAAGACATTTTGAGAAAAATGCTTGAGTTCTATTAGTTAGGACTCATTGCTTTTATCAATATAATTTTATAATTCTACTTATGTGTTAGTTAACACCTAGCATTTTCTTCTTTAAAAAAGATGTATTCTATGAAAATAGAGTATTAGATCATTAGAATAGAGAGTAAAAACCTCTAGTTCCAGTATTGTAATTTTAGAATAGAATTGTTTGTATTTGTCAAAAAAAAAAAAAAAAGATGGGTTTGTCCAAAGTTCCCCCCCCCCATAATAATTTTGACTACATTTTGGGGAAATCTGAAACATTTTAGTGAATAATCCTGTGCTGCATTTAATGATGCGTTGGATGGGAATAAAGGTTATGGGGGGGGGTCACATACCACAGTAGATGAAACGTTCAGCACATGAAATGTTAGGCCTTCATTTAGCATGAAGAGCCCAAATCAAAACTATTCGGCTCCTCATTTACAGACCTCATTGAGCAGAGCATGATTCTTGACTCCTGAGAAGAATTCTGCGTTTTCTCTCTGTGTTTAGTCTATCAGAATCTTCACTATGGAAATGTCAATACTAGAAGAAACTCATCTATTTCCTTCTATTAGAAGGACAATCTGTTTTGACTGAGTTGAGAATAGGCAGAAAAAATGATCTTCTGTATAGTTAGAAATATGCCCGAACTGAAAGATTGAATTTTAACCCAAATTTGTATGTGTGGTGGTGGATATATAAGCATTTTTTAAGCTAAATAACCTAGTTTCCAAGATCTAAAAGTTTAACTCAAGGTTTCTAGGGCATTTGCATTAATGGCCGTGTCATCCACCAGCCATCTCACTAACAGCACATGGCAGTTTTCTTGTAGTTAACTGCCCACTTGGTTAACTTTTTTTATGAGATTTCTAATCAGAATATATCCAAATGTCGCTCCTAAGGTTGGCACTTATGACTGTCATCAAAATTAGGAACTTGTTTCTCTGTTTTCTGATCTTAATCATATATGATTGATTGGATGGGAGAGAAAGAACTCCATCATTCATTCTTTTCATGACCCCATCATGAACAAATGTCTCATATTTTCAGGATCAGAATGTTCATACAAAAAGCTCATGCACCTCTAGGTTCTACTTTGTGGCAGATCTTTCTGTTTCCTACTGAGCCCAGACTTAAAGGAACTTTAACCAGTAGAGGGACATTGCATTGAGTTTCTTTGTTATTGAGCCTCAAATGACACTGATTACAGTTAGTTCACTGTGATGGTCATCCAACTGGAGACTAGTATACCAAGTATACTAGAGACAAGGATATTAATAAGCACTGAGGTTAAATGACTACTGAAGCTAACTACCAAAAGCGTTTCCTCCTATTCTGCAGTTTTAAAGATGCTGCCCACTGGGACATAAAAGTTGTTGGTAGACTGAGAGCAAGAGTCTCAGTATTTTTTCTCATTTTAGTCTTAGAATCACTATAGGAGCAGTACAGGTTACACTGAGAAAGGAAGATATCTCCGTAATGAAGGAACGTTAGGAAGATAAGTGGAATATGCTATTTGACCAACCACTCTAACTGCCAGGGAACATTGTTGCAGATCACCGAGCAATATGGTTGTCAAGAAAAAAGGGATAAAGGTTTGGGGCAACATAAGTACACTTCTAAATCATTTGTCTTTTGGAAAGATACATCACATGGTCTGTTATCTTCTGTCATGAATAATACTGGCTGTGAATAAATGCGATGTAACAAACATTTTTAAAAGTTTACGTATGTGAGAACTAGTCTATCATCATGTTTCAATATCAGCTACTTTAACAGGAGAGGAAATACTTTTTTTTTTTCTTCCACCGTCTAAGCAATGATTCTATCCCTGGAATTCTCATCTCCTAGAACATTTAAACTTAAATATACATAGAAATAGAAAAACCACCGGCATTAATTTCTTTAGGAGGAATCAACCTCTAGCGCTCTGTCCTGAAGTGTTGAAGGCAGTGCCCAAACCCAAACCCAACTGAAGGCAGTGCAGAAAGCTTAAATGCAAAGTTGGTTTCATGTCCTGCTCTTTGTTGGTTCCTCTACACAAAGTTAAAATTGAACTGATATATATATATATATATTTGAAAATCATACAAATCTAGCCTAAAGACTCTGTCTCCAAGCTTTTAGGGATATTTCGAAGGACTCAATTTTACAGTGAAAATTTGATACATGTTCCCGCCCCCCTTAAATTGTGCTCCAGAAGGACAAATAGATACACACAAAAAAGGGAGAGAAACACTAGCTTATCTAAATTGGGAAATGAAGAAGGCTTTTTTTTTTTTTTTTTTTAAGCGTGAAAATTTCATCATCTTGTCAGCTGGCAGAATGCCTGCTGTGTGGATTCACAAAGGCTAAGAATTACACTTTCATGAAATTTTCCTCACTAACTGCCCTGGTTAATTTGAAAGATAACCCACTGTTCTAATTCATTCCTCAATTGGGCGGTGCAGGTTTTATCTTTGATCTGACAAAGCATTTGTGTTAATCGTTTTGGCCCTCTACTAGACACTCTTGGGATTGTGCTTTTACAATAAATGTGTCTGTGATAGCTCTTTAGTCTATTATACTTACAATAGATCCATAGAACTGGTAATTAATTCTCCACTGCTTTGGAAATGGGAAGAATAGGTGTAGCTCTGTCAAGTGCTGCTGGGAAGTTTGTTTAGCTGGTTCATTTTTGAAGTGTTCCCCTCAGCCGTCCATGAAGCAGCCACAGAAGAGAGTCTGAGATCAAGATGCTTGCCTACCCTGACTGCTTGCTGATAAATGAGAAATCTGACCCCTCTTGGTACCTGGGAGGGGGGTAGTGGGTCATTTACTTTCGTCTCAAGTACTGTTAGTTATAATGTACATTAAATCCTCATTTTAATACTTAAAGAACCATTTGTTTCTAAAGGTGGAGCCTCCATCAGAAACATTGATAATAGTCAACTAAAATTTGCTCCTAAATTCTCCGTGATGGCTCATGCAGGTTTTAGAGTGTTCGAATGGGGCAAAATATGTTCCCCATCAGCCTTGTAGTACTTCTAGCCACCTGTAAAAGAGCGTTGCTTATAGCACTTCCCTATTATTTTTCAATATAGAATTGTTGCTGGCCAGAGACATGGCTGGCCCTGGATCTGAAAGAAATAGCAGATGAACAGCTGGTCAGTGCCATGCATATGATAACCGTTGATTAGTTGCTAAGACCAGAAGTCGGTGGTTGAATCCCTTAGACGTTTGCTGTAGTTTTTATAGTGTCCACATATTCCTGAGTTAAGCTTTTTGAGGACAGAGACTATGCTTCTGAGTCTTACCTGTGGCCTCTGCCGTAGCCCCTTGTTTTCAGTAGTGTGTGCATTTGAATGCTCAGTAACCAAAGGGACCAATACATGTTATACTTGCCTATTTTTTCTTGAAATTTATTTCTCGCACTGCTGCCATATCGGTAGAAGATTTATTAGTGGTATAGGAGATTCTCAGGTTAACACAAAATCCCACAACAGTTTAAAGTCATGAAAGCATTGTAGAATAGAGCTCTTTGTTGCTGTCTTCTGTATTTCACCCTACTGACTACTGTTGGGTTCATTATACGTCTATCCCCAACTTATTATCTTTAGTTCGTTTCCTCCCCAAAGAGAGCATCAGGCAAAGAGGCATTGCCCAGAAATATTGTTATCATGGTGCAAAATAACATCCTGCATCAGCTGACTTTCGGTGTCCTGGTAGAAGAGCCTGTCTCTAACTACTGTATAAGAAGGCAGAGAAAGTATATGCCTAGCTATTGTTACTCTCTCCTGTTCCCTCCCTGTGGTTTTCTCTTTTCTGAGTTAGTCTTAATTGTGGCATACGCCACATTTCTTTATCTCTATTGGATCCATTTTTTGAAGAGTTCCAAAAATATTGTCCAAGGTATGTTGCCTCATGATGCAAAGACTTTCTTATGCATAAGCGAACCCCTAGTAAAGAAGGGAGCATTTGACCAAAGATGCTGAGCCTCAGCGAGTTGGCTCTAAGTTCCTACATAAGAGGCCACACATTCGGGAAGTGAGGCAGAAAGTTTTGTAGTAGATGAAGAAGCCATGCTAAGCTTCTCTTTTCATCTTTACCCAAAAAAATAAATAAAACCTTTGTAAATTTGGAAATGAACACACATTCCTTGAAGACAACATTAATAACAACAAAACCTAATGTTGTAAAGCCAGAGGTTGAATTGGAGCTACCTTTTATCGAAAGTGCGACTAGGGCAGGGTGAGATACTGGCAAAAATCTTGGCTCCACAAACATGAACACCATTCAGCACCACGGGCAGCACAATCCATGGTGCCCAGCAGTACTTTCAGAAGTTTCTTTAGGAATCCACATTAATAAATTAATCTGACAGATTAGGGATGCAGCAGCCCCCACTCCATCATCCACTCCCAGCCCCACTCGTGTAAATCGCGACCAGGGCTCCTCTGATCGCCACTGTCTTTCATGGTTTCCTTCCTAAGAGTGGCATGCGATCTCACCAAGGCACTGCTGTGCAGGTGGATCTGTGAGTTAGAGCCATGCAGTGATGCCCAGGAACTCTGCCTACCACCGCAAATATTCAGTGTTCAGTAACCCTCAAAATTTCTCATTTCTTACCTGTGGTGATGCAGGCTGATCGTTCTTAGGTTATAGGTTGCAATATGCAGTAGTATCACAGGTACATTAGTGCAAAAGCGCTTAAACTTGAAGCACTGTTGGAATTATTGTTTATTCCCTTGCTTCTGCATTTATATTTAGAACATTTAAAAAGAATAAATTGGGTTTCTTTTTTGTAAAGACTCTAACAGCATAATTATAAGTGGTACAAAAGGCATGCAAAGAAGCAATAGATATCTATCCCACCCATTTAGCATCATAGGCAGCAGGATCCGTGGTGCCCAGTGGTACTTTAAGAAGGGTAGTTTCTTTAGGAATCCACAGAACTCCTCCTCAATCTTATTAAAAGAGAACATATTGAGAATTAGTAATTCTTTTTTGTTTCACAGCATTTGATAGGGAATTTAAGCACAAATAAATACCACAGACACCAAGCGCATTTTTGAATGTGGTGTTCCAAACATCAGGGCCCATTGATAGAGGGTTGGTATAGGCTTATGGGGGAACGACTGATTTTTCTTAGCTGTGTATGCCAAGCAAGCTGGTTTTGAATCTGGTATAACACTTTACTGCTACACCATGATGTGTTGTCATAGAAAAGCTAAGAAATGGGATTTGGTGTTGGGTAGATTAGAATCTCGTTGTAAGTAAATTTAAATGAAAAACAGTTCCAATCTGGCCCCCTAATACATGCCAGCTACACAAGTAGTGTATCATAGTATATTACACTAGTATATCATAGTATGAACATTAGCTGTTGTAGAGGAGTTCTGATTAGCAAATTGGATCAGATACCACCTTATATACCACCTGACTTTTATCCTTTATCGAATAACCCACATTTACTTGTAGTTTCTATATTTATCAGAATACCTTTTTATCTTTGATTTCATTTCATCTTAACCTTATGTCATGGACCCTGTTTGGGGAGGCTCAGAGCTAGAGTATAATCCTGAGGGACAAACATGGGACCCACACAAAATTCTGAGGTGCCCGGGCCACCAGGAACAGTGTTGTCTACTGAAGATAGATCCCAGAGCTGCTTGCAAGATCTGAGCTTGGGCCATATCTTTATTTATATATATATATATATATATATATAATTTTTATTGTGCTTTAAGTGAAAGTTTACAAATCAAGTCAGTCTCTCACATAAAAACTTACATACACCTTGCTACATGCTCCCAATTACTCTCCCCTTAATGAAACAGCCTGCTCCCCCCCTCCACTCTCTCTTTTCATGTCCATTTTCCCAGCTTCTAACCCCTCTACCCTCTCATCTCCCCTCCAAGCAGGAGATGCCAACATAGTCTCAAGTGTCCACCTGATCCAGGAAGCTCACTCCTCACCAGCTTGGGCCATATCTTGCTGTCCTGTATCATTCCCCCACCTATACATATTCTCCCTCCTAAGTTTTATCAGAGATGGAGACAATTATAGCTAGAGCCCTTGCCTATACTTTCCCTAAATTTTGAAAGCTTAGCACTTGATTGTATCAGTCATTAGACCAGGCACTGCTAGCCTCACGATGTATGATTCTGTAACCAAACACCTAGGTCAGAGTTCCTGTCTACCCTCTTACTGGCTCTGTAACTTGGGCTAGTTACTGAACTTCTTCAAGCCCAAGTTTCCTAGCCTAGAAAATGATGATAGTACTAGTACCTGCTGCATGAGGTTGTGATGAGGGCTGTATGGGTATGGGATAATGTACTCAGAAAGTGTGTAGAGAGCTGTCATCAACGTTCATTACAGGCAATCCCTGGGTTATGAACGTCTGACTTACGTACAACCTGTAGTTACAAACCAACTCCTAGAAAGCCTATGATATTAAAAATTTGAGATACATACAATGGTTTGTAATAACAAACAGGTGCTACTTTATTATTACTGTATTAAAGATGTTTTAGTGTATCTGGAAGTTTCTTTAATTTTTTGTGCATAGAAAGGTACACTATGTATTACATACTAAGACAAACATTTGACTAATTGACATTAGATACAAACCGTACCTAACTGTTCTGACTTATGTACGAATTTGACTTAAAGACAGAGTTAGGAACGGAACTCATTCATAATCCAGGGACTGTCTGTATTCCTATCTGAGACACGGTGAATGAACATGGTGCAGAACACCCATAGACAGACCTGGGCTAGGGCCTTGCTGTCCCTGCCCTTCCAGGGTGTCCATCGATAAGGCTCTGTCTTCTTGCTGCTCCCCCTCTGACATCTAGTAGAAGGGTACCATACCGTACTGTGCTGTGTTTCCTCATGGCCCTCCCTTCAGTTTGCCAATGTGGAAGTTTACTTCTCAGTGTTGGTGAATAGAACCTCAAAGTCAGCCTTAGGAAAAGGTCACCAGCCTATAACTCCTTCAAGGCCCAGGACCCAGTAGCGCGCCTAACCTGATAGGTGCTCAGCAAAAAATGTATTGAACGAATTCACCATATTCTAAGAGGTTGGTACTATCAGGCAACTCTCCCAGGTCACACAGATAGCAGCATCAGGACTGTGACCACACTTGGGAACCCTAGTCCAGAATTTTGCCCATCACATATGCTAAGACAGCCGGTTATGGATACCAAGTTGCTAGACAATAGTATGGATCAAGATCTCGGGCATCCACATTAAGGTCACATAACTGGCTGGGGCATGAGTCCAGAAAGCCAATTATACTCACCCAGCAATGGCCTAGTCAAGCCATTGAAGGGAATCAGATATGTTGAACCTGGAGCTTCAGCAGCTTCTGATACTGTTTGCCTCCTCTGAAGGGAAAATTGGAGGCTTTTTGAAACACTGAAGAAATACCATAGGAGTTGTCAAATATCTGAAAACAAGTGGGTAAAAACAGAAAACTACTTGTGCCAAAACAGTAGGATTCCTTTCTTCAGTTTGATTTCTCTAACTTTGCATATTGAGGAAAAACTCAACTTCAGGTCTAACTCCAGTCATCTAGAGCTCCTATCTTGTAGTAGTGTAAGAAATTGAAGCAGAACAGATTTCGTTTAACCTTTCAAAAGTGAGATTTTCTCTCCGTTGACCTTCCTGACTTCAAGGAGCAAAAAGGAACTATTGCTTCTCTGCTGCACGTGTAAACGAGAGATGGGAGGAAAGCGCCTCAGGCAATGGATGTCTTTCTTATTTGGTTTGCCTAGAAAGTGTATGTTAGGGTTCCCATGTGGAAATTTGCCTTTTGCGGATACTCACAGATAGGAATTTCCAGAGGGTCCTGCCCAGCAGCCTTGAGCTAAATGGAATAACCATATTTCTGCTTAGGAGGGGGTTATTTCTGTACCTTTCTGAGGTATCACAGAAAAATTCTCAAAGCCTGGATTCTAAAATAATACAAAAATTAGAGCACCGGTGTAGTTTGAACCAATGGGCATTGATTTGTTTTGTGCTTGGTGTAAATCAGAGGTAGCTTTACTGTATGCTCGCTTCTGTAGTGGTTTTGAAGAGCAATGTATGACTTTTTGTCCTGGTTCAAAACTTGTGTAATTCTCAGCACCCCCTCGAAAAATGGTCTCCTTTTTCTATGCTTCACCATAGCGTAACTCTTAGGGTGGATAATTTTGTGATGGTCATTAGGCAGCTTGTTTCGTAAAAAGTCCCAGGCCTTAAAACAGTCCCCGACCCCTCTCAGGCTGTACAGGTGCTTAGGGCTCCTTAGTTGTTGAAGAAGCTCTTTATGCTATTGGGAACTGAGACGACCTTGGAGCCCAGCTCTCGGGAGCCCAGCCTAGCAGGGCTTCAGTCCACCAGCCAAGAATGTTAAGGAATCTTGGAGAAAATCGGCAGGAAAAACACTCCTGCCTCGGAATTACATGTATAATAAAGGTTTAGAACCCATGTGGATGAAGCTGCAACTACAACTTTCCATCAGTTGGTGTTCAGGAGTCACCCCTTCCAGGAATTGATCATCAAAGGAAAATCAGAAGAGAGCTCAGAGTCAAGAGAGACCTGTTTAAAAGTTTCACACCAAAATAGAGCATCACGCTGATGAGTGTACGTAAGGAGCTAGCACAGTGCTTCTCAGACCGTTTGGTCTGTTGGACCCCTATACGCTTAAGTTATTGGGGGTGTGAGAGAGCTTTCGTTTATTTGGGTTATGTGTATTAACATTTACTTTATTATACAGCAAAACCGAGACATGTAAAAGGTATTAATCCATTTAAAAGTAATAATAAGCCCATTATATAACAAAAATAACATTTTTATGTCAAGTATTTATATGTTGCAAAACAAAAAAATTCAGTAGGAACAATGGCATTCTTTTACATTGTTGAAAATCTAATGTGTGTCTTAGAAGACAGATTCTCAGATCCACTTCTGCATCTAATCTGTTATGATGTGTCGTTTTGGTTGAAGTATATCAAGAAAATTGAGCTTCACACAGATATGTAGCTGGAAAAGGAAGGAGTATTTTCATAGTCTTTTAAGTTAATTGTGGATATTCTTTTTTGTCACTACACCAAACCTTGTAACGTGGTACTTTCTTAAATGGTTATTTGCAATGTGGAGTCTGAAACCGTATCAATAAATTGTTTTTATTCAGTATAACAAAATCTGCTGGCTTATCTGGCACTTTGAATGAATCTCTTACCCATGCATGATTCTGTAATATCATGCATTGGTCATTTAGAAAATGTTGGTTCACTGAGTTATGAAGACTTTGCAAATGTTGACACTTAATGTTTTGAAAATCTTGTTTACTATCACCACCGGTCTCATCAGAAAAGTCTTTAAATATTGGAAGGCTGTTGAGTTCAGGATGGTGGATACAAATTTTCCAGTGAAACCTCAAAGCTGAAATTTTATCACTGGTAACAAATACTGTCAGTCGATTTTTCTTGAAGTGACAGGCTCACATGGTTCATTTTTGAGAAAATATCTTCCAGACACCCACATCAGAGTAACCGTAGTTTGTCTGTTACTCATTCTTTCAAGGAAAACTGGTTTTCTCTGAACAAAGTGATGCGTTCAGCTTGAAACTCAGGCAGTTGCACAAGTGCTTTTTCTGGAGACAACCATTGTACTTCAGTGGATGATAATGAAAGATACATACCCAAGGGTTAGGATTTGATAAAATGAGTCATGTTTACTGTTTAATTAAGTGAAACTGGCTTATTTATTTATTTGCTGCCATGAGTGTCTGACAGTGAAGAATAGAGTGATTAGTAGTACAAGTTGGTGCCACTGCCTTGATCAAGGCTAATGTGCCAGGAGTTTTACCCACCACTGATTTTGTATCATTGACATGATGAAAAAGGCAAATGCCTTAGTAATATTTCGGAAATAGTTTTGACTTTGTGGACCCCAGAAGTTTTACTTTCAGCTCTAGCAATTTATCTTAAAGAAATGCATGCAAAAAATTATGTGCAAGTATATACGTGGAATTATCTATAACAGGAGCCATGGTGGTACAACAGTTAAGCACTTGGCTGCAAACCAAAAGGTCAGGAGTTTGAACCCACCCAGGTGGCTCCACGGGAGAAATACCTGGCGATCTACTCCCTAGGAATCCCTATAGGACAGTTCTGCTTTGTCACATGGGGTTCCTCTGAGTTGAAAATTGATTCAATGGCACCGAACAATAACGGCAGTGTTACCTATAATAGCGAAAAATGGGATGTAACTTACATACCTAAGAATAGATATATATCTCATCACTATGGTTTGATCTTTTCTAGAATGTCATGTAAATGGATTCATCAAAAGGTGTTTGGGTTGTTTCCAGTTTGGGGCGATTATGAATTCAGCTGCTGTAAACAAACATTCGTGTACAGATTTTTCTATGAACATAAGCTTTCCTTTCTCCAGGGTAAATACCCAGGAGTGAGATTTCTGGCTCGTATGGTAAGTGTATGTTTAACTTTTTAAGGCATTGCCAAACTGTTTTTCAGAGTGGCAGTACCATCTTCATCCCCACTAGAAATTGTCTGAGAATTCCAGTTCTTCCACATCTTCCCCAGCCATTCTAACAGGTTTGGAGCACTGTCTCATCATGGCTTTAATTTGCATTTCCCTGATGACTGGTGACATTGAACATTTTTTATGTGCTTATTTGCCATCCTTGTACCTCTTTGGTGAAGTATCCAAGTGTTTGCCCATTTTTAATTGAGATTATTTGTTTTCTTACTGTTGAGTTTTGGAAGTTCTTTATATCTCTAGATACAGGGCCTTTGCTGGGTGTGTGATTTGCAAGTATTTTCTCCCAGGCTGTGGCTTGTCTTTTCATTCTCTTAATGGTGTCTTTCTCAGAGCAAAAGTTTTTAGTTTTGATGAAGTTCAATTTATCAATGTCTTTTATATAGATCACACTTTTGGTCTCATGTCTAAGAACCCTTTGCTTAACTTAGGATTACAAAGGGTTTCTCCTGTGTTTTCTTCTAAAAGTTTTATAGTTTTACATTTAGATCTGTGATCCATTTTTATTTTATTGTTTTATAAAATGTGAGGTTTGGACAGGTTAGTTTTATTTTGATCTATGTCCAGTTATTCTAACATATTTACTGAAAAGACTATCTCTCCGCCATTGAATTGCATGTGTATTCTTCTCAAAAACCATTTGGGTATACTTCTTTGGGTCTATTTTTGGACTCTTTTCTCTTCCACTGATACCTGTGTTTATCCCTTTGCCAATGCCACAGTCTTGATTAGTGTAGCTTTATAGTAAGTCTTAAAATCATGTATTGTGATTCCTCCATTTTATTCTTCTTTTCCCAAAATGTCTTAGCTATTCTAGTTCTTTTGCCTTTCCATATAAATTTTAGAGTCAGCTTGTCTTCATTAACAAAAAACATCCTGTTGGGATTTTTATTGGAATTGCATTAATCTGTAAACCTATTTGGAGAGGATTGACATCTTTATTTTGTTGAGTCTTCCAATCCATGAGCATGGTATGTCTTCTTCATTTATTTAGGTCTTAGTTTTCTTTCATCAATGTTTTGTAGTTTTCAGCTTACAAGTCCTGTACATGTTTTGTTAGATTTATACTTACGTATTTCATTTTGTGAGAGTTTAATTTTGGTTTCCAATTATATTTCCTCAACCCACTAGTATATGAAAATACAGCTATATAATTTTTTATTCTGATATTTCTGTAGTTCAGAGAGTTACAGGTCAATCATTTGGTTTTGGTTTTCAAAAGTGTACTGAGAACCCACAGAATGTTAAAAGTAACTTACGTAAATACATTGCTAATATGCAGCCCTTAAATTCTATTTTGTAGATCTATATTTATTGCCCCAAATATTTGGCCGCATAATAGTGCCACGTTCAAAAAGAAAAAAAGAGCTTATATAGTGTAATCTCAGTTATGTAAAATTCATATGTGTATATATGCTTAGATTTCTGGAAGGATGTTTACCACATGTCAAAATCATATCTGAGTGGTGAAAATTTTAGGTCATTCTGATTTTTTCCAGATTGCTTTTCTGTATTTGAATGTTTCACAATAAGCATGTATTGTTTTTATCAGGACAGTAAAGCTGCTTGAAAAATAAAAGAGTGAATTATATCCTTATCAGTGAGTGAGGCTAGTTTAGGCTCAAGTCCTATTTGGGAATTAAATACTCGCATCCCCAGCCATTTTAAGATTCTAAAATTTTGCATGAAAAACCAAAGGGACGTTTTAAGAATGCTACATTAGGAATTTTTCTTCACTCCAGCATTTCCTTTTTTTTTTTTAATTGATGTGAAATTCACATAATATAAAATTAAACCTTTTTATTGTGGTTAAACATAACATAAGATTTCCCATTTTAACCATTTTTAAGCGGACAATTCAGTGACAATTACATTCATGATATTGTGCAACCATCACACTATCCATTTCCAATTTTTTTCATCACCCTAAATGGATACTCAGTGCCCCTTCTGCAATAACCCCCCCTGCTCTTCCTTCCCCCATCCCCTGGAAACCATTTATGATATTTTGTCTCCATGCATTTGCCTGTATGAGATGTTTCACATTAATGAGATCATATACTCCTTGTCCTTTTGCGACTGACTGACTTCACTTAGCATAAAGTTTTCAAGGTTCATGTTGTAACATGTATCAGAACTTAATTTCTCTTTATAGTTGAATAATATTCCATTGTATGAATATACCACGTTTTGTTTTTCTGTTCATCTGTTGATGGACATGTTGGTTATGTCCACCTTTTGGCTCCTGTGAAAGTGCTACAATGAGCATTGGTGTGCAGGTATTGGTTTGAGTCCCTGCTTTCAATTCTTCTGGGCATATACCTAGGATACAGAATTTCCTTTTTACCATAGGCTGATTTCTGTGGGTCTAAACCTTGGCTGCATATTAGAATCACCTGGGCAGGGTTTAAAATGTGGATCTGATGACTCAGCCCACCCTTGAAGCATTAAACTAGAATTTCTGAGGTTATGGTCAAGGCATCAGTATTTTTCCAAGTTTCCCACTGTACCCCTCCAAAAACACATGTTGATGAATTCTAGTACAAAGAGCCACAGAGTATTTTAAGATGTGATTCTTTGGGTTATATATGAGAATATGAAAATAAAAGATATTTATGCTTTCACACCTGAGTGAAAGCATGTATTTATAAATGAGAAGGGATTTAAATTTCTAAAACAGTATTAGTTCTGATGTGACCAAAAATAATTTTATGTAAAGCAGAATACCTGTAGGTAGCATCTTTTTTAGTGTCTCCCCATTTTGAGTGAGAATTTACCATCCTTGTTAAGCCTTCACGTGTATTGCTGACACTTGACAAATGGCAGATCATTAGCATTGCTCAACCTTGTCTCTTCTCTGTTGCAGATATGATTGTATAGACCCAAGCTGAGAAGTATTTGTATATAGAAATGTCATCTTCCCTGCATCTCTTTCAGGAGACCTCCCATATCATGATTTCATGTTATGCTCTGATCCTACATATGCTGAGAAATTTTGGTCTTTATAACGTTTTAAAGTGGTTCTGAGCTCTGCTATCCTGTCACACCCTCTCATCCTTGACTGTGACTCACCATAGTCTCTTCTTGGTTAGCTTCAGCTTCTCGCCTGTCCTAATTGTCTAGTTTTACACAGGCTTAGCAGTCTGAGCAGGGTCCGAAAGTCAAATTGGGGCAATCTCCAGGCTACATTTCCATCGCTCCTCGTAGGTACTAGATAACAGAAGCGGGGTTCTGCCACTTCTTCAGTATACAGGGACTTAAGTGAAAAACAAAGGGCCGTCCATCTTTTGAAATGCATTGGGCTTCTTCACATTGCCTATAAACCCATTGCCATTGAGTTGATTCCGTGGAAACTGAAATTTTTGTGAACGAGTATACATAGCTATCTATCTGTAGCTGTCAAGACTGAGGTGGGAGGTTTTGCTTTTGAGCTACTTTTTTGTTATCTTCTCCTTTCTCCCTGAACCCCTGTGTGCCCCCCCCCCATTTCGCCTACCAAAGTATTTACCGTCCCTTACAGAAAAAGACAAGTGATTTTAAAAGGAGAGGATTCCATCATGTTAATATATATTGTACATTACACAGCGCCTTGTGGTTTTCAGAGCATTTTCACACACTACCTGATTGTTCTTCACAGTTACATCGTGAGATATGCAGAGCAATACCCTCCAGTATTTCCCAACATGGGATAACAGAACCCTGCAAACTGCCCAACTTGGATATCATGGTGTTAGACTGTATTCCTTCTACTTTCATACTGCCTTTCCTTCCATTCCCACTGCTTCAATCGCATTCTTGGTTATCTCTCATTACCTTTCTAATAGATCTGCTACTTGTCTTGGTCTGTTCCTTTATCAGTCCATTCTCTACACTGCATCCAGCATTCTCTTTCTAAAATAGGGTTAATAATGTCATCTTCCAGTTTAAAAGCCTTCGCTGGATTTTCATTTCATACAGATTAAAATTCAAATACCTTAGCGTAGCATTGGGCTTCACACTAGCCTTTCCATCTCCTCCTTCCTCACTAATCCACCCCAGGCCATCTGCCCATCTGGAGTGCTTGGTATTCCTCAGAGATACCATGTGCTTTTATACGTGCCTTCACTCATGCCAAGGACCATTAGTGGTGCAGTGGTTAAGATCTCAGCTGCTAACCGAAAGGTTGGCAGTTCGAACCCCCCACCTGCTCTTGTGGGAGAAAGATGTGGCAGTCTGCTTCCCTAAAGATTTACAGCCTTGGAAACCCTATGGGGCAGTTCTCCTCTGTCCTATCGGGTCACTATGAGTCGGAATCAGCTCGATGGTAATGGGTTTCACTCATGCCACCTCCTCTGTCTTGAACTACACCCCACCACTCACAGTCTCTGGAAAGGCCTCATTCAACTCTCTAGCCAGAATGTGTTATTCTAACCCATGTGATCACATAAGTCTTTGTACACATATGTATGATGGCATCTAACATGCACAACGGCTAAGAGCTTGGCTGCTAACCAATCGGTCAGCAGTTTGAATCCACCAACTGCTCCTTGGAAACCTTATGGGGGCAGTTCTACCCTGTCCTATAGGATCACTGTGAGTCAGAATTGACTCAACAGCAACAGGTTTGGTTTTTTTTGTTTGTTTTTTTTAAACACTCAATTAATTGGTTCTCTCCCCCACAGACTGTAAGCTCCTTGTGGTAAAAGCTGTGCTGTATAATGTTGTGTTTGTTTAACTTCATGTCCCCCAAGTATAACAGTGCTAGGGACATAGCAGATATAGCACTTAGGGATTTGAGCAAGGGAGAGATTTTTGGGAACTTTAGAAAAACTGTGGGTGCAACATTTATGTTTGATGGGATAGCCAATTCTTATTTTTCATTATCAATGACTCCACACTCACTGGACAGTATGTTCTGGAATGTCATCTTTAATCTCTCACTAAGTTCACATCACCTTGGGAATCTTTAAAAAGTTAAACTTACTCTTGCATATAAATATATATCCATGCATATTTTACCTTAAAAATTTCTCTATTCTTGCCTTCTTCGCTGCTTGAACCAAAGGTGTGATGTGCATCTTTCCTTTTATCTAATAACACTTCTCCCCTTCCCCCTCCGAAACTGGCTTCTTAGCAGCTAAGCTAATATTCAAAATCCTGTTGGGTAGGTTGTTTTTACACTATGCAGTGATACCTTTTTCCTGTTAACACCATTGCTAAGTGCAATGGTGTTTTAAGAAGCACTTAGCATCATTTGTATACATGTGTGTGTTTGTTTTTGTGTGCCATTTCCTTAGCCCTAGCATACACAGATAACACTCTTGCAGAAGAGTAATGGGGCCTTGGTGGTTTTTGCCTCCTTTTGGAGGGTTGTCCTGTTTATTGGCCATAATACTTAGTGGTGCTGGTGACATTAAGGAAAATCAGTATTGGTTGGAAAGTGGCTGATAATAGAATGTGAACTCCAGATTTCTGGAAGGGGGCCTCAAAACTCATTATATACAACTTTCTTTTCCTAACACTCATAGAACCACCTTCCTTTTGCATACTTAACTAATGGGTATTATGCAGCTAATGGACTGGCAGAAGATAGTTCAGCATCACGAGGCTCATTATAGAATTGTACGGCCTTGAGTTCAGGTAACCTCTCTCCTCTGCCCACCTTCAAAAATGGGCCATTTCCTGTTTTTAAAAGATAATTTGTGTTTGTGATACAGAATTGAATATTTTTGGACAATAGGAATACAGTGTCTCATTTCTGTTCTGAAGTTGGTAGTAGAAGCAGCTCTGCAGGACTAAGCTAGAACAAGAGAATGGATATGAGTTGGGGTGACCTTTTTTTATCAGACCATAGCTAGCAGCTGATAGAACAGCTGTACTTCTTGCTACTTTCCTCCCTTTTTCTTTTACAGGTAGAATGAAGTGCAATTTGCAACACTTGGAACCTTATAAAAGACAACCAACCAAACAGATAATAAACCAAAAATCAACTAAGTCACACACTGGGTAACAGCTTTGTCTTAGCAGCATCTGATTCCTTGGGCAGTGGTCTCTCTTTTCAAAACCCTACGGCCCCCTCCCTCCCATGCCCCACCGCCACCACCCGTTGTTTCTGTTAAGGCCAAGAGTCAGGCAAATAGCTTTTGTGTTTGGCTTTAAAATCAAAGTTGTTTTATCATATTAAACTGCCAGGACCACATCTTCTTGACATGAGACCCCTGAAACGCCTATTACAATGTCACAGACTCAGTCAGCAGACACTCAGTTGTATGTGGAGTCGCACTTGCTTGGAGCATCTGAATTCCCACTTCCGTGTTTATAAACATGTGGGTTGTAAGAACCACTCATTTTCTAAACGAATGCATTTCTTAGTTCTTTGGTTATCTTTTGGGTGATTTCAGACAATCATCATAGAAGTTAATGTCTGATATCCATCATGACATTTGTTTTATGGGAGGAAAAGATGGACTGTTAGGAAGCAACAGACTAGGTTTTGGTAATGTTAAAGTGAATCAGGTGCGTGTTTTGGAAGTTGGGGGGAACCTTTTTGTTAAATTCATAAGTAAGGCACTTAAAATGTTTAATTGCTGCCTAGCCAAAGAATCTACTTCAAGCCAAATTTTGAGCTGCATGAATGTGATGTTTGTAAAAGTAGGTTCTAAGCAATCCTTATTTCTTTTTCAGCTGTGAAGCTAAATGTCCATTGTAAAGGTTATATAATGTGTTTAGTTTTATCTTTATGTATATTTTTATCAAATTTGGTTTCTTATCTAAGAGGTTTTTTACAAATCTGATATGCCTGGTTATATATACACATACACACTTTTTTTTTTAAGTTAGGAATCGCTCCTTTTCTTCTAAAGTAGAGAATCAAGATAAGCAGTTTGAAGAGATGGATTTAAGACAGCAAAATTGTTGTATCTTCAGCTGTGTAAAAGAAGTACTGTACCTTGGACCAGAAAACGTGTATTAGTGATGGTTCGGTTAGTGGCTGCAAAGACAAAGTAAATCCCTTAGTGTAAAATACAGTTCTACATGGCAGCATGTTTGGCTTGGACTGAACATCAGAATTTAGGGAGCAGTTAGCACTAACATGTGCTCTGCTTCACATGAAAATACATTAATAATCAAAATCTTATAGAGCTTTTGTTTCTCATTGATTGCTGTTAGGGAGAGGTTTGCTCAGGTTTTGTTGTTGATGTTTGTTTTGTAGGTAGAGGGAGGGATGAGTCTTGTCATAAACCTCTCCAAAAAAGTCGGTTCATTTCTCGTCTTCAGTCCGTTGACTGTACGGTCTTTGCAGAATAAGACTGTGTTATTGTTTATTTGGAATGTAGAAGGTTCATCAGAACATCACTTTTTGCTTTAAAAATTATGGTGTAATGAGTTAAATGATAAACTTACATGCACAGGGATATTTTCTTCCCTCTGTTATAGTTAATCTTTAAACAGTCTCTGTAGGTTCAGAAAAAAAAGTACTGTTAAAGACCTGAGATTGCAAAAGCAGTGCCACTTCTTCTGAGAGCTTTGGGGCAATCCTCTGATGTGTAATTACTTTTACATCAGTCAAAAGAGAGAGACAAGAATGTGCTTTCCTTGAACTTAACAGTTTGGGCAATTTTCTATAATCCAGTAAATACAAATTGTAGCTTGATTATTCATCTACGTCTGTCAAGCAAATTTTAATGGATGAATGAATGAGTCAAATCTATGCATGGAAATATACAAATGTGCAAAATATGGGTCTAATTACCAGGCTGCTGAATTTACACAAGGTCAGGTAAACAAGGCACCAGTGTAATGATTATTAATTGTTAATAATGCCTTTGGGAAAACATTCACATTTTCCTTCTGAATACCTAACAGTTTGTCTTTCTAGTCATTTTAAACTCTGAAAATTTTAGCTAGTCTAAAAAACACAAAAACCTATCTGTCCTATTTTAATCCTTTCCCTATAATTGCTTACTAATCCTTTTAGAATAACAGGTAAAATGTAATACATTTTGCAGAACCTCTTGGAAATCACAGCTTAGTATGTTGGTGGGAGAATTAAGGGGCTAACACCCTCACACAGCAGAATGAAATAGCCGCTATCTTTTGTCTTCATTGAAGGGGGGAAGAGCATGGCCCCCTCCCCCATCCTCCACCAACTTTTCAAATGTAATCGACATTCTAAAACACAAAACCAAGGTGGTAATAAAGGAAAGGAAATCAAAACAGGCTTTTTTCCCCTCTATTTACCATAGTAAGTCAACATTTGGCTCTGTCTTGATATTCTATAAAATGACTGTTGGGAAAGGAATAATATCAATGAGTAGTTTCCCATCAAAATGGCCAAGGGCCGAAATAATTGAGGGAGTACTTGCTCAGGTTTTTCTTAGTTCAGTAATTCTTGATCACAGTGCAGTTCTGTAGCTGTGCTATCATTAAGGGCTCTCCATGTCTGGAAGGACACCCCCCTCTCCGAGCTTTAATCCAAAAGTCATAAATTGTAGAACTAAATTATAGAACATGTCGTCCGCAGGTCACCCAGGCGAAAACACTGCATCTTGAGAAATCTATCTTTCTGCCACTGTGCTTTGAAAATCTTTTGAATATTTTGCATTAATAGTACTGCCGCAGTCTCTTGCTGGGCTATCTTTTCATCCTTACAAGCTCCGTGTTCAGAAGTTTTTCCTCATAGCTAATCTGAACATTCTTCTTTCTGTTCTAGGCCTTTCTTCCCCCTACGCACCCATGTTCAATGTTAAATGAATACACCCACCTTCTTCTGTGCTCGTTTTTTCCTGAGTATTTGTAAATAGCACTCATGGCTCCCTTTCATTTCTTAAAGCTCTGTAATTGATGACTCAGTCTTATTTCTTCAAACTTTCCAGGCTTTATTTCTGTTTTTCTGAAACTTTTTTAATCATGTTTGCCCTTAGTTAGATTATACTTGATATATGCTAAATAGATTTGGACAATTTTTTTTTTTACCTTAGATCTGTAGGTAGCCTCCTGTCATATTTTATATACCACTCTAGAATATGAGAAACACGTTTTATGCACACTCATGAGTGATGTAGTAGTTTAATTAAATCCATGTAGAATTATAGCCAGTGCTTTATTCTGGCATTTAAGACACTATATAATTCGACCATCTGTCCCCACAGACTCTCCCATCCAACTGCACTATACAAATCATTATTTCTCCAGATAGATCTTTCTTGTTTTCTCCCAACTGCTGGTACTGTCCTCGCCAACTTGCTGTTTCTGTTTTAATTCTCAACCTTTAAGGCCCAAGTCCATCTCACTTCGGGGAAGTCTTTCCTCAAACCAAACCTGTTGCTGTCGAGTCAGTTCTGACTCATAGCGACCCTATAGAATAGAATAGAACTGCTCCATAGGGTTTCCAAGGAGTGGCTGGTGCATTTGAACTGCCAACCTTTTGGTTAGCAGCTGAGCTCTTAACCACTGTGCCACCAGGGCTCCAATCTATCAAGTTATTAGAAAGTTCAAATGACATAATAGGTGTCCAATAAATGGTTGAATTTATGACTGCAGAGTTTCATCATCATTTTTTAACCCATCTCCTAATGAAAATGTGAATTAGCAATAAAATAACCAAAGCCTTTGTAAAACCAAAAAAACCAAACCCATTGCTGTCGATTCTGACTCATAGCAACCCTATAGGACAGAGTAGGACTGCCCCATAGAGTTTCCAAGGAGCTCCTGGTGGATTTGAACTGCCGACCTTTTGGCTAGCAGCCATAGCCCTTAACCACTGCGCCATAAAGTCCCTCTGTATTCTCAAAGATGGCTAATACATGAGAGGTTGACATTTTGTATTCCGACTATAAGACTCTTTGCTTGAGATAAATTCTTTTTTTTTTTTCGTTCGTCCGTTTTTGAGCTTTGGTTTTGTTGATCCCAGCATTTGTTGGTATTACTAAATGTCATTCTTCTTATTTACTGTTTGCATTTCATTTTAAGAAATTAAATCTCATTGTAGTAAAAAATGAATAATTTATGCTTCTGCCAAAGAACTATTAAAATACCATAGATTTTTAAATATGCATTTTCTAGAGTTTGTATAAGAACTCGGTAATATTTGAGCCTCACTTGGGGTACTTACTCCATTAGTAAACCTGGACGCTTACTAAAAAGCGATGGTCTGACTGACTTCAATCGAGGACTCTGTGCTTAGTTGTAATTCTGTTTACAGATGATAAGGGAGGTTTAACATTTTATCTTTCATAAAAGATATAGGCCATTGTACTTTGGGGGGCTGTTGACATTTTTATTTAAAACAGAGGGAACTTTTTTCTGAGTTTTTATTCTTGAAGAATTAGTAACTATAAGGACTAGGAAGGAAGATTGCCCAACCTAAGAAATGAAAAGAGTTCGATTTGATGACTACAGGGATTGTGACTGAGCTTTGGAGTGACAAAAATATGATCTGTTTTAGGTATCTGAGGTTTCTTATCAACGTGTGCATATTGATAAGTTCAGCCTGTTTTGCAAACAGTTACTAATGCCATAATGCATTTTCCCATATCTTCCATCTGAATTTTTTACTGTTATTGATTGAGGATTCAATTGAGAAATGTGTTTAGAGCCCTGCTTTCTGTGGTAATCACAGAAGTCAGTGGGAAGACAAGAAAATTGTATTGAAAGAAATTGTGTGCGTGTGTGTTTTGTGTTTCAGCATAGATTATCTGTGCCAAAATAATAGCTGTCATTTTGTTCTTGTTATATTAGTGGCCTGTAGCTCACCACTGTTTCTTTTGCCTTAGTTTTGCTTCTGACCACTGACTATTACCGTGAATGAGAAGACCTTTTTAATTGAATGTCCAAATTTGAATGGCTATTGTCCTAATACCATCGTCTTTTTGATCCATTTCTAATTAGAGAGCCCTAAGTTGCAACCTCTCATCTCAACACAACAGCCCTTTAATATTCAAGGACTTTGAAACTTCACTTCTGTTTAGAATTTCATATCATGCCCATCATGGGGGGAAAAGATGGAAAATGTATACACTGAGCCTATAGGACTTCCTGCAGTGCTTATTAATCCTTTATGGATCATTTGAAATGTTTCTAGTTTATTTAAGCTTTGCTGCTTGTATCAGATTGTTCCTAAGAAAAAAGAAAAAGTGATCATGCTTTGAATTTTTAAAAATGATCTCACTTTCGAGCAAAAGCACTTTTATGCTCCATTAAAGTTGAATTTGCCAAACTCTTACATTGCATTAACACAGACTTTACTGGATAGATAAACGTGTTGTTTGAAGACTGACTTGAACTTTACCAAACTGCATATTAAGATTTTTACTTTTATACTTCTTATTTCTTAAATTATTTTAAAATGGACTAGTAAAATAGACTAGATTTGCCCAAATGTGCTACTTTAATGACAAAATATTAACGTAGATTATAAACTGATTGTTTGAATATGAGCTAAAATAAAAAATTTTTTAATTATTAAAAATATTTAAAATTACAATAAAAATTATTTTTAAAAATATTTAAAATTAATATTTTAAGCAGTTATTTTTTACATTTTTTCATACTTGTTTTATATTCTATCTATGTCAGTAAGATTGTTTTGAATTTTTTTCTTTGATCTGACACATTTTTGAAAATTCAACATTGAAAATTTTAGTACATGAGTCACTAAAATGACCCCTTTTTTTGCTTTTCAGTTTAGTTTTTTTCTTTTGAATATATATAGGTCATTTTCCTGGAATTCTGCTGTTATATTCTTTGTTTCTGTTTATTTCATGAAGTTTTTAGCTTAGAAATAATCTTCAAATGTGTATCTTTTTGGATCTAGGAATAGTTAGAAAGTTCTAGTCTCATTTGAATCATTCTTCCTGGCTCCCTAACACTATTTCAAGGACATAGTCTTTCCTGAGTCTCCTTGGCCTTGAGGTTCTAATTTAATGTGTTTATTCTTCAAAAAAGAATATAAGGCTAATTTTCTACTTGAAAGGATTTTCTATATTTTTTTAAATACCTTTACAAAGTATGAGGTTTTATTTTATTAAAAAAAAATACATGCCTGTTCTTTCTAAAGCAGTAATTTGCATTAACATTTATAGTGAACTTGAAAAACATATTTTTAATGGTCACAAAAATATAATTTACTATCAAGCTAAGTCTTTTTCAGCTTTCTTAGATTCCACCTTTTTAGCTGTTGAATCACTGGGGTTCTTAATAAGAAGGAAAATGTGTTTTCAGGAAATTACTTTTTTTCTTTTTTTGAAGGGAAACAACAAATCAGACACACAGAGGGCAAGGGGAACCTTTTATCTGCCTTGAAGAGGACAAAACCCAAGCAGTTATATAGAATATTTAGCAAATTGTTTTAACGTTGCAGCTCTTCATTCCTAAGAGATCGATGGTAACTTTGTTAGTAAGCAACTGTACTAACTTTGACTTCTAATGTAAAAATCTTCATTGAATTCATTTTTTCACTAATTCACTTTATCCTTGCTTCCTAGTGTTCCCGTGACCTTTCAGAAATGTGTAGTTCATATTTTGCACTGTACAAAAGCTGCCCCTTAGGTTGCGTTGAATAACGCAAAGTTGAATCGTGAACATAATGGCAGTTTCCTGTGGCATTTCCAGTTCAAGCTTAATTTTAGTCTGCTAAATTCGTGAGTGAAGTGTTTTTTAATGTTGTCCATGTTAGTTAGGGAAAAGGTTAAATAACGTGGGACTTCTCTTCATGGGCAAACAGTGAAAAGTCGTGTTCTCGTATTTTCATTCCTCGGGCAGCATAAATGATGTGCTGGGTTGTTTTGGAGCTTTCAGCCAGAGCTTCCATACCTCTATATTAATTCATAAACTCTTCAGATAATGGATCATTGTGCTATGGAACTAAACATCATCCTGGAGTTAAAAAAAACTTGTGACATGGCATTAATTCCCAGAGTCATATGCTCTGAGGAGCCTTTAGAGGAGGCTAAAGAGTAACAGTATCTTTGCATTCTCTGCAAACTGATGAGAATTTTTTTTTTGTTTCAAGTGTAATCTTTCTAAAAATGTAGTTTCACTTGATATTAATTTTTTATCAACCAAAAAAAAAAATCTTCTGTTTCCCTATTCAGTGTTCAATTAACGCAATCATTATTGAGTTGTCTCCTGTGAAGGGACGTAGGGAAGATGTGTTTTCCATTTTCCAAGTGACAGATCACACCATAATCCACAAGTAATCCATCACTAGGCAGTGGCTCCGCAGCATTCTGATGAAAATATTTGAAACGCTCCTTTAAAGAAGAAAAGCCCACACATATTACACGTCTATTGCCGGAAGGGAAGGCTTGAATACATGAACATGGAAATTACACTAGTTTACAAAAGTCTTTACAGTTTTAAGGCAGTTTGAGATGTTGGTCTCGTGTGATGCTCACAGTGTCAGCCCGTAAAGCAGGCAGGGCAGGTGGTACTTGCCGTATCAAAGAGGGCAGACCCCCAAGGCTCACGGGGGTGAAGGGACTTGTACAAGGCAGGTGGCTCCTGAAGTAGTGAGGTGAGAGGACGGTCTTGGATTAGCTCCTGCCATTCCATTTTGCCACCAGGCTTCTCTATCTGCCTCCTCCAAGGAGGGCACAGTGCGACCAGAAAGGAAGGGCTTTTGGACGCTCAGGTGCAGCCTAGCCCGAGGGAAGTTGGAGTGTTCAGCCATCCAAATTAATCTTGGTATCGTAGAGTTTAATTCAATCAGTTTAAGACCAAAAGAACATTTGTGTAGGTCCTGCAGCACATCAGACGCTCCTAGCCCACAGGAGGTCAAAACTGAGTGATACAATCCCAGCACTGGGGCGCTCAGACTAGGTTGAAGGGCCGGCCTGTGCTTGCCCTTCTGTCTCTCTTCTACCTCTTTCCTTCTTTCCTCCATCCTCGAAATACTCTATCTTTGATTTTATCGTGGTTGGACCTTCTGTACTTAACGTCATGCTCACTCTCTTGCACTCCTGGTCCCCCAAGTAACATTACCCGTTCCCCAAGTGGTACAATTGCCATTGGAGCTCTTTTAATTGTAGGTCCAGCATGTTGCGTTTTGCTCTTAGTAAGCATTCAGTTTAATTATTTGGTTGCTAAATTTAATTATTTGAAGAAAGTAATTAATGTAAATATGTAAAAAATACTACCCTCTTGGGGTGTTTTCACTTTCAACGTCACCTTACATATTATTTGGATAATGATGTCTCTGAAGTAGACAGGCAGGTTATAAGCTGGGCTCAGTAAAAGAAGACTCCTTTCTGCTTAGGGAATGAGTTTGTCAGATGTGAACAGCTGTATCCCCATTCCTCGTATCTATACCCACGTGCCTTTATGATCAGTAATGTTCTACTGAGACAGTAAATGTGGCTTACAGTAGTAGAGTTCCTCCTTTCATTTGGTATGTAAAATGCCTTAGGTATTTGACCACCTTGAAGCAGGGGGGTTTTGTGTGGTCAGTAACTGTATGTCAGGTTTGTGACCAGTTAGCTTGGTATCTCAGCCCTCCTTTTCTCTCCACTATTCACAAAATTCGTTCTATTACTAGTGACTCTCCTTCCTCAGTGATAGTTTGAAGTCCAGCATGTGGAAATGTAAATCTCTCTGCTGGCTTCTAATATACAAATCCTTCTGAGAATGTTCCCAGGGAAGAAGAGTTGATTAGGTAGAGACTTCTGTGTTCTTAGTAAATTAATGGCCTATTGCAGCCCCATTTCCTGCTTTCCAGGAGGAACATTCAGTGACTGTACTTGTGCAGCAAAGTCAAATTCATTAGTTTTATTATATAAAACATCAGATGAGCAAAAGAGACTCTTCCCAACAGCTTCTCCCAAGCACCAGAGTGGAATCCAAAGTAGGGCAGTGGACTAGTGAGGGAGCAGGCCTGCCTGAGTTCACCTCAGCATCCATGGGAGGCATGGAAGTAGGGTCAGGGGTTGTTAGAAGATTCACAGCAACGTTAAGAGAGCTAGGGAGTTGAATCATAGGAATTTTCTCTTTGAACCTGTTTCAGTAGCATATGAAAATAGATCTCTTAAGATGAAAGATATTTTCTTCAGTGATCCTTTCTTTATACTTCTTGCAGTTAAGAAATCGGAGATCATGGAAATACGTATTAAAATCCTTAAAGTATTCAGAAGGGCAGTACAGTATTTGGGGCTATGAGAGGGGTAGCATAATGGGCAAATGTCAGGATGAGCAACTGATAGTTAATTATGTGTGTGTATATATATATATATATGCCTTTCATCTGCTGTTCTAGCACTCTACCTCAGCCTGGTTTCCATACGTTGCAGAACTTAATAGAGTGTGCATTTAGCCTCATGAGTTACACTTATTAAACCTTATTTGTGTAAATATATGCCCATTTATCACAACCACACCATGAAGGACATGCTAAAACACAGACTGCTGGGTACTAAGCACAGAGTCGTTTCAGAAGATCTGGGCTGGGACCCAAGAATTTGCATGTCCAACATGTTGCCAAGTGATGGTGGTACTATGTTATTGGTCCTGGGACCAGGCTCTGAGGACCACTACTCTAGACATTCACCAAGTTCTGTTACTCAGATGGGAGATTTAGAATGGAAACAGTAATAACATGAAATCCTAACCCAGTGGTAGAGTAATGAGATTTAGTTAGGAGAAAATGCTTCCACGGATAGAAACACATGTATATTTTGCTAATCTTGGTTACTGGTAAGTCATGAAGGCTTTGATGGGGAAACCTTGTGTTAGTTTTTTTTTTTTTTTAAAGTCATAGAATCAGAGAATACTTACGCTAGATAGATGGAGCCCTGGTGACGCAGTGGTCAAAGCGATCGACTGCTAACTGAAGGGTCAGCAGTTTGAAACCATCAGTGGCTCCAAGGGAGAAGGATGGGGCAGTCTGCTTCCATAGAGATTTAAAGCCTTGGAAACCCTATGCGGTTGCTATGAGTCAGACTGGACTCGATGGCAGTGGGTTTGGGTTTTTTGGTATGCTAGAGCAGACCTTACCACCAGCTAGCTTGGTGCCACATCCTTCTTTATGGAATAAGAGACTGACTGAGGCCCCCAAAATTGAGATCTCTCCACTGTCACATTGTTTGTTTTTTAAGAGGCAGAGGCCAGGAGACTTGACTGAATAATAAAGTTTAATTTAAATAAGACTATCTTAGGGAAGGGAACTTTTAAGAAGACTAATTTCCCAAATGTAAAAGGAGTTACTTTAGCTTATTTAGTCTACCGTTCAATACCATTAAATGAAATTCAGCTCCAAAGTTGATTTTAGACATTCTGAGCCAAAAGTCTCTACAGAATCTGTGCTGGTTTTAATAAAATCATTTTTTCAGTTGGCTGAGATCCCCGGGTGGCTTAGTTCTTCAGGAATCTGATGCTAGAGGCAGCCCGATGAAAATGTTGATAAATACCAAGTTTTTAATGTATTAGCCATTGTAATTAGACAAGGAAAATGATATACAAAAGTTGAAAGGAGAGGGGGGCAAATGATTATGTACAGAGAAATCGACCAAAAATTACCTCAAAGAGAATTCTAAAAGGTTACTAGTTATAAAATTAATATTTTAAAAAGCAATGGCTTTGGTCTATACAAACAACAACCAGTTAGAAAATATAATAAATGAAGTAAGTTTTATTGACAGTAACAACCAAAAAAAATTAGATACCTAGGAATAAACAAAAAATGTGCTGGGTATATATGAAGAAGACTTTAAAATGCGTCTGAAGGACTTAAAAGAAGACTTGTGTGAATGGAAAAATATATCCTTTTCGAGAATGGTTCAACATTTTAGGACTGTCATTTCTCCCTAAGTTTATCCATAAATTTAAAGTTTTCTCAATTTTTAAAATATTCACAGGAAAATTCTTACAAAGAAAATGACCAACCATCCTACCAGTTATTACAGTTTTTAGGTGTTTAGGGTAAATAAAATATTTTGGTGCTCTTTCATTATTTTAATAGAGCCAGTATTTAAAAGTCCAGAAATAAATCTGGAAGTTGCATTTAGTATTTTATAACAGGCTGGTTTGTATTAGTAGGAAATAGTCATCTCGGAAAAAAATACAGCTGAGTTTCTTCCTTGCTCCTTATACTAAAACAAATCTCAGATTAAAGATTTAAATTTAGACAGTGAAACTTAAAATGATTTTAATAGTCTTGGGGCTGGGAAAGACTTTTTGAAACAATACAAAGTTCAGAATCCAAGAAAGAGACTATCAATAAATTTGACTATAAATTTAAAAATAAAATTCCTACAGGGCAAAAAATATATACATGTAACAGAGTCAAAAGAGAAATGATGAACTGGGGGAAATATTTGTAACCCATGTACCAAATAAGGGACTAATTCCTTTCACATGTAAAATGCTTTTGTAAATCAAAGAGGAAAAGACCAGAAATCTAGTAGAAAAATGAGTAAAGGATGAGTGGGCAAGTCATAGAGAAAGGAATGCAAATTGCCTATGAACATAGGTAAAAATGTTCAATTGCCCTATTAATTTCAGAAACACAGATGAATACCATTTTTTATCTATCAGAATGATAAAGATCCAAAAGTTAGATAATACACAGTGTAGGCAAGAGTGCAAGGAATAGACAGCTTTGATGGGAGTGAAAAATAACGTACCCTGTTTGGAAGGCAATTTGGTGACATCTGTCCAAATTTTAAATGAACATGCTCTTTGACTCAACAATTCCAATCTGAGTAAGCAAGGTTTAGGAAAATGTATACACTGTTTCCATTTGTATTTTTAAAAATTGAGGGGAGAGATGGTTATTCATACATAACACTAAATTTTATTGAACTCAGTATATTCCCAAATATTTGGCCTGTAATTAATATAAAATTTTTGAATGAGATGTGTTATATTCTCTTTTTTGAACTGTCTTTGAAATTTGGTGTATACTTTACACTTGTAACACGTCCCTATTTGGACTAGCTACATTTCAAGTGCTCAAGAGCCACATATGGCTACTGACTTAAATATTAGTGCCATCTAGAATGTAAACTACTAGACTAGAAGTTCAGAGACCTGGACGGCCCCGTAGCTGATTGCTTTGTGACAGCGTGCAAGGAATTTACTTCTTTCTGGGTCTCATTTTTCTTAGGCAGGATATAAAGGATTAGCCTCAAGTTCTAAAGACCCTTCCACCTTTAAAATTTAGGGTTTAAATATGTTATTTCATAGTACTTGCCAAAGTCACAATGTTAATGTGGTTGCTTCATAGACGCTCTTTTCACCAGCACTTCTAAAATTTTGTGATTCCAAGTGAAGCACACTTCACATTTTAGGGACCACTTTGTTATGGTTGAAGTAAGGTTCTTCGTTTACTAGTTCGTTTAATAAAGAAGTATTGCTAAGAAACCTATGTGAGGCAAACCGTCTAGGAATCGGTCAGTTCTTTTTATAGAATTAAGTCTGATTTGAGGCTGAAGTCTGATTTGATGGAGAACTTTGGAAGAGATAATGTTTTTTACGTAGAATTCTATGTATAAAGTGTGTTCTTCAGAGAATAAAAACAATAGTTCTCCGTGGAAGGCGAGAGGGAATACGAATGGTGTGGAGCAGTGGTTTTCAACCTGGGCTGCACATTCGAATCACTTGAGGAGCTTTTGAAAGGCCTAGTGCCTATTCTGTAACCTAGACCAGTGGTTCTCAAAGTGTGCTCCCCAGACCAGCTGCAGCAGCATCACCTAGGAACTTATCAGACATGCAGACTCTCAGATCCCACCCCAGACCTACTGAATCACAAACCGGGGAGTGGTGCCAAGCAGTCTGTGTTTTCACAATCCTCCTAGGTGGTCTAATACAGGCACAAGTTTCAGAGCTACTGCCCTAGGCCTACACCAACTAAATCATAATCTCCGGGGGTAGGAATTTTTCAGTGTTCCCCTGGTACATTAGTAGTTTTTCAGTGCTCCCCTGGTGATTCCAGCGGGCAGCCAGAGTTGAGAATTCTAGAGCAAGAAGGATTTGGGGCAGGGTTAGCAGATGGGTTTCATTTTGAGTGCCGGCTTCCATCCTGTATTGGCCGTAGGAATGGAGTTGGAGATGGAATGCAGTACTTGCTAAGTCGTTGTCATTCCTGATTTTGGATTTGAGTAATTATAGGAGGTTGGATGTTATAATTCATTGTAGCTTAGCTTTTCTAAACAAAAGTCAAAAAGT
This sequence comes from Loxodonta africana, assembly GCF_030014295.1. NCBI lineage: Eukaryota > Metazoa > Chordata > Mammalia > Proboscidea > Elephantidae > Loxodonta > Loxodonta africana. The sequence goes on from NC_087369.1 coordinate 26,935,316, forward strand.
ATTTTCTCCAACTAGCCACACACACAAAAAAGAAAAAAAAAAACTGGAACAGAGGCCATAAAATTTGGGGGAGAAGAGATAGCAAGTATACTAGGTAAAATGTTGTAAGCGAAGAAATTCCAGAGAGATGATAAAATAATTTATATAAAAGTTTCTTAAAGAAGTTCAGGTGTCATGGGCATTTTAGGCCCACTTTATTATCTGTCGTCAATGTTGGTCAAAGAGTACTGAAGATTTGTTCAACCCTTTATCATTTGCCATAAAAGGATATATTTTCTCTTAATATTTAGACATTTGATAGCAACACACTTAATACAGGTGTGAGGTGTGGTAAATTTGGAATGAACTAAGCCAGAAAATAAAATATATTTTTAAAGTGCAAAGAGGTTGTCCCTGACTAAGAAGGAGTTAATGTGTCACATTGTTTTTAATTTCTACTCCTAAGAGAAATCACAGTATCTAGTTTCGGAGGCATATTCTGAAGACTTGTTTTACTGTGATTTTCTAAGTTGAACCTTAAGAGATCCGTCTGAAAATTTTCAGCCCTGACAAAATAAGAATGGACCCATTATAGCATCGGGTTCATTTGATTTTTCCAAAGTCAGGGGAAATACACGGGTCATTTCGGAGCCGCTCCTTTGGCTCTTCCTTTTTATAAGTAGGATGAAGGAAAGCAGGCTGGGCTGTTCTCAGCACATCTGGAGCGCTCATCTCTCGAGATCTCGGCTGTATAACTTCTGCAAGCCCTTTCTGTGTGTATTTTTCTTTTCACATCCCGAAATACCACATTTTACACGGGGAAGTCAATTTTGAGAATTTCAAAAGAGCCAGGCATTAAAAAGCAGCATTTGTGCCTCTTCGGAAAAAAAAAAAAAAAACTCCTTTACTAGAAAATAGAACCTGCCTTTCAGACTGAGGAAAAATTCCGATACAACTTTCCTAATGATCATATTTATTACTAAAAAGACTGCAGTACTTTTGTGAGACCATGTTTATCTGCTAAAAACTTGGTTACAATTTTTGTATTAATTTCTAAGTACCCAGTTTATATTTTTAGGTTGTTTTGTGAGTTGAAATCTGTGTGAGTGTAAGGTGCTTTTCAAAAGCACATTGGTGATATTGTTGAACATCTACCTCAAATAGCAAGCCCGTGCATTTCAACAGTTTTTGGCCCGAACCACAGTTGCTAATTTCCTTAAAGGAAAATGTATGCTATTTTTTATTATCATCATTATTTGCTCACCTTATGTTCTGGCATTTAAATTATGAAACTTCATCTCGGCATGTAGACTTACCTGGTATTGCCAAGAGGAAAGAAGTGGCTTTTCTGCAAAGCTAAATAGTTTGTACTTTATTGTCTGCTACAAACCAGCTGCTGATACCAGAAAAATGCCGTCTCATCATTGGGCCTGGGGTGTCCAAAAGAGCCAGAAAAAAAAATGCCTGTAGCTCCCTGTCTGTCCTGGCACTCTCCTCCTTTCTCGCCGTTTTCATTGCGGTGAAGAGCAGGAGAACAATATTCTGCAATTAAGGATTCCATTAAGTTAAAGAAAAGAGCAAATGGGGGATGTTTGTTCTCCAAGCTGAAAAAATTTGTCTGGGGTGGGGGGGATAGTGGTAGTGGTATAGAGAGAGGTGGGTGGAGAGACGAAGTCAGGGCTGTTTGTTGAATATACTGTTAAGGACTGTTACCATCCTAATTAATCAAGTTAGAAATTACAGCTGTAGTCGGTTTCCCCCCAATTCTTGTTATCAATTTTCTTCTCTTTTGAGACAAAGCAAATATAAATTTTGTGTTCATTTGTCATTCGTTCTTTGACTTCAGCATCTCTGAAAATAACAATGTAGCACAAAAGCCCAGTATTTACCTAGTTGTAATGTGGGTTGCCATGGTGTTTTGCAAATTATTGCAATTATGTTCACCATGCGAGTCGCCCTTGGTAACTGGCGAAAAAACTGATAATCCTGTTTTGAACAAAAGGTCAAATTGCTGAATAGAAAGTCTTGATTAACTAAAAGATGTACAAAGTGGAATTATTTCCTACCATTCAGAAATAGTTCTTGATCGGGTTTGGGGGAGGGGGTGAGTAAGTACATCTGATTACTGAAGTACAAAGCATTGAAAGGATGTTGTCTTGAGCCTTTCATGTAGTCTTAATGGTGGCTTTTTTGTCAAATTTACCCATTTGCGGCATTGAAAGAGGCAGCTGCATTTAAGCTGGAGAGACGGTGCTTTTTCAAGAGTTCAGTGCATGGAAAGTTCTCAGCAGTATCTGCAGTTTACTAGTAGCCCTTGGTCTATTAAAACTGATGTGCCACATTTGAGCCCATTGCTCTCAGTACTTGTGAACCCCTCTGGCTGATGATCTAATAAAGTGCTCTTACTGGACAATCTCTGATCAGCTACTTAAAAAGGAGGCTGGGGAAGGGAGCAAGAGGGAGAAGCCTAACAGGCAGTCAGACTTGGTAGAGGCCAGAAAAGAGACACGAGTGGCGAAACCAAATGGTTTGTCACTTTACAATCATAATCCGCGCTAAGGCATTTGTCATGGGCTTGTGGGTTTTGTGCCCCAAATCTTCCAAACTGTGTGATCACAAGGTTTGTTTTGTTTTGCTTTGCTTTGTTTTATTCTCAAAGGAAATCTTAATTTTATTCAAAGTTGTTTAAGAGAAGATTGGAAATGTCTTTTGGAAAAGTGGAAATCCACCTAGCATTTGTTTTTTAAATGACGTGCATTCATAAAATATATAATCCTACACTTAACGTAGAACCAGAAGTTTCCCATGCTACAGCCAAAGGTCAGATGGGTTTCATCTCTTCTGAATCTGGTGGCGCATCTGTGGGGAGTGGATTTCAGGGGGGAGGGGGTCCTTTTTTTTTTAATGGCCACCTGAAAAATCAGTTCTCAAAACTTTTGAGAGTGTGTGAAAGTGGCATGAAAGCAAAGCAAACCTTAACAAGTTTGTGGGTTTACATTCTACATCACCTAGCAACCCCCTGGCTCAGCAAGATCCCTTGTCTACCCTTGGTTCTGTTTACAGACTATTCAAACGGCCCTTCGAAACCATGAAAGATATTCAGTTTCATTAGCACCGTTCTCAAGGAGAAAATAATTAAAGTTAAATGAACAAACATTGTCTGGTGATGGTTTGAACTCCATCCTGATTTTGAGATGCCCTTTGAGACAACTGCATAGATAGTTCAGTTTTAATATTTGTTGTTTGGTACCCAAAGACATATCACATAAAACCATACCAATAAATACTAGCCTGCAAACAAACAAACAATAAAAATTACTTTTAGCTAGACTTGTGCCAAGAAAAGAAACTCTTCTGGTAAAAAGATCCTAGGCGTAATGTCCTGGTTGATTTTTTTTGTGTGTGCGGGCGGGTGCTCCATTTGATTCTTACTCTGGGACATCTGAGTTGATCCATATGTACACTGAATAATGGTAGGGAAGAAAGTGTGGGGAACAAGGCACCTCTCTTTAAAACAGATCTATTACCTGCCTTCAGAAAGCCGGCATTATATAAAGAAAAGTAAATCATATTCTGTAAAAGACTCTGTGCATTTTAGTGAGTGGCTTAATTTAATAAATGATTCGAATACTAATACTTGCCTTGCCACTTTCTACTCAAGGACTGCTTAGGTGCTTAAATTGATTTATTTTTGAAATTTGTTATTTAGTAGGAAAATTTTAAAAAGAACAATTTTTTTTCATGTCCCCCCCCCTTTTTTTTTGATAAGCATAGTCCCTGAAAATTCATCTTGGCAATAACCAAATGATTTAGCTTAAAATATTTTTCAGGTGTATTCGAGATTTGATTATATTGAATGATCTTGGCAAAAGTGTTTCTTCCCTCATTAATAACGGTTTTCTGATTATAAAAACAGTATATGCTTACTTTAGAAAATAACAGAGACATAAGAAGAAACTACCTAGAGATAATCAGTGACAGTGTTTTAGAGTATTTCCTTCCAGTCTTTTTTTTTTTTTTTTGGTGTGTGCACATATTGATGAAACTAAGCCTTGAATTTACTATTGAAGTTTATTTGGTATTGTGGGTACATAGCTAAAGTGATATTTTTTCAAGAGGGAAAACTTGAGAGACAGGAGCGATGGTGGAAGTAATGAACAATTTTTCTTAGAGGCTGCATCACTAAAATATTAATATAAGCACCACAAAAAAAAAAAAGCACCACAGTAACCATTTTTGCCATCTCATTCCCTTTGATTCTTTCCTTCTTTTCCTTGTTGAAATGACTAGATGCCTTAACTGACGCATCCATTTGTAACTATTCATGTTGGAAAGTCAGACATTCATTGCAGTTGGAATATCACATCCCTAAGTCACTTGTAGCTTCACATAGGGAAAAAAAAACTCTTTTATGAAAAGATTTGTAATACAATAGCGATTAATGGAATGTGGAGAGGAAAATACTTTCAGTTTCTCATATAAAGTGAAAGCAGGGCAGCTATGAAATCCTGTATTCTTACTATTTGTATTTTGTTAGATCGCTAACATCCACAGTACATGGCTGGGTTGTATGAGCTCTTTGTGCTTTGTTGACAGTTGACAGACAAAGCAAAATTATTCCTGAAGCAAGGTACTGTGTACTTAGTTGTGACCTATTATAGCCTAAGAATGTGGCTTGCTTTTGAGTTGGATGAATAGGGAGAGTATTTTATAGAATAGGCTTGAATATACTGAGAGATTTAACTGCACATACAGAATGATACATGTCCTCCATTGAACTTCTTTCCCCAAAATGTAATTTTCCATATAAAGTAATTTTAAGTATATTTTCCCTCTTTGCCTGGAGACAATTTTAACTGTTCAAGTATTGTCCCTTTTGACAATGAATGTGACGCCATTCCTCTTCAATTTGTCATTCCCAGCATAGTAGACCATATGATTGTCCGATTCAAAATGGCCAATACCAGTCCATTTCAGCTCAGTAATGCCTATGATATCGATCTTCAAGTGTTCCGTTGCATTTTGATAACTTCCAATCTTCATAGATTCATACTGCATACATTCCATGTTCTGATTATTAGTGGAAGTTTGCAGCTGTTTCTTCTCATTTTGAGTCGTGCTACATCCCAAAAGCTTTACTCATCCACGTCATTCAGGTCGACTCTACTTTGAGGAGACAGCTCTTCCCCAGTCTCCTTTTGAGTGCCTTCCAACCTGAGAGGCTAATCTTCCAGCACTATATCAGACAATGTTCTGTTGCTATCCATAAAATTTTCACTGGCCAATTTTTTTTCAGAAGTAGACCTCCAGGTCTTTCTTTCCAGTCTGTCTTAGTCTGAAAGCTCCGCTGAAACCTCTCCATATGGATGACCCTGCTAGTATTTGAAATACCGGTGGCATAGCTTCTAGCATCACAGCAACATGCAAGTCACCACGGTACAACAAACTGACAGATGTGTGGTAGTCTGTTATGCCGGGAATGACAGATTAAAGAGGAATGGCGTCACATTCATCATCAAAAGAATATTTTCAACATCTTTCCTGAAATGGAGCCCTGGTGGTGCAGTAGTTAAGACCTTGGCAGCTAACCAGAAAGTTGGCATTTCAAATCTACTAGCCACTCCTTGGAAACTCTATGGGGCAGTTCTACTATGTCCCATAGGGTTGCTATGAGTCGGAATTGACTAGAAGGCAACAGGTTTGGTTTTGGCTTTTTTATCTTGAAACACAATGCTGTCAGTGATGGGATAATATCTATACACCTACAAGGAGGACCGGTTAATACGACTGTTACTCAAATTTATGTGCTAACCACTAATGCCGAAGGTGAACAAATTGAGGATTTTTTACCAACTTCTGCAGTCTGAAAATTGATCAAACATGCAATTAAGATCCATTGATAATTACTGGTGATTGGAATGCAGAAGTTGGAAACAGAAGAAGGATCAGTAGTTGAAAACTATAGCCTTGGTGATAGAAATGACATGGGAGATCACATGATAGAATTTGCAAGACCAACGACTTCTTCATTGCAGATACCTTTTTTCAACAACATAGACAGGGGCTATACACGTAGACCTCGCCAGATGGAATATACAGGAAGGAGTCACATCGACTGTATCTGTGAAAAGAGACAATGAAGAAGCACAACTTCATCAGTCAGAACAATGCCAGGGGCCGACTATGGAATAGACCATCAACTGCTCATATGCAAGTTCAAGGTGAAACTGAAGAAAATTAGAGCAAGTCCCCAAGAGCCAAAGTACAACCTTGAGTATATCCCGCCTGAATTTAGAGACCATCTCAAAAATAGACTTGATGTGTTGAACACTAATGACCAAAGACCAAACTAGTTGTGGAATGACATCAAGGATATACTACGTGAAGAAAGCAAAAGATTATTAAAAAAGACAGAAAAGAAAAAAAAAAGACCAAAATGCATGTCAGAAGAGACTCTAAAACTTGCTCTTGGAAGAAATGAGGAAGTAAAAGAGCTGAACAGAAGATTTCAAAGGGCAGCTTGAGAAGACAAAGTATTATAATGAAATGTGCAAAGACCTGGAGTTAGAAAACCAAAAGGGAAGAATACACTCGGCATTTCTCAAGCTGAAAAAACTCATGCCTCAAGTTGCAATATTGAAAGATTCTATGGGCAAAAATTGAATGACACAGGGAACATCAAATGAGGATAGAAAGAATACACAGAGTCATCGTACCAAAAAGAATTGGTCGATGTTCAGCGATTTCAGGAGCAGCATGTGGTACTGAAGGAAGAAATCTAAGCTGCACTGAAGGCATTGGTGAAAAACAGAGCTCCAGGAATTGACACAATACCAATTGAAATGTTTCAACAAAGAGACACAACTATAGAAGCCCTCACTGGTCTATGCCAAGAAATTTGGAAGATACCCACCTGGCCATCAGACTGGAAGAGATCCATATTTGTGCCCAGTCCAAAGAAAGGTGATCCAGCGGAGTGTGGAAATTATTGAACAATATCAGTATCACATGCAAGTAGAATTATGCTGAAGATAATTAAAAAATGGTTGCAGCAGTAGATCAACAGGGAACTGCCAGAAATTAAAGCCAAATTCAGAAGAGGACATGGAACCAGGGATATCATTGCTGATATCTTGATAAATGGAGAGAATATTGAAGTAGCCAAGGATTTCATTTTACTTGAGTCCACAGTCAATGCCCATGGAAGCAACAGTCAAGAAATCAAACAACGTATTGCATTGGGCAAATCTGGTGCAAAAGACCTCTTTAAAGTATTCGAAAGCAAAAGTGTCATTTTGGAGACTAAGGTGCACCTGACCCAAGCCATGATATTTTCAATCACCATTTCATGTGTTAACGAAAGCTGGCCAATGAATAAGGAAGACTGAAGGATAATTGATGCCTTTGAATTATGGTGTTCGTGAAGAATGTTGAATATACCATGGATTGCCAAAAGTATGAACAAATCTGTCTTAGGAGAAGTCAAACCAGGATGTTTCTTAGAAGCAAAGATGAGGAGACTTTGTCTCGCTTACTTTGGACATGTTTTCAGGAGAGACCAATCCCTGAAGAAGGACATCATTCTTGGTAAAGTAGGGAGTCATCAAAAAAGAGGAAGAGATGAATTGGCACAGTGGCTGCAAGAATGGGCTGCAACATAGCAAAGATGGTGAGCATGGGCCGGGACTGGGCAGTGTTTCGTTCTGTTGTACGTAGGGTCACTATGAGTCGGAACCAACTCAAGAATGCTAAAAACAATAACAGTATTGTTCTACAGTGATAAAATAAAAGTGCTGCTAATCGTTGACTTTCTCTGCTCACAGTGTAGCAGGAGAAGATGGCTTGCGTGGGGCTCTTTAGTTTAACTCAGGTACATCATCTGATGCTCCAACTCTGATTGCAAATTAAAATAACAAGACTGTGATACTGGATTTGATGTCCGGTAGAGCAGAACAACTTGCTAATTTATCATGTAATATACAATTTCTGAGGGAGGTATTTGTCCACTTGTAGTGCTATTCTGTGTGTTTAAACGAGGTCCACATTTTGCATCTAACCTATCATAACAGGTTGGGAGTGCTCCATTATCCTTTCAGCAAACTGATGGCAGAGTCTGGTCCTTGCACAAATGATAAGATCAATAAGTTTCGAATAACTTGGATGAAATGACGTGTGACTGTTCATTTAAAGAGGTGTCTTGCTTTGAAAATCAATTTTAATAAAATTTAAAATTCCTGCATTGACCTACGAGGCACTTTCCTCTTCAGTTTTGTTTGATAATTTTGTTAAAAATATTTCTGTATTAACTTTCATGAATAGTTCGTTTATATATTTATTTTTCCTGATTTGCTCCTTCATCTCCTGCTCTGGCACCTCTCTGAGACTTAATAATCACTCTTTGACATGCCAGCATGCTACAGTGTAGAAGACTTAACTTTAAAAGCAAAATTATGTTCCTGTTAAAACTTCCCCGGGAGATCTTAGGAAGAATTTCTCCCAGTTTTGGGTGCAAATGTGGGTCAGAAAGCAATTTGTTTTTTGATATTTCTGGAAATCCCAAATCACAGCATGTCATTCTTCAAAAGCAGCTGCAGGCCCATACTGTGCACTATCTGTAAGGAGACCCATTTTATACTGGCGATAATTCTGTGACAGAAAAATGTGCCTGAAAGGGAACCCCAGAACACTTATAAGTGGTTTGGGGTGAAAAGAGTCTAGTGTTCTCAAAGTGCATGTAGTTTGAGGAGGAAAGGAGTGGTAACGGCTAGTACAGAAAAACAGCAATGATATGATGAACTCTGTAAGAGCTTGCATGCTGGCAAACCTTACCCTTTGACCCCACCACTGCACTCACGGAGAGCCATTACAATTTAAACTAAATCATACGTCACATACGTCACTGCAGTTAGTTCCTGAAAAATCTTTGCAAATCCCCGGATAAAGCAAAGGCCACTTCTCTTCCCTCACCTACTATTCTGCTATCTGTAACTTCAAATCAAGTATATTGTTATCAGAAAAATCATGCCAAATTTTTACTTGTGTTAGTTACATAGTTTTGTTATTTTGCAATCAAATTGGGAAGCAGCCCCATCTAATTTTATTGGTTATTGGAGCCCTGAGGGTACAGTGTATTGGAGCCCTGAGGGTACAGTGGTTAAGAGCTTGGCTGGTAACCAAAAGTTAGTAGTTCGAATCCACCAGCCACTTCTCAGAAACCCTCTGGGGCGGTTCTGCTCTATCCTATAGGGTTGCTATGTATTTCTTCATTTTGTTATAACACCAGGTGGAAACTGACCAGGAGCTTTCCTGGTTAAAATGTTGTTAGGTGCCATGGAGTCAGTTGTGACTCATAGCAGCCCTATGTTCAACAGAACAGTTGTCACCTGTAGCCCAACTCTCATGTTCCTCACTCCTTGGGTATATGTAGGATAATAACAATATTTTACATTTACTGAACATTTTTTTGTGGGCTTTCTTGTTTGATCCTCTGAACAACCCTAGTAGGGTAAATATTATAACCTGTTTTATCAGACAAGGCAGCTAAGGCTCAGGGGAGAAGTTCAGTGACTTACTCAAAATTACCTATTAATTGATGGAAGGGAAAATAACCCACTCAAGTGCAGCTTTGTATAACCTAAATGGTGTATTCTTCCTTGAGCGTGAACCTTTGTGCTAGACACCAGGGAAAACACTACTAAATCCAAAGCAGATCATTCCCCAGGAGGCCATCTAGGTAGGGAGGTCAAACAAGATGGTGAATTGAGATGGCAAAGGGACAGGGCAAAGCAGGGCGTGCTCAGTGTCAGGTGAGATAGAGAGTTCCCGTGGGTTGGGAAAATTTCTTTAAAGAAGGACAGAGCGGATGTTGAAGGAATGGGCATTTTAGGTAGAGGTTCTGCAGGATGAGCAAAGACAAAGTGGTGGGAATAGACAAACTGTGATGAGGACAGTGAGAAGACCAATCCAATGGGGGCAGAGTTTGTTTACGTAAGAGAAGGATGAGAAAGGGTGGATGGGATCGTACCACAAAGATTCAAATGCTGGAGTTTGTTCTTCATTGTCTGTGGAGGGTATAAGATTGGGGGTGGAAGTAGAGAAGCCTTGGGAAGATACACCTTGCAATTCTTGGCATTGGTTGAGGAAGAGAGTGGAGGCAGGGACACCAGGTAGGAGGAGGCTATTGAAGTAGAACAACTTTGAGGTCTGCGCTTGGTTGAGGTTGGCAGTAATAAGGAAAGGGTCTCAAATTGGAACTGTACAGGAAAGACTAGTGGGTGGTCATGGTAACTAATTGGGAATGGGAAGACGAGAAGGACCCACCATATATTTATATATTGGATTCAAGAGTATGAAAACTACTGTGAATTTTTTTCTCCTGTCAGTTTGAGACCCTTTCCGTATTATTTTTCATACACTTGCCCCTCCTCTGCATTTCTATTTTATTGCTTCTGTTCATTCATGTACTCAAAAGATATTTTCGAGTGCCACATTTCCAGACCTGGATGATTTCTGTGTGTGTGTCCTTCTAAAAATAAAGATATACACAAATGAATAACAGTTTGTGTTTAAGGTGCAACTACCAGGAACGCCTCAGTTACAAGTGGAAATCGATCCCTTTTTAGCATGTGCAGACAGAAACCATTTTAGTTGAGGCCTTAGTAATATAATTTAGCAATCAGAACCAATCAGCATTTAACACAGTTTCGTACACAATGATTTTAAGGAATTAGTGATGCTGAGACTGAGGCAACAGGTGCTAGACTTTTCTGTGTTTGAGTAAAGGTTTTTTTTTTCACTATCAGACAGGATTTTAAATCTTCTACTGTAAACATGGTTTAGCTAGGCATCTGAAAACTTAATGACCTTATTCCTGTTGGTTATAACAATTTTTATGTGGCATTGTCCAAATGACATATTAGGATGGCAGACATCCTTATAGTGGTTCGGGAGGGAGGGTTATTAAAACCCCAATTTTTTTTATACATTGGGCTCCCAAGGAACTACACTTTATTAAAATTTTTTTCTTCCATCACCTCATCAGGGTAGGTTTGGGCTGTATGTTATTTCCCAAAATGGGAAATGAAAATTAGTTTTGTCTTTGTGAGTGATAAGTCAGAGTGAACTTACACAATGTTAGTATTTTCATTTGCCTTCTTTTTATCACCCACGAGAAGCAAATTCACTATGTGCTCTTATAAGATCTGCCGCACTGTGGAGTATTTTCAGAGACCTGGCAGATTAATTTTTGACAACACAAATGTTCGTTGAAAGTTAGAGTTCACATGGTCAGTTAATATGTGTGGGGAGAAGATGGTTAACCAAGATGTACTTAACAAAATTAAATTGAAGCAAAGCATACATTGAATATGTTTAGGACCTATTTCCCCCATAGAAAAGTTTTATTTAAAATACATCATGACCAAAAGCTTAATTATCAAAATAAAACAAGAGGCATAAAGAGTTACAGGCTTCTAATCATTTTTTTTTTCAGCCCCAGTTCCCTTTGCACATTTATCAGCATGTTTAATTTCCATGCATAATGGCACTAGTTATTGTTGTCATTTATAAAGGGAGATTAACAGATAGTAAGTACAAACAAACCCAAATAAGTTCTGAATAGAGAGGTGACAAAGAAGAAAAGACCTCTTTAATGTTAATTATAACTGGTAGGAAGTCTAGACAAATTATATTATCTGCTCTCTATACGATTTGAAAGGACATTTAGTTAGTAACTCTGTCAGAGATAGAGTTAGGTGTTTGCTTTAAAAACAGGTGATATGACAACTTAGCATCTCCCTGGTTGGCAGCTCACCTGGTGAGTCGTGAAGTTGTAGTAAATTGAAGGAATCAGGTTTTGAAGACATCTGAAAATAAGTTTAAATTTTTGAATATTATATTTAAAAAAATGAAATATAGCCTGAACTTCTAGGTTATATTCTGGTACTTAATAATTTATTGTTTCAAAACATGATAGTTGTTATCGGCTTGCTTTTTTTTAATTGGGTTTAGGATTGAATGGATTATGACTGCGGTTGGCAATGTTTATTGCCCACGTATTCCAAAGTAGATAAAGCCTCAGATACCAAATATAATGTAACAAGCGCAAATGAATTATAAAGGAATGGTTCAGTCCTGCATTTTCCTATGTGGTTTGCTTAAATTTCACTGTTTCCTTTATTCATATTTCTAAATGGCTACTTCCAGAAACAACTAGGCTCACCTCTTGTATTTATAGGCTGCATTTAAAATTCAATACCTGTGGCTGCTATCAGATCAGCTCTTCACCTCTGTGTCTCCTATGCCTGGAACAAGGCTCAGCCAAAGTATGTTTTTTCTTTAATTCTAAGGGACCTTTAATTGTGAGCTGCACTCTTCACTGAACAGTCTTCTGAAGAAGAGAGAAATGCCTCATTAAATGTACATGTCAATTATAAATGCATCTGAGTTTCAGAAATTATTAACGTGAATAAGAACAGATCTTCAAATCAAGAAAATGTGGTAAATGTCCCTAGAATTGGAACAAACAGTTGCCAGTGACTCACAATCACTGATCCTTTGTTCTAGATCTTGGTCTTTTGCTGTGGTTGTTTCAGGTAGGGAGGATCCACATAACTCCACCCTTCTCTGTATTATTTAGCATTTATAGTTGGTACAGAAGGGAAGAGCATGCTTGGCATTTCTCAAGCTGGAAGAACTGAAGAAAAAATTTAAGCCTCAAGTTGCAACATGGAAGGATTTTACAGGGAAAATATTGGACAATGTAGGAAGCATCACAAGAAGATGGAAGGAATACACAGAGTCACTGTACCAAAGGAATTGGTCAACATTGAGCCATTTCAGGAGGTAGCATATGATCAAGAACTGATGGTACTGAAGGAAGAAGTCAGAGCTGCTCTCAAGGGAATGGTGAAAAACAAGGCTCCAGGAATTGACGGAATACCAGTTGAGATGTTTCAACAAACAGATGCAGCTCTGGAAGTGCTCACTTGTCTATGTCATGAAATTTGGAAGACAGCTTCCTGGCCAGCCAACTGGAAGAGATCCATACTTTGCCCATTCCAAAGAAAGGTGATCTGACAGAATATGGAAATTATGGAACAATGTCATTAATATCACACACAAGTAAAATTTTGCTAAAGATCATTCAAAAGCAGCTGCAGCAGTACATTGACAAGGAACTGCTAGAAGTTCAAGCCGGATTCAAAAGAGGACATGGAACGAGGGCTGTCATTGCTGACTTCAAATGGATCTTGGCTGAAAACAGAGTACACCAGAAAGATGTTTACCTGTGTTTCATTGACTATGCAAAGGCATTTGACTGTGTGGATCATAACAAATTATGGATAGCATTGCAAAGAATGGGAATTCAGAACACTTAATTGTGAGGAACCTGTACATAGACCAAGAGCCAGTTGTTCAGACAGAACAAGGGGATACTGCATGGTTTAAAGTCGGGAAAGGTGTGTGTCAGGGTTGCATCCTTTCACCATACTTATTCAATCTATATGCTGAGGAAATAATCTGAGAAGCTGGATTATATGAAGAACTCGGCATCAGGATTGGAGAAAGACTCATTAACAACCTGAGATATGCAGATGACACAACTTTGCTTGCTGAAAGCAAAGAGGACTTGAAGCAGTTACTGATAAAGAGCAAAGACTACAGCCTTCTGTATGGATAACATCTCAAAGAGAACAAAATTCCTCACAAATGGATCAAAAAGCAACATCATGATAAATAGAAAAAAGGTTGAAGTTGTTGGGACTTTATTTTCCTTGAATCCACAGTCAACGCTCATGGAAACAGCAGTCAAAGAAATCAAACGACGTATTGCATTGGGCAAATCTGCTGCAAAAGACATCTTTCAAGTGTTCAAAAGCAAAGGTGTCACTTTGTGGACTAAGGTACGCTTTACCCAGGCCATGGTGTTTTCAGGTCCCTCATATGCATGTAAAAGGAACAGTGAATAAGGAAGATCAAAGAATTGATGCCTTTGAATTACGGTGTTGGTGAAAAATATTGAATACATCATGGACTGCCAGAAGAATGAATTAATCTGTCTTGGAAGACGTACAGCCAGAATGGCCCTTGGAAGCAAGAATGGCAAGAGTTTGTCTCCCTTACTTTGGACATGTCCGGACATCATGCTTGGTAAAGTGGAGCATCAGCTAAAAAAGAGATAGACCCTGGATTCACACAGTGGCTGCAACAGTGGGCTCAAGCATAGCAACGATTGTGAGAATGGTACAGGACCGGGCAGGGTTTTGTTCTTTTCTACATAGGGCCGCTACGAGTTGAAACCAACTCGACAGCACCTAACAAGTTGGTACAACACAACTTGGTTCTTCAGGTCAAACGACACTGAATATACCACACTAAATTTTTGTCTTTATGTATGTGGATCTTGCTTTTCTATTTAAATTGTAATTTCCTGAAACTCTGTGTCTGGAGTCTCTTTGCCTGTTCTTCACAGTATTTAATGGAATCTGACCATATATTAAAGATTTCATTAGGACTCATTGAGATCCTGTAATCGAAAAGTTCAAATTAAATTTTAATGTAGTTCAGCCTATTGAGCGAAGGTAGGAATGAAGCTTATTGTGAATATATGGACTAGATGAATTTTATGTTCTTTAAATTTTTTTAGTCAAATAATTCTGCAATATACTTTCCCTGTGTGTGAAAGCCATAATTGGAGTTAGAAGAAGTGACTCTGGGTTCTTTCCCTTGAGCTTGGCTGTAACTACTTCCAGGAGGAGCCTAGTCTGAGGAATGAGGCTATGCATCCCTCAGCGTTGGATGACAATGATAGAGTAACACCAAGTGGAAACTTTAATAAGTGGCAGACTTAAGTGCTTACTGGGATTAAGCAACACTTGTGTATATTTGGAAACCCTGGTGGCGTAGTGGTTAAGAGCTATGTCTGCTAACCAAAGGGTCGGCAGCTCAAACCCGCCAGGCGCTCCTTGGAAACTCTATGGGGCAGTTCTGCTCTGTCCTATAGGGTCACTATGAGTCGGAATTGACTCGACGGCAGTGGGTTTTTTGGGTTTTGTGTATATACTGCTCTTATTTAGGGGGAAAGGACCAAGAGGTTGCCCAGCCTAGAAATTAGGGGTGGGATTATAAATGTTATTTATCCCTTTCTTAATCATGTCTCAGCAGAGCTCTTTGTGGCCCTCAGGCTTGTGCATATGTTGTCCTTTTCTACCTAAGCAGTTTTTCCTGCCTTCTCCACCTGCCAAACTTCCCATTTTCTAAGACCAGTTCCAAAGTTGTCACCCCTCAAAATACTCCAAGGCCCACAGGCAGTCAGGACCCCACTTGATGCTCCCAGAATGTACCTTGTTCACCTTTGTGCCCAATACTTCACCTTATGTTTGACTTGTGCTTATTATGAAAAAATTCAAACAAGAGTCCCCAGACCCGCTGCTGTTGAGTCGATCCTGACTCATGGGGACCCTATAGGACAGTAGAACTGCCTCCATAGGGTTTCCAAGGCTGTAAATCTTTATGGAAGCAGACTGCCACATCTTTCCCCCGTCCCTCCACCCCCCCGCAGAGCAGCTGGTGGGTTTGAACCGCCAACCTTTTGGTTAGCAGTCAAGCACTTTAACCATTGTGCAACCAAGGCTTCTTCAAACAAGGGTAGCAAGGGAGAAATAACTGGAGAAGGAAAGTGAGAAGAGGGTTCTAAAGGACAGAGAAGTGGGCAATGGCTGTTTCAAACTGCTGGAAAGAAAAGTTGTCCTTGAAAACATTGCAGCCAGTTTTATGCCTCCAAAGAGTGTATAAAGAGGAATCTGTTTCACTATACTGTGGACAGAGAAAAGACCAAACAAATCTGTCTTAGAAGAAGTACAGCCAGAATGCTTTTTAGAAGGGAGAATGGTGAGACTTCATCTCACATACTTTGGACATGTTATTGGAGGGACCAGTCCCTGAAAAGGACATTATACTTGGTAAAATAGAGGGTCAGCAAAAAAGAGGAAGACCCTCAGTGAGATGGATTGGTACAGTGGCTGCAACAATATAGGCTCAAAGACAGAAACGATTGTGAGGATGGCACAGGACCCGGTAGTGTTTCGTTCTGTAGTGCATAGGGCCTGTGTATGAGTCAGAACCGACTCAATGGCACCTAACGATAACAACAGGGTGCTTGAATGTGCCTGTGGTTATAATCCCACTTGGGAATGGTTTGCCTTTGTTATATTAATGAGAGGATTAGTGTAGAGTATGTCGTAAATCAGTCTCTTTTGAGATATGAAAGAGATTAAACAAGCAAGCGAAAGAGGCAGACATGCAAGAAGATCATCCCAAGCCCTTGAAGCTAGCCCAGGAGCAGAAGCTCAGAAGACACAGGGACCTTCCTCCACAGCTGTCAGAGAAAAACTTCCCCTGGAACCAGCACCCAGAATTCAGACTTGTAGCCTCCTAAACTGTGAGAAAATAAATTTCTGTTTGTTAAAGCCAAAAAAGAATCTGTTTCACTTTTAAATAAGGTAATTGCTTACATTTATCAGTGTTTCTTTTATGCTAAATGTCGTTCTAAGCACTTAGAATGTATTATGTCATTATAACCCTATAAACTACTGTTTGAACCCATTTCACAGAGAAGAAAGCTGAGCACAGTAATTAACACTTTTAATTTTGATAATGGTCTTTACTAAGTACCAAAACCCATTGGTTTACATTCTGCATATAATCGTATAAGTTTTTCTTGGGAGGTTTTCATGTATGTGCATGTAGGAGATTGTATTTCTTTTTCTTTTTTTAATAATTTTTATTGTGCTTTAAGTGAAAGTTTACAAATCAAGTCAGTCTGTCACACATAAGCTTATATACACCTTACTACATACTCCCATTTACTCTCCCCCTAATGAGTCAGCCTGCTCCCTTCTTCCAGTCTCTCCTTTCATCACCGTTTTGTCAGTTTCTAGCCCTCTCTATCCTCCCATCTCCCCTCCAGACAGGAGATGCGAATACAGGCTCAAGTGTCCACCTGATACAAATAGCTCACTCTTCATCAGCATCTCTCTCCAACCCATTGTCCAGTCCCTTCCATGTCTGATGAGTAGTCTTCGGGAATGGTTCCTGTCCTGGGCCAACAGAAGGTTTGGGGACCATGACCGCCGGGATTCTTCTAGTCTCAGTCAGACCATTAAGTCTGGTCTTTTTATGAGAATTTGGAGTTCGCATCCCACTGATGTCCTGCTCCCTCAGGGGTTCTCTGTTGTGCTCCCTGTCAGGGCAGTCATCGGTTGTGGCCAGGCACCACCTAGTTCTTCTGGTCTCAGGATGATGTAAGTCTCTGGTTCATGTGGCCCTTTCTGTCTTGGGCTCATAGTTATCGTGTGACCTTGGTGTTCTTCATTCTCCTTTGATCCAGGTGGGTTGAGACCAATTGATGCATCTTAGATGGCCGCTTGTTAGCATTTAAGACCCCAGACGCCACATTTCAAAGTGGGATGCAGAATGTTTTCATAATAGAGTTTATTATGCCAGTTGACTTAGAAGTCCCCTTAAGCCATAGTCCCCAAATCCCCGTCCTTGCTCCGCTGACCTTGGAAGCATTCAGTTTATCCCAGAAACTTCTTTGCTTTTGGTCCAGTCCAGTTGAGCTGACCTTCCGTGTATTGAGTATTGTCCTTCCCTTCACCTAAAGTAGTTCTTATCTACTAACTAATCAGTAAATAACCCTCTCCCACCCTCCCTTCCTCCCTCCCCCTTCTTGTAACCACAAAAGAATGTGTTCTTCTCAGTTTATACTATTTCTCAAGAACTTATAATAGTGGTCTTATACAGTATTTGTCCTTTTGCATCTGACTAATTTCACTCAGCATAGTGCCTTCCAGGTTCCTCCGTGTTATGAAATGTTTCACAGATTCGTCACTGTTCTTTATCGATGCGTAGTATTCCATTGTGTGAATGTACCATAATTTCTTTAACCATTCATCTATTGTTGGACACCTTGGTTGCCTCCAGCTTTTTGCTGTTGTAAACAGTGCTGCAATTGTATTTCTTTTAAGAAATGAAAATAATATCTCATGTGATTTTTTTTTTTAACTTGATAAGTTTCCTAACTTAAGTTTGGGGCATAGACTGAATTAGGGTATCAGGAGAGAAGGATAACTCTAGCCTTTCAGCATCTTTAAGGAGAGTGTGAATGAAATCTGTTGTCTTGACAGTGAAAGGGTTTTTTATTTGTATTTGTTGGTGGTGGTGATAAGACTGAATTTTTTTCTTTTTTTCTCCAGGGTTGGTTGATATGTGAAGAACAGACATGTCAGAATCGAACTCGGCACCTCCCCCTTCAGTTCTCCCGAAATGGACCTCTTTGCCAAGCCTGCATGAAAGCTACACTTAGACCAGAGGTAACAGTCTGATGATGCTAAAGAACCATGTAGAAGAGGGTAGAGAGCTGTGTTTGCCTATCACTTATCTCTGGGAAGTAGATACTTGGCATTTGCCCTGTGGAGATACCCTACAACCACAAGCATATATTTTAGGAAACATCCAACTTCAAAAAGATAGATGCTTTATTCTTTTACATGTCATGAACAATAACATTTATATCTAAAAGGGAAACTGACTAGTTCTCATATGGGTTACTTAGATTTCTTTGGTTGCCACTTCATAACTCCAGAGAAGAGATGTGCCTTTCCTTTGTAGAAACTGCTATCATCTTTGTACTTGATCAGAATCCTTTTTGTAAGGGCCAGAAAACATCCCAAGCCTGTACCCTAAAGGGTTTATTTTTTAGTGTTTTTCTCCCTCAATGGAATTGAGTTGCTTAAAAGTAGCAGTGTAGATCAGTAGTTCTCAAGCTTTTTCTCTACCTTCATACACCTGAATGAAAAGGTATAATATCATTAGTGACTCTAGCATAGAGTCTGGAAACACCTCCCTGATCGTTAAGATGCCTTCCTTCTGGTGCACCCTTTGATCATCATCAACCTGGAGCAGAATTCAGCAGACTGTGGTGAGAGGAATGTTGATAGCTACTCCATGAAAAGAGGATTTTGTGATCACATACATGTAGCAAACGCTGGACTGACCAGAGTTAAGCAAGTTTCTTCACTGTGCTTCACTTTCCAAATTTTTCGGGCCTAAAAATTTGTAAGGTTTTTGGTGGGAAGAGGGTGAGAATACGGAGCCTACTATTTATTATTTTTATGCAGATTTACTTACTTTGTATGCAGAGGCTGGGCTCTGTAACCAAGTTTTGACTTTAAATCTTTTCATTGAAACCGGTCAACACACGGGCTAGTTTTAGGGTAATGTTTTATTTGAAAATTTTGATGGCTTTTATCGTTTCACAAAACATGGCAAGAAGTCAGGAGCTGCAAACAGCTGCCGCCATTTTTGTGTATTCCCTTGTCCTTTTGTATATCCGTATGTATTTTTCAGCATGGTTGCGGTCAGTGTGAAAGCATGCTTTTGTATCACGTTTATCTTTTGTCAAGCGTTTTCCCATGTTGCTATTTAATTTTCAATACCAAAGTTTGTAAGCACGAATTTAGCTCTTCCCCTTTCATTGGGTATTTTAGGCTACTCTCCTTATCCCTTTACGAGAAAGTCACGATGAATATTTGCTTGCTTAAAAGATTTTTTTCCTTCATTTGAAATATTTCTTTAGGATAAGTTCTTATAAGCAATACATATCAAAATGCATAAATCAATATGGTTATGATTCATATTGCCAAATTGCTTTCCTAATGAGTTATCCCAACCTAAACTGTTCACCAGCACTTTCTGAGTGTGCCAGTTTTACTGCAGCCTTTCCAGCATTTGGACATTATCATTAATTTATTCTGAACTCATTTAATAAGTATAAAAAGCACCTCACCTTAAACCCATCAAGGCAAAAGATTAATGGTTCCTAAGGACTGCCAGGAAGCGGGGAAATAGTGGGGCAGGAGGAAAAGTGAAACACTTAAACATCAAATTAAAAAATATATATATCTTGCATTATCTTGTATATCTTTGACAATTAGCAAAGTATCACGTAGATTTTTTTTTTAAATACGGAACACATAGTGAGATTTAGCTGTAGTAGTGAATTCTTTTTACATCAGCCTCATCCCAAGATTTACATCAGCAAGTGCAGGAAGAGAACAAAAGTGTACATATTTCATGTGACTCATCAATCCAGTTGTAGACTCTAGGGGAATCACCTTGCTTCATGAACTCATGCTGCCTTTGAGACTTTTTAAATATCGAACTCATCAAGTCAAGTTTGATGAAAATGGAAGTACTTCTTAGCAAGTCAGCCAGGTTTGTGATTCCATTCTTGGTGAGAGCAAGTAAAAGGAGTGTATGAAGGTATTAGACTTTTAAGCTTCCTATAAATGTTGATGATGTTGCTGGTAGTGGTTTAATATATCAGGTTATCATTTCTCATTTATTATCCTTTTTTTAATGAGTCAGCCAATGCAGGCATTTCAAAGTGTCTAGTCTTTTCCTTCATATCCTTGTCCTTCTCAAAGCTGTGGCATTTTAGGCATGCATTTACCAAGGTTATCAGCTGTTCTTCTCAGGGAGAACCTCTCATAGATTGGCTCTATGGGTCACATTCCTGCTCAGGACATGACCTTCTGGAACAACTCGGGGTTCCGAGCATCCCTGGTTTGTGGTGCTATCGTTAGCTGTTCCTCACAGGGACCTTGACCCTGGGACTCAGCCCACTCTGCTGTGCTCCATTTGAGTTAAGAGTGGTGAGTGGGGAATTTCTTGATTCAGAGACTTATCTAGGAGGTTCTTGGGCTTTCCTAATGGGAAGAAGAATCTGGATCTTTCCAGATATAGTTCCAAGGAAGCACCAAAACCATTTGTGCGATGGACAGGACCATTAGCATTACCATTGTTGTCATTTGGTGCCATTGAGTCAGCCTCTATAGCGGCTCCATAGAGTCTTCCAAAGTGTCTATTTTGCAGTATTATGCTAATCTGGTTCTTCAGTTGTGGGTTGCTCTGTCTTAATCACACATTACTTTCATTTAATAATTATTTATTGATCACATTACTTTCATTTAATAATTATTTATTGATCACCTACTATATCCTAAGGGACATATCAATGAACAGGACATTTCCTTGTTTATAAAACTAGCTTAACATGTAGATTACGTAAAACTGATATCTGTGGGCAAAAGTGAAACCAAAAAACCAAGCCTATTGCCGTTGAGTTGATTCCGACTCAGAGCGACCCTATGGGGCAGAGTAGAACTGCCCCATAGGGTTTCCATGGAGCAGCTAGTGGATTCCAACCGCCAACCTTTTGGTTAGCAGCTGAGCTCTTAAGTGCTGTGCCATCAGGGCTCCTTGGGCAAAAATAGGCATTTGTAAATGTCTGCTTTAGTAGTGTGAGCTGTAAATATGTTTTTCAAATTTGAGGATAAAGCTCTAGCCTCTTAATGTGCCAGTCTCTTCATCACATAATGAATCTACTCTCGTTTAGTCCTGAGCTGCAGTAGGCTTGAGTACTTTCCAGGATTGACTTGAAGTATGAAGACTGGCTCTTCTTCGGGGTCATGTTGCCAGAGTTATGAGAAGAAAGCTGGGACAGTTTTGTTCCCAGGATTTTAAACGGTGTGTGTCTTTTCTCTCTGCTCAGATACTTTTTTTTTTTTTTTAATATCAGTAAAGCCTTTTTACGTTCGTGGGAATTTAACAGTATGCAAATTACTGCTTATTAAAAAATTCTTCTCTAGTCATTCTCTGCTGTATAGTGCATTTAAATAAGGGAGTGAAACTTTGATGCATGTTTAATTCCTAAGTAAATAGAACCCTTTGTCACATTGGTGTCAGAGACAGGACTTACCCAAGTTATAGAATAAATATTTTAATAACTGTTTATTTTAAGGATATGGTTTTAATGTGACCAGACTGTATGGACACAAACTGAACCACAGGGGTACTATGATTAAGTAATTCATCCAAAAATAATGCTTTAGGTTTTGTTGTTTTTAATATTCATCTTTCATTATAGAACAAAGATTTCAAACCAAGTTAAACTTTTTCTCAATATTTCCATTCTTCATGTGAAGGTGAGAAATGTCTACGTGTGAATTCATAGGTCATAGTAGAAATAATTTGTGAAGTTGTACAGCCCCTGGGGTAAGAGCATTGTGGTGGATCCCTTTATTCAATTGTCTATTCATCTAAATTTCTCAAAGTCCACTTACGAGGAGAGTGGTAAAATGACTTCTAGTCCTACTTTGAGACACTCGTGGGGTTTCTTACATTATCCTCAGTTGTAAAACTGTTTAAATATTTTATATAACTGAACATATGTATTATATAGGATTTTTGTCCTTCAAGGAAGGGGGGAAATAATGAACTTAAAACCATTGTCTGTTGCAGTTTCAAAATCGCTGCAAATGAATTGATCAATGAGTAGGTTAGAGACACTGAGAATGATGTCAAGCTACCTTGGCAGTGTCTTGTTTCTGCATAGGAAAAAAACATGGAAATAATTGTGGTGTTTTTAAGGTAGTAGACATTTATGTACATACCTTCTTCTAGGTAGACATTGTTCCATTTTAATCAGCACTTTGTGTGGAGGATTGTTCTACTAGTTACAAATTCAACTATCTTCCATAGTCGAAGAGCACCTTTGAACTATGACGGAAAGTCTTAAACATCTGTACCTAGTCATTGGTTACTCTCCAGTAGAGAATAGGTTTTTGCCTTGAAGGGCCTTTGGAGGTCTCCTTTGTGATTTCAGTGTACTTTATTGTTTGATGCCAAGAGATTGCTAAATTCTACACACAGCTATGCCTACCACAAAGCAGGTGCTAGCCTTTTTCAGTATGGTTTTTTATCCTTTTTTTTTTATTTAAGGTGAAATTCTCATAACAGAATTAATCATTTTAAAGCCAACAATTCAGTGGCATTTAGTACATTCACAACGTGCAACCAGTATGTCTATCTAGTTCCAAAACATTTCCATCACCCCAAAAGGAAACTGCATGTCACTAAGCAGTCATTCCTCATCCTCCCCGCTTCCCTCCAGCCACTGGCAACCACCAGTATGCTTTCTACCTCTGTGGACTTACCTATTCTGGAATCATACAGCATGTGACCTTTTGTGTCTGGCTCCTTTCATTCAGCATAATGTTTTCAAGGTTTGTTCACATCGTGACATATATCAGCACTTCATTCCTTTTTGTGGCTGAATAGTATCCCGTTGTATGTATATACCACAATTTGTTTATCCATTCGTTAGTTGAGACACATCTGAGTTGCTTCTTTCAATATACTTTTGAAGTTTATTTTATTTTTTATTAGGTAGAAAGGTCTTATCTTTGGGCTAAATTTGTGTCCTGTGGCTCTCTTTTTGGTCCTAGTTCAGTTGAATAGTTCTACACGCAACTAAAATGATCCTTTCACCTATTCTGTGCCCGTTTTACCAGATCCTTTTAGATGTTTGAAGGTAGCTGTTTTCCTGAGCCTTCCCCTGCTAGTCCCCGTATTCCTAGGCCTTCAACCATTCCTTTACTGCTCTGCTTTCATAATGATGACCCTAGTTCAGAGATTGTGTTCCAATAAAGTGAGGAGCACGGAACTGCAGATAGGACTTCAGGTGCTCTCACTAGCCCTAGTACAGAGCAGAATAAACCCTGCCAACTTTTCTAGGCAGTAAACTTCTGTTAAGTCTATTCAGGGTTTCAATAATTTTTTTGGCATCCATATTCACAGTGTTGATTCCTTTTGAGCATTCCATATACTAAAAGCACATAACAAATATTTGCACATGCAACTGATGAACTATGCTTTTTCAGGTTTTTTAAGACCCAAATGGTTCATTTAGACCTAACTGTAAGACTTTATTAGGTAGAAATTGCACTGGGCCGAAGGTAATCGAGACCAAAAATAACAGCGAAAACAGCATAGACATTTAATTCTCTATCATGTGAAAGAAACGCAGGTGTAGAGATGTAGCTGTCCAGGATTGCCATAGTGGCTCCACAGTGTCCTCAGTGCATGGGCTCCTTCTGCCTTCTCCATCAGCAGTGTCAGGCTTGACTCAAGGTTCACAGCATGGTCTAGCATGGCTGTGCAAGCTCCTTCAAGCCATCAGAGACCAGAAGATGGAGAATAGGCTGAAGGGTCCAAAGGATGTGCCTCCTAGCCAAGTCATGTCTCTTTAAGCAGCCTTTCAAGAAGTCCCATCCAACCTACCTACTTAAACATTTCATTGGCCAGAAATTAGCCACATGGAGATAATAGCCTTTTTGTCACTAAAGAAGAAGAGCATATTGAATATTGGAGGCCAACCAGAAGTCTCTGTGACAGAGACCTTCCAGTGAACCCTATTAAATCTCCCCTTGGTGGGCTTAGCCCATCACTGTTGCATTGTGGGTGTTTTGGATTCTGATTCTGTCATGTGCCCAGCTTTGTAGTTTCTACAAATATGATGCTATAATTAGTCTTCCTT